>NC_053390.1:16026889-16644389 GCF_905171765.1 Bufo bufo | reverse complement strand
GTAGTATATATATACAGTATACTGTCCTCTGTAGTATATATACAGTATACTGTCTCCTGAAGTATATATATACAGTATACTGTCCTCTGTAGTGTGTATATATACAGTGTACTGTCCTCTGTAGTATATATACACAGTATACTGTCCTCTGTAGTATATATACAGTATACTGTCCTCTGTAGTGTGTATACACAGTATACTGTCCTCTGTAGTATATATACAGTATACTGTCCTCTGTAGTGTATATATACAGTATACTGTCCTCTGTAGTATATATATACAGTATACTGTCCTCTGTAGTATATATACAGTATACTGTCCTCTGTAGTATATATACAGTATACTGTCCTCTGTAGTGTATACACAGTATACTGTCCTCTGTAGTATATATACATTATACTCTCCTCTGTAGTGTGTGTATATATACATTATACTGTCCTCTGTAGTGTGTGTATATATACATTATACTGTCCTCCTTAGTGTGTGTATATATACATTATACTCTCCTCTGTAGTGTGTGTATATATACATTATACTGTCCTCTGTAGTGTGTGTATATATACATTATACTCTCCTCTGTAGTGTGTGTATATATACATTATACTGTCCTCTGTAGTGTGTGTATATATATATCAGGGTGGATTTGATTTAAATCACTAGTCAGTAAGGCTTGATTTAAATCATAGTTTTCTACATAAAGACTAATTCTTGCTGCTATAACTTATAATATAATAGTAGATCATCAGATTAAACAAAGTGCAGAACCCCTTTAAGGTCTTTTTCTCAACTCTGTTCATGTTATAACATTTTTGCTGTGAAGAAGAGGCATGTGATCTCTGCTGAGTCAAATTCAGTTTTGAGAACTGCAAAAGTAAACCAAGCATCTGCGATAATATCTTGTAGGCAGAGAAACTGCCCAATAATCTTACAAAAACCTCTGGAAGAGCGTGACATTGTGAATGGATTAATGGAATTTATTTACCAAAAAAATTAAACATATACAGCCTTATTCTACCTAATTAAAAAACTAATCTTTATTTCATGATGGAATAACCTTTGGATGGTAATATATTTTCCTCAAAAAGCATTTTATATATAAAAAAAAAATCTGATTATTATTATTTTTTTTTAAAATCATTGATTTTTATCCACCCTGATATATATATATATATATAGTATACTGTCCTCTGTAGTGTGTGTATATATACATTATACTGTCCTCTGTAGTGTGTGTATATATACATTATACTGTCCTCTGTAGTGTGTATATATACATTATACTGTCCTCTGTAGTGTGTGTATATATACATTATACTGTCCTCTGTAGTGTGTGTATATATACATTATACTCTCCTCTGTAGTGTGTGTATATATACATTATACTCTCCTCTGTAGTGTGTGTATATATACATTATACTGTCCTCTGTAGTGTGTGTATATATACATTATACTCTCCTCTGTAGTGTGTGTATATGTACATTATACTCTCCTCTGTAGTGTGTGTATATATACATTATACTCTCCTCTGTAGTGTGTATATATACATTATACTGTCCTCTGTAGTGTGTGTATATATACATTATACTCTCCTCTGTAGTGTGTGTATATATACATTATACTCTCCTCTGTAGTGTGTGTATATATACATTATACTGTCCTCTGTAGTGTGTGTATATATACATTATACTCTCCTCTGTAGTGTGTGTATATATACATTATACTGTCCTCTGTAGTGTGTGTATATATACATTATACTGTCCTCTGTAGTGTGTATATATAGTATACTGTCCTCTGTAGTGTGTGTATATATACATTATACTGTCCTCTGTAGTGTGTATATATAGTATACTGTCCTCTGTAGTGTGTGTATATATACATTATACTGTCCTCTGTAGTGTGTGTATATATACATTATACTCTCCTCTGTAGTGTGTGTATATATACATTATACTGTCCTCTGTAGTGTGTGTATATATACATTATTCTGTCCTCTGTAGTGTGTGTATATATACATTATACTCTCCTCTGTAGTGTGTGTATATATACATTATACTGTCCTCTGTAGTGTGTATATATACATTATACTCTCCTCTGTAGTGTGTGTATATATACATTATACTGTCCTCTGTAGTGTGTGTATATATACATTATACTGTCCTCTGTAGTGTGTGTATATATACATTATACTGTCCTCTGTAGTGTGTGTATATATACATTATACTGTCCTCTGTAGTGTGTGTATATATACATTATACTCTCCTCTGTAGTGTGTGTATATATACATTATACTGTCCTCTGTAGTGTGTGTATATATACATTATACTGTCCTCTGTAGTGTGTGTATATATACATTATACTCTCCTCTGTAGTGTGTGTATATATACATTATACTGTCCTCTGTAGTGTGTGTATATATACATTATACTGTCCTCTGTAGTGTGTGTATATATACATTATACTCTCCTCTGTAGTGTGTGTATATATACATTATACTCTCCTCTGTAGTGTGTGTATATATACATTATACTGTCCTCTGTAGTGTGTGTATATATACATTATACTCTCCTCTGTAGTGTGTGTATATATACATTATACTCTCCTCTGTAGTGTGTGTATATATACATTATACTGTCCTCTGTAGTGTGTGTATATATACATTATACTCTCCTCTGTAGTGTGTGTATATATACATTATACTGTCCTCTGTAGTGTGTGTATATATACATTATACTGTCCTCTGTAGTGTGTGTATATATACATTATACTGTCCTCTGTAGTGTGTGTATATATATACATTATACTGTCCTCTGTAGTGTGTGTATATATACATTTTACTGTCCTCTGTAGTGTGTGTATATATACATTATACTCTCCTCTGTAGTGTGTGTATATATACATTATACTCTCCTCTGTAGTGTGTGTATATATACATTATACTCTCCTCTGTAGTGTGTGTATATATACATTATACTGTCCTCTGTAGTGTGTGTATATATACATTATACTCTCCTCTGTAGTGTGTGTATATATACATTATACTGTCCTCTGTAGTGTGTATATATACATTATACTCTCCTCTGTAGTGTGTATATATACATTATACTCTCCTCTGTAGTGTGTATATATACATTATACTGTCCTCTGTAGTGTGTGTATATATACATTATACTCTCCTCTGTAGTGTGTGTATATATACATTATACTGTCCTCTGTAGTGTGTATATATACATTATACTCTCCTCTGTAGTGTGTGTATATATACATTATACTCTCCTCTGTAGTGTGTGTATATATACATTATACTCTCCTCTGTAGTGTGTGTATATATACATTATACTCTCCTCTGTAGTGTGTGTATATATACATTATACTGTCCTCTGTAGTGTGTGTATATATACATTATACTCTCCTCTGTAGTGTGTGTATATATACATTATACTCTCCTCTGTAGTGTGTATATATACATTATACTCTCCTCTGTAGTGTGTGTATATATACATTATACTCTCCTCTGTAGTGTGTGTATATATACATTATACTCTCCTCTGTAGTGTGTGTATATATACATTATACTCTCCTCTGTAGTGTGTGTATATATACATTATACTCTCCTCTGTAGTGTGTGTATATATACATTATACTGTCCTCTGTAGTGTGTGTATATATACATTATACTGTCCTCTGTAGTGTGTGTATATATACATTATACTCTCCTCTGTAGTGTGTGTATATATACATTATACTGTCCTCTGTAGTGTGTGTATATATACATTATACTGTCCTCTGTAGTGTGTGTATATATATATTATACTGTCCTCTGTAGTGTGTGTATATATACATTATACTGTCCTCTGTAGTGTGTATATATATACATTATACTGTCCTCTGTAGTGTGTGTATATATACATTATACTCTCCTCTGTAGTGTGTGTATATATACATTATACTGTCCTCTGTAGTGTGTATATATACATTATACTGTCCTCTGTAGTGTGTGTATATATATATTATACTGTCCTCTGTAGTGTGTGTATATATACATTATACTGTCCTCTGTAGTGTGTGTATATATACATTATACTGTCCTCTGTAGTGTGTGTATATATACATTATACTGTCCTCTGTAGTGTGTGTATATATACATTATACTCTCCTCTGTAGTGTGTATATATACATTATACTCTCCTCTGTAGTGTGTATATATACATTATACTGTCCTCTGTAGTGTGTGTATATATACATTATACTGTCCTCTGTAGTGTGTATATATACATTATACTCTCCTCTGTAGTGTGTGTATATATACATTATACTGTCCTCTGTAGTGTGTGTATATATACATTATACTCTCCTCTGTAGTGTGTGTATATATACATTATACTCTCCTCTGTAGTGTGTGTGTATATATATACATTATACTCTCCTCTGTAGTGTGTGTATATATACATTATACTCTCCTCTGTAGTGTGTGTATATATACATTATACTGTCCTCTGTAGTGTGTGTATATATACATTATACTGTCCTCTGTAGTGTGTGTATATATACATTATACTCTCCTCTGTAGTGTGTGTATATATACATTACACTGTCCTCTGTAGTGTGTGTATATATACATTATACTCTCCTCTGTAGTGTGTGTATATATACATTATACTCTCCTCTGTAGTGTGTGTATATATACATTATACTCTCCTCTGTAGTGTGTGTATATATACATTATACTGTCCTCTGTAGTGTGTGTATATATACAGTGTACTGTCCTCTGTAGTGTATATATACAGTCCTCTGTAGTGTATATATACATTATACTCTCCTCTGTAGTGTGTGTATATATACATTATACTGTCCTCTGTAGTGTGTGTATATATACATTATACTCTCCTCTGTAGTGTGTGTATATATACATTATACTGTCCTCTGTAGTGTGTATATATACATTATACTCTCCTCTGTAGTGTGTGTATATATACATTATACTGTCCTCTGTAGTAGGGTTGTTGCGGGTATCGATACTTTTGTCCCGGTATCGATACTATCCTGGTATTTGACATTTATCGATACTATGCTGCCCTACTGGGCAGCCTAGCATCAGAGAACATGGAGTGCGCTTGTGTTCCCTCAGCAGCACAGGGGAGAAGGAGTCACTCTCTCCCTCCCCCCTGTGCCGCCGCCACTGCTGCCAATAAGAAGATAAAGGGGCGGGCGCACTGCGCTTACTATTATTCCTCCGCTCCGTTCCCCCGATGTGGCCCCCGGTATATTCTCCCGCTCTGTATGTTAATATATACTGTCCTCTGTGGTACCCCACTAGTGACAGTGGCCCAGTCTGAGTGTGTACTGTTAACCCTTAGGATACCAGAGGTTTTTTTCGTTTTTGCGTTTTCATTTTTCTTCCCTATTTTGCTTGAGCCATAACTTTTTTATATTTCCGCTCACATAGCTGTATGAGGGCTTATTTTTTGCGGGACAAGTTGTACCTTCTAATGATACCATTAATTATGGCATAAAATGTAGTGAGAAGCGGTAAACAAATTCCAAATGGGGTGGAATTGGAAAAAAATATGCAATTCCTCCACCGTTTTACTGGTTTTGTTCCCACGGCGTTTCATTTGCGGCAAAACTGACCCATGCCCTTCATTCTTTGGGTCAGTACGATTTCAACGATACGCCATATGTATAGGTTTTTTATGTCTAAATAGTGTAAAAATAAATTTAAACTTTGATATAATTATTATTATTATTTTTACATCACCATATTCTGACCCCCATATATTTTTATGCATGTACGGCACTGGTAGCGAATGGGTTAATAACCACCCTCTGTTTTCTATCACTCAGCCAGTTACTTACCCACATACAGACATTTTCTCCCAGTCCGAGCATTCTCATTTTATATACTAATCTTTTATGTGGTACAGTGTCAAATGCTTTGGAGAAGTCCAGATACACGACATCCATTGATTCGCCGCTGTCAAGTCTAGAACTTACCTCCTCATAGAAACTGATTAAAGTAGTTTGACATGACCGATCCCTCACGAAGCCATGCTGATATGGCGTTATTTGCTTATTTCCGTTGAGGTCCTCTAAGATAGCATCTCTCAGAAAACCTTCAAACAGTTTACCCACAACAGATGTTAAACTTACCGGCCTATAGTTTCCAGGCTCTGTTTTTGGACCCTTTTTGAATATTGGCACCACATATGCCACGCGCCAAACCTGTGGGACATTCTTATATATCAGAAACTAGCAGAAGGACCCGGCTTCGCTCGGGTATATTTCATCTATTTCATTTAATGTTTGTGTCGTTAAAAGATATTGACAATATCCACTAGAACAGTGACATCTACAGTACCCTGCCCCCTTAACAGTAACATCCACAGCGCCCTCCCCTTTAACAGTGACCTCCACAGCAGCCGTCCCTTTATTAGTGACCTCCACAGTACCCCGTCTCGTTAGCAGTGATTTCCACAATAACTCGCCCCCTTAACAGTGACCTCTACAGAGCTCTGTTCCCTTAAAATGTGACCTCCACAACACCCCGCCCCCTAAGTGACCTCTACAGCACCCCGCCCCCTAAGTCACCTCTACAGCACCCCGTCCCTTAACGCTGACCGCCATAGCAGACCATCCCCTTAACAGAGACCTCCACAGTTCCCTGTTCCCTTAACAGAGACCTCCACAGTGCCCGCCCCTTTAACAGTGACATCCACAGTGCCCGCCCCTTTAACAGTGACCTCCACAGTAGGGCTGAAACGATTACGCGATTAACTCGAGTAACTCGACACAAAAAAAATCCTCAATGCAAATTTTTTGCATCAAGGATTCGTTTGTGCCATGTGACTACGGAGCATGAGTAAAGCGCTTTCTATTACTCAGTCTCCCGCCGGCCAGCACCGCACTGCACTGTATCCTGCACGTAAGCGCTCACTATGACCTGACGCTGTGTGACGTGCAGAGCGTGAAGAAGACGATGCAACTGCAGAGTGTTGGCGGTGCCCCTACAGGAAAGGTAGGTATTTTACTTCACTGGCGCTGGGGACTGATAGCTAGAAAGGGAGCCCGATGGCACTGGAGAATGCCTGATGGCACTGGGGGGGGGGCAACTTGATGGCACTGGGGGGGGGACCTGATGACACAGGGGGAGGGAACCTGATGGCACTGGGGGGGAACCTGATGGCACTGCCGGATGGCACTGGGGGGGAACCTGATGGAACTTGGGGGGACCTGATGGCTCTGGGGGGGGTGAGCCTGATGCCACCGGGGATTGAGCCTGATGGCATGGGGGAGCAGCCTAATGATGCTTTGAGGATTGATGGCACTGAGGACTGATGATGGCACGGGGGGGGGGGGGCAGTGGCATAGCGTGGGTTGCCAGCACCCGGGGGAAGCCCAGTATTGCGCCCCCCCCCCTAACCTGTGGCCACACCCCTTTTTACACATAGTGTAGTAGATATCACCTGCAGTCATATGTAACACCACAGATAACACAGTGATAACTCTGTGTACAGATAATGTAGTAGATGGGTGTGAGGCCCCAGATTTCAGAACACGCACAGTGTGAGCCAAATTCTATATCCACCCCCCCCCCATCACTACAGAACATACAGGGTAATACAGCGCCCCCTACCTCTTACATCCAGTGACGTCTCCTTTGATGTAGATGTTCTCTTTCCTCATCTTCTACTTTCAGACCTTCAGACCAAACCACCATTTTTCATCCATTTCTCGTGTCTGCAGTTTGACAAAGGAAATCTTAGTTTACTACTTTTCCATCATCCTCCCATCTTCTGGACAAATCATCCTACCGCCCCCAATACTGTGCCGCTGTGCTCCCCAATATTATACTGCAGAAACAGATAAACCCCCTGATAATAGTAGTACCAGGCAGATAGTGCCCTTCAATAATTATTGGCACACAGTGCCCTAAAATAACTGCACACAGCAAATAGTGCCCCTGACACTAATAGTGTAAACATAATGTCCCCCAAAAATAATTGTGGTAAGCTGATACTGTGCCAAGGTGCCCCCACAGTAATACTGCTCCCAAAAGTCCCACCAATAGGAATAATTCTCTGCTAGAGCACACATGGTAGTAATAGTGCTCCTACAGTGCCCCCAACATGTCCCCACTGTGCCCCAGAAGTAATAATGCTCCCATAGTGCCCATACTAGTAATCATGTACTCCCTAGACCCCCAGTATTAATAAAGCCCATCATAATGTCCCCCAGTAGTAATAATTCTCCTTATAATGTGACAGTGCAAAAAATACCCCCTTTTAATGCCCCCAGTTGAGCTAATGTCCCCATAGTGCCCCCATAATGTGCCAGTATAAAATACCCCTACATAGTGCCCCCAGTAAATGCCCCCATAGTGCTCCCCCCCTTCCTCCTAGTGCCCCCCATAATGTACCAGTATAAAATGCCCCATATATAGTGCCCCAGTAGATGCCCCTCATAGTATTCCTCTCCCCTTCTCCATAGTACCAACCATAATGTGTCCCTATACAGAGCCCCCCATATAAAATACTCCTTCTTTGTGGCCTCAGTAGATGCCCCCAATAATGTGCCAGTAAGAAGTGCCCCCACAGTGCCACCCAGTAATGTGCCAGTAAAAAGTACCCCTAATAATGTGCCAGTAAGAAGTGCCCCCCAACAATGAGCCAGTAATTGTCCCCATAGACGCCCCCCAATCATGTGCCAGTGAGAAGTGCCCCCCATAGATGGTCCCCCAGTCATGTGCCAGTAGCCAGTATTGTACCATATAAAAAATAAACACTTATACTTACCTCCATGGCAGCGATGTGATACAGGCCTCTTCCGGCATATGTCCCGTGCTGTACGGCTCAGACGGCGTGATGACGTAATTGCGCCGCCTGCACTGGCCTCTGATAGGCTGCAGGCCTAGTGCCTGCAGCCTATCAGAGGAACGGGGAAGGGAGACGCCTCTACCCTGCCTCGCAGCACACCCATCTGTATCGCTGTCCTGAGAACGGCGATACAGATTACTTTGGAGATGTGCGCTTCCACAATGCCGCCGCCCCCACTTGTGAGCAGGGCCGCTGGCGCCCCTTAAAATTTTGTGCCCGGGGCAAAGTTCCACCCCCCGCCCCACGCTACACCACTGGGGGGGTATGAGTTTTTATAAAAGAAAACGTTATTTTAATTAGTTTTTTCTTATTTGAGTACTTGATTCGGTAGAATATTTAAATACAAAAATAATCGATAGCTGAAGCCCTACTCCACAGCATCCCGCCCCTTCATTAGTGACCTCCACAGTATCTCCTTAACAGTGATTTCCACAACACCCCTTCCCCTAACAGTGTCCTCTACAGCAATCTGCCCCTTAACACTGATCTCCATAGCGGACCAGTCCCTTAACTCTGACCTCCACAGCAGCCTGCCTCTAGGTTTGCCAGAGGTCCGGATTTAGGCTGGACAGTCCGGCTGTCAGACTTCAGGTCCTGGACAGAGACAGGGATGTTCTTTTGAACAGCTCACTCTCAGACAGCAGCACTGTGCTGTCTGAGCATGAGCTGCAGGGAGAAAGTCACCCTCCCTCGATCCCCTGCAGCTGACAGAAGTAGGATTTTTACCTTCATTTTTCAATCCCCGTCGGCTGCGAAGTGGGTGGGGGCGTGGCTTAGTGGGACCTGGGGCGGGTGTAACGGATCACCTGGCACCCCGACTGGGTACCTCCGTTGACGATGCTCCTAGCGTTTTCCTGAGGGTTCCAAGCACTCTGGCAGACACCACAATCACCGAACCGAAGAAGCATATATATATCCTCTTCAAGCATATGAATGCTGTAGACAGTTGAATAGGAACCATACAAATAGGTTTACACTCCTAGCAGTCAAACTGGGACAGCATACCATAAATCCTCCCCCCAAGAATGAGACGACACTTCACCTTGAGGGTTAAAACAGGAACTGACTGTACTTCACGTACAGCCTCTTTTATTCACAAACCAAAAACATAGTACTGCCCACAGGGTTTTGAAATACAACCCATCAATATATTACAACACATACAATGTAAGTACAGCAACCAATCGTTCACGCCCCCAGAGGACCAGAAGGGAGACTGCGACACAGGACAGATACAACATATCCCCACAATGCATCATGGTTTCCTCCTCTCTGTCCCGGAGACAACCGAGGAGCAATCCAATTATCTCTCAGGACAAAGGGAGATCGCCAATACACATGTGGATACAACAGAACAGGAATCCCCACCCAAACACACAAAATCCTCCCTTCTGTCTGTGATATAATTATGGATTAACATAATCATCACAGACAGTAAAAATACAGTTTTTAAACATACTCTATAACTTTAAAACCATACATTCCATCTCCATAAAAATTACATATTTAAACTCAGTATACATCAAATATAACCACTTCCAAAAATCACACAAATCCCTCCAGCGGATCAAAAGTTAAGTGGAAGTCCTTTATGACCGACCGCAAGCACAATTTCCTGCCCAAAACAGTTCCATAGATTTGGGCTGTGCGGTCGGTCAATTTCATGCAGAAAAACGACTTCGAACGGGACTTAGTCTCTGGAGCTGAAAGTTCCGTATGGAAGAAGGTAAGGGTCAGCGGTGTTCGTGTATTTGCGCATCCGATTTTAGTTCCACAGAATCTTTAGTATACACCGCTGACCTCGTTCGGTCCTATTAACAGTCCAGACATGCGGCATAGTTCTGTTACACTGTTCTTGAAGGGTAAATGTCCCGGGGCCATAGTCGTAGGGCAAGAGGCTGGTAAACAGGCCTCTCCAAAACCCAGTGGCGAGGTTGGTTTCGCCACACATCTCCCCCTCCCAGGGAAGACTAACCAGATACCTGACCTCACGGTCAGTACCTGAGTTAGTCTGGCAGTCCAACCACAACCCAATACTGGACCTGTTGAATCTTGGGGCCTGGCTCTGTTCTGTATGTCCCCAGCTGTTGAGTGGGCATCTGCTACTCCTCGCTTCCTTGTGGTTCTCTAGCTTGGAGCTGTAGGTACTTGGTGGGCAGAGGCCGACTGCGCTCTGCCCAGATGCCAGCTCTTCCGCTGGGGTAGCCTGTGGGAAGTCCGGCTCTGGAGAAGAGGATAGGGGAGGGCAGAGGCCGACTGCGCTCTGCCCAGATGCCAGCGCTTCCACTGGGGTAGCCTGTGGAAAGTCAGCCTCTGGAGAAGAGGATAGAGGAGGGCAGAGGCCGACTGCGCTCTGCCCAGATGCCAGCTCTTCCGCTGGGATGTGGTCAGGGAATCCTATCCCCAGGACCTTGTTGCAGATCGGCTGTGGAGAGGAGGAATCGCTTACCTCCTCCTCCTGGCATTCCTGCAGGGTTGGTGGGGGATCTGAACCGGCCGTCCAGCATCCCGGTAGGCCTGGTGCAGAGACCGCGGTCCCATCTGCACCATCGGAGTTAGGGGTGCTGTCCCCCTGTGGTTGGGGAGAGAGATCAGTGGGTATCGCAGGCTCATCCCCTGCCCCCAGAATTCGGTTGGGAAGTACCTGGGAAGGGGAGGGCTCGCTTACCTCCTCCTCCTGGTATCCCTGCGGAGATAGCTGGAGATCTGGATCGACCGTCCAGCATCTCTGTAGGACTGGTAGAGAGACCTCGGTCCCATCTCCACCTGCCATCTGTGGGTCCTCCCAGGACCAGTCTGTGAGGTCCCTCAACATTTGCGAGTAAGGACAACCTGCGTCCACACCTGGCAACTCCGGCTGCTGTTGAGGGTCTGGGCCAGCTGCCCAGCATCCCGGTGGAGAGACCTCGGTCCCGTCTCCACCTGCCATCTTTGAACGGGACTTAGTCTCTGGAGCTGAACGTTCCGTATGGAAGAAGGTAAGGGTCAGCGGTGTTCGTGTATTTGCGCATCCGATTTTAGTTCCACAGAATCTTTAGTATACACCGCTGACCGCGTTCGGTCCTATTAACAGTCCAGGCATGCGGAATAGTTCTGTTACACTGTTCTTGAAGGGTAATATGTCCCGGGGAGAGCTGTGACCTCCAAGATTTCTTTCCAGGTAGCAAGGGATGTGTATACCAAGTTTCGTTGAAATCGATGATTGCTTTTTTGAGTGATAGCGGAACATACATTCATACATACATACACATAAACGTCCTTCTTTGTATTTATAGATAAGGTTCTGGCTATGATATTACTTAATTCTCTTAGGATACGGGGGTGTATGCCATCTGGTTCCGGCGATTTGTCTATTTTAATCTTTTAAGACGCCGCTGTACTTCTTCCTGGGTCAGACAGGACACTATTTAATAGCTTACTAATATTTAATACCTAATCACTTTCTGTCCCCCCCCCCCCCTTCTTCCCTCATTACTCTGTAAAGGGCCGACACCTTCAGATTTATACTTTTTACCATTTATATAATTGAAGAACATTTTATGGTTAGTTTTACTCTCTTTGGCAATGAATCTCTCTGTCTCTAGTTTGGCTGCTTTTATTTGTCTTTTATATATTCTATTTTTCTTTATAGTTATTTTAAATGCAGGGGCAGGGATTCTACTCAAATCTATTTCTGGTGAAAAAGCCAAATGGGAGTCACAGGACAATAATAAATCAAAAAAAATTTAATGGGTTCAGATACAGAAAATTCAAGATGGAAACAATAAGGCCCCGTTCACACGGGCGAGTATTCCGCGCGGGTGCAATGCGTGAGTTGAACGCATTGCACCCGCACTGAATCCTGACCCATTCATTTCTATGGGGCTGTGCACATGAGCGGTGATTTTCACGCATCACTTGTGCGTTGCGTGAAAATCGAAGCATGCTCTATATTCTGCGTTTTTTTCACGCAACGCAGGCCCCATAGAAGTAATTGGGGCCGCATGAAAATTGACCCGACCATTATTATTTTCCCTTATAACATTGTTATAAGGGAAAATAATAGCATTCTGAATACAGAATGCAAAGTAAAATAGTGATGGAGGGGTTAAAAAAAATAAAAATTAACTCACCGAGTCCACTTGATCGCGTAGTTGCGGATCTCTGTCTTCTTCTGTAATGTTGAGCTGCCGGCTAAGGACCTGTGGTGACGTCACATCACATGATCCAATCACATGGCCCGTCACCATGGTGATGAACCATGTGATTGGACCATGTGATGAGCACAGTGACGTCATCAAAGGTCATATTCCTGTGCACAGCAAAGAAGAAGACAGAAGAGATGCCGGCTGCGCGATCAAGTGGATTAAGGTGAGTTAAATTATTTGAAATTTTTTTTTAACCCCTCCAGCCCTATTGTACTATGCATTCTGTATTAAGAATGCTATTATTTTCCCTTATAACCATGTTATAAGGGGAAATAATACAATCTACAGAACACCTAACCCAAACCTTTGGGTACCAAACATGCCGATTTTTCTCACGCGCATGCAAAACGCATTACAATGTTTTGCACTCGCGCGGAAAAATCGCGCATGTTCCCGCAACGCCCGTGTGAAACCAGCCTAAGATCAGCCATTTCAATGATACACGAGGAGGCAATGATGGTGACATTAGATTTTGAAGGATGAGTACTGTCATATCCTAATTCATCCAGACCACTAAAAGATTTCAAGATTTTGCAATGAAAAACAAAGGAAGGATATTAAACTAGCAATTTACATGCCTGTCCTTTTGGGATTTCATCCTCCCCGATGGTCTTCACAAAGGTGATGTCAGATCTGATTGCGTTCTGTTATGATAAGTCCATAGTTAGATGACCTATTAATTTAAGAGAATGGCAAACAGGACTTTCACAGGCAGTTACAGTTTGTATTGAAGACGCTACAGAAGTTGGGTTGGATGATCAACTTCCAAAAGTCATCACTGACCCTTCTACAAGGAAGGAACCAGAGGAGGGTCACATCTATTCTTCCTGTTCCTGCCTGGTTGGAGGAGGGTCTCATCAGCGTAGAGCTGCCGTGGAGGACTCATGAAAAGAAAATTACCATTAACAGTAACTGTCATCCAGTTGTTCATTTAAGTGTCTCTCTCCATCCACAGGAGTACACAATAGTGAAGAAGACATCGGGGGACTGTGTGACTCCCATCATCCATCTCCAGGAGTCAGGAGGGCGGAGCAGGACCCCTCCCCCCATCACAGTGCCTCCCCCTCACCCCCTGATACATGAGCAGAAGATCCTAGAGCTCACCCACAAGATGATGGAGCTGCTGACTGGAGAGGTGACACTGCTGGGAATGCTGGGAAATTCTCCAGTAACAGCACTGGAGGGGTCTGGGTGATGACGGTGTCATTGTGTTGTCAGGTTCCTATAAGGTGTCAGGACGTCACTGTCTATTTCTCCATGGAGGAGTGGGAGTATATAGAAGGACACAAGGACCTGTACAAGGAGGCCATGATGGAGGAGCACCAGCCTCTTATATCACAGGGTAAGAGCCGTCATGTGCAGTGTATACACGTGTGTGCAGTGACATGTAATGGAGGAGCACCAGCCTCTTATATCACAAGGTAAGAGCCGTCATGTGCAGTGTATACACGTGTGTGCAGTGACATGTAATGGAGGAGCACCAGCCTCTTATATCACAAGGTAAGAGCCATCATGTGCAGTGTATACACGTGTGTGCAGTGACATGTAATGGAGGAGCACCAGCCTCTTATATCACAAGGTAAGAGCCGTCATGTGCAGTGTATACACGTGTGTGCAGTGACATGTAATGGAGGAGCACCGGCCTCTTATATCACAGGGTAAGAGCCGTCATGTGCAGTGTATACACGTGTGTGCAGTGACATGTAATGGAGGAGCACCAGCCTCTTATATCACAAGGTAAGAGCCGTCATGTGCAGTGTATACACGTGTGTGCAGTGACATGTAATGGAGGAGCACCAGCCTCTTATATCACAGGGTAAGAGCCGTCATGTGCAGTGTATACACGTGTGTGCAGTGACATGTAATGGAGGAGCACCAGCCTCTTATATCACAAGGTAAGAGCCGTCATGTGCAGTGTATACAGGTGTGTGCAGTGACATGTAATGGAGGAGCACCAGCCTCTTATATCACAGGGTAAGAGCCGTCATGTGCAGTGTATACACGTGTGTGCAGTGACATGTAATGGAGGAGCACCAGCCTCTTATATCACAAGGTAAGAGCCGTCATGTGCAGTGTATACAGGTGTGTGCAGTGACATGTAATGGAGGAGTACCAGCCTCTTATATCACAGGGTAAGAGCCGTCATGTGCAGTGTATACACGTGTGTGCAGTGACATGTAATGTAGGAGCACCAGCCTCTTATATCACAAGGTAAGAGCCGTCATGTGCAGTGTATACACGTGTGTGCAGTGACATGTAATGGAGGAGCACCAGCCTCTTATATCACAGGGTAAGAGCCGTCATGTGCAGTGTATACACGTGTGTGCAGTGACATGTAATGGAGGAGCACCAGCCTCTTATATCACAAGGTAAGAGCCGTCATGTGCAGTGTATACACGTGTGTGCAGTGACATGTAATGGAGGAGCACCAGCCTCTTATATCACAAGGTAAGAGCCGTCATGTGCAGTGTATACACGTGTGTGCAGTGACATGTAATGGAGGAGCACCAGCCTCTTATATCACAAGGTAAGAGCCGTCATGTGCAGTGTGTACACGTGTGTGCAGTGACATGTAATGGAGGAGCACCAGCCTCTTATATCACAAGGTAAGACCCGTCATGTGCAGTGTATACACGTGTGTGCAGTGACATGTAATGGAGGAGCACCAGCCTCTTATATCACAAGGTAAGAGCCGTCATGTGCAGTGTATACACGTGTGTGCAGTGACATGTAATGGAGGAGCACCAGCCTCTTATATCACAAGGTAAGACCCGTCATGTGCAGTGTATACACGTGTGTGCAGTGATATGTAATGGAGGAGCACCAGACTCTTATATCACAAGGTAAGAGCCGTCATGTGCAGTGTATACACGTGTGTGCAGTGACATGTAATGGAGGAGCACCAGCCTCTTATATCACAAGGTAAGAGCCGTCATGTGCAGTGTGTACACGTGTGTGCAGTGACATGTAATGGAGGAGCACCAGCCTCTTATATCACAAGGTAAGAGCCGTCATGTGCAGTGTATACACGTGTGTGCAGTGACATGTAATGGAGGAGCACCAGCCTCTTATATCACAAGGTAAGACCCGTCATGTGCAGTGTATACACGTGTGTGCAGTGACATGTAATGGAGGAGCACCAGCCTCTTATATCACAAGGTAAGACCCGTCATGTGCAGTGTATACACGTGTGTGCAGTGATATGTAATGGAGGAGCACCAGACTCTTATATCACAAGGTAAGAGCCGTCATGTGCAGTGTATACACGTGTGTGCAGTGACATGTAATGGAGGAGCACCAGCCTCTTATATCACAAGGTAAGAGCCGTCATGTGCAGTGTGTACACGTGTGTGCATTGACATGTAATGGAGGAGCACCAGCCTCTTATATCACAAGGTAAGAGCCGTCATGTGCAGTGTATACATGTGTGTGCAGTGACATGTAATGGAGGAGCACCAACCTCTTATATCACAGGGTAAGAGCCGTCATGTGCAGTGTATACACGTGTGTGCAGTGACATGTAATGGAGGAGCACCAGCCTCTTATATCACAGGGTAAGAGCCGTCATGTGCAGTGTATACACGTGTGTGCAGTGACATGTAATGGAGGAGCACCAGCCTCTTATATCACAAGGTAAGAGCCGTCATGTGCAGTGTATACACGTGTGTGCAGTGACATGTAATGGAGGAGCACCAGCCTCTTATATCACAGGGTAAGAGCCGTCATGTGCAGTGTATACACGTGTGTGCAGTGACATGTAATGGAGGAGCACCAGCCTCTTATATCACAAGGTAAGAGCCGTCATGTGCAGTGTATACAGGTGTGTGCAGTGACATGTAATGGAGGAGCACCAGCCTCTTATATCACAGGGTAAGAGCCGTCATGTGCAGTGTATACACGTGTGTGCAGTGACATGTAATGGAGGAGCACCAGCCTCTTATATCACAAGGTAAGAGCCGTCATGTGCAGTGTATACAGGTGTGTGCAGTGACATGTAATGGAGGAGCACCAGCCTCTTATATCACAGGGTAAGAGCCGTCATGTGCAGTGTATACACGTGTGTGCAGTGACATGTAATGGAGGAGCACCAGCCTCTTATATCACAAGGTAAGAGCCGTCATGTGCAGTGTATACACGTGTGTGCAGTGACATGTAATGGAGGAGCACCAGCCTCTTATATCACAGGGTAAGAGCCGTCATGTGCAGTGTATACACGTGTGTGCAGTGACATGTAATGGAGGAGCACCAGCCTCTTATATCACAAGGTAAGAGCCGTCATGTGCAGTGTATACAGGTGTGTGCAGTGACATGTAATGGAGGAGCACCAGCCTCTTATATCACAGGGTAAGAGCCGTCATGTGCAGTGTATACACGTGTGTGCAGTGACATGTAATGGAGGAGCACCAGCCTCTTATATCACAAGGTAAGAGCCGTCATGTGCAGTGTGTACACGTGTGTGCAGTGACATGTAATGGAGGAGCACCAGCCTCTTATATCACAAGGTAAGAGCCGTCATGTGCAGTGTGTACACGTGTGTGCAGTGACATGTAATGGAGGAGCACCAGCCTCTTATATCACAAGGTAAGAGCCGTCATGTGCAGTGTATACACGTGTGTGCAGTGACATGTAATGGAGGAGCACCACCCTCTTATATCACAAGGTAAGAGCCGTCATGTGCAGTGTATACACGTGTGTGCAGGGACATGTAATGGAGGAGCACCAGCCTCTTATATTACAAGGTAAGAGCCGTCATGTGCAGTGTATACACGTGTGTGCAGTGACATGTAATGGAGGAGCACCAGCCTCTTATATCACAAGGTAAGAGCCGTCATGTGCAGTGTGTACACGTGTGTGCAGTGACATGTAATGGAGGAGCACCAGCCTCTTATATCACAAGGTAAGACCCGTCATGTGCAGTGTATACACGTGTGTGCAGTGACATGTAATGGAGGAGCACCAGCCTCTTATATCACAAGGTAAGAGCCGTCATGTGCAGTGTATACACGTGTGTGCAGTGACATGTAATGGAGGAGCACCAGCCTCTTATATCACAAGGTAAGACCCGTCATGTGCAGTGTATACACGTGTGTGCAGTGATATGTAATGGAGGAGCACCAGACTCTTATATCACAAGGTAAGAGCCGTCATGTGCAGTGTATACACGTGTGTGCAGTGACATGTAATGGAGGAGCACCAGCCTCTTATATCACAAGGTAAGAGCCGTCATGTGCAGTGTGTACACGTGTGTGCAGTGACATGTAATGGAGGAGCACCAGCCTCTTATATCACAAGGTAAGAGCCGTCATGTGCAGTGTATACACGTGTGTGCAGTGACATGTAATGGAGGAGCACCAGCCTCTTATATCACAAGGTAAGACCCGTCATGTGCAGTGTATACACGTGTGTGCAGTGACATGTAATGGAGGAGCACCAGCCTCTTATATCACAAGGTAAGAGCCGTCATGTGCAGTGTATACACGTGTGTGCAGTGACATGTAATGGAGGAGCACCAGCCTCTTATATCACAGGGTAAGAGCCGTCATGTGCAGTGTATACACGTGTGTGCAGTGACATGTAATGGAGGAGCACCAGCCTCTTATATCACAAGGTGAGACCCGTCATGTGCAGTGTATACACGTGTGTGCAGTGACATACAGGTGTCTGTACTACTTATTGTAAGGGAATGTTTTAATGTGAATTTGACCATTTGAGAATAATTAAGTAGGCTAAGTGATAAAAATATTTACAAAGTGTGATTAAATATATAAATATGAAAAGAGACAAATCACATACTGAATAGTAAAGGTAAACAATAATCAATCACCTTGCTGCAGTACAGTGGGGGATGGGGGGGGGACTCCTGTCGTAGAATATGGCCAACACCCCATGGTTATAGAAGAGAGAGATAGTAACATACAACATCCTACCTGGATAATGTTATCGGCAGAGTTCCAGTTATTTGTCTTTGTGCACAAAAGTTTATACCTTTCAGCCCCTCCTCCTAAGGATGTCCAGTGTGCAGTATGTATGTCTCTGAGATAATCACTCAGGAATGCAGTCTTCTCAGCATAATGGAGGGTTTGTATATGTTATCTAACTATCCCTAACGCACTACATTACAAGGAATATAGAAGGTAATATAATAATAAAAGGAGACAGAACCGATCAGTACTTCATTATGCATGTAAAATACCCTTACAACACAGGGGAGAACCCTACTTTTTAGATAAACAGGGAGCTCAGAGTCTCCTGCCTCCACACACTGCACTGACAGGAGCTTAGATACACACTGCACTGCCCGGAGCTTAGATACACACTGAGCTCAGGGTTTTCCCATCAGTGCAGCTTTATGAGGGTCTGAGATATGAGGAGGAGTTTTACTTTTTCTCGTCCTCATTATCGGGGACATGGGACTCACTGATTAACCTTTATTCCTTTTTTTTTTTTCAGGAAGAATGAAGAAAACCAGCAATACGACCCTTCTCCTGAATGAGCCACCAAGGATGGACAGGAAGGAGATCAGCAGAAGAATATTAGACCTCACCTTGGAGATCATCTCCCTGCTGAGCGGAGAGGTAAACTTTTCTAGATTTCTCTCCTCTTTATTGTGTTCTGTAACAAGTCAGACATCGGGAGGGAGAATCCATCATAGGAAGTGATAGGAAGAGTCCAGGGTCCTGTAGAACGGCCTCCAGACCTTCCAAGTGACGGAGAACCTGAAGATCAGCCCCCAGTATGGTGAGTGATGTGTCATGTGACCAATAGTCATGTTGTAGGAGCCATGAGAAGGTAAGTAGGCACGTTGTACCAGGAGGAGAGGGCCGGAGGAGAGCACATGGCCCCTGAAGGGTTTATTCCCTAAGTGTCTCTCTCCATCCACAGGAGTACACAATAGTGAAGAAGACATCGGGGGACTGTGTGACTCCCATCATCCATCTCCAGGAGTCAGGAGGGCGGAGCAGGACCCCTAACCCCATCACAGAGCCTCCCCCTCACCCCCTGATACATGAGCAGAAGATCCTAGAACTCACCCACAAGATGATGGAGCTGCTGACTGGAGAGGTGACACTGCTGGGAATGCTGGGAAATTCTCCAGTAACTGGAGGGGTCTGGGTGATGACGGTGTCATTGTGTTGTCAGGTTCCTATAAGGTGTCAGGACGTCACTGTCTATTTCTCCATGGAGGAGTGGGAGTATATAGAAGGACACAAGGATCTGTACAAGGAGGCCATGATGGAGGAGCACCAGCCTCTTATATCACAGGGTAAGAGCCGTCATGTGCAGTGTATACACGTGTGTGCAGTGACATGTAATGGAGGAGCACCAGCCTCTTATATCACAAGGTAAGAGCCGTCACGTGCAGTGTATACACGTGTGTGCAGTGACATGTAATGGAGGAGCACCAGCCTCTTATATCACAAGGTAAGAGCCGTCATGTGCAGTGTATACACGTGTGTGCAGTGACATGTAATGGAGGATCACCAGCCTCTTATATCACAGGGTAAGAGCCGTCATGTGCAGTGTATACACGTGTGTGCAGTGACATGTAATGGAGGAGCACCAGCCTCTTATATCACAGGGTAAGAGCCGTCATGTGCAGTGTATACAGGTGTGTGCAGTGACATGTAATGGAGGAGCACCAGCCTCTTATATCACAAGGTGAGAGCCGTCATGTGCAGTGTATACACGTGTGTGCAGTGACATGTAATGGAGGAGCACCAGCCTCTTATATCACAAGGTAAGACCCGTCATGTGCAGTGTGTACACGTGTGTGCAGTGACATGTAATGGAGGAGCACCAGCCTCTTATATCACAGGGTAAGAGCCGTCATGTGCAGTGTATACACGTGTGTGCAGTGACATGTAGTGGAGGAGCACCAGCCTCTTATATCACAGGGTAAGAGCCGTCATGTGCAGTGTATACACGTGTGTGCAGTGACATGTAATGGAGGAGCACCAGCCTCTTATATCACAAGGTAAGACCCGTCATGTGCAGTGTATACACGTGTGTGCAGTGACATGTAATGGAGGAGCACCAGCCTCTTATATCACAAGGTAAGAGCCGTCATGTGCAGTGTATACACGTGTGTGCAGTGACATGTAATGGAGGACCAGTTACTAGGGAAGGAGGATAGGAGGATCCATTATCTGTCTCTTCCAAAGGTGCCTTCCTGTAATGTGCTAGGGATTCCACAACTGGCCTTCTAGGTCTTCCACCCTGGAGCTGTGGACTTTATCTTCCAGCAGTTGGTCAGAATCTAAGGTAGTTGTCAGATGCTCACCTGTCCGTGCTCCAGCAGTGAGCCTGGCCTCTCTGTTGTGGTGCAGCCGGAGTTGTTTAGTTCCTTTAGCAGGGATGCCGAGCCAATTGGACTCGGTGCCGGTGTCACATGCTTCCTGAGGAGGGCCATTTTAACAGGCAGTTTCTGGCAACAGGTGCCTGTGATTGGTCTTCTAAGCCTCACTGGTGTGTGTTGTACTACTGTCTAGATGCCTGGCATTCTGATTTTTAGATTGTCCCTGACCTTGCTTCTGATTGCTGAATATTTCCTCTGAAGTTATCTGCTGGCTCTGACCACATCTGGTATTTGACTCTGTGTTTGTATCTTGTTTGTGCTGTGACGTATCTCTCCGGTTTGGACTGATTTTAACTTACTTTTGGATTCTGATCCAGTCCTTGTTTTGACTTTCTGGTTTTGACCTCTTTCTGTCTTACTACTCTTTTACTTCACTAGGTTTAGGCTCCTGCAGTTAGTTAAGTTAGGGACCGTTGCCAAGTCGTGGGCTGCTAGTCAGGGTAGATCATGCAAGTGGGTAGGTAGGGACAGGGCGGGTGCAAGGATTTTTGCCAACACAAGCGAAGCCTCAGATTAGCCTCCCATGTCAGCCATCAGCCCCCATGTCACATTTCTCCCCCTCCATGTCACATTTCTCCCCCTCCATGTCACATTTCTCACTCCTCCATGTCACATTTCTCCCCCTCCATGTCAAATCACCTATGTCACATCAGCCCTCACATTTCTCCCCCTCCATTCATGTTGTCACATTTCTCCCCCCTCCATCCATGTTGTCACATTCATCCCCCTCCATCCATGTTGTCACATTTCTCCCCCTCCATCCATGTTGTCACATTTCTCACCCTCCATCCATGTTGTCACATTTCTCCCCCCTCCATCCATGTTGTCACATTTCTCCACCTCCATCCATGTTGCCACATTTCTCCACCCTCCATCCATGTTGTCACATTTCTCCCCCTCCATCCATGTTGCCACATTTCTCCCCCATCCATCCATATTGTCACATTTATCCCCCTCCATCCATGTTGCCACATTTCTCCCCCTCCATCCATGTTGCCACATTTCTCCCCCCTCCATCCATGTTGCCACATTTCTCCCCCCTCCATCTATGTTGCCACATTTCTCCCCCCTCCATCCATGTTGCCACATTTCCCCCCCTCCATCCATGTTGTCACATTTCTCCCCCCTCCATCCATGTGTTCACATTTCTCCCCCCTCCATCCATGTTGTCACATTTCTCCCCCCTCCATCCATGTTGTCACATTTCTCCCCCCTCCATCCATGTTGTCACATTTCTCCCCCTCCATCCATGTTGTCATATTTCTCCCCCTCCATCCTTGTTGTCCCATTTCTCCCCCTCCATTATTTCCATTTCACCCCCCCCCATGCCACATACATTTCTACCTGTGGACAGACTACTCAGAGACATTTGTCCACACAGTTACCACCAACAGCTCCGCCTCCAGTCTCCACCCTTCTCTGCGCCCTCAAGCAGCTGCCTGCCTTATTATAGAGCCGGCCCTGGGTAGGGATAGCGGTGCGGGTGGCGTACAGAGCTGAACTGTGTGTTGCTATTTAGCCACAGTTTTGTAACGCCCTTATGGTCCTTACTGTCCATCCTGTCTCAGACCTGCAGTCAGTCAGTGGCGCCTCCTGTGTTTTCCTGCACCAACATCTCTGCGGCCCGACTCCTTTAACAGCATGTGCACAGTAGACCAGAAATCCTCTCCAGCTCCCGAGCAGCTGTAGATTTTCTGCCAGACAGAACCTCAGAAGATGCTCCAGACTTATTACCTGTTAATAATTCGGGCGCATCGTACACCAGCGGGGTTCACTATTTAGACTGGTGTAAGAAGCGTCAATCTTAATACATCCCCTCACTCTGTCTATGACACTCCACACCCAATAGAGCTAAAACAGCCCCTTTTATAAACTCCTCACACGAATAGTGTAGGTCCGTTATGTGCTGTCACGTTCCAAATATTGTGACTCCTTCCCCTGCACAAGTGCCATCAGTGCCCCTCACAGTGAAGAAACATTATGGCGTCAGGGATCTCATGGAGGTAAGATGTTGATCGCATTTGCATGACTGAAGCGATAAGATGTGATCAAGCTACCACAGGAGAGATAACAGAGACAGCGGCAGAGTGGTGTCTCATTAGGGATGGAGACGAGCTTCCTGGTCAGACAAATGGGTGGCAGGCATCTCCTTACCAAAATCTTAGTCAAGGTGGGTAGAAAGCGTAACCTGGTAATACAATGATTTTGCCTTTCATTTTTCTGAGAGTATACAGGACGGATGTTGTTTTTTTTTTTTCTTAAAAATAATGGCAGCTTTGCATCCTCCATCAATAAATAATTTGCCTGAAGGCAGTGAAATTCAGTAAGTGGTGTGGCAGCGGCTGCACCACCAGCAGCTTGGCCAGGTGGATGTTCAGTTTGCACACAAGCGGATCACTGGGCACATACGGTTGTTACCTGCTCACACTTTCTGTTATGGATGACTGACGATGAAGCAGCAAACAGGAAGGAGCAGTTGTTTGAGCAGGAGAAGCAATAGTCGATGATGTTTTTGATGATGACAACAACACTGTACTGCTTGTAGATGTGGCCTGGCTACTAGAATGATGACTGGGAGAAGGAGGACTGTCTTGCTCACATTGTTGGCCAGTTTTCTGGCCACATCTTATTTGTGGCCTGCTGAGCTTGCTCACTGCAATGGTTTTGGTAGCTGGCATCAATGTTTAGAAAAGTTCCCACAGGGGAGATGACCATGCAGAGTCACCACCATCCAAGCTTGACCTGGGTCTGACAGCTGTTAAGACAGCACCAACAACTGCAGGTACATCGCCTTCTTCTGCCATATTTTGTAGAAACAAATGGTCATTTGGACAGTCTACTACAATAGATGGTAATTGTGACGCAGGAATATAAGTCAGGTGGTACATTAGTCTGTGCTAAATGGAATTTTAGTTATAAATGTATTTTTTTTGAAAAAAAAAATTGTGCAATTGGAAAGAGACTGCAGTATAACTGTGACACAGAAAAACGTCACATACACGAGGCTGACCGAGGAATGGAATCTTTGTAAATCAATTTTGTAAATTTTTTTTTTAAAACTACAATGTCTGCCATCACTGTGCAGAAACATTCCCACAAAGCAGTTACCCAGACAGAGCCACCACCAGCAACGCTAACATTTCTGCCACCAGCTTGCCCTACTTCTGA
This sequence comes from Bufo bufo, assembly GCF_905171765.1. NCBI lineage: Eukaryota > Metazoa > Chordata > Amphibia > Anura > Bufonidae > Bufo > Bufo bufo. Next base: position 16,619,808 of record NC_053390.1, on the reverse strand, counting down.
CAGTATTTGAACCTGTACCCACAGCAGCGGCATCGCCTTCTCCCGAGCAGCAGTTTTGTAGTAAAAAGTTTGTGATTGGACGTAGTAAACTACAATATAATAGTGAGTGACACAGAATGTAATGTCCGGTACACTAGTCTGTGATGAATTTAATTTTTGTGATAACATTTTGAAAAACTTTTAAAACAGTGAAGCCAAACACAGCTGGTCCACTTGTATTTTTTGTAATAAAATTTTCAACAATTTCTTTTTTTTAAAAATGCCCTGTTGGAGTCTGCAGCAAAAATAAATGCTGAAACTTGAAGAATCTGTGCAACAGCTTTCTGAAAAAAATATGTATTTGCACAATGTCCAGTGCAATGATGTTAACAAAAAAATCAGCAGCCAGTACATGGCTCCTGCACACCAGAAAAAAGGGCATACTACAACAAAGCTAGCACAGGATTGCCCATGGCTGGAGGCAAAGCAACATGCAGATTCCTATATGACCCTTTTACTGTCACCAGCTAAAAACTCTCTCTATAAATGAATGAAATCAATCCATCTAAGTAAATGTCTAAATGATTTCCCATCAGACCCTGAACTCGCTGATAACTTTCTTTTTACGAGTCGCTGAGAGGTCCTGCCTCATCAATGTCCAAGCTCAGAATAGTTTCCTTGTTTGTGATCATAGTACCTATGACCTGTCCATATCGTTCTTTCTGATTGGCTGAGGCTGACTGCAAGGCATTATGGGAGAGCCCCCCAGGGCAGGGACTCTCCCAGGGTCTTGTGATCCTCTCTATTAATCACCCCTGCTCTGCTGTGCTCACAAATGTACTGTAAAATGTAAAATGATGGATGCCATTTTGAGCAATTTTATGAATAAAATTTGTAGAAGATGAATTTGCAGATTACCAAATTCATTCACGAAGTCTCACACTAACGGGTGTTGCCCGCCGAGAGCATATCACTCCCTCTCTTAATGCCTTGCACTGGCTCCCCGTCCAACAACGGGTGATGTTCAATATTGGATGCTTCATGCATAGGGTATTCCATGGTGTGGGGCCCTTGTACCTGCGACGTAAATTTGCTAGTAAATTGGTCTCTGGAATAGGTGCCTTATCTTCTAGGCCTTTGTGGCCCATGGTAAAGTGTCATGCCTTCTTCTTTTTCCTCCTTTGTTGAATCAGCCAGCTAAGCGCATTGAGCGCATCTAATTATCAGGAAGCTCCGATGTCATATGTGATTATTGTACAGACACAGACGTCTCAGTGATGGCCACCTGCACTCACAGGACACTTCATTAGCTCCACCTTCTTAATTCTTGATAAGACCCTTGTTCCCCTTAGAACATCCTGAATTCTTAGTGTAATGGACCCAACAAGGTGCTGGAAACCTTTATTACAGGTTTTGATTGATGACCTCACTCTGTCTATTCCACTGCATCCTATAGATGTCTATAAACCTGAGGTCTGGTGACTGTGCAGCCCCTAGGTCATACAGACCGCATTGTCATGTCCGTGAATTCAGCCTGAGACTTGCGCTTTACAGAACGTCATTACATATCATCTTGTTAAATGTAGACTGTGGCCATGATTAAATTGTTGATAACCATGTTAAAGAGGATCTCCCAAGATTTCACAATACAAACTGCTTGTAGTATTAAACAGATCTCTTAGACCTGATGAGGCCGGTGTACTTGTTTTGAAATTCCATGTCAGAATGCGAATATTAAAGTGAGAAAGTAAGATCGCTCATGAGTCCTATATTCACAAGCTGTACTCAGTCTCTTCCCACTGTTGCTCCTGATATCTCACACATGCGCAGTGCAGGCTGCAGTCCTCATAGCTGTGTAGTAAAGAAAAGCAGCAGATGCAATCAGAAGCTGTAATCTTACACTGAATCTCCTGCTGGAAGACGGGCACATTCTCACTAAAGAGCCAGGGAGTCTGAAGCTTGTACTGAGTATTGTGAGATTTCAGCAGCAGCAGACGAGGATATACACTTGTGAATTAAGCTTTAGGTGGGTATTATGACATGGATTCTTCTAGTGAGGACATCAGTATCATCAGGTCTAAGATTTATTTATAATCATTACAGTTTGTGTTGAGAAACGTGGTGATGGATGCTTGTCTGTCATATATATGTGTTGACAAAGTGCGAGGCTGGTGTCCAGACATGGGCTGTTCAAATTCAGAGTTTTATCAAATCTTGACTTACTGTATATAATAAAAGTTGTGATCAGGTGTAAACCAAAATCTTCGACTCTATCAGGACATCAGGAAATGTTATAGAAAGCTTTATAAGATGGAATAACAAATGCAGTTTTTGGGGCATTTTTTTTAGCCACAATGAGTGAAATGAATGGATTTTACCGCTCCTTCCTGCTGGATCCACTTCCAGCCTAACAGGAACTTTATAAGTTTGTATGCTTAACAGTTTTGTAAAATATAAAACTGCAAATTTCAATTTTTATATTAACAGAAATTCCTAGTAAGAGTTCTGAGGAAAACTTCATGTTGTTACGAAATTATAAAGTAGAAGATGAAGATATAATGCAGCACTCTTCAGGAGAAAACCTTAATGTTTATCCAGGACTTCACAGTACAGAATTATCATATAATGGCGAACCTTTTCCTGAACAATTGCACGTTGTTATCACAGGTACAGCTCAGAAAGGTGGTAAAAAACTCCAGTGTGGTAAACAGTTCACAAAAAGCTTGGACCTTTCTACACAACAAAGAACTCACACAGAGGAGAAGCCATACTCCTGTTCAGAATGTGGGAAGTGCTTTACATATAAATCAAATTTTATTATTCATGAGAGAATTCACACAGGAGAGAAACCATATCCATGTTCATACTGTGTGAAATGTTTTACACAGAAATCAGATCTTGTTAAACATGAGAGACGTCACACAGGAGAGAAGCTGTTTTCATGTTCAGAATGTGGAAATAATTTTATGCAAAAATCAGATCTTGTTAACCATGAGAGAATTCACACAGGAGAGAAACCATATTCATGTTCAGAATGTAAAAAATGTTTTACACTGAAATCAAGTCTTGTTAAACATCAGAGATTTCACACAGGAGACAAACCATATTCATGTTCAGAATGCGGGAAGTGTTTTATACAGAAATCACATCTTATTACACATGAGAGAAGTCACACAGGAGACAAACCATTTTCATGTTTAGAATGTGGGAAATGTTTTACACAAAAATCAGCCCTTGTTAAACATCATAGATTTCACACAGGAGACAAACCATATTCATGTTCAGAATGTGGGAAATGTTTTACACAGAAATCTCACCTTATTACACATGAGAGAAGTCACACAGGAGAGAAGCCATATTCATGTTCAGAATGTGGGAAATGTTTTACACAGAAATCTCATCTTATTACACATGAGAGAAGTCACACGGGAGAAAAGCCATATTCATGTTCAGAATGTGGAAAATGTTTTACACAAAAATCAGATCTTGTAAAACATCAGAAATTTCACACAGGAGAGAAGCCATATTTATGTCCAGAATGTGGGAAATGTTTTATACAAAAATCAGCCCTTGTTAATCATCAGAGATTTCACACAGGAGAGAAGCCATATTCATGTTCAGAATGTGGGAAATGTTTTACACACAAATCAGATCTTGTTAAACATGAGAGAAGTCACACAGGAGAGAAGCCATATTCATGTTCAGAATGTGGGAAATGTTTTACACAGAAATCTCATCTTATTACACATCAGAGAAGTCACACAGGAGAAAAGTCATATTCATGTTCAGAATGTGGAAAATGTTTTAGACAAAAATCAGATCTTGTTAAACATCAGAGATTTCACACAGGAGAGAAGCCATATTCATGTTCAGAATGTGGGAAATGTTTTACACACAAATCAGATCTTGTTAAACATGAGACCAGTCACACAGGAGAGAAGCCATATTTATGTTCAGAATGTGGGAAATGTTTTACACAGAAAGCACATCTTATTACACATGAGAGAAGCCACACAGGAGAGAAGCCATATTCATGTTCAGAATGTGAAAAATGTTTTACACAGAAAGTACATCTTATTTCACATAAGAGAAGCCACACAGGAGAGAAGCCATATTCATGTTTAGAATGTGGAAAATGTTTTACACACAAATCAGTCCTTGTTAAACATCATAGATTTCACACAGGAGACAAACCATATTCATGTTCAGAATGTGGGAAATGTTTTACACAGAAATCATATCTTGTTACACATCAGAGATTTCACACAGGAGACGCACCATATTCGTGTTCAGAATGTGGGAAATGTTTTAAAAATAAATCACATCTTGTTACACACGAGAGAAGTCACATAGGAGAGAAGCCGTATTCATGTTCAGAATGTGGGGAATTTTTTAGAAGTAAATCACATCTTGTTATTCATGAGAGAATTCATACAGGAGACACACTATATTGATGTTCAGAATGTGGGAAATGTTTTACACAAAAATCAGGTCTCGTTAACCATGAGAAAAGTCACAAAGGAGAGAAACCATTTTTACATATTTTAACATATCATCAATTTATTGATGGACCTTAAACAGTCAATAAGAATATTTTTATTTTTGGTTACAATTATTCTGGATCTCTCAGATGTCCAAATTAATATTTCTCTGATGTAAACTGTGACTGAGATCCACAAAGGAAAAGTGTTGTAGATATAAGGAAGAGAAGAAGAGCTTTGTTTTCTTCCAGAGCAGTGAAGATAAATTGTCCCCATGAACCTTGCTTCTTATTACTGTATTCACACCTCCACTCACACTGCGGGAGAGTCGAGAGTGACATGGGGAGAAGTAACAACGCTCCATGGAATTGTTTTTAACAGTAATGGACTCTCCAGGCTTTTGGGGAGATCAATCCTTTCTTCTGTCCTGTGGAAGAAAGATGTTTTAGTTAGCACTTGTCCACTCATTGTGCCGCCAATGCTGCAGTCTCTGCTTCGCTCACACAGGCTGCGGGCTCTTCCTCTTATGTCCTGACCAGATTATATTAACCAAATAATATTAAATGCTAATGACCAGAAAAGGAACATATCCAGTCATGGTCCTCAGCCTGTGGGTTTGCAGCAGAGTCTGCTTTTCAATGAGCAGGTACTCACTAAAGTGTCTTCCATGGCACAGTAGAAAAGATGGGTTTTCTAAAAAAAAAACAGGAGAACCCGTGTAAAGATAAAAGGAAATCTTATATTTGTGCCAGGAAATGTTGATGAATTATTGGTATTTTGTATGTCTCAGATAAGTACTGGCCGGTAGGTCGCCCGCTCATTTATGCTCTGCTTGTTGAAGATCTAATACATGTAATAGAATTTCTTCTTTCTAACAACATATTGTATTAGATTTTTCTTCTTTTTAACAACATATTTTATTAGATTTTCTCAATACTATTCCAACCCTGTGTGTTAGAAGTAATAAAAGTATAAGAAAAGTATGTAAAATATACAACTCCACAAGAGGAACACAGTTATACAGCTATATGGTCACAATATAATCAAACTATTTATCTCTGGGGGATTCACAGTTTTCATTTCAGGTTGTACAGTCGTGGCCAAAAGTTTTGAGAATGATAAAAATATTAGTTTTCACAAAGTTTCCTGTTTCTGTGATGTAGTGAAATATAATTACACGCACTTCATACGTTTCAAAGGCTTTTATTGACAATTACATGACATTTATGCAAAGAGTCAGTATTTGCAGTGTTGGCCCTTCTTTTTCAGGACCTCTGCTATTCGACTGGGCATGCGCTCAATCAACTTCTGGGCCAATTCCTGACTGATAGCAACCCATTCTTTCATAATCACTTCTTGGAGTTTGTCAGAATTTGTGGGTTTTTGTTTGTCCACCCGCCTCTTCAGGATTGACCACAAGTTCTCAATGGGATTAAGATCTGGGGAGTTTCCAGGCCATGGACCCAAAATGTCAACGTTTTGGTCCCCGAGCCACTTAGTTATCACTTTTGCCTTATGACACGGTGCTCCATTGTGCTGGAAAATGCATTGTTCTTCACCAAACTGTTGTTGGATTGTTGGAAGAAGTTGCTGTTGGAGGGTGTTTTGGTACCATTCTTTATTCATGGCTGTGTTTTTGGGCAAAATTGTGAGTGAGCCCACTCCCTTGGATGAGAAGCAACCCCACACATGAATGGTCTCAGGATGCTTTACTGTTGGCATGACACAGGACTGATGGTAGCGCTCACCTTTTCTACTCCGGACAAGCCTTTTTCCAGATGCCCCAAACAATCGGAAAGAGGCTTCATCGGAGAATATGACTTTGCCCCAGTCCTCAGCAGTCCATTCACCATACTTTCTGCAGAAGGTCAATCTGTCCCTGATGTTTTATTTGGAGAGAAGTGGCTTCTTTGCTGCCCTTCTTGACACCAGGCCATCTTCCAAAAGTCTTCACCTCACTGTGCGTGCAGATGCGCTCACACCTGTCTGCTGCCATTCCTGAGCAAGCTCTGCACTGGTGGCACTCCGATCCCGCAGCTGAATCCTCTTTAGGAGACGATCCTGGCGCTTGCTGGACTTTCTTGGGCGCCCTGAAGCCTTCTTAATAAGAATTGAACCTCTTTCCTTGAAGTTCTTGATGATCCTATAAATTGTTGATTGAGGTGAAATCTTAGTAGCCACAATATCCTTGCCTGTGAAGCCATTTTTATGCAACGCAATGATGGCTACACGCGTTTCTTTGCAGGTCACCATGGTTAACAATGGAAGAACAATGATTTCAAGCGTCACCCTCCTTTTAACATAGTAAGGAAAGACTGGCACTCACTGTAGATTGAAGAAAAGGAAATCTTTATTGTCACATATAATCCGTGACGCGTTGCGACTCACATCTGGAGCCTTCCTCAGACGTATAGGATATGGTACAAATAGAAATAAGCACACAGCATTTAAATAGCCTGCCAAGGTGGAAATGACATCACATTACCATGGTGACGATATCAACAAAACAATTAAACAATTAAGATGTAGCAGGTGAAGAAAATGAAGAAAGGATCCCAGCCGCAATCAATTGACAATTCAAATAGTAAGTATTCCATAATAGCAGTGATAGGGTTAAATGAAGTTTCAAAATAATGATGCCGCTGGGATGTCTTCAAGTTTTCTAAAAGTAAAAAGAAAACAAGTTATTTGATACATTGGTTTGCAACAATGGTACATGTGATTCTATACAAAAGGGTTATACAACAAAATATATATATATATATCTCACGGGAACTGGAGATTCACAAAAAGCTGTGGAGGTCGGACTCGCGGTTCAAGCCCTTGGGTTCCAATGTTTGCAAAGTGTGAATCCAATAGGACTCACGCTTTTTCAACATCTTAACCCTGTCACCACCTCTACGGGGTTGTGAAACATGTTCTATTATCTGGAACCGCAGTTGCGAAATATTGTGGTTACAACGTTCAAAGTGGTGCGGTATAGGTAGAAGCAGGTTCTTTTTCCGTATGGTAGATTTATGTTTGGAAAAACGATACTTCATGCGCATCGAGGTCTCGCCTACATATAATAAGCCACATGGGCACTTTAGTAAATAAACAATAAAGTTGCTATTGCAAGTGTAGAAACCCTTGATGGGAAATTGTTTACCTGTATGTGGGTGTGAGAAAGACTCACCTTTAATCACGCTGGAACAGTGGATGCAGCCCAAACAGGGGAAAGTGCCATCTTTTGGTGTAGATAAAGTCATTTGTCGCACCACCATATCACGTATATTTTTGTTCCGTTTATGACAGATCAACGGACGATTCTGGAATTCCTCAACTGAGGGATAAGCCCTAGATAATATATTCCAATGGCGATTAATAGATAATCTGCATTTGTGGATCCAGGGGTGGAATTTTGAAACAAAAGGGATGCGGGATTTTTTAATAAAACCATTAAAAAATCCTGCATCCCTTTTGTTTCAAAATTCCACCCCTGGATCCACAAATGCAGATTATCTATTAATCGCCATTGGAATATATTATCTAGGGCTTATCCCTCAGTTGAGGAATTCCAGAATCGTCCGTTGATCTGTCATAAACGGAACAAAAATATATGTGATATGGTGGTGCGACAAATGACTTTATCTACACCAAAAGATGGCACTTTCCCCTGTTTGGGCTGCATCCACTGTTCCAGCGTGATTAAAGGTGAGTCTTTCTCACACCCACATACAGGTAAACAATTTCCCATCAAGGGTTTCTACACTTGCAATAGCAACTTTATTGTTTATCTACTAAAGTGCCCATGTGGCTTATTATATGTAGGCGAGACCTCGATGCGCATGAAGGATCGTTTTTCCAAACATAAATCTACCATACGGAAAAAGAACCTGCTTCTACCTATACCGCACCACTTTGAACGTTGTAACCACAATATTTCGCAACTGCGGTTCCAGATAATAGAACATGTTTCACAACCCCGTAGAGGTGGTGACAGGGTTAAGATGTTGAAAAAGCGTGAGTCCTATTGGATTCACACTTTGCAAACATTGGAACCCAAGGGCTTGAACCGCGAGTACGACCTCCACAGCTTTTTGTGAATCTCCAGTTCCCGTGAGATATATATATATATATTTTGTTGTATAACCCTTTTGTATAGAATCACATGTACCATTGTTGCAAACCAATGTATCAAATAACTTGTTTTCTTTTTACTTTTAGAAAACTTGAAGACATCCCAGCGGCATCATTATTTTGAAACTTCATTTAACCCTATCACTGCTATTATGGAATACTTACTATTTGAATTGTCAATTGATTGCGGCTGGGATCCTTTCTTCATTTTCTTCACCTGCTACATCTTAATTGTTTAATTGTTTTGTTGATATCGTCACCATGGTAATGTGATGTCATTTCCGCCTTGGCAGGCTATTTAAATGCCGTGTGCTTATTTCTGTTTGTACCATATCCTATACGTCTGAGGAAGGCTCCAGATGTGAGTCGCAACGCGTCACGGATTATATGTGACAATAAAGATTTCCTTTTCTTCAAGCTACAGTGAGTGCCGGTCTTTCCTTACTATATTTATGAGATCGTGATCTCGGACGCGAGCACCACGCCATTGGTTACGGAGTGCCGGCTGATCAGCATTTTCCTCCTTTTAACATGTCATTTTAACCCAATCAGCCTGACATAATGATCTCCAGCCTTGTGCTCGTCAACATTCTCACCTGAGTTAACAAGATGATTACTGAAATGATCTCAGCAGGTCCTTTAATGACAGCAATGAAATGCACTGGAAAGGTTTTTTTTTTGGGATTAAGTTAATTTTCATGGCAAAGAAGGACTATGCAATTCATCTGATCCCTCTTCATAACATTCTGGAGTATATGCAAATTGCTATTATAAAAACTTAAGCAGCAACTTTTCCAATTTCCAATATTTTTGTCATTCTCAAAACTTTTGGCCACGACTGTATATGTCACGTAGTGATGTGGGAGGGAACACCACACCGACCACAGGACGGAAGGGAAAAGGAACTAGGCCTCAAAGCTAGGGAAAGGAAAACAGACACCACCTATGGAAACCCTAATCCTAGCCCTGACTCCTATCCGTATGAACAGACCTTGAGGGTAGGAATGTTCATACACTGGAACCTAAGACCCTGGAAACTCTGAATCGCCCTAGTCTGGGCTTGAGACGGTCTGTTTCTTCCAATATGAAAGAATCAGCGTCTTCCTGAGGCCTAATAACAAAAGACAGAGGGTAAACCACAAAATATGAAAGGGAAGTAACACTTAACTTCTGAAGTACCGTATTTTTTGCCCTATAAGGCCCTTAGGACGCACCTTGTTTTTAAGGAGGAAAATAAGAAAAAAATTATTTTTTACCAAAAGGTGTGCTTTTGGTGGGTTTTGAACTAATGGTGGTCTGTGGATGACACTATTATGGGGGTATCTGTGGATGGCACTGTTATGGGGGCATCTGTGGATGACACATATATAGCACCTTATGCTATGTGTCATCCACAGATCCCACCCATAACAGTGTCCCTGTATAGTGAATGACCCCCAATACAGGGGGTGGGGGTCGGCATCTAGTTTTGTAATGGCAGCGGGGCCCGTTGCAGTCACTGTATTCGATTACACCGGGCCCCGCTCTCTGTAGTAATCATATCTAACCTGTAGGCAATGTTAAGAGCTATAGAAATCATGTGCAATCCAGCCTGTAGTACTTACTACAATCTTCCGTAGCAGGCAGGAGGCCGGGCGGCAACGTAACTCACTACATCACACGCCTGGGAGGAGCAGGCGTGTGACGTAGTGAGTTACGCTGACGCCCGCCCGGCTTCCTACCTGCTACGGAAGATTGTAGTAAGTACTACAGGCTGGATTGCACATGATTTCTATAGTTTAACAGTGCCTACAGGTTAGATATGATTACTACAGAGAGCGGGGCCCGGTGTAATAGAATACAGTGACTGCACCGGGCCCCGCTGCCATTAAAAAACCAGATGCTGGCCCCCAGCCTCTCCTCCCTGCTGATACACCCGCTGGCCGCGCTCTGCAGCATCCGTGCGGTGGTGTATCAGTGTAAATTGCAGGATTCACCCCATAAGACGCACTGCCATTTTGCCACAACTTTGGGGGGGGAGGGAGTGCGTCTTATAGGACGAAAAATACGGTAAATGGACGAGCAGGAACTCTTAAGAGGACAACACACCAGCACTTCCTAAACCAAACTGAAGCTATCAACGGCATAGCATGATGGGTGAAGCCACACTAAATAGAGGAGTTGTAATGACCACTAAGATACAGCTGAGACCAGAGTTTTGGTCATTACCAGCAACAACACTGAAAACAAGTAAACCAAAGAGGTTGTCAGATAACATCACGTGCAGCCAATCTCTTAGATCTGCTGACACCTGTCACGTTAGAGACCGCGACAGTACATTTAGATTCAAAATTGATGCTGGCGACTTCCAGGAAACATCTGATAAATCCTGTATAGGAAGATGTATAGCTTCTTGACCAAACGCTGGTGCTGGGCTTTAATCTGGAGCACTGTGCATGTACACTGCAGGATTAACGTTTCTGCTCCTACAATTTAGCCAGGAGCAGGCCCTGTCTTTGCCTGTCACTGACAGCCGAAAACCAGGAGGAGTAGACAGAATTGATTTATTACCGCTTCTGCCTTCTCCTTTCCTTGCTGCATAGCGCTTAATGAGTGCAGTTTCACATCTACTGCAGCAATTCCGGCAGGCTGTTCCTGCATAGAACAGCCTGCTGGAGTTCTCTTAATCCTGTCATGCCCAATGCAACCAGAATGTCCGCTGGCCCCATTAACTATAGTGGGGTCTGGCAGATATGCAGAGAATTGGCTGGACACAAACCGCTGCACCCTGCGGTATTTGTCCGGCCGATTCCTGACATTGTCGGCCAGAACTGGCAGCCACGTCACCCTGTCACAGATGTGAAAGTAGCCTAAGCCACTCCAGGTCAACTTTTGCAATATAATAGGCTGAACTGGGAGAATAATGTTAGAACTGTTAAACCATCACATCCGCACTAAATCACAAAAAGAAAGTGTCCAGTCACGAAGACCTTTTTAGGCCTGGTCATTAAAGGGTTACTAACTTTTTTATATTAAAAATTTTACAATTAAAGAGGTATTCTCATCCCAGACATTTATGAGGCTGCGAGAAGAGGTCTGGTTTACGGAAACAATAGGACAGTAATCTCGGTTTCTTGGTAATCAAGCCTCCACTGAAACTTGGATACACTGGGCTGGGTGAGGGGTTCCCCGTTCTACAGATACCTGCAGGTCCCAAGGACGCAGCATATGCCATAAATTTCTGAGATTGCTGTTTTAATGATATTGAAGATAATGTCATGTAGCATTGCCTTGAAGTGAAATCCTGTGTGACTATTGCTCAGACTTGCTCCATGTTCTCCAACCTGAAGCCGTGTTCAAGGAAGTCTATAGATTAAGGACACTCCGAGTTCCCCGAAGTTCTCTGTAATAACCACAGATTTTATTGGTGGATTGTCATAGACTGAACTATTTTTGTCCTCGACCAATGTTTAACAATAAAAGGATTTCCTTTGTCAAAGAAGTTTTGCTGTTTCGGTCTGTTGTTCCACGTATGCCATATCTAGACACAACAATTTCTGTAGCTGTAATGCTAGTTTTGTTCAAATTTGTTGTCAATGGTGGACAGTGCTCATTGATGAAGAACACCACCCTGATAAATATAGGAGAGAAAAAGAGACAGGAGGCAGCGCCTCGTGTGTGTTGCTGTTTGCCACAAATAGATAATGAGTTGCGCTTACCATATGACGTTGTGATGAGTCACAACAACTTTATTTTGCCTTGCTGGTATTTTCCCGTCCAGCTTGCGGGGGATCTGCTCTGCTGCCAAGGTCTTTACCCTTACCGCTGCAGCGGTTTCAGGGATGAGAAACAGTAGTAGAAAGGAAGAAAAACACAACCTTTTCCCGGCGCTGATGCAGAAGACGTGGGACCAGATTAGTATCGGTAAAAAAGTAACAATTTTTTATTCCAGGTCTACTCGTTCCAGGGACCTATATGAAAATCCCAGTTTGAATTTATACTCAAGGATTCTTTCAGAATCATTTAAATTAACCAAGAAAATGACTCGGACCTTTTCCCGGCGCTGATGCAGAAGACGTGGGACCAGATTAGTATAGGTAAAAAAGTAATTCTTTATTCCAGGTCTACGCGTTTCACGGACTAACAGCCCCCTTCATCAGGACAATAAAACATTTAGAGTGTGCATAGTTGTGTGTTTTATTTATGCTTTGTTTGGGAGCGCTATTCTCGGGCAGTAGGGGGAGGGAAAGAGGAGGGGGAGGATGTTTGTGGTCGGTGTTACACCCGATTGACATTTAGGTAAATCATCGCTCACCAGCTCTTTGTTTCACAACACAGCAAGTTGATCATCCAGCCGGCACTCTGCCCTCAGCCTTCTCCCACCACGATGTAGCATCGCTGTCACTCGGGCGTAACATCCTCCCCTCCCCCTACTGCCCGAGAATAGCGCGCCCAAACAAAGCATAAATAAAACACACACAACTATGCACACTGTAAATGTTTTATTATCCTGATGAAGGGGGCTGTTAGTCCGTGAAACGCATAGACCTGGAATAAAGAATTACTTTTTTACCTATACTAATCTGGTCCCACGTCTTCTGCATCAGCACCGGGAAAAGGTCCTGTTTTTCTTCCTTTCTGCTACCACCCTGATAAAGAGATGAGTCCTTAAGATAAATCAGTGGTTTGAAGGCAACATTACATAGTAAGGGTGACATGGAGCAATCCCGAGTCATTTTCTTGGTTAATTTAAATGATTCTGAAAGAATCCTTGAGTATAAATTTAAACTGGGATTTTCATATAGGTCCAAGATGAAGACTCTGAAATTACCACAAACGCTCGTCTTGTCTTGTACCTTCCCCAGCCAGCTCAACCTAACAGTATTAAAGGCTTTCTTTGTGTGCAGTGCTAGCAATGTGATATACTCACCCATCTAAGGATGGTTCCAGAAAGAGGCGGATTGGCCATACACCCTACAGGGAAATTTACCCAGTGGGCCGATGCCCAGGAGGGCCACCCAAGCCCTCCTAATGATCTTATTTTCTCCTACACACCTGTTCAGCAGCCACAGGTCCCTCCTGAGTTCAACTGAATCAATGTCCTCAGGACAGTGATACCGTTCAATACAGTGGCGCAGGAGGCAGTATTTTGTGCTGCACTATGGTATTTGGATCAGCTGGGGCGGTATATTGCTCTAAACTATGGTATTGCTGGCCCTGCCTACTTCTTTTGTCCCTGCCTACATATGTTATCCCTGACTAATTATGTTGCGCTGCCTTCTGTCAATTTGGACCCTCCTGCAATATAGGGCCATTTTTTAGTTTTTTTTCCAGGGCCACTCTTAGTTTCCAGTCCGCCCCTGGTTCCAGACCTTGTCTAGAACTTTCCGGGCCTTGCAGTGTTTCATAACAGCCACTCTTCTGCCAACAAACATATTAGCATTTTTGACTATAGCTTCAAGTCAGTTTATATCAAGGAAATAAGCTGATATGAACTTGGGATCATTAGGAAGTTTTCCGCCTTTATGTAGCAATTTTATGTAAGCCACCTTTAGGAATCCGGCATCAAAACCTATGCGTAAAATATTGTAGTAGCTCAACAGGAGAGGAGTAATCTGTTCTAACAGCATTTTATAAATTCCCACTGTGTAGCCACCAGGGACAGGAGATTTGTTATTGTGTGTTAAATATGGTCCAGCATTTCTTAATTTTGCAATAAATGCTTCAGGAGGAGCCCAACAAAATATGGAGAGTTCTTGATGAAAGATAAAAGTTAAAAGGATTTAATTCGCATAAAAAGTAAAGGTTACAAACTTTAGGAGGAGAAAAATAAAGCACAGCAAATGAATCTCAAAAATTAACAAGCAAGCAATTAAACAATTTAAAATTAGTGAAGAAGTAATTCCCCTAAAGTAACGTGTATGTGTGAATCTGTGTGTAGAGAGCAAGAGGTGTCTATCAAAGAATGCTCTCCCAATGTCATGAGACAAAGCCGTTGTATAGTCTGTATCTCCATAGAGTTACATTGTATCCTAAATTTAACATTCTAACAAACATATATGGTTAACAAGTAAAACCCCTTACATCATGATTTTCTAAGTAATCCTTATTTGTTAAGGCTACTTTCACACTTGAGGCAGAGTGATCCGGAAAGCAGTTCCTTCGCTTGATCCGGCAATCTGAATCCAAACGGACAACATTTGTAGATGGATCCGGATGCGTCTCACAAATGCATTGCAAGAACGGATCCGTTTCTATTTTTTTCACATTTCCTTTAAAATGTTATCTCCCTTATTAATTTTTTTTCTTTATGTTACTATATGTTTTCCTAATCCTATACATAATAAAAATTTGATAGATAACACACAAAAATATAATAATAATAGGATGGGACAACGTATTCCCAACTGCTGTTTGTGCAGAAGATCTTGTCCACATATTTACAGATTTCTTCAATTTTTCCCACCAAGATGTTCCAGATATGATATTCCATTCATGTTCTATTTCTGATAATTGTCCTTGATGGTGATTAAATGCAATGTCTGCTTCTTTTATTTGTTCAGCTAATATTTTCAAAATACCTTTGTCCTTTTTAATTTCTTCTGTCCACTCATCCCACGGAAATTTGTCAGTTTGAGTGAGATTTAATTGCATTGGAAGGGTTTTCAATTGATTTGTATTTATGGAAGAAATATCAAGTCTTCCTAAATTCATAGAAATAGCTCTCAAATCTCCTTCCAAACAATATAGACCTCTTGTCAAATTCTCGTAATGTACACAAGAAGAAAAGAACGCCACAACCTATTCTTTCTCAGACATCACTTGCACACAAATTTTGTTTGGACCAGCTTGAGTTACCAAATCATGAATTCAGTATACATTCTCAATCCGTGCATGGCAAGAAGTGTGATGGTGGAAACAAGAATGAGAAATCGTCTTATCTTGCTCCGGTAAACAGATTATTTTATAAACAAAGTGTAGACATGAAGAAAGATCCAATTGTACTATATGAGAACCATCATATGCAAATTAAATATATTGCAATTGATAATAAATCAACTGTGTTTCACTCACGGGAACTCCTAAAACAGTTACTGGAACAACCATTTGTTCTCTTCCAGCTACTGGAATCAATGAGGTAGCTGTACATGTGTCCTCATTACATCCTAACCACTCATTTACCCACAAATCTATATGTCTCATACTATAATTATATTCCATAGGTAAATTTTCCAGTATACCAAGTGTAGTAATTCCACTGTGTAAACATAGAAACATAGAATGTGTCGGCAGATAAGAACCATTTGGCCCATCTAGTCTGCCCAATATACTAAATACTATGGATAGCCCCTGGCCCTATCTTATATGAAGGATAGCCTTATGCCTATCCCATGCATGCTTAAACTCCTTCACTGTATTTGCAGCTACCACTTCTGCAGGAAGGCTATTCCATGCATCCTCTACTCTCTCAGTAAAGTAATACTTCCTGATATTACTTTTAAACCTTTGCCCCTCTAATTTAAAACTCTGTCCTCTTGTAGCAGTTTTTCTTCTTTTAAATATTCTCTCCTCTTTTACCTTGTTGATTCCCTTTATGTATTTAAAAGTTTCTATCATATCCCCTCTGTCTCGTCTTTCTTCCAAGCTATGCATGTTAAGGTCCTTTAATCTTTCCTGGTACGTTTTATCCTGCAATCCATGTACTAGTTTAGTAGCTCTTCTCTGAACTCTCTCCAAAGTATCAATATCCTTCTGGAGGTATGGTCTCCAGTACTGAGCACAATACTCCAAGTGAGGTCTCACTAGTGCTCTGTAGAGCGGCATGAGCGCCTCCCTCTTTCTACTGGTAATTCCTCTCCCTATACACCCAAGCATTCTGCTAGCATTTCCTGCTGCTCTATGACATTGTCTGCCTACCTTTAATTCTTCTGAAATAATGACCCTTAAATCCCTTTCCTCAGATACTGAGGTTAGGACTGTATCACTGATTTTATATTCTGCTCTTGGGTTTTTACCCCCCAGGTGTATTATCTTGCACTTATCAACATTACATTTTAGTTGCCATATTTTTGACCATTCCTCTAGTTTTCCTAAGTCCTTTTCCATTTGGTGTATCCCTCCAGGAACATCAACCCTGTTACAAATCTTTGTGTCATCAGCAAAAAGACACACCTTACCATCGAGGCTTTCTGCAATTTCGCTGATAAAGATATTAAACAATATGGGTCCCAGAACAGATCCCTGAGGTACCCCACTGGTAACAAGACCATGGTCTGAATATACTCCATTGACTACAACCCTCTGTTGTCTGTCCCTCAGCCACTGCCTAATCCATTCAACAATATGGAAGTCCAAGCACAAAGACTGCAATTTATTGATAAGCCTTCTATGTGGGACAGTATCAAAAGCCTTACTAAAGTCTAGATAAGCTATGTCTACTGCACCTCCGCCATCTATTATTTTAGTCACCCAATCAAAGAAATCTATAAGATTAGTTTGACATGATCTCCCTGAAGTAAACCCATGCTGTTTTTCATCTTTCAATCCATGGGATTTTAGATGTTCCGCAATCGTCTCCTTAAGTATGGTTTCCATTAATTTCCCCACTATTGATGTCAGGCTTACTGGCCTATAGTTGCCTGATTCCTCCCTACTAACTTTCTTGTGAATGGGCACAACATTTGCTAATTTCCAATCTTCTGGGACGACTCCTGTTACCATTGATTGGTTAAATAAATCTGTTAATGGTTTTGCTAGTTCACAGCTAAGCTCTTTTAACAGCTTTGGATATATCCCATCAGGCCCCTGTGACTTATTTGTATTAATTTTAGACAGCTGACTTAGAACCTCTTCCTCTGTAAAGACACATGCATCAAAAGATTCATTAGTCTTCTTTCCTAACTGAGGTCCTTTTCCTTCATTTTCCTTTGTAAAAACTGAACAGAAGTATTCATTGAGACAGTCAGCTAGTTCTTTATCTTCTTCCATATACCTTCCTTCTTTTGTTTTTCAATTTGTTAATTCCTTGTTTTAGTTTCCTTTTTTCATTTATGTATCTGAAGAATGTCTTATAGCCTTTTTTCATTGACTGAGCTAATTTCTCTTCTGCCTGTGCTTTAGAAGCTCTTATAACTTGTTTGGCCTCTCTCTGCCTAATCTTATAAATTTGCCTGTCATCCTCGTTTTTTTTATTTTTATTTTTTATAATTACTAAATGCTATTTTTTATTTTATTTTTATTTTTAACTTTATGTTTATTAAACATTTTTCATTTTCCAAGTATCAAAATATGAAGCAAAATCTTCCACAGACAACATGACTATGGTAATGTAGCCAAAATATAAGATTACATAATAACAGCTGTTAGAAAAAATCGATAGAGTCGATCCATGTAGATAAGGGTAGAAACAAAAAGAAAGGGGGAGACCAAAGAAGGGAAGGGGGGAGAGGAAATAAGAAGCTAGGAGTTCTCTCCCTCGTTATAAGCGGAGCTCTTCATGGTGGAGATCCCAACAGGACCAAGTCTGTAGGAACTTGTCCACAGTTCCCCGCGACAAAGCCATATAATATTCTAAAGAGCGAATATCCTGGATACGGGAGTAATATTCCGCCTTAGACGGGGGAGTGGCTCTTTTCCAAAAGAGGGCTATCAAACCCTTTGCTGCAGTGAGAAGATGCAGGAACAGCCCGGAGTTGTGACCCCTCTTATCCATAGGTGGGCCATTCAACAAGTATGAAAGGGGATCCAACCTCACTGAATGCCCTAAAACGTCCGGCAGTACAGAAGCTACCATCCTCCAAAAGGGTATTACCAGGGGACACGTCCAGAATATGTGGTATATAGAAGCCCCGTTGGCTGAGCATCTCCAGCAAACATTAGGGATATTCCTATTTAAGGCATGCAGCACCTCTGGTGTGTGATACCAGTGCATCAGTAATTTTATTTGAGTTTCTTTATAAGTTATGCAAGATGAGCTAGTGAAAGCTCTGGACCATATCACCTGCCAGAGGTTTATCGGAATTTCCATATCTAGCCATTTCTACCATTTTAACATATATAAGTGCTTTCCCCCCAGTAAGTAAGTCTGGGTGAGAAGCAGATCATATATATCTGAGATGAGACCTCTAACTGATGGGCCATGGACGCACAATTTCTCAAAAGAGGTGAGTGGGGATATTGATCCGGAGGTGGTGAATGAATAGCAGAAATGTGCTATTTGGTTGTAGTGATAGTTGGAGGAGGAGGGTAGGTTATATTTAGTTTGTAAATCTGCAAAGGATAAAAGGCCGTTTGTTAGGGGATTACGTAAATCATGGAGACGGAAGAGTCCACTGCTGATCCAGGGGTTAGCCATATTTGATTCGTTGCTATTACCTAAATGCAGAGAAAATAAAAACGGTGTAAGAGAGGAGTTTAATGTAGTGAGGCCGAATACAATCCTACAGGTCAGCCATAGGTTTCTAGTGAATGTCATTGGGCCTAGCAGTCTCTGGGGTGTTATGTCCCCAGGACGTCCCCAGATCTCTATTTCTGTCCATTTATTGAAGGAATTTAAGGTAGTCCAGGAGGCTAGGTGTCTGAGATGAGTGGCCTGATAGTATAGGGCTATATCAGGTAGGGACAGGCCGTCCTGAGATTTCTTCGAGGTCAGTACAGATTTAGCTATACAGTGTCGCTTGTTATGCCATACAAATGTAAGAAAGGCAGATTGAATTTGCCGCAAGGTCCCCGCCGGTACTCTAACTGGGAGCGTTTCAAATAAGTAAAGCAATTTGGGTAAGATCGACATCTTAATTACTGCTATGCGGCCCAGTAAGGATATATGTAGGGGTCTCCACTTATTAAGGAGTGTATTTATAGTATAGAAGTTTGCACCATATAAAGCAGGATAAGTAGGGGTGATATGGCCTCCCAAGTACTTAAGAGACCGGTTTTGCCAGGAGTATTTATACGAGTGTTGTAAGGCTAAGAGGGTTTGTGGTGGTATATTTCAGGGTAATGCTTCCGTTTTTGTATTATTTATTTTATAACCCGATAGCCTACTATATGTGCCTATGGTGGCATGTGCAAATTTGGGAGCGAGATAATTGGGTTCGTTAACGTTAAAAGGACATCGTCTTCAAAAAGGGAGATGGTGAAGGACCAATCCCTTATTTTAATGCCCGTGATGTCTGGGTTCGTCCGAATCCGAGAGGCCAGGGGCTCAATACTCAGTATATAAAGAAGCGGGGATAAGGGACAGCCCTGCCGGGTCCCATTTTTAATAGGGAACACCGAGGAGCAGGCATGGGGTAGATTGATACGTGCCATAGGAGCCGAGTAGAGTCCTCTAAGTGCTTTCAGAAATGGGCCTGTAAACCCAAACCTCTGCAGAGTATGAAACATAAAAGGCCAGCTAAGGCAGTCAAAGGCCTTTTCTGCGTCAAGGCTGAGGAGAAGAGCCTCTCAACTCCTTATTAACCGCATCAATCAAGTCTACCACCCGATGTGTATTATCCCCTGCCTGGCGGAACCAGACAAATCCCACCATCTTTGTGAATCAGCTGGGCAAGCCAGTAGCTCAATCGATTCGCCAGTAGTTTGGTGAATATCTTAAGATCCGAGTTTAGCAGACTAATTGGGCGATAGCTGGCACATTCTGAGGGATCTTTTTCTGGTTTAGGTATAACTGTAATAGAAGAGTGAAGCATAGTTTGCGGAATAGGTTCCCCTGCTAAAAAGGAGTTGAATAGGGTGACCATATGTGGAAGTAAAATCTCGATGTACGTTTTATAATATTGATACATGAGACTATCAGGTCCTGGTGCTTTGTTTCCCGGCATATCCTTTATTAATTCCTTCAGTTTCTCCGGTGTGACCTGTTGGTTCAGGTCCGCTAAAGCCTCTGGGGAGAGGGTGGGCAAAGTACAGTCAGACAAATATTCATCCAACATCTGGGCCCTGACATCAGGATCTCTAGGGAGTTCTGAAGGGAGGGAATACAACTTAGTGTAATAAGATTGGAAAATGGCTGATATTTTTTCTGGGTCAAAGTACTGAGTGCCCGACGCATCCTTTGTACCCAGGGGGGGTATTAGTAGCTTCTCAGTCACGCAATTGTTTCGCTAATAACGTGTGGGGTTTATTGCCGAATTAGAAGAAACGCTGTTTGGAATATCTCAGTAACTTCTCTGTTTTATTAAGTGCAATTCATTTGAGTTGGCTTCAGAGATCCAGAATCCTCCTCAGTAAGGATTTTGATGGTCTAGTGGCTAGGTCTTGCTCTGCCTGGTGCAGATCTGCTAGGCATTTTCTATAGTGACTATCTCTGTCTTTTTTGATCTTAGAAGCCGTTGACATGCAGCATGCCCGAAAGACTGCCTTATGGGCTTCCCACAGAGTTCCAAGTGAGGAGACTGAGGGTGGATTAATCTGGAAATAATTAATTAAATGGGTTTTCAGTTCCTCCCTTGAGATTACATTGGACAATAGAGTTTCATTTAAACGCCAATGGGTGTGTTTCGGGGGCGGAGCCTCACAATTCAGATCCAAGCTCAAAGGGGCATGGTCCGACCAGGAGATGGGACCTAATGTCGCGGAAGTCAGCGCTCGGAGGGTCAGTATATTCCCAAAGAAAGAATCAATTCTCGTATGAATTTGGTGTGAATGGGAGAAAAAGGAGTATTGACGCTCAGTTCTCCATAAGTCATATAGGGAATGGGCATGTATGAGTCTGCGGAATTGCCTAGTTAAATGGGAGAAAGCTTGAGAAGAAGGGGAGGAATATAACGCTAATCTATCGTCTATATCCGAGAAATGTACGTTAAAGTCACCTCCAATTATTAAGGCTGTGTTATGGTATGGCCTCAAGGCCGAGAGGACAGAGGTAAGGAAGGAGGATCTGTCCTGAATTAGGCGCATATACATTGCATAAAGTCACCTTCCTGCCATATAAGATACCATGGAGGATAAGGTAGCGACCCTGTGCGTCAGCCTCTGTCCTCTCATCCTGTAAAAGGCACGTCTTAGCTATTAATATGGCCACTCCCGCAGTTTTGGTCCGAGCATTCGCCATGTAGGAAGTAGGGAACCAGTGCTTTGTGAACGCCAGTGACCCCGTTCCCGATAAATGCGTTTCCTGGAGAAAAATTATCCCCGCCTTAGACCTACGCATCTCTTGAAGAACGAGTCTCCGCTTGGAGGGCAAGTTCAGTCCCTTAACATTTTAGAGATAAAAACCTAACCATTTTGGAAGATAAAAACCCTGTGCCGCAAATTAAGGAGGGGTATGTAATGTCTACCAGATTTTCTGGGTCTCATCGGGTCCACCTCCAGGCTGCTCAGCATCACCACAGCTAGTCCCGTCAGGTAGATAAATCCTTGTGGGTCATGTGAAAACATTGATGGCTGTGGTTGTACACACATACCTCTAGGGATACGGTTGGTCTTTACATACTCTACCAAAGTTGTAGAATGTAACTCTAAAGTAATACAGCGTTTAGTCTCTCATTCATACCTTTTCTTGCTGTCAAGCAATGAAGGAATAGATAAAAACTCCATATATATACAGTACAGACCAAAAGTTTGGACACACCTTCTCATTCAAAGAGTTTTCTTTATTTTCATGACTATGAAGGCATCAAAACTATGAATTAACACATGTGGAATTATATACATAACAAACAAGTGTGAAACAACTGAAAATATGTAATATTCTAGGTTCTTCAAAGTAGCCACCTTTTGCTTTGATTACTGCTTTGCACACTCTTGGCATTCTCTTCATGAGCTTCAAGAGGTACTCCCCTGAAATGGTCTTCCAACAGTCTTGAAGGAGTTCCCAGAGATGCTTAGCACTTGTTGGCCCTTTTGCCTTCACTCTGCGGTCCAGCTCACCCCAAACCATCTCCATTGGGTTCAGGTCCGGTGACTGTGGAGGCCAGGTCATCTGGCGCAGCACCCCATCACTCTCCTTCATGGTCAAATAGCCCTTACTTTCAAAGTTTTCCCAATTTTTCGGCTGACTGACTGACCTTAATTTCTTAAAGTAATGATGGCCACTCGTTTTTCTTTACTTAGCTGCTTTTTTCTTGCCATAATACAAATTCTAACAGTCTATTCAGTAGGACTATCAGCTGTGTATCCACCTGACTTCTCCTCAACGCAACTGATGGTCCCAACCCCATTTATAAGGCAAGAAATCCCACTTATTAAACCTGACAGGGCACACCTGTGAAGTGAAAACCATTTCAGGGGACTACCTCTTGAAGCTCATCAAGAGAATGCCAAGAGTGTGCAAAGCAGTAATCAAAGCAAAAGGTGGCTACTTTGAAGAACCTAGAATATGACATATTTTCAGTTGTTTCACACTTGTTTGTTATGTATATAATTCCACATGTGTTAATTCATAGTTTTGATGCCTTCAGTGTGAATCTACAATTTTCATAGTCATGAAAATAAAGAAAACTCTTTGAATGAGAAGGTGTCCATACTTTTGGTCTGTACTGTATATATATATATATATACACACACATATAGATATATATATATATACAGTATATACAGTTGCAAGAAAAAGTATGTGAACCCTTTGGAATGATATGGATTTCACATACTTTTTCCACCTGCACTGTGAATGTTTACATGGTGTGTTCAATAAAAACATTGTAACATTTAATTCTTTGTGTGTTATTAGTTTAAGCAGACTGTGATTGTCTATTGTTGTGACTTAGATGAAGATCAGATCACATTGTATGACGAATTTATGCAGAAATCCATATAATTCCAAAGGGTTCACGTACTTTTTCTCACAACTGTATATATACAGTACAGACCAAAAGTTTGGACACACCTTCTCATTCAAAGAGTTTTCTTTATTTTCATGACTATGAAAATTGTAGATTCACACTGAAGGCATCAAAACTATAAATTAACACATGTGGAATTATATGCATAACAAACAAGTGTGAAACAACTGAAGATATGTCATATTCTAGGTTCTTCAAAGTAGCCACCTTTTGCTTTGAATACTGCTTTGCACACTCTTGGCATTCCCTTGATGAGCTTCAAGAGGTAGTCCCCTGAAATGGTTTTCACTTCACAGGTGTGCCCTGTCAGGTTTAATAAGTGGGATTTCTTGCCTTATAAATGGGGTTGGGGCCATCAGTTGCGTTGAGGAGAAGTCAGGTGGATACACAGCTGATAGTCCTACTGAATAGACTGTTAGAATTTGTATTATGGCAAGAAAAAAGCAGCTAAGTTAAGAAAAACGAGTGGCCATCATTACTTTAAGAAATGAAGGTCAGTCAGTCAGCCGAAAAATTGGGAAAACTTTGAAAGTAAGGGCTATTTGACCATGAAGGAGAGTGATGGGGTGCTGCGCCAGATGACCTGGCCTCCACACTCACCGGACCTGAACCCAATCGAGATGGTTTGGGGTGAGCTGGACCGCAGAGTGAAGGCAAAAGGGCCAACAAGTGCTAAGCATCTCTGGGAACTCCTTCAAGACTGTTGGAAGACCATTTCAAGGGACTACCTCTTGAAGCTCATCAAGAGAATGCCAAGAGTGTGCAAAGCAGTAATCAAAGCAAAAGGTGGCTACTTTGAAGAACCTAGAATATGACATATTTTCAGTTGTTTCACACTTGTTTGTTATGTATATAATTCCACATGTGTTAATTCATAGTTTTGATGCCTTCATAGTCATGAAAATAAAGAAAACTCTTTGAATGAGAAGGTGTGTCCAAACTTTTGGTCTGTACTGTATATATATGTCAATTTTAGTTAGTACTAGTTTAGATTTTTAAACCTGCACCTGCTGAGCGTCAGTTAGTACTGTCAATTACTGACTGCGTCTGCTCAGGTTTAGTGCCTTTTTTAATTTTTTTATTTTTTTTGGAGACAGTTTTTTCTAAATGTTTTATCTTATTCTTTCATTTATCTTTTTTGTTTTCTTTCTTTCTCTTTTTTCCTTTATCATGAATTTTATTTTAATTCAATTTATTACAAGCCCCCTCATGTGTTAAATCACTACATACACCCCCCTGACACTTTTCACTTTGCATACACCAATAAAAAAAAAAAATGTCCCATTCATCCCAGAGAATGCACTCCACTAATGAGGCATACGCCATTCTTGCCTCTGAAACGGAGTCTGCAAGTGAGGGAGAAGAGGATGCCTCATTCCTCTACTCCTCTACTCCTTCATCATCATCATCATCATCATCCGGTGATGAGGGACCCTCAAGGAGACACCCCAGGAGAGAGGAAGTAGCCCCCCCCCAGTGATCCCCTATGGACCACACCGCCTGAGAATTATGAGCCCCAAATTCCAGAGTTTGTGGGAAACTCTGGAATCCAGATTGACTGCACAGGCTTCACAGAAATAGATTTTTTCAAAATCTATTTCTCTGACGATCTCATAAATTTGATGGTGACCCTGGTAAAAAAAAAAAAAATTAGACAATATCGGAGTTCACATGTCTTGTACCACACTCCAATTTACAAATGGCCATGTCCCGCTCAAGATTTGAATCCATTCTGAAATTCCTACATTATAATAACGCACAGTGCCCCCCCCCCCCCCCCCCGCCCAAAATGACCCACATTTTGACCGTCTATTCAAAATAAGACCCCTCCTGGAGCACTTCAACTCAAAATTTACAGAGGTGTTCACCCGAGAAAAAGAAATTAGCATAGACGAGTCCCTTGTACATTTTAAAGGAAGGGTTAAATTTCGTCAGTACCTACCCAGCAAGCGGGCACGTAACGGAATAAAAATGTACAAGCTGTGCGAGAGTACATCCGGGTACACCTACAGGTTCCCGGATACAACCCCCTGAATGCCCCCCATCCTAGGAGTTACTGGCAAGATTGTGTGGGACTTACTGCACCCACTGCTGGATAATGGTTATCACCTCTATGTAGATAACTATTACACCAGCATCCCCCTATTTATGTCCCTAAAAGCCTGAGGTACTGTGGCTTGCGGCACAGTGTGAAAAAAATCAGAGAGGGCTCCCTAGATCCCTGGTAGGGCAACTACTCTGAAAAGGTGACAGTAAGGCTCTCCGCCATGAGAACATGCTGGCGGTTAAGTACAAGGACAAGAGGGATGTCCTTGTACTAACCCCCATTCACACCAACACCAGTTCTCCTGCCCAAGTGCAAGGTACCACTAACCCTGTCAACAAACCAGACTGCATCCTTGATTACAACAGGCACATGGGAGGGGTTGATCTGTCCGATCAAGTACTGAAGTCCTACAGTGCCATGTGTAAAACTAAGGTGTGGTACAAAAAGCTTGCTGTATACATTGTACAGATGGCAATGTACAATGCATACATTTTACATCGAACTGCAGGCCACACAGGAACTTTACTTCAGTTCCAAGAGGCGGTAATCAAGGCCCTAATTTTCCAAAGTCAGGAAGGGGAGGGCCCGAGTAACTTCAGGAGGTCATGGTGCCCATGTTGTACCAGGACATTTCCCTGGTGAAGAGCGACAAACAGCAAAAAGGGGAAAGACGCAAAAAAGATGTCGGGGAATACGAAAAGACACCATTTATCAGTGTGACACCTGCCCTGATAAACCTGGCCTCTGCATGAAGGAATGCTTCCGAACCTACCACTCATCCATGGATTTTTAATTTCATCCTTTATGCTCCTGTAATATTTCCATATCTCTGATTTAGTCCACCTCACTTGCATACCCACTTTCCAACAACCACTATGTAATCTTTTCTGTGAGACACCTGTTTGGTAAAAAGTACCCTTTTCACCACTTAAAATGTTCGTTTCGTACAGGGGTGCTCTTTCCAAAATGGGGTCACTTCTTGGGGTTTATTATTTTTGGGGACCTCAGGAAATTTTTTAAATGCAACAGGGCAGCTAAAATCCATGTTTGCCAATTCAGGCCTGCAAAAACCATATTTTGCACTTTGCCTCTAAAGGCCTGCTGTGCGCCAAAACAGCAGGCTACGAGCACATATGAGGTGTTCGCAAAATGGGGAGAAAATAGGGAACACATACTGGGGTGCATTTTCTCCTTTAACCCCTTGTGAAAGTGAAAAATTGGGGTCCGCTAGTAATTTTTCATTTTTACAAATGTGTGCTTGGAAATCCTCTCTCTAGTATTTCTGCCTTCTGTGAGACACCTGTTTGGTAAAAAGTACCCTTTCCACCACTTAAAATGTTCGTACGGGGGTGTTCTTTCTGAAATGGGGTCACTGCTTGTTTTTTTTTTTTTTATTTCTGGGGACCTCAGGAAATTTTTTAAATGCGACTGGGCAGCTAAAATCCATGTCTGCCAATTCCGGCCTGAAAAAACCATATTTTGCACTTTGCATCTAAAGGCCTGCTGTGTGCCAAAACAGCAGGCTACGAGCACATATGGGGTGTTCGCAAAATGGGGAGAAGATGGGGAACATATACTGGGGTGAATTTTCTCCTTTAACCCCTTGTGAAAGTGAAAAATTGGGGTCTGCTAGAAATTTTTACAAATGTGTGCTTCGAAATGCTTCTCTCAAGCAATTCTGCCTTCTGTGAGACACCCGTTTGCTAAAAAGTACCCTTTCCACGACTTAAAATGTTCATACGGGGGGTGCTGTTTCTGAAATGGGGTCACTTCTTGGGGTTTTACATTTCTGGGAACCTCAGGAATTTGATTAATGAAACATGGCACCTAAAATCCATGTCTGCCAATTCAGGTCAGCAAAATCCATATTTAGCTGTTTGTATCTAGAGCCCTGCCATGCGCCCATACATCATTTTTTGAGCACATGACTGGTGTTGGCGTATTCGGGGGGAAATTGGGAACAAAATGTAGGGTGCATTTTGTCCTGTTACCCCTTTTTTAAAGTGAAAAATTTGGGTGTAAAGCAACTCTTTCTGGAAAATTTTTTAATTTTTTATTTTCACAGCCAAGCGTTTCCTAATTCAGTGAAACGCCCGATGGGTCTATGTGCTCACTACACCACCTTAAAATATTCCTTTAGGGGTGTAGTTTCCAGAATGGGGTCACTTTCTGGGGGTTTCCACTCTAGGGCCACCCCAGGGTGTCTTCATATGTGAAATAGCTTCTAATTACCGTTCCAGCTAAATCCTCTTTCCTAACCGCCATATGGTGCTCCTTCCACTCTGAAGCCTGCCGTGCGGCAATACATAATTTTTTGAGCACATATGGGGTGTTGGCGTATTCGGGGGGTAAAGGGGGAACAAAATGTGGGGTGTAATTCGTCCTGTTACCCCTTGTGAAAGTAAAACATTTTTCAGGAAAAAATTTAAATTTTTTATTTTCACAGCCAAGTGTTTCCTAATTCAGTGAAAGGCCCAATGGGTCTAAGTGCTCACTACACACCTTGAAATATTCCTTGAGGGGTGTAGTTTCTGGAATGGGGTAACTTTTCGGGGGTTTCCACTCTAGGGGATCTTCAGGGTGTCTTTATATGCAACATAGCTCCCAAAATCCAATGCTGCAAAATCTGTCCTCCAAAAGCCCTATGGCGCTACTTCCCTTTTGGAGCCTGCCATGCACCCATACATCATTTTATGAGCACATATTGGGTGTTGGCGTATTTGGGGGGAAATGGGGAACAAAATGTGGGGTGCAGTTTGTCCTGTTACCCCTTGTGAAAGTGAAAAATGTGGGTGTAAAGCAACTTTTCAGGAAAAAAATTGTCATTTTTTATTTTCACAACCAAGCGTTTCCTAATTCAGTGAAACGCCCAATGGGTCTAAGTGCTCCCTACACACCTTGAAATATTCCTTGAGGGGTGTAGTTTCTGGAATTACATAACTTTTTGGGGGTTTCCATTCTAGGGGATCTTCAGGGTGTTGACGTATAGGTGAAGAAGGGGATCTAGATAGGGTGTATCTTGATTTTTAGAAACTAATACCATTGCCTTTTCTCTCTACTCACCTGGTTTCCCCTTTTAAAAAATACCGCTGATCCCATTCTAATATACCCTAATATAGTATAATCTAAAAAGAAAACTAAAGGGGCAGTAGACTAAATAAAACTTCGCTTTTAATTATAGGAGATAAAAAAGGCCCCTACTTACGCACAACGAGTAAGACGTGCCCTCTCAAGGGAAGATGAGAGAGCAGAAACAATGACAATACATACAGAAATATCACTAGGGGAATGGACAGGTACCACGTAGGAGGTCGGGCGGGGGCGGGGGGTGTAAGTGTATACTACCCACTAGCCCTAGTACCTCCCTACTTGTCCTATTACACCCTAGAGAGTGTTTCCAAAGGACTGGGTCCAAAAAAGCCCCGCAAGGGGTGGCCCAGACAGGAACTCTGATCCTGAATAGGAAGCCCTAGTGAGGCCCTAGTCAAAATGATTGACAGAGGAAAAAGAGTGTTCACACTTTGGAACAAGACACTGGTAGGCAGAAAAACAAAAAATGAGTATAGCACCACCTAAACAACCAATGAAGATCAGAATTGGGGATAACTCAAGTGTCCCGACGCGTTTCTTCAGTTATAGCCCCAGGATTCTTCAGGGGACACGGGGCTAGACGATAGCTATCCCTGGCGACTAATGGTCCTGTGGGCAGGGAATGACATATGCGTTCACTGAAGTCAGTCTGTGACTAAGCCTATAAATAATAAAGTACATACATAATGAGTAACAAAAAATAGTCAAAAAAGAAGAGACCTCCCCATCAATCACCCGGTGTAAGGTCGTGGAGAGGTTTTACTTACTCGCTGATGGCTGCGGTCAGGGGTGGCTGTAGGCACACTAAGCGGCAAGACCCAGGGTGGTGGTGTCTACTGAGATGGTGACCGGCAGCTGGTGGGGCGGAGTATGCCACATTATAAGGGCTAGAGGGCCAGGTGAGGCTCATCATCCCGGGTCAGTGAACTTCCGGCTATGCGCCTATTAATGACGCACCTGTCGGGCGTCTGAAACAGCGGTCACGTGATCGGAGAGTCCGGAAGTCACGTGTCCGCGCCTGCACCTCAAACCCCTGCCCCATGCGTTCCATGGGGCTAGGGGTGAAACGCACGGCTGGCGCCGGGTCTCCGCGTCACCCGGCTGCGCCACGTAAGACGCGCTTGCGTCGTGGCCGCGGTCACATGATTGAGGCCCGGCCCCAGCCGCACTGGCACAACGGTGTCCCGGATGGCCAAACACAGGGATTACATAAACAGAGTTCCATGTCTATTACCTGACTGCCAACCGGGGTGAACATCGTATCCTGCCACAGCCTCTCCTGCGGCCTGCAGGATATTATAATTATAAACTATAAGTGGATTGCTCCCCATTATACAACAAATGGGAGACTCACATCCATCAAGAGTTTGGGGTGGAGGGAGGGAGCGCTACATGGGGGGGGAGACATCCTGCTCATTGGTCCGTCGAGACCACTGACCCCCCTGTACCTCCCCCACCCCCCTTAGGAATATGACAGTGTGTGCCCAAAATCCCGCGTCAAAGACCAAATAAAAAGGGGTTTATAGTAGGGAATATGGCCCCAGGGCCTGAACAAGAATATAGGAGATCAGAGGAAACAACTGAAGTTCAGTTGTTCGTTAAGCCCGTTGGGGACAACCGTATTAAGTGTAAATGTCCACCAACATTCCCTTTGTAGGATGGACCTGTTCCAGTCCCCCCCCACGTACGGGCTTAGGCACGTGTTCAATCCCCATGAAGCTGATGGACGCTAGGCGTCCCTCATGGAATGTCTGTACGTGACGTGCAATGGGAGTGTCCCTGTTATTGCAAATGTCACCATGGTGCTCCCCCATACGTTCGCGTAATTCCCTGAAGGTTTTGCCTATGTAGCGTAGGCCAAACACGCACGTTATCAGGTAAATCACGCCTGCAGTACGACAGTTTAACCACCTCAGCCCCCAGTGCTTAAACACCCTGAAAGACCAGGCCACTTTTTACACTTCTGACCTACATTACTTTCACCGTTTATTGCTCGGTCATGCAACTTACCACCCAAATGAATTTTACCTCCTTTTCTTCTCACTAATAGAGCTTTCATTTGGTGGTATTTCATTGCTGCTGACATTTTTACTTTTTTTGTTATTAATCGAAATTTAACGATTTTTTTGCAAAAAAATGACATTTTTCACTTTCAGTTGTAAAATTTTGTAAAAAAAACGACATCCATATATAAATTTTGCTCTAAATTTATTGTTCTACATGTCTTTGATAAAAAAAAATGTTTGGGTAAAAAAAAAATGGTTTGGGTAAAAGTTATAGCGGTTACAAACTATGGTACAAAAATGTGAATTTCCGCTTTTTGAAGCAGCTCTGACTTTCTGAGCACCTGTCATGTTTCCTGAGGTTCTACAATGCCCAGACAGTACAAACACCCCACAAATGACCCCATTTCTGAAAGTAGACACCCTAAGGTATTCGCTGATGGGCATAGTGAGTTCATAGAACTTTTTATTTTTTGTCACAAGTTAGCGGAAACTGATGATTTTTATTTTTTTTTTCTTACAAAGTCTCATATTCCACTAACTTGTGACAAAAAATAAAAACTTCCATGAACTCACTATGCCCATCAGCGAATACCTTGGGGTGTCTTCTTTCCAAAATGGGGTCACTTGTGGGGTAGTTATACTGCCCTGGCATTCTAGGGGCCCAAATGTGTGGTAAGGAGTTTGAAATCAAATTCTGTAAAAAATGACCAGTGAATTCCGAAAGGTGCTCTTTGGAATATGGGCCCCTTTGCCCACCTAGGCTGCAAAAAAGTGTCACACATGTGGTATCTCCGTATTCAGGAGAAGTTGGGGAATGTGTTTTGGGGTGTCATTTTACATATACCCATGCTGGGTGAGATAAATATCTTGGTCAAATGCCAACTTTGTATAAAAAAAATGGGAAAAGTTGTCTTTTGCCAAGATATTTCTCTCACCCAGCATGGGTATATGTAAAATGACACCCCAAAACACATTCCCCAACTTCTCCTGAATACGGAGATACCAGATGTGTGACACTTTTTTGCAGCCTAGGTGGGCAAAGGGGCCCATATTCCAAAGAGCACCTTTCGGATTTCACTGGTCATTTTTTACAGAATTTGATTTCAAACTCCTTACCACACATTTGGGCCCCTAGAATGCCAGGGCAGTATAACTACCCCACAAGTGACTCCATTTTGGAAAGAAGACACCCCAAGGTATTCGCTGATGGGCATAGTGAGTTCATGGAAGTTTTTATTTTTTGTCACATGTTAGTGGAATATGAGACTTTGTAAGAAAAAAAAAGAAAAAAATTATCATTTTCCACTAACTTGTGACAAAAAATAAAAAAATTCTAGGAACTCGCCATGCCCCTCATGGAATACCTTGGGGTGTCTTCTTTCCAAAATGGGGTCACTTGTGGGGTAGTTATACTGCCCTGGCATTCTAGGGGCCCAAATGTGTGGTAAGGAGTTTGAAATCAAATTCTGTAAAAAATGACCAGTGAAATCCGAAAGGTGCTCTTTGGAATGTGGGCCCCTTTGCCCACCTAGGCTGCAAAAAAGTGCCACACATGTGGTATCTCCGTATTCAGGAGAAGTTGGGGAATGTGTTTTGGGGTGTCATTTTACATATACCCATGCTGGGTGAGAGAAATATCTTGGCAAAAGACAACTTTTCCCATTTTTTTTATACAAAGTTGGCATTTGACCAAGATATTTATCTCACCCAGCATGGGTATATGTAAAATGACACCCCAAAACACATTCCCCAACTTCTCCTGAATACGGAGATACCACATGTGTGACACTTTTTTGCAGCCTAGGTGGGCAAAGGTGCCCAAATTCCTTTTAGGAGGGAATTTTTAGACATTTGGATACCAGACTTCTTCTCACGCTTTGGGGCCCCTAAAATGCCAGGGCAGTATAAATACCCCACATGTGACCCCATTTTGGAAAGAAGACACCCCAAGGTATTCAATGAGGGGCATGGCGAGTTCATAGAAAAAAAAAATTTTGCCACAAGTTAGCGGAAATTGATTTTTTTGATTTTTTTCTCACAAAGTCTCCCTTTCCGCTAACTTGGGACAAAAATTTCAATCTTTCATGGACTCAATATGCCCCTCAGCGAATACCTTGGGGTGTCTTCTTTCCAAAATGGTGTTATTTGTGGGGTGTTTGTACTGCCCTGGCATTTGAGGGTCTCCGCAATCAATGCATTAGGAGTTTCTGCTATTCTCCTTATATTGAGCATACAGGTAATGAGATTTTTTTTTTCCGTTCAGCCTCTGGGCTGAAAGAAAAAAATGAACGGCACAGATTTCTTCATTCGCATCGATCAATGTGGATGAAAAAATCTCTGCCAAAAAAAGAAAAAGGAGGGGAAAGGCGTCTGCCAGGACATAGGAGCTCCGCCCAACATCCATACCCACTTAGCTCGTATGCCCTGGCAAACCAGATTTCTCCATTCACATCAATCGATGTGAATGAATAAATCATTGCCGGGATTTTTTATTATTTTTTTATATAGAAAGTGTTTGCCAAAGTATATGAACACCGCCGCCTCCTCAGCTCATATGCCTCGGCAAACGTATCTTTTACTGCAGAGGAGAAATCTCGTCTTGCAGCGCCGCATACACCGACTTGCGTGTAATCTGACAGCAGCGCAATGCTTCTGTCCGAATGCACATCAGTGCTGCAGCTAGTCGATCGGTTGGTCCACCTGGAAGGTAAAAAAAACAAAACAAAAAAGAAAAAACCAGGCCGCAACGCAATAAATTTATTAACTTTTGAACCAAACATATAAACTTTTTTAAACTTTTTTAACTGAACGTTAACTTTTATACTTACCGGTATTTTTTTTTTTGTTTAGTTTTTTTTACCTTTATAGAACAAACCTCTCCTTCCCCATGGGACAATGTGCAAAGCGCAAATCGCCCAAAGATGTGGGGAAGTACGTTATGCACGTTATGCGCTATCCCATGTGAAAGGAGAGGTTTGCAGCAGCTGTGAGTAAAAGGGCCCTAATAGCCCTGTGTGGCTGTCCTGTGAGATGCAGTCCCTATGCTAAGTGTACCTGGGTGTGGTACTTCCGGAAACACTCTCCAAAGCATAGGGCAGGGTGGTCAGGACAGTCAGGACAGAAATAGCGGGTGTCACGCCTTATTCCACTCCTGCTACAGACACAACATCTTTTTCGGGGTGACGGTTGGGTTGAGGTACCAGGAACGACATTGGGGAAATGTCGCTCGTGTAGACGGCTAACTACACTGGTGGATGGGGCCACGGAACCTCCTGGATAAAGGAGGTTCTCGATGATCTCTTCCTGGAATTTGAGGAAGGATCGTGTTCTCCCAGCCTTACTGTAGAGAACAAAGCTATTATACAGCGCCAATTGAATTAAATATACAGACACCTTCTTATACCAGCGTCTAGTTCTGCGGGAAACTAAATACGGAGACAACATCTGGTCATTGAAGTCCACCCCTCCCATGAGCGCATTATAGTCGTGGACACAGAGGGGCTTTTCAATGACACGGGTTGCTCGCTCAATTTGTATTGTCGTGTCTGCGTGAATGGAGGAGAGCATGTAAACGTCACGCTTGTCTCTCCATTTCACCGCGAGCAGTTCTTCGTTACACAAGGCAGCCCTCTCCCCCCTTGCAAGATGGGTGGTTACAAGCCGTTGGGGGAAGCCCACGCGACTAGTTCGCACGGTGCCACAGGCGCAAATCCGTTCTAGAAACAAATGCCTAAAGAGGGCCACACTTGTGTAGAAATTGTCCACATAAAGATGGTACCCCTTGCCGAATAAGGGTGACACCAAGTCCCAGACTGTCTGTCTTCCCACTGCTCCCCAGGTAGTCAGGGCAACCGACCGGCTCCAGGGTCTGATCTTTTCCCTCATAGATCCTAAATTTGTGGGTATAGCCTGTGGCCCTTTCACAGAGCTTATACAATTTGACCCCATACCGGGCACGCTTGCTTGGGATGTATTGTTTGAAGCCAAGGCGCCCGGTAAAATGTATTAGGGACTCGTCTACGCAGATGTTTTGCTCGGGGGTATACAAATCTGCAAATTTCTGGTTGAAGTGGTCTATGAGGGGCCGAATTTTGTGGAGCCGGTCAAAAGCTGGGTGGCCTCTGGGACGGGAGGTGGTGTTGTCGCTAAAATGCAGGAAACGGAGGATGGCCTCAAATCGTGCCCTGGACATAGCAACAGAGAACATGGGCATGTGATGAATCGGGTTCGTGGACCAATATGACCACAATTCATGCTTTTTAGTTAGACCCATGTTGAGGAGAAGGCCCAAAAAAAATTTAATTTCAGAAACTTGGACTGGTTTCCACCGGAAAGGCTGGGCATAAAAGCTTCCCGGGTTGGCGGATATAAATTGTGTGGCATACCGGTTTGTCTCTGCCACGACTAAGTCCAAGAGCTCCGCAGTCAAGAACAGCTCAAAAAATCCCAGGGCCGAACCGATTTGAGCCGTCTCAACCCGAACTCCAGACTGGGCGGTGAAAGGGGGAACTACAGGTGCGGCTGAATTTGGTGACTGCCAATCAGGGTTTGCCAGCACCTCAGGGATTCTAGGGGCTCTACGGGCCTGTCTGTGCGGTGGCTGCGACGGGGTAACTACTGCACGTGCCACCGTACCAGCTTCAACTGCCCTTCTGGTGCTCGCCACGTCACCATGTTGTACGGCAGTGCTGGTACTAGGTCCAGGGAGGGCTGCGCTGCTGGTGTATGCCTCACCACGTGATCCGGCAGCGACAGCCCCACTCTGCTGCTCTTGAAGCGGATCCTGCACAACCTGTGGTCTAGCGACACGGGGCCTGGTACGCCTGGTGCTATCAGGGACCTCCACCTCCTCGTCCGAACTTTGGGTCAGAGAGCCACTGCTTTCTACAGGTTCATATTCTGACCCGCTAGATTCGTCAGATGAGGGTTCCCATTCCTCATCCGACTGGGTCAGAATCCTGTAGGCCTCTTCAGAAGAATACCCCCTGTTTGACATTTTGGACTACTAAATTTAGGGGTATTCCCTGAGACTACCCAAGAAAAAAAGCAAGCCTGTCTTACAAAGGGGAGGCTAGCGAAGTACCGGAGGCCGCTGCGGTTGATAAAAAATATCAAAACTGATTTTTTTATCGCCGCAGTGCGTGTAAAATGAATGTGCAGTGATCAAAAAAATATATATTTTTTGTCACTGCGGTGGGGCGGGCGTGGGTGAACGCACGTGTGGGCGACCGATCAGGCATGATCGGGCAAACACTGCGTTTTGGGTGGAGGGCGAACTAAAGTGACACTAATACTATTATAGATCTGACCGTGATCAGTTTTGATCACTTACAGATACTATAAAAGTACAAATGCTGATTAGCGATACGCTAAACAGCGAATAAGTGACTGCGGTGCGGTGGGCTGGGCGCTAACTCACGCTAAACTACCTAACCAAGGGGCCTAAACTATCCCTAAAACCTAACAGTCAATACCAGTGAAAAAAAAAAAGTGACAGTTTACACTGATCACTTTTTTTACTTTCACTAGTGATTGACAGGAGCGATCAAAGGGGTGATCAAAGGGTTAATTGGGGTGCAGGGGGCTGATCTGGGGCTACAGTGCAGTGTTTGGTGCTACTCACAGTTCAGTCTGCTACTCTGCTGGATCCAACCGACGAAAAGGACCAGCAGAGGAGCAGAGAAGCCATATAACAGATCATATTTACTAATATGATCTGTTATATGGCTTGTGATTGGATTTTTAAAAAATCGCCAGCCTGCCAGCCAATGATCGTTGCTGGCAGGCTGGTGACGAACTTCTTCTTTAACTTTTGCCGGCCCGCGATGTGCATGCGCGGGCCGGCTTCGAGCGAAATCTCGCGTCTCGCGAGATGACGCGTATATGCGTGACTGTGCGCAGCGCTGCCACCTCCGGAACGCGAATCTGCGTTAGGCGGTCCGGAGGTGGTTAAGAAGCCTTTCACATAGTAGGTGGTGTTATTAGGCTCTCCGACAAACGTCTTACCCTGTGACAGGCCGCCACAGAAGCTGCATCGTCCGCATCTGTGGCACCCCGTCACAGATCTATCCAGCCACATCCGTGGTTTAGCTGCGGGGGTGAAGTGACTGTGTACCAGTCTATCCCTCAGATTGTTGCCCCTCCTGAATGTGAGGGAAACCGAGGGATCCAGGACCTCAGCCAGGTCTGGGTCCATCAGCAGGGTATCCCAATGGTGTGCCAGAATCCTCCTCACCTGTGACGCGGCAGCGTCAAAAGTGCCTACTACCCGGACAGTACCTTGAGACCCGCGTGCCCTATTGTTAGTGGGATGAAGAAGTTCGGTGCGTGTACGTGCCTTAGTTCTCTCATAGGCCAGTCTGAGGGTCCTATCTGGGTATCCCCTCTCCTGAAACCTAGACCTAAGGTCTCGCGCTTGATGCTTAAAATCCTTTTCTTCAGAGCAATTGCGTTTGAGTCTCAGGTACTGTCCGGTAGGAATCCCTCTCTTAAGAGGGACAGGATGACAGCTGTCCCACCTAAGGAGGGAGTTTGTAGAGGTGGGTTTTCAGTAGATGGGCGTATTGAGACCACCTCTGTCATCCCTGAGGATAACCACGTCTAGGAAGGGGAGGCGATCCTTAACAATAATCGAAGTGAACCTTAGGTTAAAGTTATTTACATTCAGTTCAGAAATCAATCTGTCAAAATCGCTCTCTGGTCCGCTCCACAACAAGAAAATGTCGACGATATAGCGTGACCAGAGAGCGATGTGGTCAACGAACCACCGTAGTGGGTCCCCGAACACCACGGACTCCTCCCACCAGCCCAGGAGCAAGTTAGCATAGGATGGGGCACTTGAACTGCCCATAGCTGTGCCCCTGAGCTGGTGGTATATGCGACCATAAAACATAAAAAAAATAGCTTGATAGCACAAAATCCAGGAGTTCAAGGGTGAAGACGTTATGCAGAGAAAATTGTTGCCCCCTAGTTCTCAGGAAATTACTGCAGGCCTCCAGGCCTCGTTCATGCGGGATGGAGGAGTAGAGGGCCTCCACATCAATGGAGCCCAGAAACCAGTGCGGCTCAATACAGATGTCCTCCAATTTCCCCAGCAGGTCACCTGTGTCCCTCACGTAGGATGGCAGGGCCACTACAAACGGAAGCAACACCCTATCGACATAGATGCCACAGTTCTGTGATAGGCTCCCAATCCCCGAGACGATTGGCCGTCCTTTGATAGGTGTGGTCTCTTTATGGACCTTTGGTAGACAGCAAAAAGTGGCCGTAATCGGATGGAGCGGGTATAGGAAGTCGTATTCCTCGTCGCTAATTAGATGGGTGTTTTTGGCCTTCACTAAGACCTTTCTCAGAGTACCTTGTAATCCCACTAACAATAGGGCACGCGGGTCTCAAGGTACTGTCCGGGTAGTAGGCACTTTTGACGCTTCCGCGTCACAGGTGAGGAGGATTCTGGCACACCATTGGGATACCCTGCTGATGGACCCAGACCTGGCTGAGGTCCTGGATCCCTCGGTTTCCCTCACATTCAGAAGGGGCAACAATCTGAGGGATAGACTGGTACACAGTCACTTCACCCCCGCAGCTAAACCACGGACGTGGCTGGATAGATCTGTGACGGGGTGCCACAGATGCGGACGATGCAGCTTCTGTGGCTGCCTGTCACAGGGTAAGACATTTGTCGGAGAGCCTAATAACACCACCTACTATGTGAAAGGCTTCCTAAACTGTCGTATTGCAGGCGTGATTTACCTGATAACGTGCGTGTGTGGCCTACGCTACATAGGCAAAACCTTCAGGGAATTACGCAAACGTATGGGGGAGCACCATGGTGACATTTGCAATAACAGGAACACTCCCATTGCACGTCACGTACAGACATTCCATGAGGGACGCCTAGCGTCCATCAGCTTCATGGGGATTGAACACGTGCCTAAGCCCGTACGTGGGGGGGACTGGAACAGGTCCATCCTACAAAGGGAATGTTGGTGGACATTTACAATTAATACGGTTGTCCCCAACGGGCTTAACGAACAACTGAACTTCATTGTTTCCTCTGATCTCCTATATTCTTGTTCAGGCCCTGGGGCCATATTCCCTACTATAAACCCCTTTTTATTTGGTCTTTGACGCGGGATTTTGGGCACACACTGTCATATTCCTGCGGGGGGTGGGGGAGGTACAGGAGGGTCAGTGGTCTCGACGGACCAATGAGCAGGATGTCTCCCCCCCCTATGTAGCGCTCCCTCCCTCCACCCCAAACTCTTGATGGATGTGAGTCTCCCATTTGTTGTATAATGGGGAGCAATCCACTTATAGTTTATAATTATAATATCCTGCAGGCCGCAGGAGAGGCTGTGGCAGGATACGATGTTCACCCCGGTTGGCAGTCAGGTAATAGACATGGAACTCTGTTTATGTAATCCCTGTGTTTGGCCGTCCGGGACACCGTTGTGCCAGTGCGGCTGGGGCCGGGCCTCGATCATGTGACCACGACGCAAGCGCGTCTTACATGGCACGGCCGGGTGACGCGGAGACCCGGCGCCAGCCGTGCGTTTCACCCCTAGCCCCATGGAACGCATGGGGCAGGGGTTTGAGGTGCAGGCGCGGACACGTGACTTCCGGACTCTCCGATCACGTGACAGCGGCTTCAGACGCCCGACAGGTGCGTCATCAATAGGCGCATAGCCGGAAGTTCACTGACCTGGGATGATGAGCCTCACCTGGCCCTCTAGCCCTTATAATGTGGCATACTCCGCCCCACCAGCTGCCGGTCACCATCTCAGCAGACACCACCACCCTGGGTTTTGCCGCTTAGTGTGCCTACAGCCACCCCTGACCGCAGCCATCAGCGAGTAAGTAAAACCTCTCCACGACCTTACATCGGGTGATTGATGCGGAGGTCTCTTCTTTTTTGACTATTTTTTGTTACTCATTATGTATGTACTTTATTATTTATAGGCTTAGTCACAGACTGACTTCAGCGAACGCATATGTCATTCCCTGCCCACAGGACCATTAGTCGCCAGGGATAGCTATCGTCTAGCCCCGTGTCCCCTGAAGAATCCTGGGGCTATAACTGAAGAAACGCGTCGGGACACTTGAGTATTCCCCCATTCTGATCTTCATTGGTTGTTTAGGTGGTGCTATACTCATTTTTTGTTTTTCTGCCTACCAGTGTCTTGTTCCAAAGTGTGAACACTCTTTTTCCTCTGTCAATCATTTTGACTAGGGCCTCACTAGGGCTTCCTATTCAGGATCAGAGTTCCTGTCGGGGCTACCCCTTGCGGGGCTTTTTTGGACCCAGTCCTTTGGAAACACTCTCTAGGGTGTAATAGGACAAGTAGGGAGGTACTAGGGCTAGTGGGTAGTATACACTTACACCCCCCGCCCCCGCCCGACCTCCTACGTGGTACCTGTCCATTCCCCTAGTGATATTTCTGTATGTATTGTCATTGTTTCTGCTCTCTCATCTTCCCTTGAGAGGGCACGTCTTACTCGTTGTGCGTAAGTAGGGGCCTTTTTTTATCTCCTATAATTAAAAGCGAAGTTTTATTTAGTCTACTGCCGCTTTAGTTTTCTTTTTGCATTCCTTGAGCAGTATATCAGGGAGGCTCTGACTGCCCCTCCTGACTGACCAGATTTTTTGTGATATAGTATAATCTACCCTGATAATATTTTTAGTTGCAGGTGTTTCTTTGAATATATTTATAATCAATAAAACTAACTTTAATATGGGAAAATATGAACTATAAACTATATCCCATAGAGAATGTTAAAAGATAGTGACTATTCAGTAAGTTTACTATTATCACAATTGGCACCCAAACATAATTGCGGGTAGACAAAAAACGACATAGAATCTTATTCAAATGAACTAGGCAGGCGCCGAATATATTTCTAGCCGCTTGCGGATTTGTATGCTTTCCACCTGCCCTCCACCTCGGCCAATCTACATACGCATTTCCGTTGGACGCACTTCCGGACGCAGATTTCTGACGTCAGTGTGTTCCACGGTGGATACCAACGGATGTGCCGGGTGACAAGTTTCTGGCTCCGCTTCATGG
The DNA here is from genome assembly GCF_905171765.1 of Bufo bufo. Taxonomy (NCBI): domain Eukaryota; kingdom Metazoa; phylum Chordata; class Amphibia; order Anura; family Bufonidae; genus Bufo; species Bufo bufo. The sequence goes on along the minus strand of NC_053390.1, from coordinate 16,579,257 downwards.
AGGTGGAACGCACGCTATGGACGAGTGTAAGTTACACACATGTATTAACTTTTTCTGATTATTATGGGTATATTAGGGAGCAGGTTCCATACATCGTCCTGGACTGCATATCATCAGTCAGAGCATCAGCTAGAGCTATCCAGCTAACAGCCATCAAGCTGTATTTTCATCTTTTTATCCCCTGATGAATCTGCCAATACATGTTGACAGAGGAAACGCGTCGGGGCTAGACTAGACGGAGTATCTGGAATACAGACATTGGGAGTTATCATTATAGGGCAAGAATTGCCAGGGTCAGCCACCGATAAGTGGGGTCGCTCTCTAGGGGGTGATTCTTCCGCATTTAGGCGGGAGACCTCTCCGCTTCTAGGCAGGGCCTAATAGATTGATAGGGACATATCTCCCATACCCTTTTTTTCTATCTTCTTTAAAGAAAAGGGGTAGAAATATTGCTAAAACCTTTGGACCCTATTTACAGTGGACGAATCAACAACTAAGATCCACGGATCCAAAAGGAATCTTCATCAAATACGCCCCCCCCTCCCCGGCCTAAGACCCAGATCCACCACATCAGCCTGAAAGAAATGTACATCAAACCGTAAGTGGTTACAAAAATTCAGTGTTGAAAGTTACATTATTATATGGTGAATGTGGTGCTGTGTACCTATAAACATATGTTTATTTGCCAGATAACTAATTGCAGTCATCTACAACATTTATCTATTTGTTGGACTTATTTTAGAAAATACCTAATATAAAAGTTAAGTTTTAAGTAGGTTAATCTTTCAGTGATAAACAGTTGATATATACCTACACAAAATGCATTATTATAGGGTGTCGACGTATCCTTAATATTGTTAGGCAAGCAAAGCAGGAAAGGGAGGTGGATGTTATTGTCCATCTTGGGACAAATGATCTGGCTTGCAATGAGGTGAAGGTGAAGGAAGCTTTTCACATACTTGGAAATGATATACGGGAGGTTGCATCAACTGTTTCATTCTCTGCAGTTTTGCCTGTGCATAACCTTCAGCATGACAGGAAGATGCGCATTAAGGAATTCAATGTATGGCTTGGTGAATGGTGTCTGTACCAAGGGTTTGGCTTTGTGTCTCATGTTAGCTCTCATTGGAATGGAAAAGAACTGTACAAGAAAGATGGTTTGCATCTTTCTCTCAAGGAAACAAATGTCCTCAGTGAACAGTTCAAAGTATTTGCTAAGGAGCATTTAAACTAGGAAAGGGGGCAAAAGAGTGATAATCCAGCAGTCCGACTGCCCCCCGGAACAATGCCAGAAGATGCCAGTAGCACATAGTTTAAGAAATGACAAGCTCAGAGTCTTGTCTACAAATGCTCACAGTTTAGGGAATAAGATCAATGAACTTGAGTCTATAATGGCATCTGAGAATATAGATGTAGTGGCTGTTACTGAGACATTGTTCAAAGGGAGTAATGACTGGGATATAACAATACCAGGGTTCTCTCTATATAGGAAAGACAGAGAAGGCAAGAAAGGGGGAGGGGTGGCCCTGTATGTGAAAGATAGCATAAAATCTAATTTAATACAAGTTAGCAAGACCAATTTAGAGTCAGTTTGGGTTACCTTGCAGCTTGATAATCATAAGGTAACTCGTGTAGGTGTGATATATAGACCACCTAGCCAAGTCAAAGAATTAGATGATCTACTAGTCAAGGAAATAGCTAAAATGACATTGAAAGGGGAAGTTATCATTATGGGAGACTTTAATCTTCCTGATGTAAACTGGAAAACCAAAATAGCTAGTACTGCCAGAAGTACAGATATTCTAAATTCCCTACTGGGATTATTTCTACAGCAAGTAGTTGAGGAGCCAACCCGGAAGGAGGTCATTTTATATTTAGTATTCAAAAATGGGAATTTGGTATCTGATATTACTGTAGGGGAAAGCTTGGGATCTAGTGATCACCAGTCAGTGTGGTTTACTATAAGTACAGTAACTGAGTCACAGCACACAAAAACAAAAGTTTTCGATTTTAGAAAAACTGAATTTTCTAAAATTAGATTAGTGGTATACGAGTCCCTATCAGATTGGAACAGTTTCAATGGAGTCCAGGAAAAATAGGACTACTTAAAAGTGCACTATTGAAGGCAACAGATAATTGCATTAGGCTTGTCAGTAAAAGCAAAAAAAGGAGAGACCACTGCGGTACTCAGCAGAAGTGGCCAAAATCATTAAAAACAAAAAGATAGAAGGGCGTGGCCGGAAGCCGATGGTGCAGGATGCCTGAACTCTGAGCTCCGTCGCCTGCAAGCTCCATCCAGCCTAAAAATAGCATTATCCCTCACCGCTATGGGGAAGAAGAGGATTACAAAACCACCAAAAAGCAGCGCAGACCCCCCAGAAACTTCAACATCCCTCACCATGGATGCTTTTGTGCGCAGAGAGCGCGAAGTCCCGGAAACCAAGATGGCGCCCTCCCAACATGCTACACAGCCCGAGAGCGGGCCGGCATCCGCCTCTCAGCCGGTACATAGCTTACCTCCCTTGTCACTCCCTGCGCTCTGCGGAGCACAAGCTGTTTATCAATCGGGAGCCCCCTCCGGAGAAGAAGACTCCCTTTCATCCGGAGTAGAGGTGAGAGGGCATGGTGAGTTCTCCGGGCAGGAGAAGATGGGAGAGGAGCGCACCGCACATGTGCCACCGCACATTCCTTCACCTTCCACCCGAGGTCATATGCAGGGTCAGCTTCTCAACCCACAAGTGTTTACCTAGCCGAGGGCTGCAGTGCTGCAGACACTGGACTTACCATTAACCCCTCCTGCTCCAGAACAGATATTGTGCTCTATTGAAGATAACAAACACATAGCCTCTCAAGCAGGGATGCACGCACTGACCCCCCCCCCCCCTCTGGGGTTTCGCTACCTTATACTGCTGACAGTTCTGATCTATCTCACCAGCAGCTCAACCCGCTACCTCAGAGGGCTCCTAGGTCTAGAGAGTTCACAGACCAGACACCTGAGGAGATGCCTAGGCTCTTGCCGGCAGAGGGCTCAGACATTCCGTGGATCTTGCGGTCTAGTTCCCATTCTAGGCACCGATCAGTCTCATCCTCAAGTTCTACAGATTCAAATACCCCCCGATCACCCCCTCCTGATTGGTGGTCCCATATACAACAGCTTCCGATAAAGCAGGACTTTAAAGCCCTAATATCAGAAGTTAAAGACGCCTTTAAAGCCGAAGTTCAGGCTATCTGAAAAGACGTCCAGAATATCGGTCTCCTCCTCAATCAGCTGGAAGAAGACCACAATACTGCTAGGTCAGTGATCTGCCATGTTCAAGACCGCACTTCCTCACAGGGATTCCTGAAACCAAAGAAAGCAAAGATGTTCCTGCAATACTGCATCATATCTTCAACACTATCCTGGACCGCCCATTAACCCACCCCATCAAGATGGACCGGGCACATAGGGCCCTTCGCCCTAAATCTTTGAATGGACTGCCACGAGACATAATATGCTACGTCAATGACTATACCCTGAAAGAAGATATAATGTCTAAAGCTCGCTCAATTCGCAGATTGGACTTCAGAGGTTCACCAGTGTCCGTGTTTCAAGACCTATCATGGATAATGCTTCAGAAACGCAAAGAATTGAAGCCACTGCTTGAGGCGCTTCGCCAAAATGCTATTCCATATCGATGGGGTTTTCCCTTCAGACTTACAGCTAGGAAGAATGGAACTACAGCAGTCCTCCGTTCCCCAAAAGATCTGCACGAATTTTGCACACATCTAGACGTCCATCCTCCGTCCTTGCCCGACTGGGAGACCCCGACAGACCTTCCTCCTCTCCTGCCGGCCTGGTCTTCAGTCGTCACACGCAAGCGGCGTATGAAGCCACCGACAGTACCTCATTGATGACTACAGCCAGAATTATTCTACCGGATGCTTCACCTCCATCGTTGGACTGTTGATAGAGTATCAGTATTTTCTATTCCTTATGGCTACTTCGCTAGCCCCACCCTATAGCCTTACTGAAGAGGGTTTACATTTCACTTTAATGTTGTGGAGTCTTGCTAGGCACGGCTCTAACTCATAGTTTCCTTTATTAGTGCTGACGGTACCTCCTATGGCTCCCGTCATGTTCCCAATGAGAGTCTTAGTTGTATTTGGCTTATTGTTATTCCTTGGCCTCAACTTGGGACTCCAAAAGAAACCGCATGTTATACTACTTAATTCCCGATATTTTTCAGAATTTCTATTTGATAGTATTACCTAATAGTGTTGAGCGCGAATATTCGAATTGCGAATTTTTTTCTCGAATATCGCAATTTCGAGATTTCGCGAATATTTAGAATATCGTTCTATATATTCGCGAAATCGAATATTCGTTTTTTTTCTTTTTTTTTTAATTATATTTTTTTCTTTACCACTTCCCTAAAATTGTTCTTACCTGTCCTTTGGATTCCTGGCTTCCTGGCTGCTCCAGTCAGTGGCGTTTTCAACTTACTGCTATATTCCATATTAGCTAAATTACAATCTAATCTATATGTGTATTTTACGAAATTTCGCAATAGTCGCAATTGCGATGCGAGTAATATAACACGAAATATTCGCATGAAGATTTCAACTTAGCACTGCTATACTCCATATTCTAGCCTAATATGGAATATAGCTGTGCTAAGTTAGCACTGCTATATTCCATATTAGGCTAGAATATGGAGTATAGCAGTGCTAAATTGAAATCTTCATGCGAATATTTCGTGTTATATTAGTCGCATCGCAATTTCGACTTTTTCAAATGTTCTTAATATTGCTCTAACTTCGTCTTTTAGAAATTTCGTAATATTGCTCTAACTTCGTCTCTTAGAATATTACGAATATTCTAAAAGACGAAGTTAGAGCAATATTAAGAAATTTCGTAAAATACACATATAGATTGTAATTTAGCTAATATAGTGCTATAATCCCTTTTTTTTCCTGTAATTTTTTTTTGCCTCTTCTGAACCTAAGTTTTGTAAAATATGTACACTATTAAAAATTATTACTATAGCAGTATATTAGCTTAAATACAATCTATGTGTATTTTACGAAATTTCGTAATATTGCTCTAACTTCGTCTTTTAGAATATTACGAATATTCTAAAAGACGAAGTTAGAGCAATATTAAGAACATTTGCAAAAGTCGAAATTGCGATGCGAGTAATATAACACGAAATAGTCGCATGAAGATTTCAACTTAGCACAGCTATATTCCATATTAGGCTAGAATATGGAATATAGCAGTGCTAAGTTTAAATCTTCATGCGACTATTTCGTGTTATATTACTCGCATCGCAATTTCGACTTTTGCAAATGTTCTTAATATTGCTCTAACTTCGTCTTTTAGAATATTCGTAATATTCTAAGAGACGAAGTTAGAGCAATATTACGAAATTTCGTAAAATACACATATTAGCCTAGCCATAGTCATTAGCATAGGAACGTTGCCTTATACTATCAAGATAAATTTTCGCAATATGCGAAAAAATAATTTCGCGATAATTGGAATAATTGCGAATATTCGATTTCGACGAATATAACACGAATATTCATGCGAATATTCGCGAAATATCGCGAAATCGAATATGGCACCTCCCGCTCATCACTATTACCTAATAGTGGTTGTATTATTGATGTCTTTATCTTTTGTTTTTTGCTTTCCCTTCCCATAATTTATTCTGTTCTCTGCTTTGTTCTCTCCCTCGTTTTCCAGAGATACCCTTTAATCCTGACGGGACTAGCTGTGGTGATGCTGAGCAGCCTGGAGGTGGACCCGATGAGACCCAGAAAATGTGGTAGACATTATATACCCCTCCTTAATTTGCGCCACAGGGTTTTTATCTTCCAAAATGGTTTGGTTTTTATCTCTAAATGGTGACTTTAACGTACATTTCTCGGATATAGACGATAGGTTAGCGTTATATTCCTCCCCTCCTTCTCAAGCTTTCTCCCGTTTAACTAGGCAATTCTGCAGACTCATACATGTCCATTCCCTATATGACTTATGGAGAACTGATAACCCCACTGCGCGTCAATACTCCTTTTTCTCCCATCCACACCAAATTCTTACGAGAATTGATTCTTTCTTTGGGAATATACTGACCCTCCGAGCGCTGACTTCCGTGACATTAGGTCCCATCTCCTGGTCGGACCATGCCCCTTTGAGCTTGGATCTGAATTGTGAGGCTCCGCCCCCAAAACACACCCATTGACGTTTAAATGAAACTCTATTGTCCAATGTAATCTCGAGGGAGGAACTGAAAACCCACTTAATCAATTATTTCCAGATTAATGCACCCTCAGTCTCCTCACTTGGAACTCTGTGGGAAGCCCATAAGGCAGTCTTTCGGGGATGCTGCATGTCAACGGCTTCTAAGATCAAAAAAGACAGAGATAGTCACTATAGAAAATGCCTAGCAGATCTGCACCAGGCAGAGCAAGACCTAGCCACTAGGCCATCAAAATCCTTACTTAGGAGGATTCTGGATCTTAGAAGCCAACTCAAATGAATCGCACTTAATAAAACAGAGAAGTTACTGAGATATTCCAAACAGCGTTTCTTCTAATTCGGCAATAAACCCCACACGTTATTAGCGAAACTCCGTCGATAGCTGCTCCTAGTGCTTCCAGAGGACTCCAAGCACTCCACTTGACACCGTCAGCACTGCAGACCCCACGAACCGCCGAAGCTTGGTGGAGGCCTCGCCGTCTCCTACCCACCCTGGACCTACGACAAGGCTCCAGCTTCCAGTGGGTGAACCTCTCCTAAATCCAGAGACAGGAACCAGGAGCAAGCTCTTACAAGAGCTTATACTCAGGGGAGTATTATGATATAGCAATCCCCAAGAGTGTAGTTATCCCATCCCCCAAACATGAGCCAAGACTTCATGAAGGTATAAAAACAGGAACTCTCTTTATTTTAACACACAAGCATTTTATACATGTTAAAGGGGATATTAATTATTGGTATTTATGCAAATCTCACTAATTAATATTCATAAATAGGCGTGAGTCGTCTTATGATAACTCCGCCTATTTATGCCTTACATAACAACAAATTGCTACTGATTGCCTTACACTAATCACTAAACTAGCTGCATGCGCCTTACTAACTACCGCTAGTAACCACACGTTACACAATAGGTATAAATATGACAGTATTTATTAATCCTTACCGAACATAACATACGTAATACACTAATAATACAGTACCAACAATACACTACAACTATTGCTGCGGCGCCTTACTACTACGACGGATTGATGTTTACAACTATATATATCTATATCAAAGGGAATAGGTATATATAGTTTATGGCAACCCACAGCAAGGTAAGTACACACACTAATACGGTTCTGTCTACGCTAACACAGTCCCAATTCCTCCCCAGTATCTAACTATAATACACATACATACATTTACCAGAAGCCCACCCAATCCTGTCAATATACTCTCCCTACGGGAATAACAAGGGGTAAATCCAGACACTGCTGCTGCTGGGATAAGCAGGGCAGCCGGGAAGGGGTATCAGGGGTAGGATCCTGGGGGAACACAGGGGGATTAGGCTCAGGGCAGGGGAAGGTAAGGGTTACCAGGGGTTATGGGGAAACCAGGGGCTATAGGGGAACACAGAGGTTGGTGATGTGAGGGTTAGGGGCTAATCAGGAGATCGTTTGTGGTATAAGGGGTTAATCAGGGGACTACAGGGAATGCAGGGGAATCAGGGGATATGAGGGGTTAATCAGGGGCAGGGGATCGTTGGTGGTATAAGGGGTTACTCAGGGGACTACAGGGAATGCAGGGGAATCAGGGGATATGAGGGGTTAATCAGGAGCAGGGGATCGTTGGTGGTATAAGGGGTTACTCAGGATATGGCAGGGGATAATATATATATATATATATATATATATATGTCGTTGGTGGAATATATATATATATCTATATATCGTTGGTGGTATAGGGAGGGGGATATACTTAGCGGTAATATGCTCGTTGTCCAGGGGGGCTCGTTGGTCCAGGGGAATGCCTCGCTTGTTGGTGGACTTACCTGACTGCAGAGCGGAGCGCCGCCGGTCTATTTAAACTTGGCGGCGCCCGCTCGCAGTCCTCCTCTTGGCGCCGTGCACATGCGCACCGCCGGCCTCAACCCGTGGGCCGGCGTGGTGCTGTGACGTCACCGCGCCGGCCCGAGGATCTCGGAGCGCGCTTCCAGGGGGGGGATCCTTTGATCCTCCCGCCTGTGAAGCGGACGCTTACCTCCGGCACTGTAATTACAGCGCCGGAGGTCAGCCACTCACAGGGGCATGGGAACTCTTTGTTCCCATGTCTCTATTAGGCGCACCATCTCCGGCGCGGCCGGAGATGGTGACAAAGGGCAGAGGATCTTATTGATCCTCTGTCCTTTGTAGAGGCCGACGCTGGACATAATTGTCTCCTCCACCCACCTGGCAGGCGCACTTCGGCGGGATTCCGGCATATATGCCTATAGATGCTTGGGGCACATCTATACGCATATATGAACGGACATTATATTAACATAGGGGCAGGAATAAGCCCTCCTATATTATGGGGGCCCATATACATCCATAGATGTCTGGGCCACATCTATAGATATATATGTACCCATATGGCTTACATACATAGAGATGCATGCTGCCCAGGGGGCACACATACATCTCTATATGTGTAACACATCCCAACTGGACGGGCCCAGAAGAAGGGCCTATATATACATATATATATATATACATATGCATATATGTCAGGGCATATATACATATGTATATCTGAATATGTCACTTCCCTCAACAATCCCCCTGTTGTCGGGAACACGACAATAAACATTTTGGGGGAAGGGTTGGGATGTATTAGTCTCCTCTCAATCGCCCTCTAGGTGACGATTCAGGAAGGACTGAAGTAATATGACCCTTAGGTACCTAGACATCACCTATAATGCCCAACATCTCCGACCTGCCCTTCACCAAACGCTTCCACCCACCGAATACACCGTATTCTCTTTGGATAACTTCATTGGCCTCTTACATTATGATTCTCAGGTGTCAGCCACTCCCTATGTAGTCTATTTCTGACTCTGGAATGGCTTCACCCTCACTGTCTTTAAATCACTCCACTCAGTGACCGTGTTCTCTCTTTGCCAGTGTTGTTCTTCTGGCGTCCGTTACCCCCCAATGTTAGTGCCGGTAATTAATGTAGCACCTCCTTATGGGGTACGGACGGCCGTAGGCTGACCTTTTAACACCAGTATGACTTTCATCTTAATTGAAGACTCAGTTGTCGGAGAGGTTCTCCCATGGACAGATACATAGGTTTTTACAAGGCAGGTCAGATTTTCAGGTGAGAGGTGATGTCATAGTACCTAAATCCTACCTGCGGGAAGGAACCCCGCACTACCATCATTCAGTCCAACCCTTATAAAAAGTCACCATTGTCGATATTGAAGCGGCAAATACCTTAGTGATGAGGGGCCTGACCCTAGGGAATTTACCCTACCCCACTCATACAAACATGTCACATCCCTCCCGATACAGCCCAATTCAATTCAGTGTGTACCCATAGAGACTCATACCACCTGGCCTTACTCTCTATTCCTCCCAAGACACTGGTAGTTAACAGACCCTTGTGTCATTGGGGAAATGACTATAGGATGCAAGTGTGCGTCCAGCCATATTGTAGTATGGCTGCCGCCCATTTGCACCTAGAGTGTCCATGGGTACATGAGGAACTCACATGCAAATAATCAATGTAAATCTATACACAATATGATGAGGTCACAGGGTGGCCTATGATTATACCCCGAACCTTCTTACGGAAATCTACTACAATACAATATTTATATACACCCACCCCACACACAATACTATGAGGTCACAGGATGGCTTTTGGATTTTTATCCCGACCCTCATAGGAAACAGTATGTCCATGCGATCTCTGGCTCCAGGACTTTGTTGGAGCTAAGTCCTGAGCCTCCTACGATTAACTTCGTGAAGTTCTGTCTGGTTCTGGTTTAGTTGGTCCGCAAGTCTCTTGACCCTCCTGTAGATTAGACACAGTCCCGTGTACATGACGATTACCAGAACCAGAAGAACTATCACCGGATGAATCAATAGGTTGAAGAAGCATGTTGCCTTTGGACTGTAGCGGAACAGACTTTCCCACCAGGAGATCTTGGAGTCTTTGTCCAACGCGGTTGTGATTGCAGTTATTTTATTTTTGTCGTGCGTCAGTTGGATGGTGGCCTGTTTCTCTGTTTCTCGAAGATTCTTAATTATTTTGTCTTCTTGGCTGAAGTCTAGCAGGAGATGTTTGAGTTCTATCCCAAAGTCAAGAGGGATCTTCTGGAGTCTCACGGGTACGTCAGGGCGGATGTCGAGTCTCTTCTCCGGGGTGATTGGTGTCCTTCCTTGTAACTCTGCGACATCTAAACCTAGGACGGGACTAATGGTGCAATACGCTCCAGGGAGGAGTTCTCCTCTCTCAGTGCAGTTAGTTCCATAGATTGTATAAGACAGGTTTTGCCTTTGGTACCAGCACCAATACCCCTGTCCCAAGTATTTAAGGGAGGAGGGTATTGGGCTGGCCTTCATCTCACAGGACCCCTCGGTGCTCCAACATTGGTGTCTTAACACCCGATCCTGACTACCTTGACAGAGGATAGCATCCTCTTTCTTCCAACATCCCTCTGTGTCTAACAGATAAAGATGGCCTCTCTCATAGGTTAGAACGCCCGGGGGGAGCTGTGGATGAAGCACCGTCTGGTTATTTATGACAATCCCTAAGTTAATTGCACTGTACCCCTGTCTAAGATGGCCAGATACAGGAGCCAATGACGAAGCAGTGCAAGTGAGATTCCTACAGCCGTGCCACTGGACTACCCACCAGTTAGTGTGATTGGCTGCAAAAGGAGATATAAGAGGACTTACCCGTTGGCGGAGGTTAAATGGGAAGTGGCCGCCGTACAATGATGATACAATATGTTTAAGGTTGCCTGAGAGTTCACTCTGGACTTGCGTACACGCCAGAGCGAGCTGAGCTCTATCCTGTTCTTCCAAGAGACCCACAACTAACCTTCTAAACTTCTCTCGTAAAGCAGAAGATAGAGAGGTAGTGGCATCTATGTGCGAATGTTGCAAACCCTCTAAGACGTGGTTTACATCAAGCTGGGTCTCGAATCCTTCTCCGGCGTGTCGCGCAACATCCCCAAGTTTACCTCTCAGGACTTCCATATCCATAGTGTTCAGGGCGCCCACTCCCAATGCACCTCCGCCTAGTCCCATGGCTATCAGATCTCTTCTTCCCCTGTGATTTCTGTGTATGAGATCGTCCTTTCTTACCTCTTGCCCCGCCTCTATCCAACCTCTTATCATGTCAATTTGGTTCCTCACAAACTCCCCACATCTGTGATCCCACTGGTCGACTCGGAAGTCATCTACGGAAATTCTCCAAGTAAATAGGACGAATTTTGTCCCCGTGATGATCTTCCATGGGGATGACAGTTGAGGAGCTATAGGATCTGCCAATTGATGGATAGGGGCGTTGCAAGAGTCTAAATGCATTTTTACAGGTTGGAGACCTGTCGCTTCATAGGGGATCCTCACCACCGTTACACAAACTTGCCCTCTACCTCTGAACGGATACCATTGGTCACTTTCTCCAACCTGTAGCACTAGTTTTCCTACGGGTTTGGATTTAGACAGATAGACCCATTGCGTAAATGTCCAGCACCCTTCATCTACTGCCTCGCAAAAAGGCCATCTAAACGAACCATCTATATTGATGTCAAAGTTAATATCCCTGCCACTGGGGTCTTTCCAATCGGAAGACACATACCTACCCCGGTATTCCTCATTCATAGGGGTACCGTCCATCCATACATCCACTGTAGGGGTATCCACCCCATTGCACACTAAATCCCAACTCCAGGGATTAGTGTCCAAGGTTACCATCTGGGTATCTTGTTCCCAGTGGGCATAGGTGACGAAATAATATCCATGCAGGGCGTGTGAGAGCTAGTGTTTTTTAGGCAGTGATAGACCTATGAATAATAAAGTAAACGCTATGGCAAGAGTGTACTATAGCACATAGACCCGAATAGATGTAGCTAGTATAGGAGGAAGTGGTTACTAAAAGCGCATAGGAGTTGGAGATAGAGTGATAAGGAGTGAGAGGAGGATTGTATATAGGAGATAGAGAGTGACTGATAAGAAGTGAGAGGAGGGACATTCTAATAGGAAAACAATAGGGGTCACCACTAGTGTAATAGTATGATATATGTCCTTATATTTAAGGGAACAGCAACAAGTAATTGATCGTGACGCTCCTATAACCCATCGTCCCACTAGCGAGGGTAATAGATAACATCTTTTCACCCTCCCTCCTCCCCACTATCCCCCCCCCTCTCCTCTATTCCACCCCCCCACTCTTCCCCTGGTCAAAACAGTTGTTACACAAGAATAGAAAGGAAGAAAGAGCCATCTATCAAGAAGGTCGCAATAAACGATACGCACTAATATAAGAATATATATCACTAAGAGTAAAGAATTCATAGATTTTCCGCATCACTGATAGTTTTAAATCTGTCTGTAACATAGTAACAATAAATATTTGAATAAAAGGATTGTATTTATTAAAATAATGAAATAAAAGTGAAGTTTTAAAAGAAAAAGCAGTACTGGATCCAAAAACGTAAATAGGTCCCTAGGGACCACTAGTTAGTACATGTAAAGAAATAATATCCAGTCACCTCCTGAACACAATTGTCTCTCATGATGGTGATCATAAAGGATCGTATGGATGGAGATCCCTTTAACTGAGCATACCTGGGATCCTTGGCATCTGTCCGTACTTTTAAAACGGTGGCTCGGTAAAAGCCTTCCAGTTTTACCGGACCACTCTGGTCATTCCATAGGGCCTGGCCAGAGTTACTGCAGTTTAACTTTAGCATCACTATACTGGTTCGTATGTAATCTGTGGACACATGTCCTTGAACATAACTGGATTCCCTAGTGATAATCATCTGGGAATCTCTTAACATACAATAAGCTTTTAGGGTGCCCTTTACCGGAATGGGTCTGTCAAAATATGTCCTTACCCTCAGCCCATCTTGGCTATCCCTCCTTATGAAGGTAGCTTTAAGGATATACCAGCCACTATACTCTGCACCCGTGACATCCTCGGGACTCAGAACCCCCTCCTTGGTACACAACACTGTGGTAGTGTTGGCTTCCACTTGTTTGTAAGGATGTAAGTGAGGGTCCTTAGACACCCATCTTAAGGATCTCATAGGAGTAGGGTCAAAGTCCCGAAAATGTCTGAATTCTTTGAGGCAGAGTGCATGTAAATCATGTTGTATGGCAGACACATTCTCCACAGGGGTATAATGTTGAATTACACCTTGGGCAAAACTCTCCCTCTGGAAACCATACAGATACCACTGTCCTGGTGTAAATGAAAAGTTCTCGTATGGTTTCAGGATTTTGCCCTCCAAACATTCCACCATTAAAAGGCCGGGTTTATTCATAGATATGTCAGCCATATCTATATTAACTCCCAGGCCCTCCCCCGAAGAGGTTGAACCTGCCATCATCATGCTTACCACCAGTGCAACAAGTTGGGGATATGCCATGTTCAGAGGATTTCTATATCTTTTCAGGCTAGTCGTAACCTTGGTGAGTCTCCCTCCCGTGATCTGTTAATTCAATGTGAATGTAATTTGTTTCATGGATCCACCCTCGACCCACCAAAACACCCCCCCCCCCCCCGGTCACCCAACTCTGTGAGGGTTCATGTTATTGAGTTGGGGAGGCTCGGGTGGCCTTGGCCTGGTCGATATGGATCCATAAAACTCCCTGTCGCCTACGTGACTTTTTCTTGGTCGTCATCGGCCTTTGCACCTTTAGCATGGTGTCACCCATTACTTCAAGGACCTGATAGGGTCCTTCCCAGTTTGCATCCCAGGGGCCGGCCCGACGGAAGATTTTCACCATCACTAGCTCTCCTACAGAGGGCATTGGCGTTTCCCCCTGTAGATACGGTCTGTGTAGCCGTATCGCTGCATGAGGCAATAACTCCTTCAGGTTTAGTTGTACCTGTTGGAGAAACAGGTCTCTGGCGATGGCGTTCTTCACTGGTTCTGACACTAGGGGTTCATTGGGTAGGCATACGGGCATTTTGCTTCCGGTCATTAGTTCAAATGGGGTGATACCGGTACTGGTAGCCTCGGTAGTTCGGATTCCCATTAGCACGGCTGGCAGAGAGGTTACCCATGAGGAACCTTTCTCCAGTAGTGCTTTAGAAAGTCGTGTTTTTATGGTCCGGTTCATCCGCTCCACGATGCCCGCAGACTGAGGGTGGTAAGGCACATGAAACCTTTGCTTTATATCTAAAAGACCACAAAGTGCTTTCATTACCTTACCCGTGAAATGGGTCCCTCTGTCCGACTCTATCAATCTGGGGATACCCCATCGTGACAGAACCTGTTCCCAGAGAACACGGGCAGTGGTTGTAGCCGAATCATTAACCGTGGGGATGGCTTCTACCCACTTAGAGAAGACATCCACTACCACCAGTGCGTATACTTCCTGTTGGTAAAGGTCCTATAAAATCTATTTGTAGTGCGGACCATGGACCATCTGCAGGAGGAACTCGCTGCAACACCGTCTTCAGGGCTGACGCCCTTGGGTTAACCTGAGCACAAACCAGGCACTGTTGTGTTACTTCCTCTACTGTGTTGGACATTCCCGGCCAGTATAATTTGTCTCTCAGGAGAGACAAGAGTTTATCCCGGCCCACGTGTCCAAACAGTTGGTGGTTCAATCTGGTTAGCTCTGCTTGCAGATGCTGTGGAACCACGGGAAGAGGAAGTTGCTGTGTACCGGTATCGTAACACAGGATCCCCTGCTGTATTGACTAGGGATGCTGTGGAGATGTGAGGTGTGTCATTAGAAGAGGATCTTTTGCTTGTTCCTCCTCAAATGACACCGGGCCTTTACTCAGGTTGGTAAGAACTGCAATCTGGTAGGCCGGTAACGGCTCAGTGTCTGTTTCCTGAAGGATCCCAGACACTGCCGCTAGTTTGGCCAATTCATCCGCCTTGTTGTTACCTAACGTCAAAGGCTCATCCCCTTTCTGATGCGCAGGGATTTTTATGATGGCTGCTTCCACCGTGTGTGCCATGCCCCATTCCCAAAGTTCTTTCAGGACCGACAAATGAGCCAGAGGTTTGTTTTGGCTATCCACAAATCCTCGTCTTTTCCATGTGTCCAGGTGCAGGGTGAGAGAACGAACTACATATGAACTGTCGCTATATATAGTTCGTTTCCCTGGGGGTTGAAGAAGCAAGGCTTCCTTGACCGCCTCCAGTTCCGCCAGCTGTGCCGACATGTGACCTGGTAACTTGATAAGATTCTGGGTACCTGTGGTCTCATCCAGCACAGCAAAACCTGTGACATAGGTCCCATCCATGAAAAATCGAGAGCCATCCACAAAGATGACTCTGTCTTCTGGATGTTTATCGGGCCTGAAAATTTGTGGCGCGTTGATATGCGCTGGTTGGCCACAGTCATGTTCGGTGCCAGTTAGGTTCAATAACTGGGACAGAACATACTTGGCTTTGTGGTTCACCTGCAGACTCCGGCCACTGATATCCATAATCCACCTCCCGAATCTCTGTTGGGAGACTCCAGGGAGTGTATCACGGAGCAAGAGGGCCAATGGAGAGTGTGGAGTCTGTGAAGTGAGGGGCCTGAAGCCTACAATATGCTCAGTGGTTTTGACGGCATAGTGTATGGCTGCCAGTTGTTTGGCACACTCATCGAACCCTCGTTCAACAGGCGAAAGTAACCTGGAGAAGTATCCCAGCGGTCTAGTGTCATACCCTATCTGCTGTAGGAGGACCGCTGAGATAGACTCCGTCCCTGCATGCGCCTGTATGGCTATTTCCCCTTCAGGATGGGGAGTGGCCAATACAGGGGCAGAGGAGAGGTCCCTTTTCAAAGTAGAAAAGGCCTCTTCCTGTGCATCAGACCAACCTTTGATTGAGGGGTCTTCTCCTCTGAGGAGTTCATAGAGGGGTTTTGCTTTGGCAGCAAAATCCTCTATGAACTCCCTCATAAAATTAGCAACTCCCAGGAATTTTCTCAAATCCTGTAGAGTGCCCGGTCTAGGTAACTTTACCATGGCTTCCACTCTGGCTGCCACGATTCCTTTGGCTCCAAAAGAAATTTGGACTCCAAGGAAAGTCACCTCTGTTCTGGCCAAATTTGCCTTGTGGGGACTCAGCTTGAGTCCTGACTTGGCCAGGAGTCCCAATAGCTCTTTTAACAGAACCAAGTGTTCTTCTATGGTTTCTGTGTGTAAGAGCAGGTCATCCACGTATTGCAGAAGGCATTCTGGCCGTGAGAATACACTCAGAACGGCTGCCAATGCCTGGTGAAAATACGTGGGACTACTGTGGAACCCCTGGGGGAGTACACCGAACATGTACTGTTTGTCCCCTACTGTAAAGGCAAATTTGTACCTACAGTTTTCAGTGAGTTCAATTGAGAAGAACCCATTGGCAACATCTATGGTTGAGAATATGCGACTTTTGCCGCTTATTCTGGCCATGATGTCGGGAGTCTGTGCCACCACTGGAGCGGACATTGGGGTGTATTTGTTGAGGACCCGGAGGTCTATGGTGAGCCTCCATGCATTGGTGTCCTTTTTCTTTACTGGCCAGAGGGCATTGTTGCATTTAGAATTGCCCTCTATGACCACCTCCCTAGTTTTCAATTCTTGGACGGTGTCCAAAATTGAATGGGTGGCTTCTGGCGGAAAGCGGTATTGGCGTTGAGGTGGAGGGTCGGGACCCTGTATGTCCACCTGAACACCAATCAGTCTGCCACAATCGTTTTTTCCCTGGGCCCACAGATCGGGGTACTCATACACAATAGGCTCAAGGTCTGGATTATGCGAGGCCATTTGTGTTCAAGTACTTCAGTAGAGTCATCTATTGTTGGCAATGGTGGTCCCAGAAACTGGCGTTGGATGACAAACACCTTGGATTGTCTGGGACCCTTCCATACAATACTATTTGCCAGATCTAAGATCCACCCATTTTGTGTCATTAGGTCGGTTCCAATAATGTTGTCAGAACCGGGGTAATACCACATGGGGATCCTAAGGGTCGTGTGACTGGTAATCTGGACAATTACTTCTTCTATTCTGTGGGCCCTCACCCCCCCTTGTTGGTGATCAAATCCGATCACGACACACTGAGGGCTGTTGGGATGTAAATCATGTTTGACATTGGTAATGGAAATTTCCGCACCAGTGTCAAGCATGATTTCGGCGTCCTGATTTTTGATTTTGGCCTTTATGTGGGGTCTCCCTGAAGAATCCAGTATGATGGGACATACTGGCGCCAGATCTTTAGGGATCCCTGATCTTCAATCAATTTCTACCAGACTCCCAGTAGGTACCTGTGAGGTACATACTGCCACTTGTGGGTTCTTGCTATGGACCCTTCGTGTGGATTCCACACTCATTACTGAACGCGCTGGGTCATTCACAACAGCCACACGTTTTGGTGTCTGGACCTGTGAATGTCCCAGATATTCCCCCACTGGTTTGGCATAATTAGGTTTCACTTTGACGGATTTCTTATTGAGCAGTGTATCCTGTCTGCACTGCTCAATAATCATAGCAGCATCCGTGAGGAACCGGATTGCAGTGTCAACCGGATTGCAGTGTCAAGGTATGGGAATTTTTCCACAAACATACGTATCATACCCTGTGGAATTCCGATACCGTGATCTTTCGTAACCCTTCTGTACATTGCTTCAAACCGACTACACATAGACAGAGGTTCGTCATGTATAGTGGGTTTGAACTTGGACAGGATATCCGGAGTGACGTCCCAATGGCCCGTTGCCAGTCTCATGAGTATGGAGAGACGTTCCTCCTTGTCATAAAACTGTCCATTCATGGGTTGCGTCCTCCCCGTTACCTCATACCTTTGGTTTAGGTGTGTAGGTAACCATAACTTGAATAACTCCATGCTATATTCGTGAGCCACTGAATACTTGTTACAGTGACCCTCGAAGATATCACATGAAGTAAACGGATCTACACTGGGATCATATTTTGGGATCTTCTTGCAGATCCGTAACAGGAAGTTTATCCTTTCCATACTGGAATGGTTAGGATAAAAATCTTCCTGTCTTTCCGGACGCGTTGGCGGATTGGAAGTGGTAAATGGCCAACCACTTTCCTCTCTCCAATCGTTGCCCTGTTCCTGGGATCGGTTGCTACTATTCTCCCTGGGTGTGTGGGTGAAATGTAGCGTCCGTTCCACCTGTCCCCTAGTGTCTACTGTATCGGATGTTTGATCCGTGGAAGATCTTGGCGCTGTCGCCACTATCTCCCCCTGTGCCGTTTCCTAAACACAAACCTGTTTCGTGGGCACCATACTGTTAGCACCAGGCCGTGACAGATTCGAGATGACCTGCTGCAAATCCGCAATGGTTTGCGTTTTTGCAGCCAGGTCCTCTCGAAGTTGAACAATCATGTTATCCATAGATACCGTATTGTTCCTGAACTGGTTTATCTCAGTGTACAGTCTGAGCAGTTCCTTATCCATGTCAGAGTAGAAACTCTCCTTGTCCGAGAGTCTAGACTCTAACACGCAAATTTCCCTGCCCCTCTCGACCGTACACTGGGATTTCTCTTGTAGTTGTGTTTGTAATGTGTGTAACTGTTTAATGTTCTCAACACAACAATTGCAGTGGAAGTTTGCAGTGTTGGAAACGTCCTCTGCCTTTGACGTGCTGTTAAGTGTTTCCAGATGTTCCGGCTTCCAAATGATATCCTCAAAGGTGTGAACCAATTTGGCTAACATTTGGAGTCGTTTTTTGGTTTTTTTAAACATGCTGCGATTAATGCTGAGTTTGTCATGAGCGTATGCCTGGTCCAATAAAGTGGACCATAGCAGCTCAGTGGATTTGTACGTGGTGGGGATTATGGGGTTGTATGTGCTATGTTTGCTGAGGTGTTGCAGTGTGGCGAAGTTCATACTTACTTTTTGACGAGAGGCCATCTTCATTGGTGTCGTTTGTTGTGCTGTGTTGCTGCGTGGAGGAGGTCCTTCAATATTCGGAATATTCTCCCGACCAGCCAGACGACTTATGTTCGACTTCAATGACGACGGTTCTCTCTTCAGTGGTGTAGGTGATGACTTCTCTCCAGTGGGCGTGTAAGGGAATCAGAAAATATTAATACAGAAAAATCATAATAGAGTTTAGATTCTCTGCTGTAGAGATTGCTCTGTGTCTGGTTCTGATTGAACAAACCGCTTTACCTGTACGAACTATCAGGCATTCTTTTCACCAAAACCAAACACAGAAAACAAATTCTTAGCAGTGGGCCTGGCTCGCCAATGTTAAAGGGGATATTAATTATTGGTATTTATGCAAATCTCACTAATTAATATTCATAAATAGGCGTGAGTCGTCTTATGATAACTCCGCCTATTTATGCCTTACTTAACAACAAATTGCTACTGATTGCCTTACACTAATCACTAAACTAGCTGCATGCGCCTTACTAACTACCGCTAGTAACCACACGTTACACAATAGGTATAAATATGACAGTATTTATTAATCCTTACCGAACATAACATACATAATACACTAATAATACAGTACCAACAATACACTACAACTATTGCTGCGGCGCCTTACTACTATGACGGATTGATGTTTACAACTATATATATCTATATCAAAGGGAATAGGTATATATAGTTTATGGCAACCCACAGCAATGTAAGTACACACACTAATACGGTTCTGTCTACGCTAACACAGTCCCAATTCCTCCCCAGTATCTAACTATAATACACATACATACATTTACCAGAAGCCCACCCAATCCTGTCAATATACTCTCCCTACGGGAATAACAAGGGGTAAATCCAGACACTGCTGCTGCTGGGATAAGCAGGGCAGCCGGGAAGGGGTATCAGGGGTAGGATCCTGGGGGAACACAGGGGGATTAGGCTCAGGGCAGGGGAAGGTAAGGGTTACCAGGGGTTATGGGGAAACCAGGGGCTATAGGGGAACACAGAGGTTGGTGATGTGAGGGTTAGGGGCTAATCAGGGGATCGTTTGTGGTATAAGGGGTTAATCAGAGGACTACAGGGAATGCAGGGGAATCAGGGGATATGAGGGGTTAATCAGGGGCAGGGGATCGTTGGTGGTATAAGGGGTTACTCAGGGGACTACAGGGAATGCAAGGGAATCAGGGGATATGAGGGGTTAATCAGGGGCAGGGGATCGTTGGTGGTATAAGGGGTTACTCAGGATATGGCAGGGGATAATATATATATATATATATATATCTATATATCGTTGGTGGTATAGGGAGGGGGATATACTTAGCGGTAATATGCTCGTTGTCCAGGGGGGCTCGTTGGTCCAGGGGATGCCTCGCTTGTTGGTGGACTTACCTGACTGCAGAGCGGAGCGCCGCCGGTCTATTTAAACTTGGCGGCGCCCGCTCGCAGTCCTCCTCTTGGCGCCGTGCGCATGCGCACCGCCGGCCTCAACCCGTGGGCCGGCGTGGTGATGTGACGTCACCGCGCCGGCCCGAGGATCTCGGAGCGCGCTTCCAGGAGGGGGATCCTTTGATCCTCCCGCCTGTGAAGCGGACGCTTACCTCCGGCGCTGTAATTACAGCGCCGGAGGTCAGCCACTCACAGGGGCATGGGAACTCTTTGTTCCCATGTCTCTGTTAGGCGCACCATCTCCGGCGCGGCCGGAGATGGTGACAAAGGGCAGAGGATCTTATTGATCCTCTGTCCTTTGTAGAGGCAGACGCTGGACATAATTGTCCAACTGTCGGTCTCCTCCACCCACCTGGCAGGCGCACTTCGGCACATCTATACGCATATATGAACGGACATTATATTAACATAGGGGCAGGAATAAGCCCTCCTATATTATAGGGGCCCATATACATCCATAGATGTCTGGGCCACATCTATAGATATATATGTACCCATATGGCTTACATACATAGAGATGCATGCTGCCCAGGGGGCACACATACATCTCTATATGTGTAACACATCCCAACTGGACGGGCCCAGAAGAAGGGCCTATATATACATATGTATATCTGAACATGTCACTTCCCTCAACAATACACATCTTCCAACAAGGTTACCACCCACAGGGTTTTGTAAAAACAGCCAATCACATGTATTTACAATATTCAAACCTTCCCAGCAATTGTACACAAAATCCCCTTCCCTCTGTCTGTAACGCAATAAACAAAATACAATGAGCATTGTCTGAGACGCAATCCACCAAATACAATTACCAAACGTAATGGACTAACTTGAACCCTGGTCTAATTCATGGGGGTGAGAGTTCAAGTTAGTCCAAGTCCTTTGTGAACAAATGAGGCCTGGCTGATGAGAGGGCCCATAATCCTGGGGCAAGAATCTAGTAGCCAGGCCCCTCCAAAACCCAGTGGCGAGGTTGGTTTCGCCACACGCCCGTATCCAGAATATTCTCTCTTTAGAATATTATATGGCTTTGTTGCGGGGAACTGTGGACAAGTTCATGCAGACTTGGTCCTGTTGGGATCTCCACCATGAAGAGCTCCGCTTATAACGAGGGAGAGAACTCCTAGCTTCTTATTTCCTCTCCCCCCCTTCCCTTCTTTGGTCTCCCCCTTTCTTTTTGTTTCTACCATTATCTACATGGATTTCTAACAGCTGTTAATATGTAATCTTATATTTTGGCTACATTACCATAGTCATGTTGTCTGTGGAAGATTTTGCTTCATATTTTGATACTTGGAAAATGAAAAATGTTTAATAAACATAAAGTTAAAAAAAAAAAAGAAATAGCATTTAGTAATTATTAAAAAAAAAAAAAAAACGAGGATGACTGGCAAATTTATAAGATTAGGCAGAGAGAGGCCAAACAAGTTATAAGAGCTTCTAAAGCACAAGCAGAAGAGAAATTAGCTCAGTCAGTGAAAAAAGGCGATAAGACTTTCTTCAGATACATAAATGAAAAAGGAAACTAAAACAAGGAATTAACAAATTAAAAACAAAAGAAGGAAGGTATATGGAAGAAGATAAAGAACTAGCTGACTGCCTCAATGAATATTTCTGTTCAGTTTTTACAAAGGAAAAGGACCTCAGTTAGGAAGGAAGACTAATGAATCTTTTGATGCATGTGTCTTTACAGAGGAAGAGGTTCTAAGTCAGCTGTCTAAAATTAATACAAATAAGTCACAGGGACCTGATGGGATACATCCAAAGCTGTTAAAAGAGCTTAGCAGTGAACTAGCAAAACCATTAACAGATTTATTTAACCAATCACTGGTAACAGGAGTCGTCCCAGAGGATTGGAAATTAGCAAATGTTGTGCCCATTCACAAGAAAGGTAGTAGGGAGGAATCAGGCAACTATAAGCCAGTAAGCCTGACATCAATAGTGGGGAAATTAATGGAAACCATACTTAAGGAGAGGATTGTGGAACATCTAAAATCCCATGGATTGAAAGATGAAAAACAGCATGGGTTTACTTCAGGGAGATCATGTCAAACTAATCTTATTGATTTTTTTGATTGGGTGACTAAAATAATAGATGGTGGAGGTGCAGTAGACATCGCTTATCTAGACTTTAGTAAGGCTTTTGATACTGTCCCACATAGAAGGCTTATCAATAAATTGCAGTCTTTGTGCTTGGACTCCCATATTGTTGAATGGATTAGGCAGTGGCTGAGGGACAGACAACAGAGGGGTGTAGTCAATGGAGTATATTCAGACCATGGTCTTGTTACCAGTGGGGTACCTCAGGGATCTGTTCTGGGACCCATATTGTCTAATATCTTTATCAGCGAAATTGCAGAAGGCCTCGATGGTAAGGTGTGTCTTTTTGCTGATGACACAAAGATTTGTAACAGGGTTGATGTTCCTGGAGGGATACACCAAATGGAAAAGGATTTAGGAAAACTAGAGGAATGGTCAAAAATCTGGGAACTAAAATTTTTTGTTGATAAGTGCAAGATAATGCACCTGGGGCATAAAAGCCCAAGAGCAGAATATAAAATCAGTGATACAGTCCTAACCTCAGTATCTGAGGAAAGGGATTTAGGGGTCATTATTTCAGAAGACTTAAAGGTAGGCAGACAATGTCATAGAGCAGCAGGCAATGCTAGCAGAATGATTGGGTGTATAAGGAGAGGAATTACCAGTAGAAAGAGGGAGGCGCTCATGCCGCTCTACAGAGCACTAGTGAGACCTTATGTGGAGTATTGTGCTCAGTACTGGAGACCATATCTCCAGAAGGATATTGATACTTTGGAGAGAGTTCAGAGAAGATCTACTAAACTGGTACATGGATTGCAGGATAAAACTTACCAGAAAAGATTAAAGGACCTTAACATGTATAGCTGGGAAGAAAGACGAGTCAGAGGGAATATGATAGAAACTGCTAAATACATAAAGGGAATCAACAAGGTAAAATAGGAGAGAATATTTAAAAGAATAAAAACTGCTACAAGAGGACATAGTTTTAAATTAGAGGGGCAAAGGTTTAAAAGTAATATCAGGAAGTATTACTTTACTTAGAGACTAGTGGATGCATGGAATAGCCTTCCTGCAGAAGTGGTAGCTGTAAATACAGTGAAGGAGTTTAAGCATGCATGGGATAGGCATAAGGCCATCCTTCATATAAGATAGGGCCAGGGGCTATCCATAGTATTCAGTATATTGGGCAGACTAGATGGGCCAAATGGTTCTTATCTGCCGACACATTCTATGTTTCTATGTTTACACAGTGGAATTACTACACTTGGTATACTGGAAAATTTACCTATGGAATATAATTATAGTATGAGACATATAGATTTGTGGGTAAATGAGTGGTTAGGATGTAATGAGGACACATGTATAGCTACCTCATTGATTCCAGTAGCTGGAAGAGAACAAATGGTTGTTCCAGGAACTGTTTTAGAAGTTCCCGTGAGTGAAACACAGTTGATTTATTATCAATTGCAGTATATTTAATTTGCATATGATGGTTCTCATATAGTACAATTGGATCTTTCTTCATGTCTACACTTTGTTTATAAAATAATCTGTTTACCGGAGCAAGATAAGACGATTTCTCATTTTTGTTTCCATAATCAAACTTCTTGCCATGCATGGATTGAGAATGTATACTGAATTCATGATTTGGTAACTCAAGCTGGTCCAAACAAAATTTGTGTACAAGTGATGTCTGAGAAAGAAAAGGTCGTAGCGTTCTTTTCTTCTTGTGTACATTACGAGAATTTGACAAGAGGTCTATATTGTTTGGAAGGAGATTTGAGAGCTATTTCTATGAATTTAGGAAGACTTGATATTTCTTCCATAAATACAAATCAATTGAAAACCCTTCCAATGCAATTCAATCTCACTCAAACTGACAAATTTCCGTGGGATGAGTGGACAGAAGAAATTAAAAAGGATAAAGATCTTTTGAAAATATTAGGTGAACAAATAAAAGAAGCAGAAATTGCATTTAATCACCATCAAGGACAATTATCAGAAATAGAACATGAATGGAATACCATATCTGGAACATCTTGGTGGGGAAAATTGAAGAAATCTGTAAATCTGTGGAAAAGATCTTTTGCACAAACAGCAGTTGGGAATACGTTGTCCCATCCTATTACTATTATATTTTTGTGTGTTATCTATCAAATTCTTATTATGTATAGGATTAGGAAAACATATAGTAATATAAAGAAAAAAAAATAATAAGGGAGATAACATTTTAAAGGAAATGTGAAAAAAATAGAAACGTATCCGTTTGTCCGTATGACAAACGGACAGACGGATCCGTTCTTGCAATGCATTTGTGAGACGCATCCGGATCCATCTACAAATGCTGTCCGTTTGCATGCAGATTGCCAGATCCTGCAGGCCGTTCCAGCAAAGGAACTTCTTTCCGGATCACTCTGCCTCAAGTGTGAAAGTACCCTTAACAAATAAGGATTACTTAGAAAATCATGATGTAAGGGGTTTTACTTGTTAACCATATATGTTTGTTAGAATGTTAAATTTAGGATACAATGTAACTCTATGGAGATACAGACTATACAACGGCTTTGTCTCATGACATTGGGAGAGCATTCTTTGATAGACACCTGTTGCTCTCTACAGTCGTGGCCAAAAGTTTTGAGAATTACATAAATATTGGAAATTGGAAAAGTTGCTGCTTAAGTTTTTATAATAGCAATTTGCATATACTCCAGAATGTTATGAAGAGTGATCAGATGAATTGCATAGTCCTTCTTTGCCTTGAAAATTAACTTAATCCCCAAAAAACCTTTCCACTGCATTTCATTGCTGTCAGTAAAGGACCTGCTGAGATCATTTCAGTAATCGTCTTGTTAACTCAGGTGAGAATGTTGACGAGCACAAGGCTGGAGATCATTATGTCAGGCTGATTGGGTTAAAATGGCAGACTTGACATGTTAAAAGGAGGGTGATGCTTGAAATCATTGTTCTTCCATTGTTAACCATGGTAACCTGCAAAGAAACGCGTGCAGCTATCATTGCTTTGCATATAAATGGCTACACAGGCAAGGATATTGTGGCTATTAAGATTGCACCTCAATCAACAATTTATAGGATCATCAAGAACTTCAAGGAAAGAGGTTCAATTCTTGTTAAGAAGGCTTCAGGGCGTCCAAGAAAGTCCAGCAAGCGCCAGGATCGTCTCCTAAAGAGGATTCAGCTGCGGGATCGGAGTGCCACCAGTGCAGAGCTTGCTCAGGAATGGCAGCAGGCAGGTGTGAGCGCATCTGCACGCACAGTGAGGCGAAGACTTTTGGAAGATAGCCTTGTGTCAAGAAGGGCAGCAAAGAAGCCACTTCTCTCCAAAAAAAACATCAGGGACAGATTGATCTTCTGCAGAAAGTATGGTGAATGGACTGCTGAGGACTGGGGCAAAGTCATATTCTCTGATGAAGCCTCTTTCCGATTGTTTGGGAAATCTGAAAAAAGGCTTGTCCGGAGAAGAAAAGGTGAGCGCTACGATCAGTCCTGTGTCATGCCAACAGTAAAGCATTCTGAGACCATTCATGTGTGGGGTTGCTTCTCATCCAAGGGAGTGGGCTCACTCACAATTTTGCCCAAAAACACAGCCATTAATAAGGAATGGTACCAAAACACCCTCCAACAGCAACTTCTTCCAACAATCCAACAACAGTTTGGTGAAGAACAATGCATTTTCCAGCACGATGGAGCACCGTGCCATAAGGCAAAAGTGATAACTAAGTGGCTCGGGGACCAAAACGTTGACATTTTGGGTCCATGGCCTGGAAACTCCCCAGATCTTAATCCCATTGAGAACTTGTGGTCAATCCTCAAGAGGCGGGTGGACAAACAAAAACCCACTAATTCTGACAAACTCCAAGAAGTGATTATGAAAGAATGGGTAGCTATCAGTCAGGAATTGGCCCAGAAGTTGATTGAGAGCATGCCCAGTCGGATTGCAGAGGTCCTGAAAAAGAACGGCCAACACTGCAAATACTGACTCTTTGCATAAATGTCATGTAATTGTCGATAAAAGCCTTTGAAACGTATGAAGTGCGTGTAATTATATTTCACTACATCACAGAAACAACTGAAACAAAGATCTAAAAGCAGTTTAGCAGCAAACTTTGTGAAAACTAATATTTGTGTCATTCTCAAAATTTTTGGCCACGACTGTACACACAGATTCACACATACACGTTACTTTAGGGGAATTACTTCTTCACTAATTTTAAATTGTTTAATTGCTTGCTTGCTACTTTTTGAGATTCATTTGCTGTGCTTTATTTTTCTCCTCCTAAAGTTTGTAACCTTTACTTTTTATGCAAATTAAATCCTTTTATCTTTTATCTTTCATCAAGAACTCTCCATATTTTGTTGGGCTCCTCCTGAAGCATTTATTGCAAAATTAAGAAATGCTGGACCATATTTAACACACAATAACAAATCTCCTGTCCCTGGTGGCTACACAGTGGGAATTTATAAAATGCTGTTAGAACAGATTACTCCTCTTCTGTTGAGCTACTACAATATTTTACGCATAGGTTTTGATGCCGGATTCCTAAAGGTGGCTTACATAAAATTGCTACATAAAGGCGGAAAACTTCCTAATGATCCCAAGTTCATATCAGCTTATTTCCTTGATATAAACTGACTTGAAGCTATAGTCAAAAATGCTAATATGTTTGTTGGCAGAAGAGTGGCTGCAAGGCCCTGAAAGTTCTATACAAGGTCTGGAACCAGGGGCAGACTGGAAACTAAAAGTGGCCCTGGAAAAAAAAACTTTTTCCAAATTGACAGAAGGCAGAGCAACATAATTAGTCAGGGATAACATATGTAGGCAGGGACAAAAGAGGTAGGCAGGGCCAGCAATACCATAGTTCAGAGCAATATACCGCCCCAGCTGATCCAAATACCATAGTGCAGCACAAAATACTGCCTCCTGCGCCACTGTATTGAACGGTATCACTGTCCTGAGGACATTGATTCAGTTAAACTCAGGAGGGACCTGTGGCTGCTGAACAGGTGTGTAGGAGAAAATAAGATCATTAGGAGGGCTTGGGTGGCCCTCCTGGGCATCGGCCCACTGGGTAAATTTCCCTGTAGGGTGTATGGCCAATCCGCCTCTTTCTGGAACCATTCTTAGATGGGTGAGTATATCACATTGCTAGCACTGCACACAAAGAAAGCCTTTAATACTGTTAGGTTGAGCTGGCTGGGGAAGGTACAAGACAAGACGAGCGTTTGCGGTAATTTCAGAGTCTTCATCTTGGACCTATATGAAAATCCCAGTTTGAATTTATACTCAAGGCTTCTTTCAGAATCATTTAAATTAACCAATAAAATGACTCGGGATTGCTCCATGTCACCCTTACTATGTAATGTTGCCTTCAAACCACTGATTTATCACTCATCCCTTTATCAGGGTGGTAGCAGAAAGGAAGAAAAACAGGACCTTTTCCCGGCGCTAATGCAGAAGACGTGGGACCAGATTAGTATAGGTAAAATAGTAATTCTTTATTCCAGGTCTACGCGTTTCACGGACTAACAGCCCCCTTCATCAGGACAATAAAACATTTACAGTGTGCATAGTTGTGTGTGTTTTATTTGTGCTTTGTTTGGGCGCGCTATTCTCGGGCAGTAGGGGGAGGGAGAGGGGAGGATGTTTGTGGGCGGTGTTACGCCCGAGTGACAGCGCTGCTACATCGTGGTGGGAGAAGGCTGAGGGCGGAGTGCCGGCTGGATGATCAACTTGCTGGGTTGTGAAACAAAGAGCTGGTGAGCGATGATTTACCTAAATGTCAATCGGGCGTAACACTGCCCACAAACATCCTCCCTTCTCCCTCCCCCTACTGCCCGAGAATAGCGCGCCCAAACGAAGCATAAATAAAACACACACAACTATGCAGACTGTAAATGTTTTATTGTCCTGATGAAGGGGGCTGTTCGTCCCTGGAATGAGTAGACCTGGAATAAAGAATTGTTACTTTTTTACCGATACTAATCTGGTCCCACGTCTTCTGCATCAGCGCAAGGAAAAGGTCGTGTTTTTCTTCCTTTCTACTACTGTTTCTCATCCCTGAAACCGCTGCAGCGGTAAGGGTAAAGACCTTGGCAGCAGAGCAGATCCCCCGCAAGCTGGACGGGAAAATACCAGCAAGGCAAAATAAAGTTGTTGTGCCTCATCACATCATATGGTAAGCGCAACTTATTATCTATTTGTGGCAAACAACAACACACACGAGGCGCTGCCTCCTGTCTCTTTTTCTCTCCTATATTAGGGTGGTGTTCTTCATCAATGAGCACTGTCCACCATTGACAACAAATTTGAACAAAACTAGTGTTACAGCTACAGAAATAGTTGTGTCTAGATATGGCATACGTGGAACAACAGACCGAAACAGCAAAACTTCTTTGACAAAGGAAACCCTTTTATTGTTAAACATTGGTCGAGGACAAAAATAGTTCAGTCTATGACAATAACATAGTACATAAGGCCGAAAAAAGACATTTGTCCATCCAGTTCGGCCTGTTATCCTGCAAGTTGATCCAGAGGAAGGCAAAAAAAAAACTGTGACGTAGAAGCCAATTTTCCCCACTTTAGGGGAATAAAAAATTCCTTCCCGACTCCAATCAGGCAATCAGAATAACTCCCTGGATCAACGACCCCTCTCTAGTAGCTATATCCTGTAATATTATTACACTCCAGAAATACATCCAGGCCCCTCTTGAATTCCTTTATTGTACTCACCATCACCACCTCCTCAGGCAGAGAGCTCCATAGTCTCACTGCTCTTACCGTAAAGAATCCTCTTCTATGTTTGTGTACAAACCTTCTTTCCTCCAGACGCAGAGGATGTCCCCTCGTCACAGTCACAGTCCTGGGGATAAATAGCTGATGGGAGAGATCTCTGTACTGACCCCTGATATATTTATACATAGTAATTAGATCTCCCCTCAGTCGTCTTTTTTCTAACGTGAATAACCCTAATTTTGATCATCTTTCAGGGTACTGTAGTTGCCCAATTCCAGTTATTACTTTAGTTGCCCTCCTCTGGACCCTCTCCAGCTCTGCTATGTCTGCCTTGTTCACTGGAGCCCAGAACTGTACACAGTACTCCATGTGTGGTCTGACTAATGATTTGTAAAGTGGTAGGACTATGTTCTCATCACGGGCATCTATGCCCCTTTTGATGCAACCCATTATCTTATTGGCCTTGGCAGCAGCTGCCTGACACTGTTTTTTGCAGCTTAGTTTGCTGTTTATTAAAATTCCTAGATCCTTTTCCATGTCAGTGTTACTGAGTGTTTTACCATTCAGTATGTACGGGTGACTTGCATTATTCCTCCCCATGTGCATAACCTTACATTCGTCAGTGTTAAACCTCATCTGCCACTTATCTGCCCAAGTCTCCAATCTATCCAGATCCCTCTGTAGTAGTATACTGTCCTCTGTAGTGTGTATATACAGTATACTGTCCTCTGTAGTATATATACAGTATACTGTCCTCTTCAGTGTTAATTACTTTACACAGTTTAGTGTCATCTGCGAAAATTTTTATTTTACTATGCAAGCCTTCTACAAGACCATTAATAAATATATTGAAGAGAATAGGGCCCAATCCACCAATAAAATCAGTGGTTATTACAGAGAACTTCGGGGAACTTGGAGTGTCCTTAACCACCTTAGCCCCCAGTGCTTAAACACCCTTAATGACCAGGCCACTTTTTACACTTCTGACCTACACTACTTTCACCGTTTATTGCTCGGTCATACAACTTACCACCCAAATGAATTTTATCTCCTTTTCTTCTCACTAATAGAGCTTTCATTTGGTGGTATTTTATTGCTGCTGACATTTTTACTTTTTTTGTTATTAATCGAAATTTAACGATTTTTTTGCAAAAAAATGAAATTTTTCACTTTCAGGTGTAAAATTTTGCAAAAAAAACGACATCCATATATAAATTTTTCTCTAAATTTATTGTTCTACATGTCTTTGATAAAAAAAAAATAATTTGGGTGAAAAAAAAATGGTTTGGGTAAAAGTTATAGCGTTTACAAACTATGGTACAAAAATGTAAATTTCCGCTTTTTGAAGCAGCTCTGACTTTCTGAGCACCTGTCATGTTTCCTGAGGTTCTACAATGCCCAGACAGTACAAACACCCCACAAATGACCCCATTTCGGAAAGTAGACACCCTAAGGTATTCGCTGATGGGCATAGTGAGTTCATAGAACTTTTTATTTTTTGTCACAACTTAGTGGAAAATGATGATTTTTTTTTATTTTATTTTTTTTCTTACAAAGTTTCATATTCCACTAACTTGTGACAAAAAATAAAAACTTCCATGAACTCACTATGCCCATCAGCGAATACCTTGGGGTGTCTTCTTTCCAAAATGGGGTCACTTGTGGGGTAGTTATACTGCCCTGGCATTCTAGGGGCCCAAATGTGTGGTAAGTTGTTTGAAATCAAAATCTGTAAAAATTGGCCGGTGAAATCCGAAAGGTGCTCTTTGGAATATGGGCCCCTTTGCCCACCTAGGCTGCAAAAAAGTGTCACACATGTGGTATCTCCGTACTCAGGAGAAGTTGGGGAATGTGTTTTGGGGTGTCATTTTACATATACCCATGCTGGGTGAGATAAATATCTTGGTCAAATGCCAACTTTGTATAAAAAAAATGGGAAAAGTTGTCTTTTGCCAAGATATTTCTCTTACCCAGCATGGGTATATGTAAAATGACACCCCAAAACACATTCCCCAACTTCTCCTGAGTACGGAGATACCAGATGTGTGACACTTTTTTGCAGCCTAGGTGGGCAAAGGGGGCCAAATTCCAAAGAGCACCTTTCGGATTTCACCGGCCAATTTTTACAGATTTTGATTTCAAACAACTTACCACACATTTGGGCCCCTAGAATGCCAGGGCAGTATAACTACCCCACAAGTGACCCCATTTTGGAGAGAAGACACCCCAAGGTATTCGCTGATGGGCATAGTGAGTTCATGGAAGTTTTTATTTTTTGTCACAAGTTAGTGGAATATGAGACTTTGTAAGAAAAAAAAGAAATAAATTTTTTCCGCTAACTTGTGACAAAAAATATAAAATTCTAGGAACTCGCCATGCCCCTCACGGAATACCTTGGGGTGTCTTCTTTCCAAAATGGGGTCACTTGTGGGGTAGTTATACTGCCCTGGCATTCTAGGGGCCCTAATGTGTGGTAAGTAGGTAAATGACCTGTGAAAACCTACAGGTGCTCTTTGGAATGTGGGCCCCTTTGCCCATCTAGGCTGCAAAAAAGTGTCACACATGTGGTATCGCCGTATTCAGGAGAAGTTGGGCAATGTGTTTTGGGGTGTCTTTTTACATATACTCATGCTGGGTGATAGAAATATCTCGGCAAAAGACAACTTTTCCCATTTTTTTATACAAAGTTGGCATTTGACCAAGATATTTATCTCACCCAGCATGGGTATATGTAAAATGACACCCCAAAACACATTGCCCAACTTCTTCTGAGTACGGCGATACCAGATGTGTGACACTTCTTTGCAGCCTAGATGCGCAAAGGGGCCCACATTCCTTTTATGAGGGCATTTTTTGACATTTGGATCCCAGACTTCTTCTCACACTTTAGGGCCCCTAGAATGCCAGGGCAGTATAAATACCCCACATGTGACCCCATTTTGGAAAGAAGACACCCCAAGGTATTCAATGAGGGGCATGGCGAGTTCATAGAATTTTTTTTTTTTTGGCACAAGTTAGCGGAAATTGATATTTATTTATTTTTTCTCACAAAGTCTCCCTTTCCGCTAACTTGGGACAAAAATTTCAATCTTTCATGGACTCAATATGCCCCTCACGGAATACCTTGGGGTGTCTTCTTTCCGAAATGGGGTCACATGTGGGGTATTTATACTGCCATGGCATTCTAGGGGCCCTAAAGCGTGAGAAGAAGTCTGGAATATAAATGTCTAAAAATTTTTACGCATTTGGATTCCGTGAGGGGTATGGTGAGTTCATGTGAGATTTTATTTTTTGACACAAGTTAGTGGAATATGAGACTTTGTAAGAAAAAAAAAAAATTGCCGCTAACTTGGGCCAAAAAAATGTCTGAATGGAGCCTTACAGGGGGATCAATGACAGGGGGGGTGATCAGGGAGTCTATATGGGGTGATCACCCCCCTGTCATTGATCACCCACCTATAAGGCTCCATTCAGATGTCCGTATGATTTTTACGGATCCACTGATACATGGATCGGATCCGCAAAACACATACGGACATCTGAATGGAGCCTTACAGGGGGATGATCAATGACAGGGGGGTGATCAGGGAGTCTATATGGGGTGATCACCCCCCTATAAGGCTCCATTCAGATGTCCGTATGTGTTTTGCGGATCCGATCCATGTATCAGTGGATCCGTAAAAATCATACGGACATCTGAATGCAGCCTTACAGGGGGGTGATCAATGACAGGGGGGTGATCAATGACAGGGGGGTGATCAGGGAGTCTATATGGGGTGATCACTCCCCTGTAAGGCTCCATTTAGATGTCCGTATGTGTTTTGCGGATCCGATCCATGTATCAGTGGATCCGTAAAAATCATACGGACATCTGAATGCAGCCTTACAGGGGGGTGATCAATGACAGGGGGGTGATCAATGACAGGGGGGTGATCAGGGAGTCTATATGGGGTGATCACCTCCGTCATTGATCACTCCTCTGTAAGGCTCCATTCAGACGTCCGTATGCGTTTTGCGGATCCGATCCATCTATCAGTGGATCCGTAAAATTCATACGGACCTCTGAATGGAGCCTTACAGGGGGGTGATCAATGACAGGGGGGTGATCAATGACAGGGGGGTGATCAGGGAGTCTATATAGGGTGATCAGGGGTGATCAAGGGTGAATAAGGGGTTAATAAGTGACCAGGGGGGGGGGGGGGGGTGTAGTGTAGTGGTGCTTGGTGCAACATATTACTGAGCTACCTGTGTCCTCTGGTGGTCGATCCAAACAAAGGGGACCACCAGAGGACCAGGTAGCAGGTATATTAGACGCTGTTATCAAAACAGCGTCTAATATACCTGTTAGGGGTTAAAAAAAATCGCATCTCCAGCCTGCCAGCGAACGATCGCCGCTGGCAGGCTGGAGATTCACTCGCTTACCTTCCGTTCCTGTGAGCGCGCGCGCCTGTGTGCGCGCGTTCACAGGAAATCTCGCGTCTCGCAAGCTGACGCACTGATGCGTCCAGGAGAAATGAATCAACCACCTTCCAGACGCATCCGTGCGTTAGGCGGTCGGGAGGTGGATATAAAAAAGTTAGTAACCCTTTAATGACCAGGCCTAAAAAGGTCTTCGTGACTGGACACTTTCTTTTTGTGATTTAGTGCGGATGTGATGGTTTAACAGTTCTAAAATTATTCTCCCAGTTCAGCCTTTTATATTGCAAAAGTTGACCTGGAGTGGCTTAGGCTACTTTCACATCTGTGACAGGGTGACCTGGCTGCCAGTTCTCGCAGAGAAGGCCAGGAATCGGACAGACAAATACCGCAAGGTGCAGCGGTTTGTGTCCAGCCAATTCTCTGCATATCTGCCAGACCCCACTATAGTTAATGGGGCCAGCGGACATTCTGGTTGCATTGGGCAGTGCAGGATTCAGAGAACTCCAGCAGGCTGTTCTATGCAGGAACAGCCTGCCGGAATTGCTGCAGTAGATGTGAAACTGCACTCATTAAACGCTATGCAGCAAGGAAAGGAGAAGCCAGAAGTGGTAATAAATCAATTCTGTCTACTCTTCCTGGTTTTCGGCTGTCAGTGACAGGCAAAGACAGGGCCTGCTCCTGGCTAAATTGTAGGAGCAGAAACTTTAATCCTGCACTGTACAGTCGTGGCCAAAAGTTTTGAGAATTACATAAATATTGGAAATTGGAAAAGTTGCTGCTTGAGTTTTTATAATAGCAATTTGCATATACTCCAGAATGTTATGAAGAGTGATCAGATGAATTGCATAGTCCTTCTTTGCCATGAAAATTAACTTAATCCCAAAAAAAACCTTTCCATTGCATTTCATTGCTGTCATTAAAGGACCTGCTGAGATCATTTCAGTAATCGTCTTGTTCACTCAGGTGAGAATGTTGACGAGCACAAGGCTGGAGATCATTATGTCAGGCTGATTGGGTTAAAATGGCAGACTTGACATGTTAAAAGGAGGGTGATGCTTGAAATCATTGTTCTTCCATTGTTAACCATGGTGACCTGCAAAGAAACGCGTGCAGCCATCATTGCGTTGCATAAAAATGGCTTCACAGGCAAGGATATTGTGGCTACTAAGATTGCACCTCAATCAACAATTCATAGGATCATCAAGAACTTCAAGGAAAGAGGTTCAATTCTTGTTAAGAAGGCTTCAGGGCGTCCAATAAAGTCCAGCAAGCGCCAGGATCGTCTCCTAAAGAGGATTCAGCTGCGGGATCGGAGTGCTACCAGTGCAGAGCTTGCTCAGGAATGGCAGCAGGCAGGTGTGAGCGCATCTGCACAGTGAGGCGAAGACTTTTGGAAGATGGCCTGGTGTCAAGAAGGGCAGCAAAGAAGCCACTTCTCTCCAAAAAAAACATCAGGGACAGATTGATCTTCTGCAGAAAGTATGGTGAATGGACTGCTGAGGACTGGGGCAAAGTCGTATTCTCCGATGAAGCCTCTTTCCGATTGTTTGGGGCATCTGGAAAAAGGCTTGTCCGGAGAAGAAAAGTCCTGTGTCATGCCAACAGTAAAGCATCCTGAGACCATTCATGTGTGGGGTTGCTTCTCATCCAAGGGAGTGGGCTCACTCACAATTTTGCCAAAAAACACAGCCATGAATAAAGAATGGTATCAAAACACTCTCCAACAGCAACTTCTTCCAACAATCCAACAACAGTTTGGTGAAGAACAATGCATTTTCCAGCACGATGGAGCACCGTGCCATAAGGCAAAAGTGATAACTAAGTGGCTCGGGGGCCAAAAATTTGACATTTTGGGTCCATGGCCTGGAAACTCCCCAGATCTTAATCCCATTGAGAACTTGTGGTCAATCCTCAAGAGGCGGGTGGACAAACAAAAACCCACTAATTCTGACAAACTCCAAGAAGTGATTATGAAAGAATGGGTTGCTATCAGTCAGGAATTGGCCCAGAAGTAGATTGAGAGCATGCGCAGTCGAATTGCAGAGGTCCTGAAAAAGAAGGGCCAATACTGCAAATACTGACTCTTTGCATAAATGTCATGTAATTGTTGATAAAAGCCTTTGAAACGTGTAATTATATTTCACTACATCACAGAAACAACTGAAACAAAGATCTAAAAGCAGTTTAGCAGCAAACTTTGTGAAAACTAATATTAGTGTCATTCTCAAAACTTTTGGCCACGACTGTACATGCACAGTGCTCCAGATTAAAGCCCAGCACCAGCGTTTGGTCAAGAAACTATACATCTTCCTATACAGGATTTATCTGATGTTTTATGGAAGCCGCCAGCATCAATTTTGAATCTAAATGTACTGTCGCGGTCTCTAACGTGACAGGTGTCAGAAGATCTAAGAGATTGGCTGCACGTGATGTTATCTGACAACCTCTTTGGTTTACTTGTTTTCAGTGTTGTTGCTGGTAATAACCAAAACTCTTGTCTCAGCTGTAGCTTAGTGGTCATTACAACTCCTCTATTTAGTGTGGCTTCACCCATCATGCTATGCCGTTGATAGCTTCAGTTTGGTTTTGGAAGTGCTGGTGTGTTGTCCTCTTCAGAGTTCCTGCTCATCCATTTACCGTATTTTTCGTCCTATAAGAAGCACTCCCCCCCCCCCCCAAAAAAAAGTGGGGGCAAAATGGCAGTGCGTCTTATGGGGCGAATCCTGCAATTTACACTGATACACCACCGCAATGATGCTGCAGAGCGCGGCCAGCGGGTGTATCAGCAGGGAGGGAGGAGGGGCTGGGGGCCGGCGTCTGGTTTTGTAATGGCAGCGGGGCCCGGTGCAGTCACTGTATTCTATTACACCAGTTCCCGCTCTCTGTAGTAATCATATCTAACCTGTAGGCACTGTTAAACTATAGAAATCATGTGCAATCCAGCCTGTAGTACTTACTACAATCTTCCGTAGCAGGCAGGAAGCCGGGCGGACGTCAGCGTAACTCACTACGTCAGACGCCTACTCCTCCCAGGTGTGTGACGTAGTGAGTTACGTTGCCGCCCGGCCTCCTGCCTGCTACGGAAGATTGTAGTAAGTACTACAGGCTGGATTGCACATGATTTCTATAGCTCTTAACATTGCCTACAGGTTAGATATGATTACTACAGAGAGCGGGGCCCGGTGTAATCGAATACAGTGACTGCAACGGGCCCCGCTGCCATTACAAAACCAGATGCCGACCCCCACCCCCTGTATTGGGGGTCATTCACTATACAGGGACACTGTTGTGGGTGGGATCTGTGGATGACACATAGCATAAGGTGCCATATATGTGTCATCCACAGATGCCCCCATAACAGTGTCATGCCATCCACAGATGCCCCCATAACAGTGCCATCCACAGATACCCCATAATAGTGTTATCCACAGACCACCATTAGTTCAAAACCCACCAAAAGCACACCTTTTGGTTCAAAATATTTTTTTTCTTATTTTCCTCCTCAAAAACCAAGGTGCGTCTTATGGGCCTTATAGGGCGAAAAATACGGTACTTCAGAAGTTAAGTGTTACTTCCCTTTCATATTTTGTGGTTTCCCCTCTGTCTTTTGTTAATAGGCCTCAGGGAGACGCTGATTCTTTCATATTGGAAGGAACAGACCGTCTCAAGCCCAGACTAGGGCGATTCAGGGTTTCCAGGGTCTTAGGTTCCAGTGTATGAACATTCCTACCCTCAAGGTCTGTTCATACGGATAGGAGTCAGGGCTAGGATTAGGGTTTCCATAGGTGGTGTCTGTTTTCCTTTCCCTAGCTTTGAGGCCTAGTTCCTTTTCCCTTCCGTCCTGTGGTCGGTGTGGTGTTCCCTCCCACATCACTATGTGACATATACAACCTGAAATGAAAACTGTGAATCCCCCAGAGATAAATAGTTTGATTATATTGTGACCATATAGCTGTATAACTGTGTTTCTCTTGTGCAGTTGTATATTTTACATACTTTTCTTATACTTATTACTTCTAACACCCGGGGTCGGAATAGTATTGAGAAAATCTAATAAAATATGTTGTTAAAAAGATGAAAAATCTAATAGAATATGTTGTTAAAAAGAAGTTGTGGTCGTGGCAACCAAGTACGTACCTATCCTACCTAGTATACCCTATCCCTAAGCGGTCAGAGTTGTGCCGTAACCGCGTCGTGGAGGGACGCCTGAAAGAGGGCAAAAAGACATACTGATAGGCAGAAGTAATTTATTGCAAAGTCATTACAAAGCCAAAGTTTGAAAGGCTGCCGACATTTCTGTTTCGGGGTGAGGTATGTAACGATTGAAACAAGACGAGTGCCAACGCCCCAGTTTCTGTATGACATGCGCAGGCACTCGGTTTTTGGAGGCCGCGGATGCGGCACCTATGCGAAATGAATGACCCGAAATAGTGGCAGGGTCACCGCCCGTGCTGGCCACGAGTGACCTTACATGGGATATGAACTGATGGGTGGTGAGTGGAACCCCCCCGAAGGGTAACAATGGACTATTCGGTCCGGCCTCGGACAAGGCAGACCGTAACTGACGAAGCACCGTCACCGGACACCATTGGTGTGCTGTGGGAAAGAAGGATACCGGAACAGGGGGGCCCATCTGGGAGGTCTTGGACATTTTGAGCAGTAATATGAACCCGTCGGAGTTCTGGACCAGCTGACTGACCGTGAGGAACTTGCTACTGCCTGGCGAACAGGTGAACTCCCCAGGTCTCAGGAAGCCGTAAAAGGCTAGATAGATGGCGGATTTGAGTACCAAGCTGGCCAAAACCCCGAAAGGATTACCGTCCAAGGCGTCGGACAGTTTGCGGAAAAGAGGGCCGGTGACCGCTTGCCTGCGTACTTGGCTTTGCGGCCCGCACTTGCTCAAACCCTTGAGAGCGGCTTTGACAGCATGTATGGTAAACACTGACGCTAGTTCGGGATGGCTAACAGAGAGGAAGTGTTGCACTCCCGCCAGGTACGACCTCACTGTACCGTGGGAGAGCCTGCGCACTGAGTGGCAGTAACCAATGAACGCCAGGATGTACTCTGGAAAACTGGAGTCCCCTTGAGGACATTCCCCTCGAAACCTGCAGAACGTCTTCCACCCGGTGTTGTATGCCCTGGTTGTGTTAGGTGAGAGGGAATTGCGTATCAGAGCGTGAGCCGTCTCAAGGTGGTTGGTTACACTAGCCTTAAGGACTCGAGAGGAGGGACGGTGGTGCCTGTCGCGTCTGCCTCTGGCATGATCTGAAAGAAACGGGAGAAGTTAGCCCTCGACAAGGCGTCAGCAGCCCCGTTTTGCGCCCCTGGCACATGGGCACTGAAAACATGAAAGTGGTGACGTAGGGAGAGCTGCACTAACCGTCTGAGAAAACACATGACTTGGCTAGACTTAGACAGCCCACTGTTAAGGATGTCTACCACAGCTGCGTTGTCAGTTACGAACAGAACAGACTGACACGCCCAAAGACTGCCCCAAATGTGGGCGGCTACCACGATGGGGTACAGCTCGAACAGCGCCGAGGTTTGGAGGAACCCCGGAATTTGACCCACCTCGGCAGGCCATTCGTCTGCAACCCAGTGGGTGCCAAAAATGGCGGCAAACCCTGAGCCCGCAGCTGCATCCGAAAAGACTGTAGGCGACCGACAAGACAGCTCGGGTACGAATAAGGACACCCCGTTCCACTGGCTCAGAAAATGGTCCCACATGTGGAGATCCGCTAGGGCTTGACTGTCCAGGCACACTGGGCTGTCCTGTTCCGGGGCGGAACTTAAGAGCGCCAGTAGGCGGGATATGAACGCTCTGCCCTGCGGGATGATGCGCATGGCAAAGTTTAACATACCCAGTAGAGACTGAAGGTCAGCCTTAGTGACCACGGTTGTGACTGTAAACCTGTGGATGACTTCTCTAATCCTTGTTAACTTATCCGCAGGCAACCTAGCTAACATGTGCTGGGAGTCTAACTCAATGCCCAAAAAGGTGATGACTGTGGCCGGGCCTTCTACTTTCTTGGGGGAAACCGGGACACCTAACTGGGAAAAACACCTCAGCAACTTCCCCAGCCCTTGGGGAACTGCCCCTGGCCTCTCAATCAGCAGGAAGTCATACAAATAGTGGATGACAAACTCACAGAGGACCTTGTGAACCAAGACCCAGTGGAGCGCCTGAGCCAACTGATCGAAGAGCCAGGGGCTGCTCTTGGAACCGAAGGTGAGCTTGGTGGAGAAATAATACAGGCCTCTCCACTTGATGCCGTGCCACTGCCAGAGGGCTGGCATGATGGGAAGCAACTTAAAGGCATCCGATATGTCGGCTTTGGACAACATGGACCCTGGGCCCGTTTTCATGATGATGGCGATAGCCTGATCGATCGAAGCATATCTCATGCCCACTTCCTCCGAAGGAATGAGGGAGTTAAGGCTGGGGACCTGGGAGCCGTGTGGGGCCGATAAGTCAATAATGAGTCTCTCCTTTTTACTGAACTTGCCTGTAACTACCCCCACGGGACTGACTCTCCAGCGTTGAAAAGGGGGCACACTAAAGGGACCGATCAAGAACCCTTTGCTTAACTCGGCCTCTATTAGTGTGTCTACCGAAGCGGGATTTCTTTCGGCTGACTGAAGGTTCCTGCATTCGTGTGTGAACTCCGGAGTCGTGATCAAGCCCGTATGGAAACCCTCATGAAATCCTGACACCAGGAACTGTACGAACCCTGGATTGTGATGACCTTGCAAGTACTCTTGTAGACGGCTAATATTGACCACACTCATATAATTTTTCACCGACTTTAATGAGCACGCTACTCGGGGGTGGGCCCTAAAACAGTTGGTACAGATATGTAACAGACGGCATTGACCGAAATTACAAGACGCGTAATTGAAATTGTTACATATCTGTGCCCTCCCTAGCTGAACGATGGGTCGGCCCAGCTTGTCTACAGAGTTGGGGGGTCTGAAGACGTCGAGTGGACCAGCTGTAGAGCTGGAGGGGTAGGATGCCGTGCTGACGGCGGACTTGTCGCACCACTCGACAGAGTGAAAGATAGACTGGCAGGCGGAACAGGAGGGAGCCTTCAGACCTGCAAAATGCCTGCAGAAAAGCTCAGTGTCCAGGTTGGACCAGTCAGTAACGTGTTGGAACTGGGAGAGAGCCGCTGCCGCCTTGGCTGAAAATGAACAGTGGTAGTCATAGAATGCGCTCCCTCCATACCTGTGACCCAACTCTGTGACCCTAAAGAGATACAGGTCTAGTTCCTCCCTCCTGTCCGGCCTGGCAGTGCAAATCACGTCCCTGAAAAGGCTGAACGCCATGACGAATTCTGGTATGGACAATTTGCGGTTGAGCCGGTGGTCGCGGCTTCTCAGTACCACTGACACTTCCCCGCAAGCTATGACCTTGTTGTCAGATAGGTCCCTGGAGGCTATCAATAGAGACGCAAGATTGACATCCCTACCCTCCAGGATGTCCTTCCTGATGTTGATCGGGACAAAGTGGGAGGGAGTCACGTTGGGGACGGACTGGACAGAGCGAATGTCTGCGGCGGCAGAGGTGGAGGCGACCGCAACCTCGAGGGAGGAAACTGGTAGGACTGCGCTGCGAGCCTCGATAGACTCCAACCTCGCCTGCATGGACGTGACGGCAGACGTCAGACTGTTTAGCATGACATGTATCTGAGTCAGCGAAGTTTGCATCGTGGCCGCAGGGGGATCATTGGTACTGGGTACCAGGGAGTCTTTCCATAGGCGATACAGTTCCGCTTTTCTGGCAGATGCCGGGAAAGGGACGCCCTGCTTTGTCAGCGCCGCCATAAGCCTGGGGATGGTCCAAGCACGTAGGGACGGTATATTGCCCCCTTCGGATGTCTCTGCTACGACCTCGTCCACTGACGCTTCAACGATGTCTGACGCGTGTGACATCGTGGCTGTGAAAACAGTAACGTAAAATGACCGTCTAGCCTAAATGACCGCCGGAAACCGTGCAGCAGTCTAAACCACGTAACGAAAGGGTGAACTATCCCCGTGAGGAATGTACGTTGACACCAGAAGAGCCGTGAAGGAGTGGCCAGGAACCGCCACCCGGTAGTCCATGCAAGGAGACCTGCCGTACTTACCAACTGAGAAGCACTACACTCTGACTTTCACGGAAGTATCAATGAACACAGAACAACCTGTACGTAAAGTAATGCATGAGACACAAGCCTGACAAAGGCAGCACCTACCCGTCCCCCAAGGTGTACCCCCACTACCTTGGTTGACAAGGAAAATCAACTGAGATCCAAACCAACTTCTCTCTGACTAATAACTGCTTTGAACCTGGAAAACAACAACGGAACAACAAAAGAACCAGTCAATGCGTAAGGCTAAATTGTAGAACGTGGGTTGTGAGTAGAAGGTATGGTCGGCTAACGAGAGTAGGCATACTGATTGACATTGACCACTACCTGACGTTGGCGGTAAAAAAACCCTACCTGTCTAAGCAGCACAGCGGCCTGTGCCAGACTTTGGTGTGGGCGAGGAGCGGGGCCGCTGCGAGCCCCACCGTGCTTCACGGCAACCACGTGGGGAGCGCGGGGTTCCCTGGCACCGTGAACCAAGTGGGGGTGGACCTCTGGGCAACGGCCAACACCCCACGCCAACATGTCTCAGGTGCCACGTGTAGAGCCAGCGCGTGTCCCTGACATGGTGCTCAGTGCGGGGCCCCCTGCCGTCCCGGGGCTGGGCCGCCCGCCGGCTGAGCACTACTGCCGCGTGGGGAGCAGCGCAGCCCTCTGGCATGAAGTTGACACAGGGGGGGCCCCCGGCGTCGAGGGCCCCACCTAGCCAAAAAATAGAAATGCCGCGTGGGGGGCCTCACCGGTCCCTGATGGAGAGCTCAGTGCGGGGGAGCCCTCCTACCTCTGAGGGGCCAACCCACCGTCGGCTGGGCATCTCCACCACGTGGGGAAACGGTGCTGCCCCCTGGCATAGGGGGAGGCTTTATCAGACATGGCCTCCCCCCTTCTAATGTGCGAACGTGCCACGTGGGGGGCCCGGCGCTCCCTGATGGGGTGCCCAGTGCAGGGGTGCCCCCCTACTCCATGAGGGGCCGACCCACCGCCGGCTGGGCTCCTCCACCGCGTGGGGAAACGGTGCTGCCCCCTGGCATAGGGGGAGGCTTTATCAGACACAGCCTCCCCCCTTC
The DNA here is from genome assembly GCF_905171765.1 of Bufo bufo. NCBI lineage: Eukaryota > Metazoa > Chordata > Amphibia > Anura > Bufonidae > Bufo > Bufo bufo. The sequence goes on along the minus strand of NC_053390.1, from coordinate 16,536,263 downwards.
TTATGTGGGGACAAGCCACGTGGGGGGCCCACCGCTCCCTGATGGGGTGCCCAGTGCGGGGGTGCCCCCCTACTCCATGAGGGGCCGACCCACCGCCGGCTGGGCCCCTCCACCGCGTGGGGAGACGGTGCTGCCCCCTGGCAAACTGAGATAACAGGGCCTGTGCCTGCTTGTCCCTAAACTCCCGGCGTGATGGGCGGAGCTACGCTCCCGGCTCGTCACAGGGGTGCCTCCCCTAGCTAGGGGGCCGGCCCACAGCTGACTACGCAGCCCACCACGTGAGGGAGCGGGGCAGCATAGGCAGTGGTTATGGGCGGAAGCGGACGGAAGCGGCCGGGGAGGCGGGCGGAGGGGGGGGCCTCTCGTGACCGCTGGTCCCGCCCCCCGCCGGAGAGAAATGACGAGCTCGGACCTGGGCGGCGGAGGAGGGGAGTGCCGGATCCGTGGGCTCCATCCCCCCCGCCGGCGGCTGAAGGGGTACCGCCGCTGTGAACGGGCAGGAGGGGACCCCGGACTGTAGAGGCCCCGCTCCCTGCTGTATGCTGGCAACGCAGTGGCCCAGCGCATGGCGGCCCCTACTCACCAAAGGGCCGACCACCGCACGCACATCCACTCACCTTCTCTGACGACAACGGACTGCCAGGTACGAGCGCACGCTTCCTGCGAAACTCTGCACGTCGTACGCATGTGGGAGGGTGCCGGCCGTTGAAGTAGGTGGCCAAGCCCCTCCCACAAATACAGGCCAATGAATCGGCCTTTACACAAATTCTATTACATGCATTAGATCTTCAACAAGCAGAGCATAAATGAGCGGGCGACCTACCGGCCAGTACTTATCTGAGACATACAAAATACCAATAATTCATCAACATTTTCTGGCACAAATATAAGATTTCCTTTTATCTTTATAAGGGTTCTCCTGTTTTTTTTTTTAGAAAACCCATCTTTTCTTCTGTGCCATGAAAGACACTTTAGTGCATACCTGCTCATTGAAAAGCAGACTCTGCTGCAAACCCACAGGCTGAGGACCATGACTGGATATGTTCCTTTTCTGTTCATTAGCATTTGATATTATTTGGTTAATATAATCTGGTCAGGACATAGGAGGAAGAGCCCGCAGCCTGTGTGAGCGAAGCAGAGACTGCAGCATTGGCGGCACAATGAGTGGACAAGTGCTAACTAAAACATCTTTCTACCACAGGACAGAAGAAAGGATTGATCTCCCCAAAAGCCTGGAGAGTCCATTACTGTTAAAACAATTCCCTGGAGCGTCGTTACTTCTCCCCATGTCACTCAGGACTCTCCCGCAGTGTGGGTGGAGGTGTGAATACAGTGATAAGAAGCAAGATTCATGGGGACAATTCATCTTCACTGCTCTGGAAGAAAACAAAGCTCTTCTTCTCTTCCTTATATCGACAACACTTTTCCTTTGTGGATCTCAGTCACAGTTTACATCAGAGAAATATTAATTTGGACATCTGGGAGATCCAGAATAATTGTAACCAAAAATAAAAATATTCTTATTGGCTGTTTAACCACTTCAGCCCCCCTAGCTTAAACCCCCTAAATGACCAGACCACTTTTTACACTTCTGACCTACCCTACTTTCACCGTTTATTGCTCGGTCATACAACTTACCACCCAAATGATTTTTACCTCCTTTTCTTCTCACTAATAGAGCTTTCATTTGGTGGTATTTCATTGCTGCTGACATTTTTACTTTTTTTGATAATCAAAATTGACTGAAATTTTTGCAAAGAAATGACATTTTTCACTTTCTGTTGTAAAATTTTTCAAATAAAACTACATTTCTATATAAATTTTTCTCTAAATGTATTGTTCTACATGTCTTTGATAAAAAAAAATGCAATAAGTGTATATTTATTGGTTTGGGTAAAAGTTATAGCGTTTACAAACTATGGTGCAAAAAAATTAATTTACGCACTTTGGGCCAGATTTATCATGACTCTGACAGCTCACTCCACTTTCACATATGGCTAAAGTCAGTTTTAGCCAAGTCAGATTTATGATCGGCCCTTTAAGACTGTAATAAATGTGGTTTGACGGTAGCAGTTTATCCGTCAGTAAGCAGCTTTACAAAAGTCGCGCATCTTTACGAAAAAGTCGCACGTTTTTATGAAAAAGTCGCATGTTCTATTAAAAAGTCTCATAAGATAAGCATGGTCCTCACTGGAGTGAAATTGCGACTTTTTTGCGACTTTTTAAATAGTCCCAATAGTAAATCTGTCTAGAGATTCATTTACATAAGAAAACACGCCCACTTTCAGAAAACTGGCGAGCATAGTGCAGAGAAGAAAAAAGTCGCAAATTTGTGCGCAGTTTTAGCGTTTGGGACTTTTTTTGGGACTTTTTCACTCCATTATTCTGACTTGAGCTAATGATAAATCTGGCCCTTTGACTTTCTGAGCACCTGTCATGTTTCCTGAGGTTCTACAATGCCCAGACAGTAGAAACACCCCACAAATGACCCCATTTTGGAAAGTAGACACCCTAAGGTATTCGCTTATGGGCATAGTGAGTTCATGGAAGTTTTTATTTTTTGTCACAAGTTAGCGGAAATGGAATTTTTTTTTTTCTTACAAAGTCTCATATTCCACTAACTTGTGACAAAAAATACAATTTTACATGAATTCACCATACCCCTCACGGAATACCTTGGGGTGTCTTCTTGCTAAAATGGGGTCACTTGTGGGGTATTTATACTGCCCTGGCATTTTAGGGGCCCTAAAGCGTGAGAAGTAGTTTGGAATCCAAATGCGTAAAAATGCCCTGTGAAATCCTAAAAGTACTCATTGGAATTTGGGCCCCTTTGCGCACCTAGGCTGCAAAAAAGTGTCACACATGTGGTATCGCCGTACTCAGGAGAAGTAGGGCAATGTGTTTTGTGGTGTATTTTTACATATACCCATGCTGGGTGAGATAAATATCTCTGTAAAAGACAACTTTTCCATTTCTTTTATACAAAGTTGTAATTTTACAGAGATATTTCTCTCACCCAGCATGGGTATATGTAAAAAGACACCCCAAAACACATTGCCCTACTTCTCCTGAGTACGGCGATACTACATGTGTGACACTTTTTTGCAGCCTAGGTGCGCAAAGGGGCCCAAATTCCAATGAGTATCTTTAGGATTTCACAGGGCATTTTTTACGCCTGTCACGGAACCATGAACCAGACGTACAACAAGGGATAAGTGAAAATAAGAAGGCTTTATTGAAAATAAAGCTGTAAAGCAAAAGTCCAAACGGATGGCGAAACCGAAGCAGAGTCTTTGCGAAGCCAGAGGTCAGGAACCAGAAGGGTAGTCAGACGAAGCCAGGATCAGGAACCAGCAGGGTAGTCAGACGAAGCCAGGATCAGGAACCAGCAGGGTAGTCGGACGAAACCAGGATCTGGAACCAGCAGGATAGTCGGACGAAACCAGGATCAGGAACCAGAAGCAGCAGCAGTCTAGAAGCATGTGAACACAGGAGGACCAAGCAAGGAACTGAAGCCACAGACCTCCTATATATATGAGCTGGGCATCCAGCTCCTCCCAGTGGGAAGGAGGAGCCGCAGGGTGGGAGGCTACAAGAAACCCAGAAACCAAGATGGCCGCCAGCACATGTCAAACGAAGGAGAACAGCAAGAAGGTAAGACCATGACAGTACCTCCCTCTCAAGGGCCCCTCCTCCGCGGAGTAAAGAACGGTTTCTGAGGGAAGCGTGCGTGGAAGGCTCGGAGCAAGGCAGGAGCATGGACATCTGCGGAGGGAACCCAGGAACGCTCCTCTGGACCATAACCACGCCAATGGACCAAAAACTGCACCCGACCGCGGACCAGGCGTGAGTCCAGGATATTGCTCACCTCATACTCCTCACGATTACCCACTTGGACCGGACGAGGCCGAGGAACCGAGGAAGTGAAACGATTACACACCAGTGGCTTCAACAGGGAGACATGAAACACGTTGGAGATCCGCATGCCAGGAGGAAGCACAAGGGCATAGGCTACCGGGTTTACCCTGCGAAGCACTCGGAAGGGACCAACAAAGCGAGGCGCCAGCTTGGGAGTGGGCACTCGAAGGTTGAGGTTGCGGGTGGACAACCATACACGGTCTCCGACCTGGTAGGAAGGAGCAGGCGCTCGTCTGCGATCAGCCTGGAGTCTCTGGCGCTGCGCAGAGACCTCAAGGGACTTCTGGATCAGTACCCAAGAAGCACGTAGGACGGAAAGGTGATCCTCCACAGCCGGAATATCCTGGGGAGAGAATACCTCCGGTAACACGGCAGGTTGGAACCCATAATTGGCCATGAAGGGAGACGTCCCAGAGGAAGAGTTCACCGCCGTGTTCCTGGCAAACTCAGCCCAAGGCAGGAGGTCAACCCAATTGTCTTGGTGATCGGAGACATAGCAACGAAGGAATTGCTCCAAGGCCTGATTGGATCGTTCTGCGGCCCCATTGGACTGAGGGTGGTAGGCCGAGGAGAAGGAGAGATGAATCCCCAACTGGGAGCAAAAGGCGCGCCAGAACCTGGACACAAACTGACTCCCCCGATCCGACACAATCTCCTTGGGCAAACCGTGCAACCGGAAGACCTCCCTGGCAAAAATCGTGGCCAACTCTTGTGCAGAGGGTAACTTCTTGAGAGGAACACAGTGGCACATTTTGGAAAACCGATCCACAATCATGAGAATGACCGTATGGCCTCGGGATGCAGGGAGGTCCACAATGAAATCCATCCCCAGGTGTGACCATGGGCGCTCCCGGGTGGCTATGGGTTGCAGAAGGCCCAACGGAAGGTGCCGAGGGGACTTACTCTGGGCACAAACGGAGCATGCCGCTACATATGCGGCGATGTCGGAACGTAGGGAAGGCCACCAGAACAGACGTGAAACAGCCCAGGACAGCTGATTCTTTCCAGGATGCCCCGCGGTCTTGGAGTTATGGTAGGTTCGCAACAACCGAGTGCGCAACTCCTCAGGCACAAAACATCTGCCGTTGGGTCTCCCAGAGGGAGCACCAGATTGAGCCGCCAAAATCTGCTCACCCAGGGGAGAGGTCAGGCTGGTGCGAATGGCGGCCAAGATCTGATTCGGAGGTATGACCGAAGTCGGAATCGACTCCTCCCTGGACAGCTCGGAGTACTGCCGTGATAAGGCATCCGCCCTGATGTTCTTGGAACCGGGTAGGTAGGAGACCACGTAATTAAAACGTGACAAGAACAGAGCCCATCTGGCCTGACGTGGTGTCAATCTCTTGGCCTCAGAAAGGTAGGTCAGATTCTTGTGGTCCGTCAGGATGAGGACCGGAACCACCGAACCCTCGAGCAAGTGCCTCCATTCTCTAAGGGCCTGCACGATGGCCAATAACTCCCTGTCACCAATCTGATAGTTGCACTCCGCGGAAGACAGTTTCCGGGAGTAAAACCCACAAGGAAGCAGAGGACCCTCTGGTGTTCTACGCTGAGACAGAAGGGCGCCTACTCCCGTCTCAGACGCGTCCACCTCGAGGACAAAGGGCAACCCAGGGTTGGGATGCGACAGAATCGGAGCCGACACAAAGGCGGACTTTAGAGCCTCAAAAGCTCGGATGGCCTCGAGCGGCCAGACCTGGGAATTACTGCCCTTCCTGGTCAGATCCGTGAGAGGCTTGGCTAGCATGGAAAAGTCCCTGATGAACTTCCGATAATAATTGGCGAAGCCCAAAAAGCGCTGCAGGGAACGAAGACCACTGGGCTGGGGCCACTGTAAGACAGCCGAAACCTTCTCAGGATCCATGGAGAACCCCTCAGCGGAAATGATGTAACCTAAGAAGGTTACCTGGGATCGGTGAAATTCGCATTTCTCAAGCTTACCGAACAGCTTGTTCTCTCGTAACCGTCTGACATCCAGAATGTGGGCCTCCATGGATTCAGAATATACCAAGATGTCATCCAAATAGACCACCACACACTGCTGCAACAGGTCACGGAAAACATCGTTGATGAATTCCTGAAAGACTGCGGGCGCATTGCACAACCCAAAGGGCATAACCAAGGATTCATAATGACCGGTCCTGGTGTTAAACGCGGTCTTCCACTCATCGCCCGCCTTGATCCTTACCAGGTTATATGCCGCCCTCAGGTCGAGTTTGGTAAAGACCGTGGCCCCTTTAAGGCGATCGAACAGCTCGGAAATCAAGGGTATCGGGTAAGCGTTCTTGATCGTGATGCGATTGAGACCCCTGTAATCGATGCAAGGCCTCAACTCACCGCCCTTCTTTTTCACAAAGAAAAATCCAGCCCCTGCCGGGGACGAGGATTTGCGAATGTGTCCGCGTGAAAGCGCCTCCCTCACGTACTCCTCCATGGCCTCATTCTCCGCTACCGACAGTGGATAGACTTTGCCACGAGGAGGAACGGCACCAGATTGTAACTCTATGGCACAATCGTATGGGCGGTGCGGAGGTAGGGCAACCGCGCGCACCTTATCGAATACATCCCGGTACTCCTCGTATTCAGGAGGCAACAGAGAGTCCGAGGAAGTACACAGCAACTTGACAGACCCATGGATGCAACTAGCCCCACACTGCGGTGACCACGAGAGGATCTCGGCCGATCTCCAGTCGAAAGTCGGATTATGCTTCCGGAGCCAGGGGTACCCCAAGACCACCGAGTAGTGTGGAGACGAAATAACCTGGAGGCAGACCGACTCTCTGTGAACGGCACCAATGGCTATCCCCACTGGAAGGGTCTCATGAGTCACGTGTGGCGGCAGAAGGGGTCTGCCGTCTATCGCCTCAAGAGCCAGTGGGGAACCTCGAGCCTGCAGAGGAATGGAATTGGCGGCAGCGAACACATTATCAATGAACAAACCACCAGCACCAGAGTCCACCAACGCCTGGGTCGTCACCGAGCCCCCGACCCAGGAGAGGACAACAGTGATCAGTGGTTTGTCAACACGGGAAACCGGGGACGAGGAGACTCCACCCAAGATCTCCCCCCGACAGGATCTCAGGTGCGAGCGTTTCCCGGACGGTTCGGACATGCCAACCGAAAATGCCCACCGAGACCACAGTACATGCATCGACCCTCGCGTCTCCGGAGTACCCTCTCCCCCTCGGACAGGCGAGCAAACCCCAGCTGCATGGGTTCACCCCCAGACAAGTCATCCCCAGGAGGCGTGGGAGGAGAGGGAGGCACGGGTGGGACAGCAAACGTAGGCGCCAATCTGTTAGAAAACCTCCGCAGGCTCTCCTTAAAGGAAGGTCTCTCCCTGAGTCTGGTGTCAATCAAAATCAGGAAAGAAATAAGAGACTCGAGCTCCACTGGTAGGTCCTTAGCTGCAACCTCATCCTTCAAGGCATCCGAGAGACCATGAGAGAAAGCAGCGACCAGAGCCTCATTATTCCAGCCCACCTCTGCTGCCAGGGTACGAAACTCAATGGCGTATTCAGCTACGGATCGTGAACCCTGTCTGATGGACATAAGGAGCTTCGCAGCAGAGGCAGCACGATCCGGCACATCGAATACCTTCCGAAGAGAAGCAACAAAACCGGAAAACTCGGCAACCACCGGATTGTTGTTCTCCCATAAAGGGCTGGCCCAGGCCAAGGCCTTGTCCGAGAGCAGCGAGATCAAGAAGCCCACCTTTGATCTCTCAGTGGGAAAGGCATGTGGCAGCAACTCGAAATAAATGCCCACCTGGTTAAGGAAACCTCGGCACTGAGTTGGCTCTCCCCCAAAGCGCTGTGGAAGAGGGGCAGAACCGGTCATACCCCGAAACACCGCAGGTGCAACAACAGGTGTCGGGGTAGACTCTGGTGCAACAACCGGAGCGGCAGTAGGAGCGGACCCAGGAGCGACAACCGACCCATCGGCAACGGGAGCGAAATGAGCCGTGCGTTCAAGCAGGATTTGCAACGCCACAGCGAACCGACCCAACAGGTGATCCTGCTGATCAAGTCTGGCAACCAGCGTGGGTAGCGAGGATGGCCCTGTACCGTCAGAATTCATGGCTTGGTCCTAATGTCACGGAACCATGAACCAGACGTACAACAAGGGATAAGTGAAAATAAGAAGGCTTTATTGAAAATAAAGCTGTAAAGCAAAAGTCCAAACGGATGGCGAAACCGAAGCAGAGTCTTTGCGAAGCCAGAGGTCAGGAACCAGAAGGGTAGTCAGACGAAGCCAGGATCAGGAACCAGCAGGGTAGTCAGACGAAGCCAGGATCAGGAACCAGCAGGGTAGTCAGACGAAGCCAGGATCAGGAACCAGCAGGGTAGTCGGACGAAACCAGGATCAGGAACCAGAAGCAGCAGCAGTCTAGAAGCATGTGAACACAGGAGGACCAAGCAAGGAACTGAAGCCACAGACCTCCTATATATATGAGCTGGGCATCCAGCTCCTCCCAGTGGGAAGGAGGAGCCGCAGGGTGGGAGGCTACAAGAAACCCAGAAACCAAGATGGCCGCCAGCACATGTCAAACGAAGGAGAACAGCAAGAAGGTAAGACTATGACAACGCCGTACTCAGAAGAATGAGTACCTTTTAGGAGGGCATTTTTAGACATTTGGATTCCAGACTTCTTCTCACGCTTTAGGGCCCCTAAAATGCCAGGGCAGTATAAATACCCCACATGTGACCCCATTTTGGAAAGAAGACACCCCAAGGTATTCCGTGAGGGGCATGGCGAGTTCATAGAAGATTTTTTTTTTGGCACAAGTTAGCGGAAATTGATTTTTTATTTTTTTTTCTCACAAAGTCTCCCTTTCCGCTAACTTGTGACAAAAAGTTCAATCTTTCATGGACTCAATATGCCCCTCAGCGAATACCTTGGGATGTCTTCTTTCCAAAATGGGGTCATTTGTGGGGTGTTTGTACTGCCCTGGCATTTGAGGGTCTTCGCAACCATTACATGTATGGCCAGCATTAGGAGTTTCTGCTATTCTCCTTATATTGAGCATACGGGTAATGAGATTTTTTTTTTTTCGTTCAGCCTCTGGGCTGAAAGAAAAAATGAACGGCACAGATTTCTTCATTCGCATCGATCAATGTGGATGAAAAAATCTCTGCCAAAAAATGTGCAAAAAAAAAAAGGAGGGGAAAGGCGTCTGCCAGGACAAAAAAAAAGGAGGGGAAAGGCGTCTGCCGCCCAACATCCATACCCACTTAGCCCGTATGCCCTGGCAAACCCGATTTCTCCATTCACATCAATCGATGTGGATGAATAAATCATTGCCAGAATTAATTTTTTTTATATAAAAAATGTTTGCCAAATCATATGAACACCACCCCTCAGCTCATAAGCCTCGGCAAACGTATCTTTTTTACTGCAGAGGAGAAATCTCGTCTTGCAGCGCCGCATACATCGACTTTGTGTAATCTGACAGCAGCGCAATGCTTCTGTCAGAATGTACATCAGTGCTGCAGCTGGTTGATCGCTTGGTCCACCTAGAAGGTAAAAAAAAAAAAAAACAGGCCGCAACGCAATAAATTTATTAACATTAACTTTATATAACATTTGAACAGAACATTAACTTTTATAAACTTTATTGAACTTTTGGAACATTAACTTTTTTGCTTACCTGTGATTTTTTTTACCTTTAGAGGTCAAACCTCTCCTTCCCCATGGGACAATGTGCAAAGCGCAAATCGCCCAGAGATGTGGCGAAGTACATTATGCACTTTGTACCAGGTGAAAGGAGAGGTTATCAGCAGCTCTGTGTGAAAGGGCCCTAAGACCCCTGTGTGCCTGTCCTGTGTCACGCAATCATTATACTAAGTGTACCTGTGTGTGGTACTTCCGGAAACACTCCCCTAAGCATAGGGCAGGGTGGTCAGGGCAGTCAGGACAGAAATAGCGGGTGTCACACCTTATCCCACTCCTGCTACAGACACAACATCTTTTTCGGGGTGACGCTTGGTTTGAGGTACCAGCAACGACATTGGGGAAATGTCGCTCGTGTCGACGGCTCACTACACTGGTGGTTGGGGCCACGGAACCTCCTGGATACAGGAGGTTCTCGATGATCTCTTCCTGAAATTTGAGGAAGGATCCTGTTCTCCCAGCCTTACTGTAGAGAACAAAACTATTGTACATAGCCAATTGAATTAGGTATACAGACACCTTCTTATACCAGCGTCTGGTCCTGCGGGAGAGTAAATAAGGAGCCAACATCTGGTCATTGAAGTCCACCCCTCCCATGAGCAAATTATAGTCGTGGACCGAGAGGGGCTTTTCAATGACACTGGTTGCCCGTTCATTTTGGATTGTCGTGTCTGCGTGAATGGAGGAGAGCATGTAAATATCACGCTTGTCTCTCCATTTCACCGCGAGCAGTTCTTCGTTACACAAGGCAGCCCTCTCCCCCCTTGCAAGACGGGTGGTAACGAGTCGTTGGGGGAAGCCCCGGCGACTAGGTCGCGCAGTGCTACAGCAGCCAATCTGTTCTAGCAACAAATGCCTGAAGAGGGGCACACTTGTGTAGAAATTGTTCACATAAAGGTGGTACCCCTTGCCAAATAAGGGTGACACCAAGTCCCAGACTGTCTTCCCACTGCTCCCCAGGTAGTCAGGGCAACCGACCAGCTCCAGGGTCTGATCTTTAACCTCATAGACACGAAATTTGTGCGTATAGCCTGTGGCCCTTTCACAGAGCTTATACAATTTGACCCCATACCGGGCGCGCTTGCTTGGGATGTATTGTTTGAAGCCAAGGCGCCCGGTAAAATGTATTAGGGCATCGTCTATGCAGATGTTTTGCTCAGGTGTATACAAATCTGCAAATTTGGTGTTAAAGTGGTCTATGAGGGGCCGAATTTTGTGGAGCCGGTCAAAAGCTGGGTGGCCTCTGGGACGAGAGGTGCTGTTATCACTAATGTGCAGGAAACGCAGGATGGTCTCAAATCGTGTCCTGGACAATGCAGCAGAGAACATGGGCATGTGATGAATTGGGTTCGTGGACCAATATGACCGCAATTCATGCTTTTTTGTCAGGCCCATGTTGAGGAGAAGGCCCAGAAAAGTCTTAAGTTTGGAAACTTCGACGGGTTTCCACCGGAAAGACTGGGCATAAAAGCTTCCCAGGTTGGCGGCTATAAATTGAGTGGCATACCGGTTTGTTTCCGCCACGACTAAGTCAAAGAGCTCCGCAGTGAAGAACAGCTCAAAAAACCCCAGTGCCGATCCGATCTGAGCTGTCTCAACCCGAACTCCAGACTGGGCGTTGAAAGGGGGAACTACTAGTGCGGCTGAAGATGGGGGCTGCTAATCAGGGTTTGCCAGCACCTCAGGGACTCTACGGGCCTGTCTGTGCGGTGGCTGCGACGGGGGAACTACTGCACGTGCCGCCGTACCAGCTTCAACAGCCCTTCTGGTGCTCGCCACTTCACTATGTTCTATGGCAGTGCTGGTACTAGGTCCAGGATGGGCTGCGCTGCTGGTGTATGCCTCACCACGTAATCCGACAGCGCCAGCCCCACTCTGCTGCCCTTGAAGCGGATCCTGCGCAACCTGTGGTCTAGCAACACGGGGCCGGGTACGCCTGGTGGTATCAGGGACCTCAACCTCATCGTCCGAACTTTGGGTCAGACTGCCACTGCTTTCTACAGGTTCGTATTCTGACCCGCTGGATTTGTCAGATGAGGGTTCCCATTCCTCATCCGACTGCGTCAGAAGCCTGTAGGCCTCTTCAGAATACCCCTTACTTGCCATTTGGTCAACTAAATTTAGGGGGTATTCCCTGAGACTACCCAAGAAAAAAAGCAAGCCTGTCTTACAAATGGGAGGCTAGCAAAGTACCGGAAGCCGCTGCGATTGATAAAAAATATCAAAACTGATTTTTTTTATCGCCGCAGTGCTTGTGTAGTGATTGTGCAGTGATAAAAAAATAAAAAATTTTGTCACTGCGGCAGGGCGGGCGTGGGTGAACGCACGTGTGGGCGACCGATCAGGCCTGATCGGGCAAACACTGCGTTTTGGGTGGAGGGCGAGCTAAGGTGACACTAATACTATTATAGATCTGACTGTGATCAGTTCTGATCACTTACAGATACTATAAAGAGTACCAATGCTGATTAGCGATACGCTAATCAGCGAATCAGTGACTGCGGTGCGGCTGGCTGGGCACTAACTGAAGCTACCTACCTACCAAAGGGGCCTAAACTAACCTAAAACCTAACAGTCAATACTGGTGGGGAAAAAAATGTGACAGTTTACACTGACCACTTTTTTCCCTTTTACTAGTGATTGACAGGGGTGATCAAGGGGTTAATTGGGGTGAAGGGGGGGGGGGTGATCTGGGGCTAAATATGTAGTGTTTGGTGTACTCACTGTGATCTGTGCTCTCTGCTGGGACCAACCAACGAAAAGGACCCAGCAGAGAGCACAGAAGCCATTTAACACATTATATTTATAAATATAATGTGTTATATGGCTTTTGGTTCGTTTATTTAAAAGTCACCAACCTGCCAGCGCTGATCATTGGCTGGCAGGCTGGTGACCAACTCCCTGGCAGGCTGGTGACCAACTCCTTCTGCAACTTTTGCTGACCCGCACTGCGCATGTGCGGGCCGAATATGCGCATAATGTCGCGTCTCGCGAGATGACGCGCCGATGCATCAAGGAGGAATAACACGGCCGCCCGCAGGATGCATCCCTGCGTTAGGCGGTCGGGAGGTGGTTAAGGTCCATCAATAAATTGATGATATGTTAAAATATGTGAAAATGGTTTCTCTCCTTTGTGAGTTTTCTCATGGTTAACGAGACCTGATTTTTGTGTAAAACATTTCCCACATTCTGAACATCAATATAGTGTGTCTCTTGTGTGAATTCTCTCATGAATAACAAGATGTGATTTACTTCTAAAAAATTCCCCACATTTTGAACATGAATATGACCTTTGATTTATTTATTTTTTTAACAGTTTTATTGATTATTAATTATTACAAACACAACATTCGGGTGGATACCCCGACAAGCAATACAATGTATGTGCAAAGTATAGAGGGTGCGCAGACCCACTTCTCAGTAAGTGTATCATTAAGTAAACAGTCAAACTCGGGAACTCACATCATAGGTCTCAGGTCTAACTCTATGAGACATTAATAGTTGCCGAACCCACCTCACAAGCGGAGGCCTCATTTTCAGAGTGCAGAACATGAAATAAGACTTCTCTTTGTTGTGGCTCGCTATCTGGTAATCGGTAGATAATGCACCGATAATAATTAACTATTAGTTGTGTCTTGCATTTCCAACCTACCCAACCTGCCCTTCAATTGCTCCAACAGGTACCAACCCGTTAAAGTGAATGGTTGCATTATACTCCTTATTTCCGTGTCCGGAACAAACAATAAAAGATTTCCATTTCTTAAAAAGGTTTTGTGCGTGCTTGTCTTTTTCATTCATTATGAATATGACCTTTCTCCTGTGTGACTTCTCTGATGTGTAATAAGATGAGATTTCTGTGTAAAACATTTCCCACATTCTGAACATGAATATGGCTTCTCTCCTGTGTGACTTCTCTCATGTGTAATAAGATGTGATTTCTGTGTAAAACATTTCCCACATTCTGAACATGAATACGGCTTCTCTCCTATGTGACTTCTCTCGTGTGTAACAAGATGTGATTTATTTTTAAAACATTTCCCACATTCTGAACACGAATATGGTGTGTCTCCTGTGTGAAATCTCTGATGCGTAACAAGATGTGATTTCTGTGTAAAACATTTCCCACATTCTGAACATGAATATGGCTTCTCTCCTGTGTGAAATCTATGATGTTTAACAAGGACTGATTTGTGTGTAAAACATTTTCCACATTCTGAACATGAATATGACCTTTCTCCTGTGTGACTTCTCTGATGTGTAATAAGATGAGATTTCTGTGTAAAACATTTCCCACATTCTGAACATAAATATGGCTTCTCTCCTGTGTGACTTCTCTCATGTCTAATAAGATATGATTTCTGTGTAAAACATTTCCCACATTCTGAACATGAATATGGTTTGTCTCCTGTGTGAAATCTATGATGATTAACAAGATCTGATTTTTGTGTAAAACATTTTCCACATTCTGAACATGAATATGGCTTCTCTCCTGTGTGGCTTCTCTCATGTGTAATAAGATGTGATTTCTGTATAAAACACTTCCCGCATTCTGAACATGAATATGGTTTGTCTCCTGTGTGAAATCTCTGATGTTTAACAAGACTTGATTTCAGTGTAAAACATTTTTTACATTCTGAACATGAATATGGTTTCTCTCCTGTGTGAATTCTCTCATGGTTAACAAGATCTGATTTTTGTATAAAAGTATTTCCACATTCTGAACATGAAAACAGCTTCTCTCCTGTGTGACGTCTCTCATGTTTAACAAGATCTGATTTCTGTGTAAAACATTTCACACAGTATGAACATGGATATGGTTTCTCTCCTGTGTGAATTCTCTCATGAATAATAAAATTTGATTTATATGTAAAGCACTTCCCACATTCTGAACAGGAGTATGGCTTCTCCTCTGTGTGAGTTCTTTTTTGTGTACAAAGGTCCAAGCTTTTTGTGAACTGTTTACCACACTGAAGTCTTTTACCACCTTTCTGAGCTGTACCTGTGATAACAACGTGCGATTGTTCAGGAAAAGGTTCGCCATTATATGATAATTCTGTACTGTGAAGTCCTGGATAAATATTAAGGTTTTCTCCTGAAGAGCGCTGCATTATATCTTCATCTTCTACTTTATAATTTCGTAACAACATGAAGTTTTCCTCAGAACTCTTACTGGGAATTTCTGTTAATATAAAAATTGAAATTTGCGGTTTTATATTTTACCAAACTGTTAGGCATACAAACTTATAAAGTTCCTGTTAGGCTGGAAGTGGATCCAGCAGGAAGGAGCGGTAAAATCCATTCATTTCACTCATTGTGGCTAACAAAATGGCCCAAAAACTGCATTTGTTATGCCATCTTATAAGGCTTTCTATAACACTTTCTGATGTCCTGATAGAGTCGAAGATTTTGGTTTACACCTGCTCACAACTTTTATTATATACAGTAAGTCAAGATTTGATAAAACTGTAAATTTGAACAGACCATGTCTGGACACCAGCCTCGCACTTTGTCAACACATATATGACAGACAAGCATCCATCACCACGTTCCTCAACACAAACTGTAATGATTATAAATAGATCTTAGACCTGATGATACTGATGTCCTCAACTAGAAGAATCCATGTCATAATACCCACCTAAAGCTTAATTCACAAGTGTATATCCTCGTCTGCTGCTGCTGAAATCTCACAATGCTCAGTACAAGCTTCAGACTCCCTGGCTCTTTAGTGAGAATGTGCCCGTCTTCCAGCAGGAGATTCAATGTAAGATTACAGCTTCTAATTGCATCTGCTGCTTTTCTTTACTACACAGCTATGAGGACTGCAGCCTGCACTGCGCATGTGTGAGATATCAGGAGCAACAGTGGGAAGAGACTGAGTACAGCTTGTGAATATAGGACTCGTGAGCGATCTTACTTTCTTACTTTAATATTCGCATTCTGAAATGGAATTTCAAAATAAGTACACCGGCCTCATCAGGTCTAAGAGATCTGTTTAATACTACAAGCAGTTTGTATTGTGAAATCTTGGGAGATCCTCTTTAACATTGTTATCAACAATTTAATCATGGCCACAGTCTACATTTAACAAGATGATATGTCATGACGTTCTGTAAAGCGCACGTCTCAGGCTGAATTCACGGACATGACAATGCGGTCTATATGACCTAAGGGCTGCACAGTCACCAGACCTCAGGTTTATAGACATCTGTAGGATGCAGTGGAATAGACAGAGTGAGGTCATCAATCAGAACCTGTAATAAAGGTTTCCAGCACCTTGTTGGGTCCATTACACTAAGAATTCAGGATGTTTTAAGGGGAAAAAGGGTCCTATCAAGAATTAAGAAGGTGGAGCTAGTGAAGTGTCCTGTGAGTGCAGGTGGCCATCACTGAGACGTCTGTGTCTGTACAATAATCACATATGACATAAGAGCTTCCTCATAATTAGAGTTGAGTGAATCAAGCTTTGGATCAGAGATCCAAAGTCGATTCGTTGGTACACTTCAGTTTTAATGCTGTATTTGTAATGCATTAAAATGTATTGCCTCCGTGTAGGCAAAATTCATGATGATGATGATGTATAGTCTTGTGTACACGCAGTCTTACCCTTAGGGCCTCGATGCGCTTAGCTGGCTGATTCAACAAGGGAGGAAAAAGAAGAAGGCATGACACTTTACCATGGGCCGCAAAGGCCTAGAAGATAAGGCACCTATTCCAGAGAACAATTTACTAGCAAATTTACGTTGCAGGTACAAGGGCCCCACACCATGGAATACCCTATGCATGAAGCATCCAATCTTGAACATCACCCGTTGTTGGACGGGGAGCCAGTGCAAGGCATTAAGAGAGGGAGTGATATGCTCTCGGCGGGCAACACCCGTTAGTGTGAGACTTCGTGAATGAATTTGGTAATCTACAAATTCATCTTCTACAAATTTGATTCATAAAATTGCTCAAAATGGCATCCAACATTTTACATTTCACAGTACAGTTGTGAGCACAGCAGAGCAGGGGTGATTAATAGAGAGGATCAATTAATAGAGAGGATCACAAGACCCTGCGAGAGTCCCTGCCCTGGGGGGCTCTCCCATAATGCCTTGCAGTCAGCCTCAGCCAATCAGAAAGAACGATATGGACAGGTCATAGGTACTATGATCACAAACAAGGAAACTATTCTGAGCTTGGACATGGATGAGGCAGGACCTCTCAGCAACTCGTAAAAAGAAAGTTATCAGCGAGTTCAGAGTCCGATGGGAAATCATTTAGACATTTACTTAGATGGATTGATTTCATTCATTTATAGAGAGAGTTTTTAGCTGGTGACAGTAAAAGGGTCATATAGGGTTCTGTGTGTTGCTTTGCTGCCTCCAGCCATGGGCAATCCTGTGCTAGCTTTGTTGTAGTATGCCTTTTTTCTGGTGTGCAGGAGCCATGTACTGGCTGCTCATTTTTTTGTTAACATCATTGCACTGAACATTGTCCAAATACATATTTTTTCCAGAAAGCTGTTGCACAGATTCTTCAAGTTTCAGCATTTATTTTTGCTGCAGACTGTCTCCTACTGGGCATTTTTTTAAAAGAAATTGTTGAAAATTTTATTACAAAAAATACAAGTGGACCAGCTGTGTTTGGCTTCACTGTTTTAAAAGTTTTTCAAAATGTTATTACAAAAATTCAATTCATCACAGACTAGTGTACCGGACATTACATTCTGTGTCACTCACTGTTATATTGTAGTTTACTACGTCCAATCACAAACTTTTTACTACAAAACTGATGCTCGGGAGAAGGCGATGCCGCTGCTGTGGGTACAGGTTCAAAAGCTGTCAGAAGTAGGGCAAGCTGGTGGCAGAAATGTTAGCGTTGCTGGTGGTGGCTCTGTCTGGGTAACTGCTTTGTGGGAATGTTTTACAAAGATTCCATTCCTCGGTCAGCCTAGTGTACGTGACGTTTTTCTGTGTCACAGTTATACTGCAGTCTCTTTCCAATTGCACAATTTTTTTTTTTCAAAAAAACTAAATTTATAACAAAAATTCCATTTAGCACAGAATAATGTACCACCTGACTTATATTCCTGCGTCACAATTACCATCTATTGTAGTAGACTGTCCAAATGACCATTTGTTTCTACAAAATATAGCGGAAGAAGGCGATGTCGCTGCAGTTGTTGGTGCAGTCTTAACAGCTGTCAGACCCAGGTCAAGCTTGGATGGTGGTGACTCTGCATGGCCATCTCCCGTGTGGGAATTTTTCTAAACATTGGTGCCAGCTACCAAAACCATTGCAGTGAGCAAGCTCAGCAGGCCTTAAATAAGATGTGGCAAGAACCAATGTGAGCAAGACAGTCCTCCTTCTCCCAGTCATCATTCTAGTAGCCAGGCCACATCTACAAGCAGTACGGTGTTGTTGTCATCATCAAAAACATCATCGACTATTGCTTCTCCTGCTCAAACAACTCCTCCTTCCTGTTCGCTGCTTCATCGTCAGTCATCCATAACAGAAAGTGTGAGCAGGTAACAACCGTATGTGCCCAGTGATCCGCATGTGTGCAAACTGAACATCCACCTGGCCAAGCTGCTGGTGGTGCAGCCGCTGCCACACCACTTAGTGGATTTCACTGCTTTCAGGCAAATTTTTTATTGATGGAGGATGCAAAGCTGACATTATTTTTAAGAAAAAAAAACAACAACATCCGTCCTGTATACTCTCAGAAAAATGAAAGGCAAAATCATTGTATTACCAGGTTACGCTTTCTACCCACCTTGACTCAGATTTTGGTAAGGAGATGCCTGCCACCCATTTGTCTGACCAGGAAGCCTATCTCCCTCCCTAATGAGACACCACTCTGCCGCTGTCTCTGTTATCTCTCCTGAGGTAGCTTAATCACATCTTATCGCTTCAGTCATGCAAATGCGATCAACATCTTACCTCCATGAGATCCCCGACGCCATAATGTTTCTTCACTGTGAGGGGCACTGATGGCGCTTGTGCAGGGGAAGGAGTCACAATATTTGGAACGTGACAGCACATAACGGACCTACACTATTCGTGTGAGGAGTTTATAAAAGGGGCTGTTTTAGCTCTATTGGGTGTGGAATGTCATAGACAGAGTGGGGAGATGTATTAAGATTGACGCTTCTTACACCGGTCTAAATAGTGAACCCCGCTGGTGTACGATGCGCCCGAATTATTAAGAGGTAATAAGTCTGGAGCATCTTCTGAGGATCTGTCTGGCAGAAAATCTACAGCTGCTCGGGAGCTGGAGAGGATTTTTGGTCTACTGTGCACATGCTGTTAAATGAGTCAGGCCGCAGAGATGTTGGTGCAGTAGAAACACAGGCGGCGCCACTGAGCGACTGCAGGTCTGAGAAAGGATGGACAGTAAGGACCATAAGGGCGTTACAAAACTGTGGCTAAATAGCAACACACAGTTCAGCTCTGTACGCCACCCGCACCGGTATCCCTACCCAGGGCCGGCTCTATAATAGGGCAGGCAGCTGCTTGAGGGCGCAGAGAAGGGTGGAGACTGGAGGCGGAGCTGTTGGTGGTAACTGTGTGGACAAATGTCTCTGAGTAGTCTGTCCACAGGTAGAAATGTAAGTGGCACGGGGGGTGAAATGGACATGATGGAGGGGGAGAAATGGGACAACAAAGATGGAGGGTGAGAAATGCGACAACATGGATGGAGGGGGAGAAATGCGACAACATGGATGGAGGGGGAGAAATGTGACAACATGGATGGAGGGGGAGAAATGTGACAACATGGATGGAGGGGGAGAAATGTGACAACATGGATGGAGGGGGGAGAAGTGTGACAACATGGATGGAGGGGGAGAAATGTGACAACATGGATGGAGGGGGGAGAAATGTGGCAACATGGATGGAGGGGGGAGAAATGTGGCAACATGGATGGAGGGGGGAGAAATGTGGCAACATGGATGGAGGGGGGAGAAATGTGGCAACATGGATGGAGGGGGGAGAAATGTGGCAACATGGATGGAGGGGGGGAGAAGTGTGACAACATGGATGGAGGGGGAGAAATGTGACAACATGGATGGAGGGGGGAGAAATGTGGCAACATGGATGGAGGGGGGAGAAATGTGGCAACATGGATGGAGGGGGGAGAAATGTGGCAACATGGATGGAGGGGGGAGAAATGTGGCAACATGGATGGAGGGGGGAGAAATGTGGCAACATGGATGGAGGGGGGAGAAATGTGGCAACATGGATGGAGGGGGGAGAAATGTGGCAACATGGATGGAGGGGGGAGAAATGTGGCAACATGGATGGAGGGGGGAGAAATGTGGCAACATGGATGGAGGGGGGAGAAATGTGGCAACATGGATGGAGGGGGGAGAAATGTGACAACATGGATGGAGGGGGATGAATGTGACAACATGGATGGAGGGGGGAGAAATGTGACAACATGGATGGAGGGGGAGAAATGTGAGGGCTGATGTGACATAGGTGATTTGACATGGAGGGG
Organism: Bufo bufo; assembly: GCF_905171765.1. Classification (NCBI taxonomy): domain Eukaryota; kingdom Metazoa; phylum Chordata; class Amphibia; order Anura; family Bufonidae; genus Bufo; species Bufo bufo. The sequence continues at coordinate 16,516,186 of NC_053390.1, read as the reverse complement.
GAGAAATGTGACATGGAGGGGTGAGAAATGTGACATTGAGGGGGTGAAATGTGACATGGAGGCCTTGAGGGGGAGAAATGTGACATGGGGGCTGATGGCTGACATGGGGAGCTAATGGCTGACATGGGAGGCTAATCTGAGGCAATGGGGGTCTGATCTGAGGCCTGATTAAAATTGGGGGTCTGATTGCTGGTCTGACCTGAGGTGTAATGGAAAATATTTTTTTCTTATTATCCTCCTCTAAAACCTAGGTGCGTCTTATGGGCCAGTGCCTCTTATAGGGTGAAAAATACGGTCCTCAAACCAGCGATTATCTGAAGCAGAGAGAAGATACCAGGACCACACAGAGGAGGAGCCAGCTGATGCAGACGGAACCAGGGCCAGGTGAGCTGCGGGGGGGGGGGGGGCGCCAAAATGTAGCTTCGCTTGTGTTGGCAAAAATCCTTGCACCGGCCCTGTCCCTACCTACCCACTTGCATGATCTACCCTGACTAGCAGCCCATAACTTGGCAACGGTCCCTAACTTAACTAACTGCAGGAGCCTAAACCTAGTGGGGTAAAAGAGTAGTCAAACAGAAAGAGGTCAAAACCAGACAGTCAAAACAAGGACTGGATCAGAATCCAAAAGTAAGTTAAAATCAGTCCAAACCGGAGACATACGTCACAGCACAAACAAGATACAAACACAGAGTCAAATACCAGATGTGGTCAGAGCCAGCAGATAACCTCAGAGGAAATATTCAGCAATCAGAAGCAAGGTCAGGGACAATCTAAAAATCAGAATGCCAGGGATCTAGACAGTAGTTCAACACACGCCAGTGAGGCTTAGAAGACCAATCACAGGCACCTGTTGCCAGCAACCGACTGTTAAAATGGCCCACCTCGGGAAGCATGTGACACCGGCACCGAGCCCAATTGGCTTGGCATCCCTGCTAAAGGAACTAAACAACTCCGGCTGCATCTGACAACTACCTTAGATTCTGACCAACTGCAGGAAGATGAAGTCCACAGCTCCAGGGTGGAAGACCTAGAAGGCCAGTTGTGGAATCCCTAGCACATTACAGGAAGGCACCTTTGGAAGAGACAGACGATGGATCCTCCTATCCCCCTTCCGTAGTAACTGGACCTCCATCACATGTCACAGCACACACGTGTACACACTGCACATGATGGGTCTTACCTTGTGATATAAGAGGCTGGTGCTCCTCCATCATGGCCTCCTTGTACAGATCCTTGTGTCCTTCTATATACTCCCACTCCTCCATGGAAAAATAGACAGCGACATCCTGACACCTTATAGGAACCTGACAACACAATGACACCGTCATCACCCAGACCCCACCAGTGCTGTTACTGGAGAATTTCCCAGCATTCCCAGCAGTGTCACCTCTCCAGTCAGCAGCTCCATCATCTTGTGGGTGAGTTCTAGGATCTTCTGCTCATGTATCAGGGGGTGAGGCCCTGTAATGGGGTTAGGGGACCTGCTCCGCCCTCCTGATTCCTGGAGATGGATGATGGGAGTCACACAGTCCCCCGATGTCTTCTTCACTATTGTGTACTCCTGTGGATGGAGAGAGACACTTAGGTAATAAACCCTTCAGGGGCCATGTGCTCTCCTCCGGCCCTCTCCTCCTGGTACAACGTGCCTACTTACCTTCTCATGGCTACTACAACATGACTATTGGTCACTGGTCACATGACACATCACTCACCATATTGGGGGCTGATCTTCAGGTTCTCCGTCACTTGGAAGGTCTGGAGGCCGTTCTACAGGACCCTGGACTCTTCCTATCACTTCCTATGATGGATTCTCCTTCTGACTTGTTACAGAATACAATAAAGATGAGAGAAATCGAATAAAGTTTACCTCTCCACTCAGCAGGGAGACAATCTCCAAGGTGAGGTCTAATATTCTTCTGCTGATCTCCTTACTGTCCATCCTTGGTGGCTCATTCAGGAGAAGGGTCGTATTGCTGGTTTTCTTCATTCCTCCTGAAAAAAAAAGAAGGAATAAAGGTTAATCAGTGAGTCCCATGTCCCCTATAATGAGGACGAGAAAAAGTAAAACTCATCCTCATATCTCAGACCCTCATAAAGCTGCACTGATGGGAATACCCTGAGTTCGGTGTGTATCTAAGCTCCGGGCAGTGCCGTGTGTATCTAAGCTCCTGTCAGTGCAGTGTGTGGAGGCAGGAGACTCTGAGCTCCCTGTTTATCTAAAAAGTAGGGTTCTCCCCTGGGTTGTAAGGGTATTTTACATGCATAATGAAGTACTGATTGGTTCTGTCCCCTTTTATTATTATATTACCTTCTATATTCCTTGTAATGTAGTGCGTTAGGGATAGTTAGATAACATATACAAACCCTCCATTATGCTGAGAAGACTGCATTCCTGAGTGATTATCTCAGAGACATACATACTGCACACTGGACATCCTTAGGAGGAGGGGCTGAAAGGTATAAACTTTTGTGCACAAAGACAAATAACTGGAACTCCGCCGAGAACATTATCCAGGTAGGATGTTGTAGGTTACTATCTCTCTCTTCTATAACCATGGGGTGTTGGCTATATTCTACAACATGAGTCCCCCCCTCCCCCCCCCCCATTGTACTGCAGCAAAGTGATTGATTATTGTTTACCTTTACTATTCAGTATGTAATTTGTCTCTTTTCATATTTATATATTTAATCACACTTTGTAAATATTTTTATCACTTAGCCTACTTAATTATTCTCAAATGGTCAAATTCACATTTAAATATTCCCTTACAATAAGTAGTACAGACACCTGTATGTCACTGCACACACGTGTATACACTGCACATGACGGCTCTTACCCTGTGATATAAGTAAGAGGCTGGTGCTCCTCCATTACATGTCACTGCACACACGTGTATACACTGCACATGACGGCTCTTACCTTGTGATATAGGAGGCTGGTGCTCCTCCATTACATGTCACTGCACCCACGTGTATACACTGCACATGACGGCTCTTACCTTGTGATATAAGAGGCTGGTGCTCCTCCATTACATGTCACTGCACACACGTGTATACACTGCACATGACGGCTCTTACCTTGTGATATAAGAGGCTGGTGCTCCTCCATTACATGTCACTGCACACACGTGTATACACTGCGCATGACGGCTCTTACCCTGTGATATAAGAGGCTGGTGTCCTCCATTACATGTCACTGCACACACGTGTATACACTGCACATGACGGCTCTTACCCTGTGATATAAGAGGCTGGTGCTCCTCCATTACATGTCACTGCACACACGTGTATACACTGCACATGACGGCTCTTACCCTGTGATATAAGAGGCTGGTGCTCCTCCATTACATGTCACTGCACACACGTGTATACACTGCACATGACGGCTCTTACCCTGTGATATAAGAGGCTGGTGCTCCTCCATTACATGTCACTGCACACACGTGTATACACTGCACATGACGGCTCTTACCTTGTGATATAAGAGGCTGGTGCTCCTCCATTACATGTCACTGCACACACGTGTATACACTGCGCATGACGGCTCTTACCCTGTGATATAAGAGGCTGGTGTCCTCCATTACATGTCACTGCACACACGTGTATACACTGCACATGACGGCTCTTACCCTGTGATATAAGAGGCTGGTGCTCCTCCATTACATGTCACTGCACACACGTGTATACACTGCACATGACGGCTTTTACCCTGTGATATAAGAGGCTGGTGCTCCTCAATTACATGTCACTGCACACACGTGTATACACTGCACATGACGGCTCTTACCCTGTGATATAAGAGGCTGGTGCTCCTCCATTACATGTCACTGCACACACGTGTATACACTGCACATGACGGCTCTTACCTTGTGATATAAGAGGCTGGTGCTCCTCCATTACATGTCACTGCACACACGTGTATACACTGCACATGACGGCTCTTACCTTGTGATATAAGAGGCTGGTGCTCCTCCATTACATGTCACTGCACACACGTGTATACACTGCACATGACGGCTCTTACCTTGTGATATAAGAGGCTGGTGCTCCTCCATTACATGTCACTGCACACACATGTATACACTGCACATGACAGCTCTTACCTTGTGATATAAGAGGCTGGTGCTCCTCCATCATGGCCTCCTTGTACAGATCCTTGTGTCCTTCTATATACTCCCACTCCTCCATGGAGAAATAGACAGTGACGTCCTGACACCTTATAGGAACCTGACAACACAATGACACCGTCATCACCCAGACCCCTCCAGTGCTGTTACTGGAGAATTTCCCAGCATTCCCAGCAGTGTCACCTCTCCAGTCAGCAGCTCCATCATCTGGTGGGTGAGCTCTAGGATCTTCTGCTCATGTATCAGGGGGTGAGGGGGAGGCTCTGTGATGGGGTGAGGGGTCCTGCTCCGCCCTCCTGACTCCTGGAGATGGATGATGGGAGTCACACAGTCCCCCAATGTCTTCTTCACTATTGTGTACTCCTGTGGATGGAGAGAGACACTTAAATGAACAACTGGATGACAGTTACTGTTACTGGTAATTTTCTTTTCATGAGTCCTCCACGGCAGCTCTACGCTGATGAGACCCTCCTCCAACCAGGCAGGAACAGGAAGAATAGATGTGACCCTCCTCTGGTTCCTTCCTTGTAGAAGGGTCAGTGATGACTTTTGGAAGTTGATAATCCAACCCAATTTCTGTAGCGTCTTCAATACAAACAGTAACTGCCTGTAAAAGTCCTGTTTGGCATTCTCTAAAATCAATAGGTCATCTAACTATGGACTTATCATAACAGAACGCAATCAGATCTGACATCACCTTTGTGAAGACCATCGGGGAGGATGAAATCCCAAAATAGCAGGCATGTTAATTGCTAGTGTAGTATCCTTCCCTTGTTTTTCATTGCAAAATCCTGAAATCTTTTAGTGGTCTGGATGAATTGGGATATGACAGTACTCATCCTTCAAATCTAATGTCACCATCATTGCCTCCTCGTGCATCATTGAAATGGCTGATCTTATTGTTTCCATCTTGAATTTTCTGTATCTGATCTCGTTAAATTTTTTTAGATTTATTATTGTCCTGTGACTTCCATTTGGCTTTTTCACCAGAAATAGATTTGAGTAGAATCCCTGCCCCTGCATTTAAAATAACTAAAATAACTAAAAACAGGAGGGTAGCGAGGAAGCATTGAAAAACTATAAAGAAAAATAGAATATATAAAAGACAAATAAAAGCAGCCAAACTAGAGACAGAGAGATTCAATGCCAAAGAGAGTAAAACTAACCATAAAATGTTCTTGAATTATATAAATGGTAAAAAGTATAAATCTGAAGGTGTCGGCCCTTTACAGAGTAATGACGGAAGGAAGGGGGGGGCAGAAAGCGATTAGGTATTAAATATTAGTAAGCTATTAAATATTTTTTTCTCCACTGTATTCACTGAAGAAGATAAACTGTCAGATGAAATGCAGAATGTAAAAGTAAATTCCCCATTAAAAGTGCCCTGTCTGACCCAGGAAAAAGTACAGCGGCGTCTTAAAAACATTAAAATAGACAAATCGCCGGAACCATATGGCATACACCCCCGTATCCTAAGAGAATTAAGTAATGTCATAGCCAGACCCTTATCTATATATACAAAGAAGGACGTTTATGTGTACAGGGAGGGCAGAATTATTAGGCAAGTTGTATTTTTGAGGATTAATTTTATTATTGAACAACAACCATGTTCTCAATGAACCCAAAAAACTCATTAATATCAAAGCTGAATATTTTTGGAAGTAGTTTTTAGTTTTAGCTATTTTAGGGGGATATCTGTGTGTGCAGGTGACTATTACTGTGCATAATTATTAGGCAACTTAACAAAAAACAAATATATACCCATTTCAATTATTTATTTTTACCAGTGAAACCAATATAACATCTCAACATTCACAAATATACATTTCTGACATTCAAAAACAAAACAAAAACAAATCAGTGACCAATATAGCCACCTTTCTTTGCACGGACACTCAAAAGCCTGCCATCCATGGATTCTGTCAGTGTTTTGATCTGTTCACCATCAACATTGCGTGCAGCAGCAACCACAGCCTCCCAGACACTGTTCAGAGAGGTGTTCTGTTTTCCCTCCTTGTAAATCTCACATTTAATGATGGACCACAGGTTCTCAATGGGGTTCAGATCAGGTGAACAAGGAGGCCATGTCATTAGATTTTCTTCTTTTATACCCTTTCTTGCCAGCCACGCTGTGGAGTACTTGGACGCGTGTGATGGAGCATTGTCCTGCATGAAAATCATGTTTTTCTTGAAGGATGCAGACTTCTTCCTGTACCACTGCTTGAAGAAGGTGTCTTCCAGAAACTGGCAGTAGGACTGGGAGTTGAGCTTGACTCCATCCTCAACCCGAAAAGGCCCCACAAGCTCATCTTTGATGATACCAGCCCAAACCAGTACTCCACCTCCACCTTGCTGGCGTCTGAGTCGGACTGGAGCTCTCTGCCCTTTACCAATCCAGCCACGGGCCCATCCATCTGGCCCATCAAGACTCACTCTCATTTCATCAGTCCATAAAACCTTAGAAAAATCAGTCTTGAGATATTTCTTGGCCCAGTCTTGACGTTTCAGCTTGTGTGTCTTGTTCAGTGGTGGTCGTCTTTCAGCCTTTCTTACCTTGGCCATGTCTCTGAGTATTGCACACCTTGTGCTTTTGGGCACTCCAGTGATGTTGCAGCTCTGAAATATGGCCAAACTGGTGGCAAGTGGCATCTTGGCATCTGCACGCTTGACTTTTCTCAGTTCATGGGCAGTTATTTTGCGCCTTGGTTTTTCCACAAGCTTCTTGCGACCCTGTTGACTATTTTGAATGAAACGCTTGATTGTTCGATGATCACGCTTCAGAAGCTTTGCAATTTTAAGAGTGCTGCATCCCTCTGCAAGATATCTCACTATTTTTGACTTTTCTGAGCCTGTCAAGTCCTTCTTTTGACCCATTTTGCCAAAGGAAAGGAAGTTGCCTAATAATTATGCACACCTGATATAGGGTGTTGATGTCATTAGACCACACCCCTTCTCATTACAAAGATGCACATCACCTAATATGCTTAATTGGTAGTAGGCTTTCGAGCCTATACAGCTTGGAGTAAGACAACATGCATAAAGAGGATGATGTGGTCAAAATACTAATTTGCCTAATAATTCTGCACGTACTGTATGTATGTATAAATGTATGTTCCGCTAACACTCAAAAAAGCAATCATCGATTTCAACGAAACTTGGTATACACATCCCTTGCTACCTGGAAAGAAATCTTGTGGAGGTCACAGCTCTCTAGCATGTACCGTTCCTGAGATATTCCCAAAAAATGAAAATATGGCACATCACATGACCTACCTTAGCCAATAGAAGACTGCAGGTCTTTCTCTTCATATCCCAACTGCCATACACATGTCCCTTATCAGCCAATAGAAGCTTGCAGGTCCTTAGTCTCCACATACACACACTTTTACACCAGGTTTCCATAACAACCCGGCCATTTTTCTTCACTGCTGCAGGTCAGCTTTAAAAGGGGCAGGGCACTGTGGATGACACTGTTAAGGGAGCGGAGTGCTGTGGAGGTGACAGTTCAGGGGTCAGGAAGGGTGGCCATACAGGCCACCCTCAAAAGACAGACTTAAAACCCCGCCCAAGGTCCCACTAAGCCACGCCCCCACCCACTTCGCAGCCGACGGGGATTGAAAAATGAAGGTAAAAATAAACTTCTGTCAGCTGCAGGGGATCGAGGGAGGGTGACTTTCTCCCTGCAGCTCATGCTCAGACAGAACAGTGCTGCTGTCTGAGAGTGAGCTGTTCAAAAGAACATCCTTGTGTCCGTCCAGGACCTGAAGTCTGACAGCCGGACTGTCCAGCCTAAAACCGGACCCCTGGCCACCCTAGAGGCAGGCTGCTGTGGAGGTCAGTGTTAAGAGAATTGTCCGCTATGGAGATCAGTGTTAAGGGGCAGATTGCTGTAGAGGCCACTGTTAGGGGAAGGGGTGTTGTGGAAATCACTGTTAAGGAGATACTGTGGAGGTCACTAATGAAGGGGCGGGATGCTGTGGAGTAGGGCTTCAGCTATCGATGATTTTTGTAATCAAATATTCTACCGAATACTCCGATTAATCAAGTACTCAAATAAGAAAAAACTAATTAAAATAACGTTTTCTTTTATAAAAACTCATACCCCCCCAGTGGTGTAGCGTGGGGAGGGGGGAGTGGAACTTTGCCCCGGGCACAAAATTTTAAGGGGCGCCAGCGGCCCGCTCACAAGTGGGGGCGGCGGCATTGTGGAAGCGCACATCTCCATAGTAATCTGTATCGCCGTTCTCAGGACAGCGATACAGATGGATGTGCTGCGAGGCAGGGTAGAGGTGTCTCCCTTCCCCGTTCCTCTGATAGGCTGCAGGCACTAGGCCTGCAGCCTATCAGAGGCCATTGCAGGCAGCGCAATTACGTCATCACGCCGTCTGAGCCGTACAGCGCGGGACACAGGCCGGAAGAGGCCTGTATCACATCGCTGCCATGGAGGTAAGTATAAGTGTTTATTTTTTATATGGTACAATACTGGCTACTGGCACATGACTGGGGGACCATCTATGGTAGGCACTTCTCACTGGCACATGATTGGGGGGCATCTATGAGGGCACTTACTGGCTCATTGTTGGGGGGCACTTCTTACTGGCACATTATTAGGGGTAAATTTTACTGGCACATTACTGGGTGGCACATTATTGGGGGCATCTACTGAGGCCACAAAAAAGGAGTATTTTATATGGGGGGCTCTGTATAGGGACACATTATGGTGGGTACTTTGGAGAAGGGCGAGAGGAATACTATGGGGGCCTCTACTGGGGCACTATATATGGGTCATTTTATACTGGTAGATTATGGGGGGCACTAGGAGGAAGAGGGGGAGAAGTACTATGGGGGCATTTACTGGGGGCACTATGTAGTAGAGGTATTTTATACTGGCACATTATGGGGGCACTATGGGGACATTAGCTAAACTGGGGGCATTAAAAGGGGGTATTTTTTGCACTGTCACATTATAAGGAGAATTATTACTACTGGGGGACATTATGATGGGCTTTATTAATACTGGGGGTCTAGGGAGAAAATGATTACTAGTATGGGCACTATGGGGGCATTATTACTTCTGGGGCACAGTGGGGACATGTTGGGGGCACTGTAGGAGCACTATTACTACCATGTGTGCTCTAGCAGAGAATTATTCCTATTGGTGGGACTTTTGGAAGCACTATTACTGTGGGGGCACCTTGGCACAGTATCAGCTTACCACAATTATATTTGGGGGACGTTATGTTTACACTATTAGTGTCAGGGGCACTATTTGCTGTGTGCAGTTATTTTAGGGCACTGTGTGCCAATAATTATTGAAGGGCACTATCTGCATGGTACTACTATTATCAGGGGGTTTATCTGTTTCTGCAGTATAATATTGGGGAGCACAGCGGCACAGTATTGGGGGCGGTAGGATGATTTGTCAAGAAGATGGGAGGATGATGGAAAAGTAGTAAACTAAGATTTTTTTTTTGTCAAACTGCAGACACGAGAAATGGCTGAAAAATGGTGGTTTGGTCTGAAGGTCTGAAAGTAGAAGATGAGGAAAGAGAACATCTACATCAAAGGAGACGTCACTGGATGTAAGAGGTATGTGGCGCTGTATTACCCTGTATGTTCTGTAGAGATGGGAGGGTGGATATAGAATTTGGCTCACACTGTGCGTGTTCTGAAATCTGGGGCCTAACACCCATCTACTACATTATCTGTACACAGAGTTATCACTGTGTTATCTGTGGTGTTACATAGGACTGCAGGTGATATCTACTACACTATGTGTAAAAAGGGGTGTGGCCACAGGTTAGGGGGGGGGCGCAATACTTGGCTTCCCCCGGGTGCTGGCAACCCACGCTACGCCACTGCATCCCCCCCCCCCGTGCCATCATCAGTCCTCAGTGCCATCAATCCTCAAAGCATCATTAGGCTGATCCTCCATGCCATCAGGCTCCATCCCCGGTGCCATCAGGCTCGCCCCCCAGTTCCATCAGGTCCCACCCCCAGTGCCATCAGGTTCTCCCCCCCCAGTGCGGTACTGGCCGGCGGGAGACTGAGTAATAGCAAGCGCTTTACTCATGCTCCGTAGTCACATGGCACAAATGAATCCTTGATGCAAAAAATTTGCATTGAGGATTTTTTTGTGTCGAGTTACTCGATTTAATCGAGTAATCGTTTCAGCCCTACTGTGGAGGTCACTGTTAAAGGGGCGGGCACTGTGGAGGTCTCTGTTAAGGGAACTGTGGAGGTCACAGTTAAGGGGAAAATCCGCTATGGCAGTCAGTGTTAAGGGACGGGGTGCTGTAGAGGTCAATTAGGGGGCGGGATGCTGTAGAGGTCACTTAAGGGGGCGGGGTGCTGTAGAGGTCACTTAGGGGGCGGGGTGTTGTGGAGGTCACATTTTAAGGGAACAGAGCTCTGTAGAGGTCACTGTTAAAGGGGCGGGCACTGTGGAGGTCTCTGTTAAGGGAACAGGGAACTATGGAGGTCACTGTTAAGGGGACGGTCCGCTATGGTGGTCAGCGTTAAGGGACGGGGTGCTGTAGAGGTCACTTAGGGGGCGGGGTGTTGTGGAGGTCACATTTTACATGTACATGCATAAAAATATATGGGGGTCAGAATATGGTGATGTAAAAAAGAAAATAATAATTATATCAAAGTTTAAATTTATTTTTACACTATTTAGACATAAAAAAACCTATACATATGGCGTATCGTTCTAATCGTACTGACCCAAAGAATGAAGGGCATGGGTCAGTTTTGCCACAAACGAAACGCCGTGGGAACAAAACCAGTAAAACGGTGGAGGAATTGCATTTTTTTTCCAATTCCACCCCATTTGGAATTTGTTTACCGCTTCTCACTACATTTTATGCCATAATTAATGGTATCATTAGAAGGTACAACTTGTCCCGCAAAAAATAAGCCCTCATACAGCTACAACTAATATAAAAAAAGTTATGGCTCAAGCAAAATAGGGAAGAAAAATTAAAATGCAAAAACGAAAAAAACCTCTGGTATCCTAAGGGTTAACAGTACCCACTCAGATTGGGCCACTGTCACTAGTGGGGTACCACAGAGGACAGTATATATTAGCATACAGAGCGGGAGACTATACCGGGGGCCACAGCGGGGGAACGGAGCGGAGGAATAATAGTAAGCGCAGTGCGCCCGCCCCTTTATCTTCTTATTGGCAGCAGCAGCGGCGGCACAGGGGGGAGGGAGAGAGTGACTCCTTCTCCCCTGTGCTGCTGAGGGAACACGAGCGTGCTCCATGTTCTCTGATGCTAGGCTGCCCAGTAGGGCAGCATAGTATCGATAAATGTCAAATCCCAGGATAGTATCGATACCGGGACAAAAGTATCGATACCCGCAACAACCCTACTACAGAGGACAGTATAATGTATATATACACACACTACAGAGGACAGTATAATGTATATATACACACACTACAGAGGAGAGTATAATGTATATATACACACACTACAGAGGAGAGTATAATGTATATATACACACACTACAGAGGAGAGTATAATGTATATATACACACACTACAGAGGAGAGTATAATGTATATATACACACACTACAGAGGACAGTATAATGTATATATACACACTACAGAGGAGAGTATAATGTATATATACACACACTACAGAGGACAGTATAATGTATATATACACACACTACAGAGGAGAGTATAATGTATATATACACACACTACAGAGGACAGTATAATGTATATATACACACACTACAGAGGACAGTATAATGTATATATACACACACTACAGAGGAGAGTATAATGTATATATACACACACTACAGAGGACAGTATAATGTATATATACACACACTACAGAGGAGAGTATAATGTATATACACACACTACAGAGGACAGTATAATTTATATATACACACACTACAGAGGAGAGTATAATGTATATATACACACACACTACAGAGGAGAGTATAATGTATATATACACACACTACAGAGGACAGTATAATGTATATATACACACACTACAGAGGACAGTATAATGTATATATACACACACTACAGAGGACAGTATAATGTATATATACACACACTACAGAGGACAGTATAATGTATATATACACACACTACAGAGGACAGTATAATGTATATATACACACACTACAGAGGACAGTATAATGTATATATACACACACTACAGAGGACAGTATAATGTATATATACACACACTACAGAGGAGAGTATAATGTATATATATACACACTACAGAGGACAGTATAATGTATATATACACACACTACAGAGGACAGTATAATGTATATATACACACACTACAGAGGACAGTATAATGTATATATACACACACTACAGAGGACAGTATACTATATATATTAGAGTGGATAAAAATCAATGATTAAAAAAAATAATAATAATAATCAGATTTTTTTTATTTAAATCTGATTTTTTTTATATAAATTGCTTTTTGAGGAAAATATATTACCATCCAAAGGTTATTCCATCATGAAATAAAGATTAGTTTTTTAATTAGGTAGAATAAGGCTGTATATGTTTAATTTTTTTGGTAAATAAATTCCATTAATGCATTCACAATGTCATGCTCTTCCCGAGGTTTTTGTAAGATTATTGGGCAGTTTCTCTGCCTACAAGATATTATCGCAGATGTTTGGTTTACTTTTGCAGTTCTCAAAACTGAATATGACTCAGCAGAGATCACATGCCTCTTCTTCACAGCAAAAATGTTATAACATGAACAGAGTTGAGAAAAAGACCTTACAGGGGTTCTGCACTTTGTTTAATCTGATGATCTATCCTCTGGATAGATCATCAGCTTCTGATCGGCGGGGGTCCGCTACTGGAGCGCCGCTGCCTTCTCAAACAGCTGATCGGCGGGGGTCCCGGGTGTCGGACCTCCGCCGATCAGAAGCTGATGATCTATCCAGAGGATAGATCATCAGTTAAAACAAAGTGCAGAACCCCTTTAATCCTAACTTCTACAAACCTATGAACACAGAATCAACCTCAAACTAATATGAAAAGTTGTTATTCTAAAAATCCTCATCTACTTATATATTATAAGTTATAGCAGCAAGAATTAGTCTTTATGTAGAAAACTATGATTTAAATCAAGCCTTACTGACTAGTGATTTAAATCGTGTCTAAATCGTAATTTAAATCAGTTTGATTTAAATCAAATCCACCCTGATATATATATATATATACACACACACACACACACACACACACACTACAGAGGACAGTATACTGTATATATACACTACAGACAGTATACTGTATATACACACTACAGGAGACAGTATACTGTATATATACACTACAGAGGACAGTATACTGTATATATACACTACATAGGACAGTATACTGTGTATATACACTACAGGAGACAGTATACTGTATATATACACTACAGAGGACAGTATACTGTATATATACACTACAGAGGACAGTATACTGTATATATACACTACAGAGGACAGTATACTGTATATATACTACAGAGGACAGTATACTGTATATATATACTACATAGGACAGTATACTGTGTATATATACTACAGGAGACAGTATACTGTATATATACACTACAGAGGACAGTATACTGTATATATACACTACAGAGGACAGTATACTGTATATATACACTACAGAGGACAGTATACTGTATATATACTACAGAGGACAGTATACTGTATATATACTACAGAGAACAGTATACTGTATATATACACTACAGAGGACAGTATACTGTATATATACACTACAGAGGACAGTATACTGTATATATACACTACAGAGGACAGTATACTGTGTATATACACTACAGAGGACAGTATACTGTATATATACACTACAGAGGACAGTATACTGTATATATACACTACAGAGGACAGTATACTGTATATATACACTACAGAGGACAGTATACTGTATATATACTACAGAGGACAGTATACTGTGTATATACTACAGAGGACAGTATACTGTATATATACTACAGAGGACAGTATACTGTATATATACACTACAGAGGACAGTATACTATATATATATATATATATATATATATATACTACAGATGACAGTATACTACTACAGAGGGATCTGGATAGATTGGAGGCTTGGGCAGATAAGTGGCAGATGAGGTTTAACACTGACAAATGTAAGGTTATGCACATGGGAAGGAATAATGCAAGTCACCCGAACATACTAAATGGTAAAACATTGGGTAACACTGACATGGAAAAGTGAATGTTTAAATGGAACCTGTCACCGGGATTTTGTGTATCGAGCTGAGGACATGGGTTGCTAGATCGCTGCTAGCACATCCGTAATACCCAGTCCCCATAGCTCTCTGTGCTTTTATTGTGTAAAAAAACCTGATTTGATACATTTGCTAATTAACATAAGAGAGTCATATCTTACTTGTGTGACCAGATAAGAGTCATATTTTCAAGCTCTGACTCATCTCAGGTTAATTTGCATATGCATCAAATCGGTTTTTATACACAATAAAAGCACACAGAGCTATGGGGACTGGGTATTGCGGATGTGCTAGCGGCCATCTAGCAACCCATGTCCTCAGCTCTATACCCAAAATCCAGATGACAGATTCCCTTTAATACAAATCCAAGAGGCGGGTGCTGGCGGGGAGCTGCGATTAGCGGCAGTTAACCCCTCAAGTGCCGCACCCGCCTCCTGTATTAAATGTTAATTATATTATCATTGGTGGCGCAGTGCGCCCTCCCCAGTATTAAAATCATTGGTGGTGCAGGGCGACCCTCACCTCAACCCCCCAGTATTAAAATCATTGGTGGCGCAGGGCGCCCCCTCGCCTCAACCCCCCAGTATTAAAATCATTGGTGGCGCAATGTGACCCCCCCAACCCCCCAGTATTAAAATCATTGGTGGCAGTGGCCACAGGGTCCCCTCCGCTCCTCCTCATTGGTGGCAGTGGCAGTTCCGATCGGAGCCCCAGCAGTGTAATCGGAGGGCTACGATAGGTTACCATGGCAGCCAGGGCGATACTGAAGCCCTGGCTGCCATAGTCAGCTCCCTGCTGCTGTGTGTACTATGCACAGGGCAGCAGGGAGAGTGTGAAGTCCTATTCACCCTGATAGAGCTCTACTAGGGGGAATAGGACAAGTGATTAAAAGATCCCGGGTTCTGGCCCCTAAGGGGGAAAATAGTTCTTAAATAAATAAAAAAACGTCAAAATATTAAGTATAAATCACCCCCTTTCTCAATTTTACATATAAAATATATAACCAATAAATAAATAAACATATTACATATCGCCACGTCTGAAAAGTCCAAACTATTAAAATATTTTAAAAAGTCCTATTCGGTGAGCGCCATAACAAAAAAAAATAAAACTGCGCGATTCTCCTTTTTTTTTTGTCACCTTGTCCCCCAAAAAATAGGATCGGACTGTTCTATTATGGGCTGGACATTCCATAAAATGCGGATGCTAAAAAGATTATCCCTCGGTGCAAGGACGAATCGGCCAATGGGGGTTAATAGCAATCTTTAAATCTTTATTGGTTCACAACGCGTTTCGGGGATAGCTTCCCCTTCTTCAGGTGAATGCAATAGTATTTATGTCAGCAAGTTTATATACGGGAGCCATGACACTGATTATCTAATACCGGCGGGGGTCATATGATTGCAAGTGCCGGGAGTGACGTGTCACGTTACTGAGGAAACGGATGTCGGACCTGCCTGCGCCTGCGACATGCAAAGTCTCCACACCGCCTATTGGGTATGGCCTTGGGAAGGGACGGTGGGAGGGAGTAAGCCTCCCGGAGTCTGGACGGAGCGGGGAGCCATGTGACCGCATACAGCCGACCACGTAACAAGCCACGGGAAGGCTCCGGAGCTGGGGCGTTGTGGCTCCCAGGGTGACGCATGTAGAGGGCGGGATCGGTCGTCATGTGGCCGCGGTTGTCGGTCACATGACCCTATCCAAGCGAGTGGAAGCCAGAGGTTGCCTGGGTGATTGGGACGCCAGCCGACCAGAGAACTACTCAGGGTAATTTATATTATGGAATTAGGTAACTGCATAAGAAAGAATTCTTCAAAAATAAATAAATTGATAATTATTTGGTTCCATAAGACAAGAATAATAAATAAAATACAAGTTGGTAGATCGAACATTAATAAACTATTAATATTAATAAGAATTCATATAATTTGATAAAACCTGAATAATTTCCCTATTCACACCTAAGCTAAAAACATATAATAAATATATTCATAAAAATAGATTTATATAAATAATACAGAATACATAAGTGTAGAAGTTGTGCCAATCGGATGTTGTTAAAAACCTTATTTTCTTGTGAGAGCTTTTTGCCGTACAATTGGGACCACGAGGAATCTACTAAGATTGGCCATCAAATAGTTTAAAATAATTTTAAATAATTAAGGAATAATTGAATAGATGTTACTGAATTTAATATAGGCAAATCAAAGCACAGGGTGCTGGAATCTTATTTTACCTTATTTCGCATCGGTGGGTATTAAAGAAAAGCCCTATAGATGCCATTTTTTACCTGTCTAATTAATGCCCTTGGATGTTAACCAAAGGGATCCCGAGGTTTCCTGAGCTGGAACAGTAAAGAGAGAGAGAGCCCTATGGGTGGTACATAATATTGTGAAGGTGTCCCAGCACCACTATGACAGATTTAATTTTTACAGGTTCATTTCAAACATCTGTTAAGACCACTGGGATTTAGGCAATTTAGGTTAAAAATCCAGAACATTTCACGTCTTTTCAAGATTTGGCTAATATTCCGACAGTCTTTTGAATCAATAAGTAACACCTATCGAAAAGATCCCCTTGTGGTGCTCTGCGGCATGTCGAGAGACACTATGCTGAAGGAATTTCTTCTTTATATTTGACCTGTGCTAATTAAGTCTATTGCTCAATGTCTGTATAGTGCGGCCCACATACTGCAACCCACATGGGCATTCCAATAGATAGACAACGTTTTGAGACCCGCAATCAAGATGGTCCCTGATCGGGAAGGAGACTCCGGTGGGATTACTACAGAAGGTGGAGGACCGGCTTATGGTGGAACAACAAAGGCATCTGGGTAAATTACATCTGAAGCTGCCTCCAGTTTCATGGATTTTACTTTCCCTCACAGCCCCTGTTTTGATGCATTTATTAGTTGATTTTAATTTCCTGGGTGCCAGAATAGTTTTTAGGGTTTTAGTCCTTCTAAATGTCAGGGGTGGTCGGGCTGGTATGGTCTTCTTCAAATGGGGGTCTTTAGCCAATATATGCCAATACTTTGATAGTATGCTTCTAATGATATTGTGGTTATTACCATATGTTGCCACGAAATTCATTTTAAAGTTCCTTTCCTTGGCATTTGCTTGACTTCTGTTGGTTTTACTGAGGCACTCATCCTGGGTTAAGCTACTCGCTTTCGTATACGCAGCCTCTACTACCTTCGAAGGGTATCCTTTTTGGACAACCTAGTTCGGATGATTTCACTCTGAGCTACAAAGTCCTCGTCTGTGGTGCAATTACGTCTAATTCTTTTAAACTGGCTGAATGGAATGTTTATCTTCCATTTTTTATAGTGTGTGCTGGAGTAGTTCAGGTAGCTATTGCTGTCTACTGTCTTGAAGAAGGTCCGGGTGGTTATTTCTCAGCCCTCTGAACTTAATTCAAGGTCCAAGTATTCTATAGTTTGCGTACTATAAGTGCCGGATAAGTGGATTCCCCAATCGGTCTTATTTAAGTGGTGATAGTGGTGTCTTCACCCTTCCGTATGAATATCAAATCATTGATATACTTTCGATAAAAAAGAATGTTTTCTGTCCAGCTTTTGGATCCATAAATGCAATTATCTTCAAAACGCCCCATGAATAGATTAGCCAGACTTGGCGCAAATTTCGTCCCCATTGCGGTACCCCTCTTCTGTAAATAGAGTGTGTCCTCAAAAGTAAACACGTTGTGTGTAAGGATGAATCTAATGCTATCAAGTACAAGTACTCCCTCATATTAATCTGGAAAGGGATTTGGGAATAACTTTCACAACAAGAACAGAAAGATCGCATCTTTACCCATCAAGTCTCCATTGCTAGTAGAACTCAAGAAGCGGGTTTCAAGGTTCTCTCCATAGGGTACAGAGGGCTTTCTAAGCTACTCTCCCTCATCCCAGCTGTCTCTTCCTTGTGTTGGAGATACAGATCTGATTGAGGTACAATTGTTCACATTTTTGGCAGTGTCCTGGTGTTAGCCAGTTTTTGGTCATAGGCAGATAACCTCTCACACTCTGCCTAATACACTGGCTTTCTTCCTGCTTCACCGTGGTGAGATCCCTTTGTCTACGTCTGTGGCGCACCACTGGGTTAACACTGCGCGAGGATGTATTTATTCCCTGTTTATGGAAACAGACCTTCTCTCCCTCTATAGCTCTTTGGTTTAGTAAGATACATGAGGTCATGAGAATGGAGGACAGATCTCTGCTGGCCTCATAGAAATAGAGTTCTCCCTCCACCTCTGTTTGTTCTCTTCGCCCCCTTCTCTTTCCTTTCCATCTCATTCCCGCTCTCTTTTCTTTCCTCCTCCTTAGGGCTCATTCACACGACCTTTGTTGTTTTGTGGTCCGTTTTTCACTGATCCGTTGTTCCGTTTCTGAGGTTTTTTTCTCTCTGATTTAAGTCCTCTTCCGTTCCATTATTGCACAAAACATATCCGTATGGTTTCCGTATTTGATCTGTTTTTTACCAAACACATGAGCAATATGGGCTGGGCATTGCATCTCTACAGTATGGATCCGCAAAACTCTGATAAAATACAGATGACATACGGATATGTGCCGTATGCGTTCCAGACCCATTGACTTGAATGGGGCCTCGGACTGTGATTTACAGACAATAATAGGACATGCGCTACTTTTTTGCGGAGCGGCCATGCGGACAAACGGAAACGGAATGCACACGGAGTAACTTCTATATTTTCTATAGCCCCATTGAAGTGAATGGTTCCGCAAAAGGAAGCGGAAAGAAAATACGTTTGTGTGCATGAGCCCTTAAGCTGCCTTCTTCTTTTAGGCTTTTCCAGATGAGGCTTGTTAAGGGACAGGAAAAACACGGACGACGGGAAGGAGTTTTACCTTCTCTGGATGTGGTTTCCCGAGCGGAGGAGCGCTCTCAGGTGAGCTGCTGAGGAGTCGACTGGGAGAAAAGAACTATTTGGGATGTGTAATGGTAGGCCTTGTATGATATATAAGACCTGGGGGAGTACAAGGCCAGAGAGCACATGGTTCTTACCTAAATGTAAGGCATAACTAAGACTGTGTGAAGGAAATCATACCTCCTCCATTTTGCTCCTCTCTCCTCACAGTGGGCTCTTCCCCTCCTTCTTTCTCATACTCCATTATTCTCCTGCTGACATTTTTACATTATCGTTAGATTAGAATGTTCTTAACCCAAGGCTGAGAATTTTGTCTTTACTTCTGTGAGAACTTCTGCAATAATTTCACTCCTTTTTGGTCTAAAGCCATTATGATATGCTCCTGGTATATAGACAAGAGTGTATGTATGTGTGTGTATGTCCGCTAAAGGAATCCGCACCGTCGCATTTACAATCACGAAATTTGGCACACAGGTACATCAGGTGTCCGGGAAGGATTTAGACCGGTTCTCAGACGTACCATTCCTGAGATATTTCCAAAAAATGCATTAGCCAATAGAAGCTTGGTCACATGACCATTATCAGCCAATAGAAGCTTGCAGGTTTCCATAACAACCCAGCCATTTATCTTCACTGCTGTAGGAGAGCTTTAAAAGAAATCTGTCACCAGGATAATCGCTATTGCAGTAAAGCCGTGGCCTAATAGCACTTAGTACCTTATTTCAAGATGTGCCTTTATTCCAGCAAAAGATGTTTTTATCCTCTGAAAATCCAGTTTATTTGGTATGCAAATGAGCCAGCAGTGCCGCGGCCTTCTCAATGTTTACCGCTGGCCAAGTGATGTCACGACTTGTATCAACTGGCCTGGGCTAAGCTCCATTCAAGGGAACGGAGCTTAGCCGCAACCAGGCCAGTGATACTAGTAGTGACGTCACTGGGGCTGCGGTAAACAGTGAGAAGGCCGCGCCGCTGCTGGAGCGCCGCTGCCTTCTCAAACAGCTGGTCGGCAGGGTTTCCGGGTGTCGGATCCCCGCCGATCAGATGCTGATGATCTATCCAGTGGATAGATCATCAGTTTAAACAAAGTGCAGAACCCCTTTAAATGAAATTGATTAAATATACCCGAGCGAAGCCGGCTCCTTCAGCTAGTGATGACATAAAACTGAAGGTCATTTTATGGAGCATCCACCTCCCTGTGAGGATTTCTTTTCTGAGCCGCTCAACTTAACCCTTAATTTGGCCTCATCATCACATCGGTAGAGCCGATTATGCTCACAACTGAGAGAAGCGGTGGAGAGTCTGACTGACTGGGATGTAATACCTAAGAAAGGGATGGCGGAGGCAGGTCATCTAGACGATACGAAGGACGTCCGATGGACAGATGTATTAATGGGGTATTCCCATCACAGACAATGGGGGCATATCTAGGCTAGGACCACCTCGGGGACCTGCACCTACAACGAGAACGGAGCGGGGAGAGCAGCGGTCCAGGCTAAAACAAAATATCAAGGAGCCATTGGCTCCAACCTGAAAAATTTAGGAGCCAAATGATATTTTTAGTCGACAAATTTTAAATACATATAATTATGGTATAATAAATGATTAGTTCTTCTAACCCCATCAATCTTGAGGCTCACCGTCCTTCATTACACCCCCTCCCTGTTCCTTCATTACACCCCCTCCCTGTTCCTCCATTACACCCCCCACCTACTCTCACCCACATGGCTTCTGTAGTCTTCCCAAAAAATGGGTTTCTCCATGAAAACATTTATCTTGATGCCGCTGCAGCCAATCACTGACCACAGTGGAGATCTGCTCCCCTTGCATCACATGACCACTTAACATAATGCAAGGGAAGCGGTGGTCAGTTATTGGCTGTAGTGGGTCCAAACAGGAAGTTTTCATGAAGGGACTCAAGACGAGCAACGGGGGCCGGGGAGCAAACGAGCCGGGACCCTGCACTGGGGATCAGGAAAGTATGAGTGTATACAAACCCTTTAAGGCGTTTATTTTTTTTAAAGGGGGTTTTAAACCAATATTCTTCTATATGGGACACAGAATGGGTTAAAATAAACTGTCCCCACTGCACTCCTTAAGAGAGGCGCCACTGCAACCAGTGACCACATCAGCCGGCATCACGTGTGGACGGGACCAGCATGACAGAGCGCTGGGGACACAGCATTCGTTTTTTTTTACATTTAGAAAAAATATAATTTAGAAGATAAAAATATAATACTTCAGGAGCTTTACTCTTTATTCTCAACACCTCTGCTTGCCTGTCAGTGAATGAAAACCTTTGTTTGCTCTCAGAGGGAGGAACGATTGCCCACATTCTACTGCTGCTCACTGTGTAACTGTGGCCGGACATGGACATTCAGTCTGTGAATGTCAACCTTGTAGGTTTCCATTCACTACCAGCAAGCAGAGGTGTGGGAAAGGTAAGAGACCTCCTCTGGCAGCTGAACTAGCCTGTGCTTAACCCCTTCATTCAAACTTGCCGGACCGCTGGAGACGGGAGCCCAAGCCACGCCCCCCTGTGTCGCGTAGTGTGAGGGGCGGATCTTCGTCCAGCAGACGTCTGCAGCGTGTCTCTGCTGGATGAAAGCCTGTTTTTCTTAACTCTTTCACCCCTGGAGGTTTTTTTTTTTTTTTTTTGGGGGGGGGGGGGGGGCATTTTAGTTCTGCGCTCCCTGCCTTCCCAGAGCCATAACTTTTGTATTTGTCTCTTCACATAGCCATATGAGGCTCGATTTCTGCCAGACAAGTTGTACTTTCCAACGCCACCATTTAATATTGCATATGATATAACGGGAAGCGGGGAAAAAAATTCCAAATGGGGTGAAATTGCAAAAAAAAAAAAAAAAAGCAATTTCACCAAAGTTTTCATTTTTTTATTTTATTTACGACGTTTAATATACGATAAAACTGACCGGTTACTTTTCTTCTACAGGTCAGTACGAATCCGGCGATACCTTATATGTATAGTTTTTCTTGCGTTTTGATAGTGAGAAAAAAATGAAAAAGTGGGAAAAAAAATCTGTTTTATCTTTTTGTCGCCATATTTTTACCCCTATAACTTTTTTGTGATTACGTGTACGGAGTATATGGGGGCTGCTCACTTTTTTCGGGGCGATCTGAACTTTTCATTGATACCATTCTGGGGTGTGTATGACTTTTTGATCACTTTTTATTAAAAAAAATTGTAGAAAATGAAGCGACCAAAAACGGCGAATCGGCCATTTGGACCCTTTTTTTTGTTTTGCTGTTTGCTGTATGGGGAATATATTTTATACTATGGGCGACATCCATGATGTGTATTTTTTTTTAAAAAAATTGTTCTTTTATTTTTAGTTTGGGAAAAGGGGGGTGATTAGAATTTTTATGGTTTTTTTATTTTTAAGGGGCTGCTGCACACAAGCTCCGACTCCTCCGATTGCCGCACAGGGGAGCCGGAGCACCACCGGAACCGCGCGCTTTTGGTTTTCAGCGCGCTCAGATGCTGTGGTCAGGATTGACCACGGCATCTGAGGGGTTAAATGTGCGCAATCGGCATTACTGCCAATTGCGGACATGAGCCGTGGGTGTCTGCTATAAGAAGCAGGCGGGCGCCCGCAGCGCTCAGGACAATGGGGGCCTATCCTAGCGATATGCCTCATTGTCTGTGATGGGAATACCCCTTTAAGGGCCTCGGATTTCTCCTGAAAGCTTCCTCAATTCTTAAAATAAACCCAAAATAATCGGAGAGAAGGAGGCGAAGATCATCAGCAAAAGAGTCTGTCAGCCAGGCCGTTCTCCAGGACCCTGGACTCTTCCTATCACTTCCTATGATGGATTCTCCTTCCCGATGTCTGACTTGTTACAGAATACAATAAAGAGGAGAGAAATCTAGAAAAGTTTACCTCTCCGCTCAGCAGGGAGATGATCTCCAAGGTGAGGTCTAATATTCTTCTGCTGATCTCCTTCCTGTCCATCCTTGGTGGTCATTCAGGAGAAGAGGAGAGAACTGGAGGAGCTGGAGGCTTCTAGGACTTCTAGGACCTGTGGTGATGTCACTGTCATCTGATCCATTTTGTTGAGCCCCGCCCCTACAGTGATCACATGATGGTGATGTCATCATAGGTCCTTCACCTTCTGGTCACTCCTCTACTGAGCCCCGCCCCCTGCACTGATCACATGATGCTGACATCATTCCCAAGTCCTTCTACACCTCATCTTCTTCATTGCTCAGCCCCGCCCCCTGCACTGATCACATGACGGTGACGTCACCCCAGGTCCTTCAGCTCTGAGACTAGAATGGAGTTGTCAGGAGGAGGTCCTTCTGTTCTTGATGTTACATATTAAATTCCTTGTGTTCCTAATTCAGGAAACTGTTTTACTAGAATTATGAATTTCCTAGATCATTATTTCATATGTATTTTTATTGATGCAATAGAAAAAATTCCATTCTGCTTGTTTTCACACTTACATAAAGGGGGTCATTTATGACCAAATATTTACTACTTTTTGGTGTATATTTGGCGCAGATTTTTTCACAAAGGTGATTTGAGGCAAAATCTGAGACTTCTTCCCCTTCCAAGTCACTTACACCAGTACTAAGAAAGGAGGAATGGCGGGGGCGGGGAAGGGGTGGCCGGCTCGTCTCATCTATCATTTTGGCGTAGAAAATTATCTAAGTCTAAGGCAGCAACAGAGCCGGTGTAGATTTCAGGCTGTTGTACGCCGGCTTAGGCGCATCAATTACCAGCGCAGGGTTACTATCGGCGTCTAAAACGCCAGTCTTAATAAATGACCCCATACATTTTCCAATATATGATCAAATTCAGAGTTTTACGGTTGTGTTCACACAGCGCGGCCATTTTGTGGCAAAAATGCGCAGCCGTTAACACTCTCATTAATGGCTGTGTGGTTTTACTAATAAAACACCGCCAAGAAACGTAGTCAATCAAAATGCCACTTCTGAAACCACGTCCACCGCGTGAACACACCCTTCATGTATTTTAATTTCACAGTTTAATCTGCCACAGCCGACTAGATAAAGGACTCCACAGAGAGGACCAATATGAATTCAATAAGCCACAGCAAATACAGGAGGATCAACTTCTGCCCACTCCATTCTAGCCTGATCTGTATAGAAGAGACTAGATAACTGACTCCAGGAGGAGGAGGACCTCCTTCTAACATCTCTACAGCTTATATTACTGACTATACAAGAGGAGGACCTCCTTCTAACACCTCTACAGCTTATATTACTGACTATACAAGAGGAGGACCTCCTTCTAACAGCTCTACATCTTATATTACTGACTATACAAGAGGAGGACCTCCTTCTAACAGCTCTACATCTTATATTACTGACTATACAAGAGGAGGACCTCCTTCTAACAGCTTATATTACTGACTATACAGGAGGAGGACCTCCTTCTAACATCTCTACATCTTATATTACTGACTATACAAGAGGAGGACCTCCTTCTAACACCTCTACAGCTTATATTACTGACTATACAAGAGGAGGACCTCCTTCTAACAGCTCCACATCTTATATTACTGACTATACAGGGAGTGCATAATTATTAGGCAAGTTGTATTTTTGAGGATTAATTTTATTATTGAACAACAACCATGTTCTCAATGAACCCAAAAAACTCATTAATATCAAAGCTGAATATTTTTGGAAGTAGTTTTTAGTTTGTTTTTAGTTTTAGCTATTTTAGGGGGATATCTGTGTGTGCAGGTGACTATTACTGTGCATAATTATTAGGCAACTTAACAAAAAACAAATATATACCCATTTCAATTATTTATTTTTACCAGTGAAACCAATATAACATCTCAACATTCACAAATATACATTTCTGACATTCAAAAACAAAACAAAAACAAATCGGTGACCAATATAGCCACCTTTCTTTGCAAGGACACTCAAAAGCCTGCCATCCATGGATTCTGTCAGTGTTTTAATCTGTTCACCATCAACATTGCGTGCAGCAGCAACCACAGCCTCCCAGACACTGTTCAGAGAGGTGTACTGTTTTCCCTCCTTGTAAATCTCACATTTGATGATGGACCACAGGTTCTCAATGGGGTTCAGATCAGGTGAACAAGGAGGCCATGTCATTAGATTTTCTTCTTTTATACCCTTTCTTGCCAGCCACGCTGTGGAGTACTTGGACGCGTGTGATGGAGCATTGTCCTGCATGAAAATCATGTTTTTCTTGAAGAATGCAGACTTCTTCCTGTACCACTGCTTGAAGAAGGTGTCTTTCAGAAACTGGCAGTAGGACTGGGAGTTGAGCTTGACTCCATCCTCAACCCGAAAAGGCCCCACAAGCTCATCTTTGATGATACCAGCCCAAACCAGTACTCCACCTCCACCTTGCTGGCGTCTGAGTCGGACTGGAGCTCTCTGCCCTTTACCAATCCAGCCACGGGCCCATCCATCTGGCCCATCAAGACTCACTCTCATTTCATCAGTCCATAAAACCTTAGAAAAATCAGTCTTGAGATATTTCTTGGCCCAGTCTTGACGTTTCAGCTTGTGTGTCTTGTTCAGTGGTGGTCGTCTTTCAGCCTTTCTTACCTTGGCCATGTCTCTGAGTATTGCACACCTTGTGCTTTTGGGCACTCCAGTGATGTTGCAGCTCTGAAATATGGCCAAACTGGTGGCAAGTGGCATCTTGGCAGCTGCACGCTTGACTTTTCTCAGTTCATGGGCAGTTATTTTGCACCTTGGTTTTTCCACACACTTCTTGCGACCCTGTTGACTATTTTGAATGAAACGCTTGATTGTTCGATGATCACGCTTCAGAAGCTTTGCAATTTTAAGAGTGCTGCATCCCTCTGCAAGATATCTCACTATTTTTGACTTTTCTGAGCCTGTCAAGTCCTTCTTTTGACCCATTTTGCCAAAGGAAAGGAAGTTGCCTAATAATTATGCACACCTAATATAGGGTGTTGATGTCATTAGACCACACCCCTTCTCATTACAGAGATGCACATCACCTAATATGCTTAATTGGTAGTAGGCTTTCGAGCCTATACAGCTTGGAGTAAGACAACATGCATAAAGAGGATGATGTGGTCAAAATACTCATTTGCCTAATAATTCTGCACGCAGTGTACAAGAGGAGGACCTCCTTCTAACACCTCTACAGCTTATATTACTGACTATACAAGAGGAGGACCTCCTTCTAACACCTCTACATCTTATATTACTGACTATACAAGAGGAGGACCTCCTTCTAACACCTCTACATCTTATATTACTGACTTTACAAGAGGAGGACCTCCTTCTAACACCTCTACATCTTATATTACTGACTTTACAAGAGGAGGACCTCCTTCTAACACCTCTACATCTTATATTACTGACTATACAAGAGGAGGACATCCTTCTAACATCTCTGCAGCTTATATTACTGATAATAGAGGAGGACCTCCTTCTAACACAGCTACAGCTTATATTACTGACTCCAGGAGGACCTCCTTCTAACAGCTCTACAGCTTATATTACTGATAATAGAGGAGGACCTCCTTCTAACAGCTCTACAACTTATATTACTGACTATACAAGAGGAGGACCTCCTTCTAACATCTCTGCAGCTTATATTACTGATAATAGAGGAGGACCTCCTTCTAACATCTCTACAGCTTATATTACTGACTCCAGGAGGACCTTCTAACAGCTCTACAGCTTCTATTACTGACTGTACAAGAGGAGGACCTCCTAACAGCTCTACAGCTTATATTACTGACTATACAAGAGGAGGACCTCCTTCTAACAGCTCTACAGCTTATATTACTGACTATACAAGAGAAGGACCTCCTAACATCTCTACAGCTTATATTACTGACTATACAGGAGGAGGACCTCCTTTTAACATTTCCACAGCTTATATTACTGACTATACAGGAGGAGGACCTCCTTCTAACACCTCTACAGCTTATATTACTGACTCCAGGAGGAGGACCTCCTAACAGCTCTACAGCTTATATTACTGACTCCAGGAGGAGGACCTCCTAAAAGCTCTACAGCTTATATTACTGACTATATAAGAGGAGGACCTCCTCCTAAGAGCTCTACAGCTTTTATTACTGACTATACAAGAGGAGGACCTCCTTCTAACAGCTCTACAGCTTATATTACTGACTATACAAGAGGAGGACCTCCTAACATCTCTACAGCTTATATTACTGACTATACAGGAGGAGGACCTCCTTTTAACATTTCCACAGCTTATATTACTGACTATACAGGAGGAGGACCTCCTTCTAACACCTCTACAGCTTATATTACTGACTCCAGGAGGAGGACCTCCTAACAGCTCTACAGCTTATATTACTGACTCCAGGAGGAGGACCTCCTAAAAGCTCTACAGCTTATATTACTGACTATATAAGAGGAGGACCTCCTCCTAAGAGCTCTACAGCTTATATTACTGACTATACAAGAGGAGGACCTCCTTCTAACAGCTCTACAGCTTATATTACTGACTCCAGGAGGAGGACAACCTTCTAACAGCTCTATAGTTTATATTACTGACTATACAAGAGAAGGACCTCCTTCTAACATTCCCATTCTCCCATATTACTGACTCCAGGAGGAGGACCTCCTTTCACCTGCTATTCTAATAAGGGTCCATGCACATGAACATATGCCCTCCGAGACATACAGTCTGTGATCAGGGCATATGTCCCAGAGCCCACAGTTTCATAGTTTACTATAATGCTGTGCGCGTCAGGCTACCCGCGGGATTACTGTCCCAGACTCGTATAATCATGGGACACGATTGATACTGCTCTGGGACATATGGCCTGCTCATGGACGCTATGTCTCGGAAGGCATACGTTTGTGTGCATGGGCCTTAAAATGCAGTTGTTAGGAGGAGGTCCACACTGTGTAGTCAGTAATATAATAGAATGGAGTTGTTAGCAGGAGGTCCTCCTCTCTTATCAGTAATATAAACTGCAAAGTTTTTAGAAGGAGATTTTCCTCTTGGAGTCAGTAATCTAGCCTGTTCACTATACAATCAGCTAGGATGGAGTTGTTAGAAGGAGGTCCTCCTTCTGCAAAGTTAGTAATATAAGCTATAGAGTTGTTAGAAGGAGGTCCTCTTCTATTATCATTTATGTAAGCAACAGAGTTGTTAGAAGGAGGTCCTCCTCCTGGAGTCAGTAATCTAGCATATTCACTATACAATCAGATAGTATGGAGTTGTGAGAAGAAGTTCCTCCTCTATTATCAGTAATATAAGCTGTAGAGATGTTAGAAGGAGGTCCTCCTCCTGGAGTCAGTGATCTAGTCTGTTCACTATACAATCAGCTAGTATGGAGTTGTGAGAAGGAGGTCCTCCTCTATAATCAGTAATATAAGCTGCAGAGATGTTAGAAGGAGGTCCTCCTCTTGTATAGTCACAGTAATATAAGCTGTAGAGCTGTTAGAAGGAGGTCCTCCTCTTGTACAGTCAGTAATATAAGCTGTAGAGGTGTTAGAAGGAGGTCCTCCTCTTGTATAGTCAGTAATATAAGCTGTAGAGCTGTTAGAAGGAGGTCCTCCTCTTGTATAGTCAGTAATATAAGCTGTAGAGCTGTTAGAAGGAGGTCCTCCTCTTGTATAGTCAGTAATATAAGCTGTAGAGATGTTAGAAGGATGTCCTCCTGGAGTCAGTAATATAAGCTGTAGAGCTGTTAGAAGGAGGTCCTCCTCCTGTATAGTCAGTAATATAAGCTGTAGAGCTGTTAGAAGGAGGTCCTCCTCTTGTATAGTCAGTAATATAAGCTGTAGAGCTGTTAGAAGGAGGTCCTCCTCTTGTATAGTCAGTAATATAAGCTGTAGAGCTGTTAGAAGGAGGTCCTCCTCCTGGAGTCAGTAATATAAGCTGTAGAGCTGTTAGAAGGAGGTCCTCCTCTTGTATAGTCAGTAATATAAGCTGTAGAGATGTTAGAAGGAGGTCCTCCTCTTGTATAGTCAGTAATATAAGCTGTAGAGATGTTAGAAGGAGGTCCTCCTCTTGTATAGTCAGTAGTATAAGCTGTAGAGCTGTTAGAAGGAGGTCCTCCTCTTGTATAGTCAGTAATATAAGCTGTAGAGATGTTAGAAGGAGGTCCTCCTCTTGTATAGTCAGTAATATAAGATGTAGAGATGTTAGAAGGAGGTCCTTCTCTTGTATAGTCAGTAATATAAGCTGTAGAGATGTTAGAAGGAGGTCCTCCTCTTGTATAGTCAGTATTATAAGCTGTAGAGATGTTAGAAGGAGGTCCTCCTCTTGTATAGTCAGTATTATAAGATGTAGAGATGTTAGAAGGAGGTCCTCCTCTATTATCAGTAATATAAGCTGTAGAGATGTTAGAAGGTCCTCCTCCTGGAGTCAGTGATCTAGTCTGTTCACTATACAATCAGCTAGAATGGAGTTGTTAGAAGGAGTTCCTTCTCTATTATCATTAATATAAGGCCTCATGCACATGACCGTTCCATTTTTTGCCGTCTGCAAACCGCGGATCCGCAAAAATCAGCAGCCGCCCGTGTTCCTTTTGCAATTTGCGGAACGGAACAGGTGGCCCATTGTAGAAATGCCTATTCTTGTCCGCAAAATGGACAAGAATAGGACATGCTATATTTTTTTGTGGGGCCACGGAACAGAGCAACATATGCGGATAGCACACAGAGTGCTGTCCGCATCTTTTGCGGCCCCATTGAAGTGAATGGGTCCGCACCCGAGCCGCAAAAACTGCGGTTCATATGCGGACCCGAACAACGGTCGTGTGCATGAGGCCTAAGCTGCAGAGTTGCTAGGAGGAGTCAGGCTACTTTCACACTAGCGTTAATATTTTCCGGTATTGAGTTCCGTCATATGGTCTCAATACCGGAAAAAAACGCTTCCGTTTTGTCCCCATTGATTGTCAATGGGTACAAAACGTAACTGAACAGAACGGAGCGCTCCAAAATACATTCCGTTCCGTTTTCATACCAGAGACCAAACCGCAGCATTCTGCGGTTTGCTTTCCGTCCTGGGATGCGGAGTCAATGGGGACGGATCCGTTTTCTCTGACACAATAGAAAACGGATCCGTCCTCCATTGACTTTCAATGGTGTTCATGACGGATCCGTCTTGGCTATGTTACAGATAATACAACCGGATCCGTTCATAACGGATGCAGATGGTTGTATTATCAGTAACGGAAGCGTTTTTGCTGAACCCTGCCGGATCCAGTAAAAACGCTAGTGTGAAAGTAGCCTAATATAAAGGCTACTTTCACACTCGCGTTTTGTGCGGATCCGTTATGGATGGATCTGTTCAGATAATACAACCGTCTGCGTCCGTTCAGAACTGATCCGTTTGTATTATCTTTTACATAACCAAGACGGATCCGTTTTGAACACCATAGAAAGTCAATGGAGGACGGATCCGTTTTCTATTGTGCCAGATTGTGTCAGTGAAAACGGATCCGTCCCCATTGACTTACATTGTGCGTCAGGACGGATCCGTTTGGCTCAGTTTCCTCAGACGGACAACAAAACGCTGCAAGCAGCATTTTGGTGTCCGCATCCAAAGTGGAACGGAGACTGAACTGAGGCTTTCTGAGCGAATCCGTTCCAGTCAGAATACAAACTGATCCGTTTTGGACGCTTGTGAGAGCCCTGAACGGATCTTGCAAATGGAAAGCCACAACGCCAGTGTGAGAGTAGCCTCAGCTGTAGAGCTGTTATCGGGAGGTCCTCCTGGAGTCAGTTGTTGAGGAAGGGTTGAGACCTATGCATATATATCCATGCATGCCTGCAAACACATGCGGGCATGTATGGTATATATATGCATACATTAACCACCGCATCATGGGGTGATGTGCGCAGATGTGCCCAGCATCTGCGCACGTCTGCCCATGGTGATCCCCAGGGGCTCATGGTGGCCCCTGTGGGAAATATGTGGTCCCTGGAAGCTGTGCCCCCTTATAATCCCCCTTATATTAGTATATATATGTGCCCCCTTATATGTGTCCCCTTATAGTTAGTATATATTTCCTGTATGATCAAGCAAGGGAGCAGGGAAAGGAAGATACAGCGGCACTACAGCAAACACCTTTTGTCTGAGTACGTCCGTGCCAGGACCTGGGGAGGCAGCCGTGGTAAGGTACACAGCAGGAGGTGGTGCTCAGCGTAGTTAAGCGGTAAGTCAATGAAAGTTGAGAGAGAGACGCGGCACTCACGCCGTTTCGCGCTGGAATAGCGCTTCTTCTGGCCGGATATATTTCCTGTATGGCCGTGTATATATTGACCCTGTATGGCAAGTGGGGACATATGCATGTCCCCTGTATGTGATGCCCCAGGTATATGCGAGTGTGTGTGTATATATAGATAT
The DNA here is from genome assembly GCF_905171765.1 of Bufo bufo. Lineage (NCBI taxonomy): Eukaryota > Metazoa > Chordata > Amphibia > Anura > Bufonidae > Bufo > Bufo bufo. The sequence continues at coordinate 16,484,519 of NC_053390.1, read as the reverse complement.
GTGTGTATGTATTTGCACACGTGTCTATGTATATACACTTATGTCAGCATGACAGTATGTATGTGGGCTTATTGCTGCCCATTCATACCCCCGGTTTTGTATGTGTTTATAGATGTGCCCCAAGCATCTGTGGATATATATATATGTATATATGCAATTCCAACTCTTATCTACAGAGTTGTTTAGAGAAAAACTTGTGCTGATAGCCTGTAGGATAACAGCTGATTAGCATCTAGTCCCCTTTTGTTCAGGCCCCATACAATCAGACTCTCTGGCACCGTTCGTGAGAGGGCCTTCTAACCAGAGACATCATAACCTGTTTTCCACACCTCTGCCCCATGGCCATGCCCATTACTCCCAGCATTTTTGGGACTAGGGGGGAGGACTAAGGCACACTATGATGTCACATGCCTGAGGAAGGAGGAGGGGGGCTGGTTTTGGGCTATAAAGCCCCAAGCAGGGCAGAGGCGCGGTCTCTTGCAACCAGACTAGAATCAGAGACACATTGCAGAGAGCAGCTCCATGATGACCACCGGGAACGCTGGAAGGATTAAGTATCTACCTGTGTAGCCCCTACCTACCCCTCACATCCCCTTATTAACCCTATATCCCCTGGTCCTGTAACCCCCATATTTGTGTCCCTGATGTGCACCTTGGGCCCTGATTAACCCTTGCCCCTGATGTGTACCCTGGGCCCTGATTTACCCTTGCCGTGTTACTGGACACCCTGATCCCCCAAACCCTTGCCTTATTATATCCTTGTTTGTACCCCTGATCCTGTGCCACTGGTTAACCCTTGTCCCTGATTCCCTGCCCCTGATTGTATTTGCAGTTACACCCCTCTGATGACCCCCACTGTATCTCACCCCTATTACTGAATTAGTGTCTGTGGACTACATACACTCCTGTAGTGCCACCGTGTAACCCTCGTCGTACCCTGTAGGGACAGTGAGTAGTCAGGTGGGGTGGTTTGTTATATACTTGTATGTGTGAACTGTATAGTTAGTTGATGGGTGGAATTGGGAACGTGTAGTGTAGTTTAGGATTGTATATTTAGTGCTGTATTGTTAGTGTATTGCGTGCGTAGTGTATTGTAAGTAATAAATACTGTGTTACTTGTAACTATCTGTGTAACGTGTAGTTATTGGCGATAGTTAGTTAGTAAGGCGCATGCAGCTAGCGTAGCGAACAGTGTAAAGCATAGCGAAGGTATTGTGTATTTGGTATATAAAGGTATAAATTGGCGGAGTCAATAGACGGCTCCTCCCATTTATGAATATTAATTATTGATATTTACATAAATATTGGTGATTAATATTCACCCTTTACATCAGTAATGTAGTCTGTTCTGTTCTGTGCAGGCTGGAATGGAGGGGGCAGAAGGAGACTGTCACGAACCGGCAGGACAGGTAGTGAATCCTCTGGACCAGAGAGGCGATGGCGCGGGTTGTACTAGAGGACCGGTTCTAAGCAGTTACTGGTCTTCACCAGAGCCCGCCGCAAGGCGGGATGGATTTGCCGTGGCGGTAACTACCAGGTCGTGTCCCCTAGTAACAACTCGACCTCTCTGGCAGCTGATAAGGCGTGGTACACAGGGAGAAGGCAAGAGCGTAGTCGGACGTAGCAGCGGTCAGGGCAGACGGCAAAGGTTCAAAGGCGAGTGGATGGTAGCAACGGGCACGGCAACAGGTAAGGCAACTAACATCGTAGGGAACGCTTTCTCTGAGGCACAAGGCACAAAGATCCGGCAGAAAGCTGTGGGAGGAGAAAGTATAAATGGGCAGTGCACAGGTGCAGCCTAATTAAGTCAGCACTGCCTCTGACAACCTTAACCCTTAATAACCCCTTTGGACCAGGCACCAATCACTGGTGCACTGGTCCTTTGAATCTAAGAGTCCCGGCGCGCGCGCCCTAGAGAGCGAGGACGCACACGCCGAGACGCTGGAGTGCTGTCTGGGGGCATACGCTGTGAGCGCTCCGAGGCCAGCAGGGGACCCGGAGCGCTCAGCGTAACAGAGGCCCTCCTGTATTTGATGTGACTTTTATTATAAGATATGATATACGGGGATTTTAATAAATATTTTAAAACAATTTGACATATTTAACCCTTTATAATCTGGCCGATTTTTGTGTTTCCATTTTCTACCCTCTTCCCTAATGTAGTCTGTGTGGAGCAGACTAGAATGGAGTAGGAAAAAGTAACCAAGCCTGTTCAGGGGTTAAGCCTCATGCACAGAACCTTATCCGTTTTGCAGTCCGCAAAGTGCCGAACCATAAGATACGTATGTGAACCGTACCCGTTTTTTTCGCAGACCCATTGACTTTGATGGGTCCACGGTCTGCATTTTGAGGACATATTCTATCAGTTTTTCAGTCTTCAAATCGCAGATCCACAATATACGGATGTGGTCTGTGTGCCATCCAAAATATTTTTCGCTGACTCGTAGACAATGCATTTTGCAGACATATTTTAACTTTTTGCGGAACAGATATACAGATGCAGAAAGCACATGGATAATCTGCGTCCTTTAAATATCCATATTTCTGTTCTGCAAAAGATAGAACATGTCCTATACTCGTGAACCACAGACCATTTGAAGTCAACAGGTCAGTAAAAAATGCAAATGCAACATGGACGGTATCCATATTTTGCGGACCTTCGATTTCCCAACCACAAAATATATATGGTCATGTGCATGAGGCCATAGAAGGAGGTCCTCCTTCTGAAGTCCTGAATATAGCCTGTTCAGTGCGGAGCAGGCTAGAATGGTGTTGGCAAAAGAAGATATGAATAATCTACCCTTTGCAGTGGTTAGGAGATCCAGCAGTCATTAGAATGGAGTCCTCCTTCTGGATTCTGCAATCTAATCTGTTTAGTGTAGAGCAGGATGGAATGGAGTGGGCGAAAGGAGTTATGAGTAATCTGCCTTGTTCAGTGGCTAGAATGAAGTCATCCTTCTGGAGTCCGTAATATACCCTGTGCAGTTGGTAGAATGAGGTCCTCCTTCTGGAGTCCGTAATATACCCTGTGCAGTTGGTAGAATGAGGTCGTCCTTCTGGAGTCCGTAATATACCCTGTGCAGTTGGTAGAATGAGGTTGTCCTTCTGGAGTCCGTAATATACCCTGTGCAGTTGGTAGAATGAAGTCCTCCTTCTGGAGTCCGTAATATACCCTGTGCAGTTGGTAGAATGAGGTCGTCCTTCTGGAGTCCGTGATATTACCTTTGCAGTTGGTGGAATGAGGTCGTCCTTCTGGAGTCCGTGATATTACCTTTGCAGTTGGTGGAATGAGGTCCTCCTTCTGGAGTCCGTAATATACCCTGTGCAGTTTGTAGAATGAGGTCGTCCTTCTGGAGTCCGTAATATACCCTGTGCAGTTGGTAGAATGAGGTCGTCCTTCTGGAGTCCGTAATATACCCTGTGCAGTTGGTAGAATGAGGTCGTCCTTCTGTAGACCGTAATATACCCTGTGCAGTTGGTAGAATGAGGTCGTCCTTCTGGAGTCCGTAATATACCCTGTGCAGTTGGTAGAATGAGGTTGTCCTTCTGGAGTCCGTAATATACCCTGTGCAGTTGGTAGAATGAGGTCGTCCTTCTGGAGTCCATAATATACCCTGTGCAGTTGGTAGAATGAGGTCCTCCTTCTGGAGTCTGTAATATACCCTGTGCAGTTGGTAGAATGAAGTCCTCCTTCTGGAGTCCGTGATATACCCTGTGCAGTTGGTAGAATGAGGTTGTCCTTCTGGAGTCCGTAATATACCCTGTGCAGTTGGTAGAATGAGGTCGTCCTTCTGGAGTCCGTAATATACCCTGTGCAGTTGGTAGAATGAAGTCCTCCTTCTGGAGTCCGTGATATACCCTGTGCAGTTGGTAGAATGAGGTTCTCCTTCTAGAGTCCGTAATATAACCTGAGCTGGCTAGAATAGAATGTGTCCTATTTTTGAGGTGAAATCTTACACTCATGATATTCTTAGGAAAACTATTACATGTAATTTTAATATAACCTAAAATTGAATGTCAGTATTGAAGGCTTAAACCTGGCACAGTTATATAGATTTTACAGTGAGACGGGTACAACGCTGCGACTCTCGTTATATGTTTTGTAAATGGCAAATGTATTGATAGAACTGTAACTCCCACTGCAGAGTTCTATGGAGGGGGATGTGGAATAGCGTAGGACATGCTTGAGGTTTATACACTTTGATGTAGTCAAGTGCAGACACACCATAGGCCCTTTTGAAAAGATTCCTGGTGGGATGATTCCTTGGGGGCCACCCAAGCAGAGGGACAAATACACAATGACCTGACCCTTCCAGCATCAACCTCTTACAGACACAGGGCGTACCTGTATACCCTGATGTCCGAGTCCTTAAGGACACAGGGCGTATAGGTACGCCCTGTGTATTTCTGATCACTGCCGCGCGGCGGGCGGTGATCGGAATGGGGTGCCTGCTGAAATCATGTAGCAGACACCCTGTGACAATGCCGATGGGGGTCCTGTGAGCCCCCCCCCCCCCCCGTATCGGTGATCACTGCGGATTAACCCCTTCTATGCCGCAGTCCGCGCTGACTGCGACATAGAAGTTGTTTGTGGACCTGCCTTCTACGGGTGCCGAGGAGATCCAGCCTCAGGCCCGTCTCCTTGGCAACCTGTTAGTGTATGACTCAGTGTCATACACTAACAGGCAATGCATTACAATACAGATGTATTGTAATGCATTGCAGAGGGGATCAGATCCCCAAAAGTTGAAGTCCCAGAGTGGGACCGAAATAAAGTTTTAAAAAAAAATAGTAAAAAAAAAAAGTGTTTAAAAAAAAAAATTAAGTTTCAAGTTAAAAAAAGGAAACACGCCTCTTTCCCCTAATTTTATAATAAAAAAATTGAAAAAAAATTGAAAAAACACACATATTAGATATTGCCGCGTCCGTAATGGCCGGCTCTATAAATATATCACATGATCCACCTCGTCCGATAGACCCCATAAAAAAATATAAAAACAGTGTCACCTTACATCACTAAGAGTGCAACAAGCGATCAAAATGGCATTTGCCCCCCAAAATAGTACCAATCTGTCACCTCATCCCGCAAAAAATTTGCCCCTACATGGGACAATCGCCCAAAAAATAAGAAAACTATGTCTCTCAGACTATTGAGACACTAAAACATGGTTCAAAAACGATATTAGTGTAAATGTAAAAAACTTTGTCCTCTTGTAGCAGTTTTTATTCTTTTAAATATTCTCTCCTCTTTTACCTTGTTGATTCCCTTTATGTATTTAGCAGTTTCTATCATATCCCCTCTGTCTCGTCTTTCTTCCAAGCTATACATGTTAAGGTCCTTTAATCTTTCCTGGTAAGTTTTATCCTGCAAGCCATGTACCAGTTTAGTAGCTCTTCTCTGAACTCTCTCCAAAGTATCAATATCCTTCTGGAGATATGGTCTCCAGTACTGAGCACAATACTCCAGATGAGGTCTCACTAGTGCTCTGTAGAGCGGCATGAGCGCCTCCCTCTTTCTACTGGTAATGCCTCTCCCTATACACCCAAGCATTCTGCTAGCATTTCCTGCTGCTCTATGACATTGTCTGCCTACCTTTAAGTCTTCTGAAATAATGACCCCTAAATCCCTTTCCTCATATACTGAGGTTAGGACTGTATCACTGATTTTATATTCTGCTCTTGGGTTTTTACACCCCAGGTGCATTATCTTGCACTTATCAACATTAAATTTTAGTTGCCATATTTTTGACCATTCCTCTAGTTTTCCTAAATCCTTTTCCATTTGGTGTATCCCTCCAGGAACATCAACCCTGTTACAAATCTTTGTGTCATCAGCAAAAAGACACACCTTACCATCGAGGCCTTTTGAAATTTCGCTGATAGAGATATTAAACAATATGGGTCCCAGAACAGATCCCTGAGGTACCCCACTGGTAACAAGACCATGGTCTGAATATACTCAATTGACTACAACCCTCTACAACTTAGAACCTCTTCCTCTGTAAAGACACATGCATCAAAAGATTCATTAGTCTTCTTTCCTAACTGAGGTCCTTTTCCTTTATTTTCCTTTGTAAAAACTGAACAGAAGTATTCATTGAGGCAGTCAGCTAGTTCTTTATTCTTCTTCCATATACCTTCCTTCTTTTGTTTTTAATTTGTTAATTCCTTGTTTTAGTTTCCTTTTTTCATTTATGTATCTGAAGAATGTCTTATCGCCTTTTTTCACTGACTGAGCTAATTTCTCTTCTGCCTGTGCTTTAGAAGCTCTTATAACTTGTTTGGCCTCTCTCTGCCTAATCTTATAAATTTGCCTGTGTAGTGTCCCACTACGTAAGGGTGGGCACTACACAAGGGTCAATTGGGGCACGTTGTTCTCCACCTCCTGTGGAACATTTTTTTTTATGTATATTGCCATGTTATTTATGTTTATCTCCTGTGTACCAGGCCTGTAGGGGTGTAGTTCCTCCTCCTAGACAGTAGAGGGAGCTAGGGAACCCCCTAGTATAAAGAGCCAGGTCCAGACCAGAGAGAGGGTGTGTAGTCAGGATTACTCCTCTTCTGTTGAGCTACTACAATATTTTACGCATAGGTTTTGATGCCGGATTCCTAAAGGTGGCTTACATAAAATTGCTACATAAAAGGCGGAAAACTTCCTAATGATCCCAAGTTCATATCAGCTTATTTCCTTGATATAAACTGACTTGAAGCTATAGTCAAAAATGCTAATATGTTTGTTGGCAGAAGAGTGGCTGCAAGGCCCTGAAAGTTCTAGACAAGGTCTGGAACCAGGGGCGGACTGGAAACTAAAAGTGGCCCTGGAAAAAAAAACTTAAAAATGGCCCTATATTGCAGGAGGGTCCAAATTGACAGAAGGCAGAGCAACATAATTAGTCAGGGATAACATATGTAGGCAGGGACAATAGAAGTAGGCAGGGCCAGCAATACCATAGTTCAGAGCAATATACCGCCTTAGCTGATCCAAATACCACAGTGCAGCACAAAATACTGCCTCCTGCGCTACTGTATTGAACGGTATCACTGTCCTGAGGACATCGATTCAGTTGAACTCAGGAGGGACCTGTGGCTGCTGAACAGGTGTGTAGGAGAAAATCAGATCATTAGGAGGGTTTGGGTGGCCCTCCTGGGCATCGGCCCACTGGGAAATATCCCTGTAGGGTCTATGGCCAATCCGCCCCTTTCTGGAACCATTCTTAGATGGGTGAGTATATCACATTGCTAGCACTGCACACAAAGAAAGCCTTTAATACTGTTAGGTTGAGCTGGCTGGGGAAGGTACAAGACAAGACAAGCGTTTGCGGTAATTTCAGAGTCTTCATCTTGGACCTATATGAAAATCCCAGTTTGAATTTATACTCAAGGCTTCTTTCAGAATCATTTAAATTAACCAAGAAAATGACTCGGGATTGCTCCATGTCACCCTAACTATGTAATGTTGCCTTCAAACCACTGATTTATCTTGAGGACTCATCCCTTTATCAGGGTGGTAGCAGAAAGGAAGAAAAACAGGACCTTTTCCCGGCGTTGATGCAGAAGACGTGGGACCAGATTAGTATAGGTAACAAAGTAATTCTTTATTCCAGGTCTACGCGTTTCACAGACTAACAGCCCCCTTCATCAGGACAATAAAACATTTACAGTGTGCATAGTTGTGTGTGTTTTATTTGTGCTTTGTTTGGGCGCGCTATTCTCGGGCAGTAGGGGGAGGGAGAGGGGAGGATGTTTGTGGGCAGTGTGTCGCGCGAGTGACAGCGCTGCTACATCGTGGTGGGAGAAGGCTGAGGGCAGAGTGCTGGCTGGATGATCAACTTGCTGGGTTGTGAAACAAAGAGCTGGTGAGCGATGATTTACCTAAATGTCAATCGGGCGTAACACCGCCCACAAACATCCTCCCCTCTCCTCCCTCCCCCTCACCTTTCCCTCCCCATACTGCCCGAGAATAGCGCGCCCAAACAAAGCATAAATAAAACACACACAACTATGCACACTGTAAATGTTTTATTGTCCTGATGAAGGGGGCTGTTCGTCCCTGGAACGAGTAGACCTGCAATAAAGAATTGTTACTTTTTTACCGATACTAATCTGGTCCCACGTCTTCTGCATCAGAGCAAGGAAAAGGTCGTGTTTTTCTTCCTTTCTACTACTGTTTCTCATCCTTGAAACTGCTGCAGCGGTAAGGGTAAAGACCTTGGCAGCAGAGCAGATCCCCCGCAAGCTGGACGGGAAAATACCAGCAAGGCAAAATAAAGTTGTTGTGACTCATCACAACGTCATATGGTAAGCGCAACTCATTATCTATTTATGGCAAACAGCAACACACACGAGGCGCTGCCTCCTGTCTCTTTTCCTCTCCTATATTTATCTGGGTCGTGTTCTTCATCAATGAGCACTGTCCACCATTGACAACAAATTTGAACAAAACTAGTGTTACAGCTACAGAAATAGTTGTGTCTAAATATGGCATACGTGGAACAACAGACCGAAACAGCAAAACTTCTTTGACAAAGGAAACCCTTTTATTGTTAAACATTAGTCGAGGACAAAAATAGTTCAGTCTATGACAATCCACCAATAAAATCAGTGGTTATTACAGAGAACTTCAGGGAACTCGGAGTGTCCTTAATCTACAGGCTTCCTTGAACAGGGTTTCAGGTGGGAAAACATGGAGCAAGTCTCAGCAATAGTCACACAGGATTTCACTTCAAGGCAATGCTACATGACATTATCTTCAATATCATTAAAACAGCAATCTCAGAAATGTATGGCATATGCTGCGTCCTTGGGACCTGCAGGTATCTGTAGAACGGGGAACCCCTCACCCAGCCCAGTGTATCCAGGTTTCAGTGAAGGCTTGATTACCAAGAAACCGAGATTACTGTCCTATTGTTTCAGTAAACCAGACCTCTTCTCGCAGCCTCATAAATGTCTGGGATGAGAATAACTCTTTAATTGTAAAATTTAAAATATAAAAAAGTTAGTAACCCTTTAATGACCAGGCCTAAAAAGGTCTTCGTGACTGGACACTTTCTTTTTGTGATTTAGTGCGGATGTGATGGTTTAACAGTTCTAACATTATTCTCCCAGTTCAGCCTATTATATTGCAAAAGTTGACATGGAGTGGCTTAGGCTACTTTCACATCTGTGACAGGGTGACCTGGCTGCCAGTTCTGGCAGAGAATGCCAGGAATCGGGCGGACAAATACCGCAGTGTGCAGCGGTTTGTGTCCAGCCAATTCTCTGCATATCTGCCAGACCCCACTATAGTTAATGGGGCCAGCGGACATTATGGTTGCATTGGGCATGGCAGGATTCAGAGAACTCCAGAAGGCTGTTCTATGCAGGAACAGCCTGCCGGAATTGCTGCAGTAGATGTGAAACTGCACTCATTAAACGCTATGCAGCAAGGAAAGGAGAAGGCAGAAGCGGTAATAAATCAATTCTGTCTACTCCTCCTGGTCTTCGGCTGTCAGTGACAGGCAAAGACAGGGCCTGCTCCTGGCTAAATTGTAGGAGCAAAAACTTTAATTCTGCACTGTACATGCACAGTGCTCCAGATTAAAGCCCAGCACCAGCGTTTGGTCAAGAAACTATACATCTTCCTATACAGGATTTATCTGATGTTTTCTGGAAGTCGCCAGCATCAATTTTGAATCTAAATGTACTGTCGCGGTCTCTAACCTGACAGGTGTCAGAATATCTAAGAGATTGGCTGCACGTGATGTTATCTGACAACCTCTTTGGTTTACTTGTTTTCAGTGTTGTTGCTGATAATGACCAAAACTCTTGTCTCAGCTGTAGCTTAGTGGTCATTACAACTCCTCTATTTAGTGTGGCTTCACCCATCATGCTATGCCGTTAATAGCTTCAGTTTGGTTTTGGAAGTGCTGGTGTGTTGTCCTCTGCAGAGTTCCTGCTCGTCCATTTACCGTATTTTTCGTCCTATAAGAAGCACTCCCCCCCCCCCCCCCCCAAAAAAAAGTAGGGGCAAAATGGCAGTGCGTCTTATGGGGCGAATCCTGCAATTTACACTGATACACCACCGCAAGGATGCTGCAGAGCGCGGCCAGCGGGTGTATCAGCAGGGAGGGAGGAGGGGCTGGGGGTCGGCATCTGGTTTTGTAATGGCAGTGGGGCCCGGTGCAGTCACTGTATTCTATTACACCGGGCCCCGCTCTCTGTAGTAATCATATCTAACCTGTAGGCAATGTTAAACTATAGAAATCATGTGCAATCCAGCCTGTAGTACTTACTACAATCTTCTGTAGCAGGCAGGAAGCCGGGCGGGCGTCAGCATAACTCACTACATCACACGCCTACTCCTCCCAGGTGTGTGACGTAGTGAGTTACGTTGCCGCCCGGCCTCCTGCCTGCTACGGAAGATTGTAGTAAGTACTACAGGCTGGATTGCACATGATTTCTATAGTTTTTAACATTGCCTACAAGTTAGATATGATTATTACAGAGAGCGGGGCCCGGTGTAATCGAATACAGTGACTGCACCGGGCCCCGCTGCCATTACAAAACCAGATGCCGACCCCCACCACCTGTATTGGGGGTCATTCACTATACAGGGACACTGTTATGGGAGGGATCTGTGGATGACACATAGCATAAGGTGCTATATATGTGTCATCCACAGATTCCCTCCCATAGCAGTGTCATGCCATCCACAGATGCCCCCATAACAGTGCCATCCACAGATACCCTATAATAGTGTCATCCACAGACCACCATTAGTTTAAAACCCACCAAAAGCACACCTTTTGGTTCAAAATTTTTTTTCTTCTTATTTTCCTCCTCAAAAACCAAGGTGCGTCTTATGGGCCTTATAGGGCGAAAAATACGGTACTTCAGAAGTTAAGTGTTACTTTCCTTTCATATTTTGTGGTTTCCCCTCTGTCTTTTGTTACTAGGCCTCAGGGAGACGCTGATTCATATTGGAAGGAACAGACCGTCTCAAGCCCAGACAAGGGCGATTCAGGGTATCCGGGGTCTTAGGTTCCAGTGTATGAACATTCCTACCCTCAAGGTCTGTTCATACGGATAGGAGTCAGGACTAGGATTAGGTGGTGTCTGTTTTCCTTTCCCTAGCTTTGAGGCCTAGTTCCTTTTCCCTTCCGTCCTGTGGTCGGTGTGGTGTTCCCTCCCACATCACTATGTGACATATACAACCTGAAATGAAAACTGTGAATCCCCCAGAGATAAATAGTTTGATTATATTGTGACCATATAGCTGTATAACTGTGTTGCTCTTGTGCAGTTGTATATTTTACATACTTTTTCTTATACTTTTATTACTTCTAACACCCGGGGTCGGAATAGTATTGAGAAAATCTAATAAAAAATGTTGTTAAAAAGAAGAAAAATCTAATAGAATATGTTGTTAAAAAGAAGAAATTCTATTACATGCATTAGATCTTCAACAAGCAGAGCATAAATGAGCGGGCGACCTACCGGCCAGTACTTATCTGAGACATACAAAATACCAATAATTCATCAACATTTCCTGGCACAAATATAAGATTTCCTTTTATCTTTATAAGGGTTCTCCTGTTTTTTTTTAGAAAACCCATCTTTTCTTCTGTGCCATGGAAGGACCATGAGGACCATGACTGGATATGTTCCTTTTCTGTTCATTAGCATTTAATATTATTTGGTTAATATAATCTGGTCAGGACATAGGAGGAAGAGCCCGCAGCCTGTGTGAGCGAAGCAGAGACTGCAGCATTGGCGGCACAATGAGTGGACAAGTGCTAACTAAAACATCTTTCTACCACAGGACAGAAGAAAGGATTGATCTCCCCAAAAGCCTGGAGAGTCCATTACTGTTAAAACAATTCCCTGGAGCGTTGTTACTTCTCCCCATGTCACTCTGGACTCTCCCGCAGTGTGGGTGGAGGTGTGAATACAGTGATAAGAAGCAAGATTCATGGGGACAATTCATCTTCACTGCTCTGGAAGAAAACAAAGCTCTTCTTCTCTTCCTTATATCGACAACACTTTTCCTTTGTGGATCTCAGTCACAGTTTACATCAGAGAAATATTAATTTGGACATCTGGGAGATCCAGAATAATTGTAACCAAAAATATAAATATTCTTATTGGCTGTTTAACCACCTCAGCTCCCCTAGCTTAAACCCACTTAATGACCAGACCACTTTTTACAATTCTGCACTACACTACTTTCACCGTTTATTGCATACAACCTACCACCCAAATGATTTTTACCTCCTTTTCTTCTCACTAATAGAGGTTTCATTTGGTGGTATTTCATTGCTGCTGCCATTTTTACTTTTTTTTATATTAATCAAAATTTACCGAAATTTTTGCCAAAAAATGACATTTTTCACTTTCTGTTGTAAAATTTTTCAAATAAAACTACATTTCTATATCAATTTTTCTCTAAATGTATTGTTCTACATGTCTTTGATAAAAAAAAATGCAATAAGTGTATATTTATTGGTTTGGGTAAAAGTTATAGCGTTTACAAACTATGGTGCAAAAAAATTAATTTACGCACTTTGACTTTCTGAGCACCTGTCATGTTTCCTGAGGTTCTACAATGCCCAGACAGTAGAAACACCCCACAAATGACCCAATTTTGGAAAGTAGACACCCTTATGGGTATTCGCTTATGGGCATAGTGAGTTCATGGATGTTTTTATTTTTTGTCACAAGTTAGCAGAAATTGATTTTTTTTTTTCTTACAAAGTCTCATATTCCACTAACTTGTGACAAAAAAATGAAATTTTACATGAGTTCACCATACCCCTCACTGAATACCTTGGGGTGTCTTCTTTCTAAAATGGGGTCACTTGTGAGGTATTTATACTGCCCTGGCATTTTAGGGGCCCTAAAGCGTGAGAAGTAGTTTAGAATCTAAATGCGTAAAAATGCCCTTTGAAATCCTAAAAGTACTCATTGGAATTTGGGCCCCTTTGCCCACCTAGGCTGCAAAAAAGTGTCACACATGTGGTATCGCCGTACTCAGGAGAAGTAGGGCAATGTGTTTTGGAGTGTATTTTTACATATACCCATGCTGGGTGAGATAAATATCTCTGTAAAAGACAACTTTTCCCATTTTTTTATACAAAGTTGTCATTTTACAGAGATATTTCTTTCACCCAGCATGGGTATATGTATAAATACACATTAAAACACATTGCCCTACTTCTCCTGAGTAAGGCGATACCACATGTGTAACACTTTTTTGCAGCCTAGGTGCACAAAGGGGCCCAAATACCAATGAGTATTTTTAGGATTTCACAGGGCATTTTTTACGCATTTGGATTCCAAACTACTTCTGATGCTTTAGGGCCCCTAAAATGCCAGGGCAGTATAAATACCCCACATGTGACCCCATTTTGGAAAGAAGACACCCCAAGGAGGAATAACCCGGCCGCCCGCAGGATGCATCCCTGCGTTAGGCGGTCGGGAGGTGGTTAAGGTCCATCAATAAATTGATGATATGTTAAAATATGTGAAAATGGTTTCTCTCCTTTGTGAGTTTTCTCATGGTTAACGAGACCAGATTTTTGTGTAAAACATTTCCCACATTCTGAACATCAATATAGTGTGTCTCTTGTGTGAATTCTCTCATGAATAACAAGATGTGATTTACTTCTAAAAAATTCCCCACATTCTGAACATGAATACGGCTTCTCTCCTATGTGACTTCTCTCGTGTGTAACAAGATGTGATTTATTTTTAAAACATTTCCCACATTCTGAACACGAACATGGTGTGTCTCCTGTGTGAAATCTCTGATGTGTAACAAGATCTGATTTCTGTGTAAAACATTTCCCACATTCTTAACATGAATATGGTTTGTCGCCTGTGTGAAATCTATGATGTTTAACAAGGGCTGATTTGTACGTAAAACATTTTCCACATTCTGAACATGAATATGGCTTCTCTCCTGTGTGGCTTCTCTTATGTGTAATAAGATGTACTTTCTGTGTAAAACATTTTTCACATTCTGAACATGAATATGGCTTCTCTCCTGTGTGTCTTCTCTCATGTATAATAAGATGTGCTTTCTGTGTAAAAAATTCCCCACATTCTGAACATGAATACGGCTTCTCTCCTGTGTGACTTCTCTCGTGTGTAACAAGATGTGATTTATTTTTAAAACATTTCCCACATTCTGAACACGAATATGGTGTGTCTCCTGTGTGAAATCTCTGATGTGTAACAAGATCTGATTTCTGTGAAAAACATTTCCCACATTCTGAACATGAATATGGCTTCTCTCCTGTGTGAAATCTATGATGTTTAACAAGGACTGATTTGTGTGTAAAACATTTTCCACATTCTGAACATGAATATGACCTTTCTCCTGTGTGACTTCTCTGATGTGTAATAAGATGAGATTTCTGTGTAAAACATTTCCCACATTCTGAACATGAATATGGCTTCTCTCCTGTGTGACTTCTCTCATGTGTAATAAGATGTGATTTCTGTATAAAACACTTCCCGCATTCTGAACATGAATATGGTTTGTCTCCTGTGTGAAATCTATGATGATTAACAAGATCTGATTTTTGTGTAAAACATTTTCCACATTCTGAACATGAATATGGCTTCTCTCCTGTGTGGCTTCTCTCATGTGTAATAAGATGTGATTTCTGTATAAAACACTTCCCGCATTCTGAACATGAATATGGTTTGTCTCCTGTGTGAAATCTCTGATGTTTAACAAGACTTGATTTCAGTGTAAAACATTTTTTACATTCTGAACATGAATATGGTTTCTCTCCTGTGTGAATTCTCTCATGGTTAACAAGATCTGATTTTTGTATAAAAGTATTTCCACATTCTGAACATGAAAACAGCTTCTCTCCTGTGTGACGTCTCTCATGTTTAACAAGATCTGATTTCTGTGTAAAACATTTCACACAGTATGAACATGGATATGGTTTCTCTCCTGTGTGAATTCTCTCATGAATAATAAAATTAGATTTATATGTAAAGCACTTCCCACATTCTGAACAGGAGTATGGCTTCTCCTCTGTGTGAGTTCTTTTTTGTGTAGAAAGGTCCAAGCTTTTTGTGAACTGTTTACCACACTGAAGTCTTTTACCACCTTTCTGAGCTGTACCTGTGATAACAACGTGCAATTGTTCAGGAAAAGGTTCGCCATTATATGATAATTCTGTACTGTGAAGTCCTGGATAAACATTTAGGTTTTCTCCTGAAGAGTGCTGCATTATATCTTCATCTTCTACTTTATAATTTCGTAACAACATGAAGTTTTTCTCAGAACTCTT
Organism: Bufo bufo; assembly: GCF_905171765.1. Taxonomy (NCBI): domain Eukaryota; kingdom Metazoa; phylum Chordata; class Amphibia; order Anura; family Bufonidae; genus Bufo; species Bufo bufo. The sequence goes on along the minus strand of NC_053390.1, from coordinate 16,469,229 downwards.
ACTGGGAATTTCTGCTAATATAAAAATTGAAATTTGCGGTTTTATATTTTACCAAACTGTTAAGCATACAAACTTATAAAGTTCCTGTTAGGCTGGAAGTGGATCCAGCAGGAAGGAGCAGTAAAATCCATTCATTTCACTCATTGTGGCTAAAAAAATGCCCCCAAAACTGCATTTGTTATTCCATCTTATAAGGCTTTCTATAACATTTTCTGATGTCCTGATAGAGTCGAAAATTTTGGTTTACACCTGCTCACAACTTTTATTATATACAGTAAGTCAAGATTTGATAAAACTGTAAATTTGAACAGCCCATGTCTGGACACCAGCCTCGCACTTTGTTAACACATATATGACAGACAAGCATCCATCACCACGTTCCTCAACACAAACTGTAATGATTATAAATAGATCTTAGACCTGATGATACTGATGTCCTCACTAGAAGAATCCATGTCATAATACCCACCTAAAGCTTAATTCACAAGCTCTTTTAAGTGTACCTCCTCGTCTGCTGCTGCCGAAATCTCACAATGCTCAGAACAAGCTTCAGACTCCCTGGCTCTTTAGTGAGAATGTGCCCGTCTTCCAGCAGGAGATTCGGTGTAAGATTACAGCTTCTAATTGCATCTGATGCTTTTCTTTACTACACAGCTATGAGGACTGCAGCCTGCACTGCGCATGTGTGAGATATCAGGAGCAACAGTGGGAAGAGACTGAGTACAGCTTGTGAATATAGGACTCGTGAGCAATCTTACTTTCTCACTTTAATATTCACATTCTGACATGGAATTTCAAAATAAGTACACCGGCCTCATCAGGTCTAAGAGATCTGTTTAATACTACAAGCAGTTTGTATTGTGAAATCTTGGGAGATCCTCTTTAACATTGTTATCAACAATTTAATCATGGCCACAGTCTACATTTAACAAGATAATATGTCATGATGTTCTGTAAAGAGCATGTTTCAGGCTGAATTCACGGACATGACAATGTGGTCTGTATGACCTAGGGGCTGCACAGTCACCAGACCTCAGGTTTATAGACATCTGTAGGATGCAGTGGAGTAGACAGAGTGAGGTCATCAATCAGAACCTGTAATAAAGGTTTCCAGCACCTTGTTGGGTCCATTACACTAAGAATTCAGGATGTTCTAAGGGGAACAAGGGTCCTATCAAGAATTAAGAAGGTGGAGCTAATGAAGTGTCCTGTGAGTGCAGGTGGCCATCACTGAGACGTCTGTGTCTGTACAATAATCACATATGACATCGGAGCTTCCTGATAATTAGAGTTGAGTGAATCAAGCTTTGGATCAGAGATCCAAAGTCGATTCGTTGGAACACTTCAGTTTTAATGCTGTCTCTGTAATGCATTAAAATGTATTGCCTCCGTGTAGGCAAAATTCATGATGATGATGATGATGTATAGTCTTGTGTACACGCAGTCTTTCCCTTAGGGCCTCGATGCGCTTAGCTGGCTGATTCAACAAGGGAGGAAAAAGATGAAGGCATGACACTTTACCATGGGCCGCAAAGGCCTAGAAGATAAGGCACCTTTTCCAGAGACCAATTTACTAGCAAATTTACGTTGCAGGTACAAGGGCCCCACACCATGGAATACCCTATGCATGAAGCATCCAATCTTGAACATCACCCGTTGTTGGACGGGGAGCCAGTGCAAGGCATTAAGAGAGGGAGTGATATGCTCTCGGAGGGCAACACCCGTTAGTGTGAGACTTTGTGAATGAATTTAGTAATCTACAAATTCATCTTCTACAAATTTGATTTATAAAATTGCTCAAAATGGCATCCAACATTTTACATTTCACAGTACAGTTGTGAGCACAGCAGAGCAGGGGTGATTAATAGAGAGGATCAATTAATAGAGAGGATCACAAGACCCTGCGAGAGTCCCTGCCCTGGGGGGCTCTCCCATAATGCCTTGCAGTCAGCCTCAGCCAATCAGAAAGAACGATATGGACAGGTCATAGGTACTATGATCACAAACAAGAAAACTATTCTGAGCTTGGACATGGATGAGGCAGGACCTCTCAGCAACTCGTAAAAAGAAAGTTATCAGCGAGTTCAGAGTCTGATAGGAAATCATTTAGACATTTACTTAGATGGATTGATTTCATTCATTTATAGAGAGAGTTTTTAGCTGGTGACAGTAAAAGGGTCATATAGGGTTCTGTGTGTTGCTTTGCCTCCAGCCATGGGCAATCCTGTGCTAGCTTTGTTGTAGTATGCCTTTTTTCTGGTGTGCAGGAGCCATGTACTGGCTGCTCATTTTTTTGTTAACATCATTGCACTGGACATTGTCCAAATACACATTTTTTCCAGAAAGCTGTTGCACAGATTCTTCAAGTTTCAGCATTTATTTTTGCTGCAGACTGTCTCCAACTGGGCATTTTTAAAAAAAGAAATTGTTGAAAATTTTATTACAAAAAATACAAGTGGACCAGCTGTGTTTGGCTTCACTGTTTTAAAAGTTTTTCAAAATGTTATTACAAAAATTAAATTCATCACAGACTAGTGTACCGGACATTACATTCTGTGTCACTATTATATTGTAGTTTACTACGTCCAATCACAAACTTTTTATTACAAAACTGATGCTCGGGAGAAGGCGATGCCGCTGCTGTGGGTACAGGTTCAAAAACTGTCAGAAGTAGGGCAAGCTGGTGTCAGAAATGTTAGTGTTGCTGGTGATAGCTCTGTTTGGGTAACTGCTTTGTGGGAATGTTTCTGCACAGTAATGGCAGACATTGTAGTTTTTCTAAAAAAAAATTACAAAATTGATTTACAAAGATTCCATTCCTCGGTCAGCCTAGTGTATGTGACGTTTTTATGTGTCACAGTTATACTGCAGTCTCTTTCCAATTGCACAAATTTTTTTTTTCAAAAAAACTAAATTTAAAACAAAAATTCCATTTAGCACAGAATAATGTACCACCTGACTTATATTCCTGCGTCACAATTACCATCTATTGTAGTAGACTGTCCAAATGACCATTTGTTTCTACAAAATATAGCGGAAGAAGGCGATGTACCTGCAGTTGTTGGTGCAGTCTTAACAGCTGTCAGACCCAGGTCAAGCTTGGATGGTGGTGACTCTGCATGGCCATCTCCCATGTGGGAATTTTTCTAAACATTGGTGCCAGCTACCAAAACCATTGCAGTGAGCAAGCAAATAAGATGTGGCCAGAAAACTGGCCACCAATGTCAGCAAGACAGTCCTCCTTCTCCCAGTCATCATTCTAGTAGCCAGGCCACATCTACAAGCAGTACGGTGTTGTTGTCATCATCAAAAACATCATCGACTATTGCTTCTCCTGCTCAAACAACTCCTCCTTCCTGTTCGCTGCTTCATCGTCAGTCATCCATAACAGAAAGTGTGAGCAGGTAACAACCGTATGTGCCCAGTGATCCGCATGTGTGCAAACTGAACATCCACCTGGCCAAGCTGCTGGTGGTGCAGCCGCTGGCACACCACTTAGTGGATTTCACTGCTTTCAGGCAAATTATTTATTGATGGAGGATGCGAAGCTGCCATTATTTTTAAGAAGAAAAAAAAAACAACATCCGTCCTGTATACTCTCAGAAAAATGGTTTACGCTTTCTACCCACCTTGACTCAGATTTTGGTAAGGAGATGCCTGCCACCCATTTGTCTGACCAGGAAGCTCGTCTCCCTCCCTAATGAGACACCACTCTGCCGCTGTCTCTGTTATCTCTCCTGAGGTAGCTTAATCACATCTTATCGATTCAGTCATGCAAATGCAATCAACATCTTACCTCCATGAGATCCCTGACGCCATAATGTTTCTTCACTGTGAGGGGCACTGATGGCGCTTGTGCAGGGGAAGGAGTCACAATATTTGGAACGTGACAGCACATAACGGACCTACACTATTCGTGTGAGGAGTTTATAAAAGGGGCTGTTTTAGCTCTATTGGGTGTGGAGTGTCATAGACAGAGTGGGGGGATGTATTAAGATTGACGCTTCTTACACCAGTCTAAATAGTGAACCCCGCTGGTGTACAATGCGCCTGAATTATTAACAGGTAATAAGTCTGGAGCATCTTCTGAGGTTCTGTCTGGCAGAAAATCTACAGCTGCTCGGGTGCTGGAGAGGATTTTTGGTCTACTGTGCACATGCTGTTAAAGGAGTCAGGCCGCAGAGATGTTGGTGCAGTAGAAACACAGGCGGCGCCACTGAGCGACTGTAGGTCTGAGACAGGATGGACAGTAAGGACCATAAGGGCGTTACAAAACTGTTGCTAAATAGCAACACACAGTTCAGCTCTGTACGCCACCCGCACCGCTATCCCTACCCAGGGCCGGCTCTAGAATAGGGCAGGCAACTGCTTGAGAGTGCAGAGAAGGGTGGAGACTGGAGGCGGAGCTGTTGGTGGTAACTGTGTGGACAAATGTCTCTGAGTAGTCTGTCCGCAGGTAGAAATGTATGTGGCATGGGGGGGGTGAAATGGACATGATGGAGGGGGAGAAATGTGACAACAAGGATGGAGGGTGAGAAATGCGACAACATGGATGGAGGGGGAGAAATGTGACAACAAGGATGGAGGGTGAGAAATGCGACAACATGGATGGAGGGTGAGAAATGCGACAACATGGATGGAGGGGGAGAAATGCGACAACATGGATGGAGGGGGAGAAATGTGACAACATGGATGGAGTGGGAGAAATGTGACAACATGGATGGAGGGGGAGAAATGTGACAACATGGATGGAGGGGGAGAAATGTGACAACATGGATGGAGGGGGAGAAATGTGACAAAATGGATGGAGGGGGAGAAATGTGACAACATGGATGGAGGGGGTAGAAATGTGACAACATGGATGGAGGGGGAGAAATGTGACAACATGGATGGAGGGGGAGAAATGTGACAACATGGATGGAGGGGGAGAAATGTGACAACATGGATGGAGGGGGGAGAAATGTGACAACATGGATGGAGGGGGGAGAAATGTGACAACATGGATGGAGGGGGGAGAAATGTGACAACATGGATGGAGGGGGAGAAATGTGACAACATGGATGGAGGGGCGAGAAATGTGGCAACATGGATGGAGGGGGGAGAAATGTGGCAACATGGATGGAGGGGGGAGAAATGTGGCAACATGGATGGAGAGGGGAGAAATGTGGCAACATGGATGGAGGGGGGAGAAATGTGGCAACATGGATGGAGGGGGGAGAAATGTGGCAACATGGATGGAGGGGGGAGAAATGTGGCAACATGGATGGAGGGGGGAGAAATGTGGCAACATGGATGGAGGGGGAGAAATGTGGCAACATGGATGGAGGGGGGAGAAATGTGGCAACATGGATGGAGGGGGGAGAAATGTGGCAACATGGATGGAGGGGGGAGAAATGTGGCAACATGGATGGAGGGGGGAGAAATGTGGCAACATGGATGGAGGGGGGAGAAATGTGGCAACATGGATGGAGGGGGATGAATGTGACAACATGGATGGAGGGGCGAGAAATGTGGCAACATGGATGGAGGGGGGAGAAATGTGGCAACATGGATGGAGGGGGGAGAAATGTGGCAACATGGATGGAGAGGGGAGAAATGTGGCAACATGGATGGAGGGGGGAGAAATGTGGCAACATGGATGGAGGGGGGAGAAATGTGGCAACATGGATGGAGGGGGGAGAAATGTGGCAACATGGATGGAGGGGGGAGAAATGTGGCAACATGGATGGAGGGGGAGAAATGTGGCAACATGGATGGAGGGGGGAGAAATGTGGCAACATGGATGGAGGGGGGAGAAATGTGGCAACATGGATGGAGGGGGGAGAAATGTGGCAACATGGATGGAGGGGGGAGAAATGTGGCAACATGGATGGAGGGGGGAGAAATGTGGCAACATGGATGGAGGGGGATGAATGTGACAACATGGATGGAGGGGGGAGAAATGTGACAACATGGATGGAGGGGGGAGAAATGTGACAACATGGATGGAGGGGGAGAAATGTGACAACATGGATGGAGGGGGATGAATGTGACAACATGGATGGAGGGGGGAGAAATGTGACAACATGGATGGAGGGGGAGAAATGTGAGGGCTGATGTGACATAGGTGATTTGACATGGAGGGGGAGAAATGTGACATGGAGGGGTGAGAAATGTGACATTGAGGGGGTGAAATGTGACATGGAGGCCTTGAGGGGGAGAAATGTGACATGGGGGCTGATGGCTGACATGGGGCGCTGATGGCTGACATGGGAGGCTAATCTGAGGCAATGGGGGTCTGATCTGAGGCCTGATTAACATTGGGGGTCTGATTGCTGGTCTGACCTGAGGTGTAATGGAAAATATTTTTTTCTTATTATCCTCCTCTAAAACCTAGGTGCGTCTTATGGGCCAGTGCCTCTTATAGGGTGAAAAATACGGTCCTCAAACCAGCGATTATCTGAAGCAGAGAGAAGATACCAGGACCACACAGAGGAGAAGCCAGCTGTTGCAGATGGAACCAGGGCCAGGTAAGCTGCGGGGGAGGGGGGGCACCAAAATGTAGCTTCGCTTGTGTTGGCAAAAATCCTTGCACCGGCCCTGTCCCGAACCTACCCACTTGCATGATCTACCCTGACTAGCAGCCCATAACTTGGCAACGGTCCCTAACTTAACTAACTGCAGGAGCCTAAACCTAGTAGGGTAAAAGAGTAGTCAGACAGAAAGAGGTCAAAACCAGACAGTAAAAACAAGGACTGGATCAGAATCCAAAAGTAAGTTAAAATCAGTCCAAACCGGAGAGATACGTCACAGCACAAACAAGATACAAACACAGAGTCAAATACCAGATGTGGTCAGAGCCAGCAGATAACCTCAGAGGAAATATTCAGCAATCAGAAGCAAGGTCAGGGACAATCTAAAAATCAGAATGCCAGGGATCTAGACAGTAGTACAACACACGCCAGTGAGGCTTAGAAGACCAATCACAGGCACCTGTTGCCAGAAACCGACTGTCAAAATGGCCCACCTCAGGAAGCATGTGACACCGACACCGAGCCCAATTGGCTCTGCATCACTGCTAAAGGAACTAAACAACTCCGGCTGCACCACAACAGAGAGGCCAGGCTCACTGCTGGAGCACGGACAGGTGAGCATCTGACAACTACCTTAGATTCTGACCAACTGCAGGAAGATAAAGTCCACAGCTCCAGGGTGGAAGACCTAGAAGGCCAGTTGTGGAATCCCTAGCACATTACAGGAAGGCACCTTTGGAAGAGACAGACGATGGATCCTCCTATCCCCCTTCCGTAGTAACTGGTCCTCCATTACATGTCACTGCACACACGTGTACACACTGCACATGATGGGTCTTACCTTGTGATATAAGAGGCTGGTGCTCCTCCATCATGGCCTCCTTGTACAGATGCTTGTGTCCTATATACTCCCACTCCTCCATGGAAAAATAGAAAGCGACATCCTGACACCTTATAGGAACCTGACAACACAATGACACCGTCATCACCCAGACCCCTCCAGTGCTGTTACTGGAGAATTTCCCAGCATTCCCAGCAGTGTCACCTCTCCAGTCAGCAGCTCCATCATCTTGTGGGTGAGTTCTAGGATCTTCTGCTCATGTATCAGGGGGTGAGGCCCTGTAATGGGGTTAGGGGACCTGCTCCGCCCTCCTGATTCCTGGAGATGGATGATGGGAGTCACACAGTCCCCCGATGTCTTCTTCACTATTGTGTACTCCTGTGGATGGAGAGAGACACTTAGGGAATAAACCCTTCAGGGGCCATGTGCTCTCCTCCGGCCCTCTCCTCCTGCTACAACGTGCCTATTTACCTTCTCATGGCTCCTACAGCATGACTATTGGTCACTGGTCACATGACGCATCACTCACCATATTAGGGGCTGATCTTCAGGTTCTCCATCACTTGGAAGGTCTGGAGGCCGTTCTCCAGGACCCTGGACTCTTCCTATCACTTCCTATGATGGATTCTCCTTCCCGATGTCTGACTTGTTACAGAATATAATACAGAGGAGAGAAATCTAGAAAAGTTTACCTCTCCACTCAGCAGGGAGATGATCTCCAAGGTGAGGTCTAATATTCTTCTGCTGATCTCCTTACTGTCCATCCTTGGTGGCTCATTCAGGAGAAGGGTCGTATTGCTGGTTTTCTTCATTCCTCCTGAAAAAAAAAAAAGGAATAAAGGTTAATCAGTGAGTCCCATGTCCCCTATAATGAGGACGAGAAAAAGTAAAACTCATCCTCATATCTCAGACCCTCATAAAGCTGCACTGATGGGAAAACCCTGAGCTCAGTGTGTATCTAAGCTCCTGTCAGTGCAGTGTGTGGAGGCAGGAGACTCTGAGCTCCCTGTTTATCTAAAAAGTAGGGTTCTCCCCTGGGTTGTAAGGGTATTTTACATGCATAATGAAGTACTGATTGGTTCTGTCCCCTTTTATTATTATATTACCTTCTATATTCCTTGTAATGTAGTGCGTTAGGGATAGTTAGATAACATATACAAACCCTCCATTATGCTGAGAAGACTGCATTCCTGAGTGGTTATCTCAGAGACATACATACTGCACACTGGACATCCTTAGGAGGAGGGGATGAAAGGTATAAACTTTTGTGCACAAAGACAAATAACTGGAACTCTGCCGAGAACATTATCCAGGTAGGATGTTGTAGGTTACTATCTCTCTCTTCTATAACCATGGGGTGTTGGCCATATTCTATGACAGGAGTCCCCCCCCCCCCACATTGTACTGCAGCAAGGTGATTGATTATTGTTTACCTTTACTATTCTGTATGTGATTTGTCTCTTTTCATATTTATATATTTAATCACACTTTGTAAATATTTTTATCGCTTAGCCTACTTAATTATTCTCAAATGGTCAAATTCACATTAAAATATTCCCTTACAATAAGTAGTACAGACACCTGTATGTCACTGCACACACGTGTATACACTGCACATGACGGGTCTTACCTTGTGATATAAGAGGCTGGTGCTCCTCCATTACATGTCACTGCACACACGTGTATACACTGCACATGACGGCTCTTACCCTGTGATGTAAGAGGCTGGTGCTCCTCCATTACATGTCACTGCACACACGTGTATACACTGCACATGACGGGTCTTACCTTGTGATATAAGAGGCTGGTGCTCCTCCATTACATGTCACTGCACACACGTGTATACACTGCACATGATGGCTCTTACCTTGCGATATAAGAGGCTGGTGCTCCTCCATTACATGTGACTGCACACACGTGTATACACTGCACATGACGGCTCTTACCTTGTGATATAAGAGGCTGGTGCTCCTCCATTACATGTCACTGCACACACGTGTATACACTGCACATGACGGGTCTTACCCTGTGATGTAAGAGGCTGGTGCTCCTCCATTACATGTCACTGCACACACGTGTATACACTGCACATGACGGCTCTTACCTTGTGATATAAGAGGCTGGTGCTCCTCCATTACATGTCACTGCACACACGTGTATACACTGCACATGACGGGTCTTACCCTGTGATGTAAGAGGCTGGTGCTCCTCCATTACATGTCACTGCACACACGTGTATACACTGCACATGACGGCTCTTACCTTGTAATATAAGAGGCTGGTGCTCCTCCATTACATGTCACTGCACACACGTGTATACACTGCACATGACGGCTCTTACCCTGTGATATAAGAGGCTGGTGCGCCTCCATTACATGTCACTGCACACACGTGTATACACTGCACATGACGGCTCTTATCCTGTGATATAAGAGGCTGGAGCTCCTCCATTACATGTCACAGCACACACGTGTATACACTGCACATGACGGCTCTTACCTTGTGATATAAGAGGCTGGAGCTCCTCCATTACATGTCACTGCACACACGTGTATACACTGCACATGACGGCTCTTACCTTGTGATATAAGAGGCTGGTGCTCCTCCATTACATGTCACTGCACACACGTGTATACACTGCACATGACGGGTCTTACCCTGTGATGTAAGAGGCTGGTGCTCCTCCATTACATGTCACTGCACACACGTGTATACACTGCACATGACGGCTCTTACCCTGTGATATAAGAGGCTGGTGCTCCTCCATTACATGTCACTGCACACACGTGTATACACTGCACATGACGGCTCTTACCTTGTGATATAAGAGGCTGGTGCTCCTCCATTACATGTCACTGCACACACGTGTACACACTGCACATGACGGCTCTTACCCTGTGATGTAAGAGGCTGGTGCTCCTCCATTACATGTCACTGCACACACGTGTATACACTGCACATGACGGCTCTTACCCTGTGATATAAGAGGCTGGTGCTCCTCCATTACATGTCACTACACACACGTGTATACACTGCACATGACGGCTCTTACCTTGTGATATAAGAGGCTGGTGCTCCTCCATTACATGTCACTGCACACACGTGTATACACTGCACATGACGGCTCTTACCTTGTGATATAAGAGGCTGGTGCTCCTCCATCATGGCCTCCTTGTACAGATCCTTGTGTCCTTCTATATACTCCCACTCCTCCATGGAGAAATAGACAGTGACGTCCTGACACCTTACAGGAACCTGACAACACAATGACACCGTCATCACCCAGACCCCTCCAGTGCTGTTACTGGAGAATTTCCCAGCATTCCCAGCAGTGTCACCTCTCCAGTCAGCAGCTCCAACATCTGGTGGGTGAGTTCTAGGATCTTCTGCTCATGTATCAGGGGGTGAGGGGGAGGCTCTGTGATGGGGGGAGGGGTCCTGCTCCGCCCTCCTGACTCCTGGAGATGGATGATGGGAGTCACACAGTCCCCCGATGTCTTCTTCACTATTGTGTACTCCTGTGGATGGAGAGAGACACTTAAATGAACAACTGGATGACAGTTACTGTTACTGCTCATTTTCTTTTCATGAGTCCTCCACGGCAGCTCTACGCTGATGAGACCCTCCTCCAACCAGGCAGGAACAGGAAGAATAGATGTGACCCTCCTCTGGTTCCTTCCCTGTAGAAGGGTCAGTGATGACTTTTGGAAGTTGATCATCCAACCCAACTTCTGTAGCGTCTTCAATACAAACAGTAACTGCCTGTAAAAGTCCTGTTTTGCATTCTCTAAAATCAATAGGTCATCTAACTATGGACTTATCATAACAGAACGCAATCAGATCTGACATCACCTTTGTGAGGAGGATGAAATCCCAAAAGGACAGGCATGTTAATTGCTAGTGTAATATCCTTCCCTTGTTTTTCATTGCAAAATCTGGGAATTGGGATATGACAGTACTCATCTATCAAATCTAATGTCACCATCATTGCCTCCTCGTGTATCATTGAAATTGCTGATCTTATTGTTTCCATCTTGAATTTTCTGTATCTGATCCCGTTACATTTTTTTAGATTTATTATTGTCCTGTGACTCCCATTTGGCTTTTTCACCAGAAATAGATTTGAGTAGAATCCCTGCCCCTGCATTTAAAATAACTAAAAACAGGAGGGTAGCGAGGAAGCATTGAAAAACTATAAAGAAAAATAGAATATATAAAAGACAAATACAAGCAGCCAAACTAGAGACAGAGAGATTCATTGCCAAAGAGAGTAAAACTAACCATAAAATGTTCTTCAATTATATAAATGGTAAAAAGTATAAATCTGAAGGTGTCGGCCCTTTACAGTAATGAGGGAAGGAGGGGGGAGGGGCAGAAAGCGATTAGGTATTAAATATTAGTAAGCTTTTAAATATTTTTTTCTCCACTGTATTCACTGAAGAAGATAAACTGTCAGATAAAATGCAGAATGTAAAAGTAAATTCCCCATTAAAAGTGCCCTGTCTGACCCAGGAAGAAGTACAGCGGCGTCTTAAAAACATTAAAATAGACAAATTGCCGGAACCAGATGGCATACACCCCCGTATCCTAAGAGAATTAAGTAATGTCATAGCCAGACCCTTATCTATATATACAAAGAAGGACGTTTATGTGTATGTATGTATGAATGTATGTTCCGCTAACACTCAAAAAAGCAATCATCGATTTCAACGAAACTTGGTATACACATCCCTTGCTACCTGGAAAGAAATCTTGTGGAGGTCACAGCTCTCTAGCATGTACCGTTCCTGAGATATTCCCAAAAAATGAAAATATTGCACATCACATGACCTACCTTAGCCAATAGAAGACTGCAGGTCTTTCTCTTCATATCCCAACTGCCATACACATGTCCCTTATCAGCCAATAGAAGCTTGCAGGTCCTTAGTCTCCACATACACACACTTTTACACTAGGTTTCCATAACAACCCGGCCATTTTTCTTCACTGCTGCAGGTCAGCTTTAAAAGGGGCAGGGCACTGTGGATGACACTGTTAAGGGAGCGGAGTGCTGTGGAGGTGACAGTTCAGGGGTCAGGTAGGGTGGCCATACAGGCCACCCTCAAAAGACAGACTTAAAACCCCGCCCCAGGTCCCACTAAGCCACGCCCCCACCCACTTGGCAGCCGATGGGGATTGAAAAATGAAGGTAAAAATCAACTTCTGTCAGCTGCAGGGGATCGAGGGAGGATGACTTTCTCCCTGCAGCTCATGCTCAGACAGTACAGTGCTGCTGTCTGAGAGTGAGCTGTTCAAAAGAACATCCTTGTGTCCGTCCAGGACCTGAAGTCTGACAGCCGGACTGTCCAGCCTAAAACCGGACCCCTGGCCAACCTAGAGGCAGGCTGCTGTGGAGGTCAGAGTTAAGGGACTGGTCCGCTATGGAGGTCAGTGTTAAGGGGCAGATTGCTGTAGAGGCCACTGTTAGGGGAAGGGGTGCTGTGGAAATCACTGTTAAGGAGATACTGTGGAGGTCACTAATGAAGGGGCGGGATGCTGTGGAGTAGGGCTTCAGCTATCGATGATTTTTGTAATCAAATATTCTACCGAATACTCAGATTAATCAAGTACTCAAATAAGAAAAAACTAATTAAAATAACGTTTTCTTTTATAAAAACTCATACCCCCCAGTGGCGTAGCGTGGGGGGAGGGGTGGAACTTTGCCCCGGGCACAAAATTTTAAGGGGCGCCAGCAGCCCTGATCACAAGTGGGGGCGGCGGCATTGTGGAAGCGCACATCTCCATAGTAATCTGTAGTGTATATATACAATATCCTCTGTAGTGTATATATACAATATACTGTCCTCTGTAGTGTATATGTACAGTATAATGTCTCCTGTAGTATATATACAGTATACTGTCTGTAGTGTATATATACAGTATACTGTCCTCTGTAGTGTATATGTACAGTATAATGTCTCCTGTAGTGTGTATATACAGTATACTGTCCTCTGTAGTATATATACAGTATACTGTCCTCTGTAGTGTGTATATACAGTATACTGTCCTCTGTAGTATATATACAGTATACTGTCCTCTGTAGTGTGTGTATATATATATCAGGGTGGATTTGATTTAAATCAAACTGATTTAAATTACGATTTAGACACGATTTAAATCACTAGTCAGTAAGGCTTGATTTAAATCATAGTTTTCTACATAAAGACTAATTCTTGCTGCTATAACTTATAATATATAAGTAGATGAGGATTTTTAGAATAACAACTTTTCATATTAGTTTGAGGTTGATTCTGTGTTCATAGGTTTGTAGAAGTTAGGATTAAAGGGGTTCTGCACTTTGTTTAATCTGATGATCTATCCTCTGGATAGATCATCAGCTTCTGATCGGCGGGGGTCCGCTACTGGAGCGCCGCTGCCTTCTCAAACAGCTGATTGCCGGGGGTCCCGGGTGTCGGACCCCTGCCGATCAGAAGCTGATGATCTATCCAGAGGATAGATCATCAGTTAAAACAAAGTGCAGAACCCCTTTAATCCTAACTTCTACAAACCTATGAACACAGAATCAACCTCAAACTAATATGAAAAGTTGTTATTCTAAAAATCCTCATCTACTTATATATTATAAGTTATAGCAGCAAGAATTAGTCTTTATGTAGAAAACTATGATTTAAATCAAGCCTTACTGACTAGTGATTTAAATTGTGTCTAAATCGTAATTTAAATCAGTTTGATTTAAATCAAATCCAAATATATATATATATAGGACACAAAAAATCGGACTGCACTCCAAGCATTTCTTCAAAGAAGTTAGTTTTTATTCACCCATAAGGTGGCAAAAGCGACGTTTCGGCTCAAGCATGAGCCTTCCACACACACACTACAGAGGACAGTACACTGTATATATACACTACAGACAGTATACTGTATATACACACTACAGGAGACAGTATACTGTATATACACACTACAGAGGACAGTATACTGTATATATATATATACACTAGAGGACAGTATACTGTATATATATATATGTATACACACTACAGAGGACAGTATACTGTGTATATATACAAATCTACTACAGAGGACAGTATACTGTGTATATATATACAAATCTACTACAGAGGACAGTATACTGCAATGTAAGGTTATGCACATGGGAAGGAATAATGCAAGTCACCTGTACATACTAAATGGTAAAACATTGGGTAACACTGACATGGAAAAGAACTTAGGAATTTTAGTGAACAGCAAACTAAGCTGCAGAAACCAGCGCGCTCTGTGTTCTCCTCAGCAGCACAGGGGAGAAGGAATCAGTCTCTCCCTCCCCCCTGTGCCGCCGCTGCCACCAATGAGGAGAGAGTAAATGTTTAATACAAATCCAGGAGGCGGGTGAGGCGGGGAGCTGCGATTAGCGGCAGTTAACCCCTCAAGTGCCGCACCCGCCTCCTGTATTAAATGTTAATTATATTATCATTGGTGGCTGCAGTGCGCCCTCCCCCCTCCTCCCCAGTATTAAAATCATTGGTGGTGCAGGGCGACCCTCACCTCAACCCCCCAGTATTAAAATCATTGGTGGCGCAGGGCGCCCCCTCACCTCAACCCCCCAGTATTAAAATCATTGGTGGCGCAGGGCGCCCCCTCACCTCAACCCCCCAGTATTAAAATCATTGGTGGCGCAATGTGACCCCCCCCAACCCCCCAGTATTAAAATCATTGGTGGCAGTGGCCACAGGGTCCCCTCCACTCCTCCTCATTGGTGGCAGTGGCAGTTCCGATCAGAGCCCCAGCAGGGCGATACTGAAGCCCTGGCTGCCATAGTCAGCTCCCTGCTGCTGTGTGTACTATGCACAGGGCAGCAGGGAGAGTGTGAAGTCCTATTCACCCTAATAGAGCTCTATCAGAGTGAATAGGACAAGTGATTAAAAGATCCCGGGTTCTGGCCCCTAAGGGGGAAAATAGTTCTTAAATAAAAATAAAAAACGTCAAAATATTAAGTATAAATCACCTCCTTTCCCAATTTTACATATAAAATATATAACCAATAAATAAATAAACATATTACATATCGCCATGTCTGAAAAGTCCAAACTATAAACAGGGCCGGCCTTTGGGGTGTGCAGGCTGTGCGGCCACACAGGGCGCCATAGCAACAGGGGCGCCGGGCGGCCGACAGCTCGCAATGTAATATGCGGCAGGCGAGGCGGCACTTGTGTTCTCCCTCGGGGCGGGCCAATGTTTATTATACCGGGGGGTTGGGGGGGCGCACTGCGCCACCAATGTTTGTTATACTGGGGGGAATTATGGGCCAGTGCACAGGTGCGGTGATCGGATGGATGTTCTCAGCTGGACACCGGCCGACACTGCGCATGCGCTGGGAGCCTCACCAGCGGTTAGGGTAGGGAAAAAGCACTGGCCCGTACGTAATTTTTCCCTTCCCTAACCGCTGGTGAGGCTCCCGATGCATGCGCAGTGTCGGCCGGTGTCCAGCTGAGAACATCCATCCGATCACTGCGCCTGCGCAATGGCCCATAGTTTTTCCCTACCCTAACCGCCGGCGAGGCTCCTGGCGCATGCGCACTCTGCTGTGAAATTTCCCTAACCTGTCGTTGTGCGCCTGCGCGGCGCTGCACACCTCCTCACGTCATGTCCGATGCGACCGGAAGTGACGAGGGCAGGCCTTTGGGGTGTGCGGGCTGGTAACTACTTGGTTGGATAGTCAGCCAGCCTATGCCATGATGCCAGCAACAAGCAGTGTTTTTTTTCTTTTTTGGGGGGGGGGGGGGGGCGCCACAAGGTTAGCTCGCACAGGGCACCTGAACACCTAAGGCCGGCCCTGACTATAAAAATATTTTAAAAAGTCCTATTCGGTGAGCGCCGTAACAAAAAAAAATAAAACTGCGCGATTCTCCATTTTTTTTTGTCACCTTGTCCCCCAAAAAAATAGGATCGGACTGTTCTATTATGGGCTGGACATTCCATAAAATGCGGATGCTAAAAGGATTATCCCTCGGCGCAAGGACGAATCGGCCAATGGGGGTTAATAGAAATCTTTAAATCTTTATTGGTTCACAACGCGTTTCGGGGATAGCTTCCCCTTCTTCAGGTGAATGCAATAGTATTTATGTCAGCAAGTTTATATACGGGAGCCATGACACTGATTATCTAATACCAGCGGGGGTCATATGATCGCAAGTGCCGGGAGTGACGTGTCACGTTACTGAGGAAACGGATGTCGGACCTGCCTGCGCCTGCGACATGCAAAGTCTCCACACCGCCTATTGGGTATGGCCTTGGGAAGGGACGGTGGGAGGGAGAGAGCCTCCCGGAGTCTGGACGGAGCGGGGAGCCACGTGACCGCATACAGCCGACCACGTAACAAGCCACGGGAAGGCTCCGGAGCTGGGGCGTTATGGCTCCCAGGGTGACGCATGTAGAGGGCGGGATCGGTCATCATGTGGTCGCGGGTGCCGGTCACATGACCCTATCCAAGCGAGTGGAAGCCAGAGGTTGCCTGGGTGATTGGGACGCCAGCAGACCAGAGAGCTACTCAGGGTAATTTAGATTATGGAATTATGTAACTGCATAAGAAAGAATACTTAAAAAATAAATAAATTGATAATTAGTTGGTTCCATAAGACAAGAATAATAAATGAAATACAAGTTGGTAGATCGAACATTAATAAACGATTAATATTAATAAGAATTCATATAATTTGATAAAACCTGAATATTTTCCCTATTCATACCTAAGCTAAAAACATATAATAAATATATTCATAAAAATAGATTTATATAAATAATACAGAATACATAAGTGTAGAAGTTGTGCCAATCGGATGTTGTTAAAAACCTTATTTTCTTGTGAGAGCTTTTTGCCGTACAATTGGGACCAAAAGGAATCTACTAAGATTGGCCATCAAATAGTTTAAAATAATTTAAAATAATTAAGGAATAATTGAATAGAAGTTACAGAATTTTATAAAGGCAAATCAAAGCACAGGGTGCTGGAATCTTATTTTACCTTATTTCGCATCGGTTGGTATTAAAGAAAAGCCCTATAGTGCCATTTTTTACCTGTCTAATTAATGGCCTTGGATGTTAACCAAAGGGATCCCGAGGTTTCCTGGGCTGGAACAGTAAAGATATAGAGAGCCCTATGGGTGGTACATAATATTATGAAGGTGTCTCAGCACCACTATGACAGATTACATTTTCACAGGTTCATTTCAAACATCTGTTAAGACCACTGGGATTTAGGCAATTTAGGTTAAAAATCCAGAACATTTCACGTCTTTTCAAGATTTGGCTAATATTCCGACAGTCTTTTGAATCAATAAGTAACACCTATCGAAAAGATCCCCTTGTGGTGCTCTGCGGCATGTCGAGAGACACTATGCTGAAGGAATTTCTTCTTTATATTTGACCTCTGCTTATTAAGCCTATTTCTCAATGTCTGAATAGTGCGGCCCACATACTGCAACCCACATGGGCAGTCCAATAGGTAGACAAGATGGTCCCTGATCGGGAAGGAGACTCCGGTGGGATTACTACAGAAGGTGGAGGACCGGCTTATGGTGGAACAACAAAGGCACCTGGGTAAATTACATCTGAAGCTGCCTCCAGTTTCACGGATTTTACTTTCCCTCACAGCCCCTCTTCTGTAAATAGAGTGTGTCCTCAAAAGTAAATACGTTGTGTGTAAGGATGAATCTAATGCTATCAAGTACAAACAACTTTTGTTCCTCTGGTATCTCAGGATCATTATCCAGGTACCACGTTATACAATCGATACCCAATTCATGAGAAATGTTGGAGTACAACGCTGTGACATCCAAGGTGACCCATCGGTACATGTCTCTCCACTCTATTTCCTTCAAGGCCTGAATTAGAGACGTAGAGTCTCTTAGGTATGAACGTAGGGTCACCAAATATTTTTGTAAAAGGACATCCACAAATTGGGATAAATTACAGGTGAGAGAGGAGATACCAGAAATAATTGGTCGGCCTGGTGGATTTAGGTTATTTTTATTGATCTTAGGCAGATGGTAAAATAAGGCCATTGTTGAATCAGGTATTAAAAATAAATATTTTTTTTTTTTGTCCAATATGAGTGATTCTATTAGGGCCCTGAATTCCAATTCATACTGGGCTGAAGGGTCACTCTCCAGAGGTAAATAATACTCCATGTCTGACAAAATTCGATTGGCTTCCTGAATATAATCCACCCTATCTTGGATGACAATTCCTCCCCCCTTATCTGCATTGCGTATTACAATGTTGGTATTATCTTGAAGTCTTTTCATAGTTTCCCTCTCTTTTTTACTAAAGTTTCCATTCAGGACAGGTTATGGATGGATACTGCTGAATTCATCCATCACCATACTATAAAAAGTCTCAATAAAATTCCCTTTGTGTTGAACAGGGTAATAGGTAGAGGGTGGTTTTAAACCTGTATGCGTATATGGGGGGTGGGGTTTTTCCAATTATACCCGCTTGATCCGGCATTTTTCCGCTAGTTCTAGATTTTTCTATTATTTCGAGATGCCTTCTTAGGGTTAGTTTCCTAATGAAATTATGAAGATCTAGGAAAAGATCAAAACCACCAGTGTCGGCCGAAGGGCAGAAGGAGAGGCCCTTAGATAGGAGCAAGAGTTCTCCGAGAGTAAGTTTATATGTAGATATATTAAATATTTTTGTTTCTTGAAAACCATTGCTTGATACGTCTACTTTTTCCTTAGGGTTTTTGTTTTTATTTTTACCTCCTCTGCATCCTCTTCTACATTTTTTCTTTTTGTTTGCCTTGGGCCTAGGTGATTGTCACTGTATTTGGGCTCTTTAGAATTGGATATACCGTGGTAGGTGTTAGGATTGGGGGAAGGGATAAAAAAAAGAAGCCAGATCGGTGGTGGATATGAAAGTATTGCTTGACTGATCCCCCTGAGATGGAGTGGGCGGATTATGATGATTCTTGTGGTTATTATTGGTAGGTCCCATAGATTGGGTTGGGGAGATCGCATGAATGGTGATAAGTAAGTCCACCTCCAAGTCAATAGCCGTTGAGGGAGATGAAGACCCTGGTAGGATAAGTTTCTCATATGGTAATAACCACAATATTATTAGAGGCATACTATCAAAGTATTGGCATATATTGGCAATTTGAAGAAGACCATACCAGCCCGACTACCCCTGACAATTAGAAGGGTTAAAACCCTAAAAACTATTCTGGCACCCAGGAAAAAAAAATCAACTAATAAATGCATCAAAACAGGGGCTGTGAGGGAAAGTAAAATCCGTGAAACTGGATGCAGCTACAGATGTAATTTTCCCAGATGCCTTTGTTGTTCCACCATAAGCCAGTCCTCCACCTTCTGTAGTAATCCCACCGGAGTCTCCTTCCCGATCAAAGACCATCGTGATTGCGGGTCTCAAAACGTTGTCTATCTATTGGAATGCCCATGTGGGTTGCAGTATGTGGGCCGCACTATTCAGACATTGAGAAATAGGCTTAATAAGCACAGGTCAAATATAAAGAAGAAATTCCTTCAGCATAGTGTCTCTCGACATGCCGCAGAGCACCACAATGGGATCTTTTCAATAGGTGTTACTTTAAAACCTGCAAAAATTAGAAAGACTGTCGGAATATTAGCCAAACCTTGAAAAGACATGAAATGTTCTGGATTTTTAAGCTAAATTGCCTAAATCCCAGTGGTCTTAGCGAAGCGTTTGAAATGAACCTGTGAAAATGTAATCTGTCATAGTGGTGCTGGGACACCTTCACAATATTATGTACCACCCATAGGGCTCTCTATCTCTTTACTGTTCCAGCTCAGGAAACCTCGGGATCCCTTTGGTTAACATCCAAGGGCATTAATTAGACAGGTAAAAAATGGCATCTATAGGGCTTTTCTTTAATACCAACCGATGCGAAATAAGGTAAAATAAGATTCCAGCACCCTGTGCTTTGATTTGCCTTTATAAAATTCAGTAACATCTTTTAGATTATTTCTTAATTATTTTAAATTCTTTTAAACTATTTGATGGGCAATCTTAGTAGATTCCTCGTGGTCCCAATTGTACGGCAAAAAGCTCTCACAAGAAAATAAGGTTTTTAACAACATCCGATTGGCACAACTTCTACACTTATGTATTCTGTATTATTTATATAAATCTATTTTTAAGAATTAATTAATTTCTGTTTTTAGCATAGGTGTGAATAGGGAAATTATTCAGGTTTTATCAAATTATATGAATTCTTAATAATGTTCGATCTACCAACTTGTATTTTATTTATTATTCTTGTCTTATGGAACCAACTAATTATCAATTTATTTATTTTTTAAGTATTCTTTCTTATGCTGTTACCTAATTCCATAATATAAATTACCCTGAGTAGCTCTCTGGTCGGCTGGCGTCCCAATCACCCAGGCAACCTCTGACTTGCACTCACTTGGATAGGGTCATGTGACCGACAACCGCGGCCACATGACGACCGATCCCGCCCTCTACATGCGTCACCCTGGGAGCCATAACGCCCCAGCTCCGGAGCCTTCCCATAGCTTGTTACGTGGTCGGCTGTATGCGGTCACATGGCTCCCTGCTCCATCCAGACTCCGGGAGGCTCTCTCCCTCCCACCGCCCCTTCCCAAGGCAATACCCAATAGGCGGTGTGGAGACTTTGCATGTCGCAGGCGCAGGCAGGTCCGACGTCCGTTTTCTTAGTAACGTGAAATGTGACTCCCGGCACTTGCGATCATGTGATCCCCGCCGGTATTAGACAATCAGTGTCACGGCTCCCGTATTTTTAGCCAGTTTCAAGATCAATAAATAAAAATATACGGACAAAAAGTACTTTAGGCCCTGTTCTAGACATAGTGTATTATGTGGTAAAAAAAACTATTAAAATAAGGTTTTTAAGGACCCAATCACCCCCAAATTCAGAGGTCACCTTCTCATTTCCCGCCCACTCCCACCCCTGACCTCTGTTTGGGGCGTTTTTGTATGTGTGTGTATATAAACTTGCTGACATGAATACTATTGTATTCACCTGAAGAAGGGGAAGTTATCTGGAAACGCGTTGTGAACCAATAAAGATTTAAAGATTGCTATTAACCCCCATTGGCCGGGTTCGTTCTTGCGCTGAGGCATAATCCTTTTAGCATCCGCATATCCAATCCTCTGTGGAGCTCCAGGCACCTTCACTTGAGTAAATCTGCATCCGTGGCTGCATGATGACCGGATCCGGGGAATGAAACTATTCCCGATACGCCCCAAAATAGTGTTGTGCCTATGACTTTGTACAACACTCAAAGGTGAGCCTCCAATCTGAGTATTTTAAGTTTTCTTGTGCATACGTTGTCACCCTATGGTGCACCACCGTTTGTTTATTAGTAAACAAAGCCTGAATACGCAAATTACATAAAATACGGAACGCACGCAGCTTTTTTTGGTGTTTTATTTTCTTCACGTGGTATCGAATGGTATCGAGTATCGCAATACTTTTTTATGGTATAGAAACCAAATCAAAATTTTGGTATCAAAACAACCCTAAACTATGTATAAATATATCAGGGGTCAATACAGAGATCTCTCCGATCATCTATTTATCCCCAGGACTGTGACGAGGGGACATCCTCTGCGTCTGGAGGAAAGAAGGTTTGTACACAAACATAGAAGAGGATTCTTTACGGTAAGAGCAGTGAGACTATGGAACTCTCTGCCTGAGGAGGAGGTGATGGTGAGTACAATAAAGGAATTCAAGAGGGGCCTGGATGCATTTCTGGAGTGTGATAATATTATTATTGGTCGTTGATCCAGGGAGTTATTCTGATGTCTGATTGGAGTCGGGAAGGAATTTTTCCCCCTAAAGTGAGGAAAATTGGCTTCTACCTCACAGTTTTTTTTTTCCTACCTCTGAATCATCTTGCAGGATAACAGGGTGAACTGGATGGACAGATGTCTTTTTTCAGCCTTATAAACTATGTTCTTTGAATACTGGACAGACTGCATCTAAAGTCTTCTACTCCGCTCCTCATATTGCTCTGCAGGAGAGAGGTGGATTTGTGATGAGGAACTTTCTTGGTGGAGAAGAGAGGAATTCAGTTCTGTAACCTTCCTCTAATACCTTTAATACCAACTCTGAAGCTGCAATTTTCCTCCATTCATCCAAGCAGTGTGAAAGTCTCCCCCTACACTTCTGGTATCATTGTTTTGGAATAGAGGTTCTGTCAATAGGAGGTTTAACGAGAAACGGCTTACCTCTGCGCCCTTTTTTATGGCTCCATCGACCCAGATTCCCTTTATCTTTCTTATTCCTGTTGTCCAGATATGTGAACCTTTTTTTGCCTGGGTCTATCCTTCTTACGAGACTCCACCTCAAGAAAGCCTCCCTTTTTATCTGAGACTTTTTCAAGAACTTTATCTAAGTCAGGGCCAAATAAACATTCTCCATGAGAAGGGACAGAAGTCGGTTTACAATTAGATGCCAAATCTCCCTGCCAAGATTTTAACCATAATACTCTTCTACAGGAACTAGACAAGACCGGTGTTCTAGTCCAACGGGATGGACTATAAAACAGATTTTTAATATGAACCTCTAATTGTGTAAGCCACAAATGAAGGCTTCTGGCCAGAGAAGTAGAAGAGACATTTGGTCTTTTTTAAATACACTCTCTCAGACCTCGGAGAACACTAGAGACAAAACAGCATTTGAACGTGTTTGTACCTTGACAAGGATATTGCGGTACGCCCTCTCACAACTTTATTGCCTACTTAATTCTCCATCTAATCAGTTATCTCCCTCATATTAATCGGGAAAGGGATTTGGGAATAACTTTCACAACAGAACAGAAAGATCGCATCTTTACCCATCAAGTCTCCATTGCTAGTAGAACTCAAGAAGCGGGTTTCAAGGTTCTCTCCATAGGGTACAGAGGGCTTTCTAAGCTACTCTCCCTCATCCCAGCTGTCTCTTCCTTGTGTTGGAGATACAGATCTGATTGAGGTACAATTGTTCACATTTTTGGCAGTGTCCTGGTGTTAACCAGTTTTTGGTCATAGGCAGATAACCTCTCACACTCTGCCTAATACACTGGCTTTCTTCCTGCTTCACCGTGGTGAGATCCCTTTGTCTACGTCTGTGGCGCACCACTGGGTTAACACTGCGCGAGGATGTATTTATTCCCTGTTTATGGAAACAGACGTCCTCTCCCTCTATAGCTCTTTGGTTTAGTAAGATACATGAGGTCATGAGAACGGAGGACAGATCTCTGCTGGCCTCATAGAAATAGAGTTCTCCCTCCACCTCTGTTTGTTCTCTTCACCCCCTTCTCTTTCCTTTCCATCTCATTCCCTCTCTCTTTTCTTTCCTCCTCCTTAGGGCTCATTCACACGACTGTTGTTGTTTTGCGGTCCGTTTTTCACTGATCCGTTGTTCCGTATCTGAGGTTTTTTTCTCTCTGATTTAAGTCCTCTGCCGTTCCATTATTGCACAAAATATATCCGTATGGTTTCCGTATTTGATCAATTTTTTTACGGATCATATACAGAAACAGTAACTTATTAATCACCAAACACATGAGCAATATGGGCTGGGCATTGCATTTCTACAGTATGGATCCGCAAAATTCGGATAAAATACAGATGACATATGGATATGTGCCGTATGCGTTCCAGACTTGAATGGGGCCTCAGACTGTGATTTACAGGCAATAATAGGACATGCGCTACTTTTTTGCGGAGCGGCCATGCGGACAAACGAAAACGTAATGCACACGGAGTAACTTCTGTATTTTCTATAGCCCCATTGAAGTGAATGGTTCCGCAAACGGTCCGCAAAAAAAACAGAACGGAAGGAAAATACGTTTGTGTGCATGAGCCCTTAAGCTGCCTTCTTCTTTTAGGCTTTTCCAGATGAGGCTTGTTAAGGGACAGGAAAAACATGGAGGACGGGAAGGAGTTTTACCTTCTCTGGATGTGGTTTCCCGAGCGGAGGAGCGCTCTCAGGTGAGCTGCTGAGGAGTCGACTGGGAGAAAAGGACTATTTGGGATGTGTAATGGTAGGCCTTGTATGATATATAAGACCTGGGGGAGTACAAAGCCAGAGAGCACATGGTTCTTACCTAAATGTAAGGCATAACTAAGACTGTGTGAAGGAAATCATACCTCCTCCATTTTGCTCCTCTCTCCTCACAGTGGGCTCTTCCCCTCCTTCTTTCTCATACTCCATTATTCTCCTGCTGACATTTTCACATTATCGTTAGATTAGAATGTTCTAAACCCAAGGCTGAGAATTTTGTCTTTACTTCTGTCAGAACTTCTGTAATAATTTCACTCCTTTTTGGTCTAAAGCCATTATGATATGCTCCTGGTATATAGACAAGAGTGTATGTGTGTGTGTGTATGTCCGCTAAAGGAATCCGCACCGTCGCATTTACAATCACGAAATTTGGCACAGAGGTACATCAGGCGTCCGGGAAGGATTTAGACCGGTTCTCAGCTCTCTAGGACGTACCGTTCCTCAGATATTCCCAAAAAATGCATTAGCCAATAGAAGCTTGGTCACATGACCATTATCAGCCAATAGAAGCTCGCAGGTCCTCCAGTCTCCACATACACCGTTTTACTCCAGGTTTACATAACAACCCAGCACTTTATCTTCACTGCTGTAGGAGAGCTTTAAAGGAAATCGGTCACCACGATAATCGCTATTGCAGTAAAGCCGTGGCCTAATAGCACTTAGTACCTTATTTCAAGATGTGCCTTTATTCCAGCAATAGATGTTTTTATCCTCTGAAAATCCAGTTTATTTGGTATGCAAATGAGCCAGCAGTGCCGCGGCCTTCTCAATGTTTACCGCTGGCCAAGTGACGTCATGTCTTGTATCAACTGGCCTGGGCTAAGCTCCATTCAAGGGAACGGAGCTTAGCCGCAACCAGGCCAGTAATACTAGTAGTGACGTCACTGGGCCTGCGGTAAACAGTGAGAAGGCCGCGCCGCTGCTGGAGCGCCGCTGCCTTCTCAAACAGCTGATCGGCAGGGTTTCCGGGTGTCGGATCCCCGCCGATCAGATGCTGATTATCTATCCAGTGGACGTTTAATATACAAAAAAAATGACCGGTTACTTTTATTCTACAGGTCAGTACGAATCCGGCGATACCTTATATGTATAGTTTTTCTTGCGTTTTGATAGTGATAAAAAAATAAAAATGTGGGAAAAAAAATCTGTTTTATCTTTTTGTCACCATATTTTTATCCCTATAACTTTTTTGTGATTACGTGTACGGAGTATATGGGGGCTCACTTTTTGCGGGGCGATCTGAACTTTTCATTGATACCATTCTGGGGTGTGTATGACTTTTTGATCACTTTTTATAAAAACAATTTTTAGAAAATGAAGCGACCAAAAACGGCGAATCGCCCATTTGGACCCTTTTTTTGTTTTGCTGTTTGCTGTATGGGGAATATATTTTATACTATGGGCGACATCCATGATGTGTATTTTTTTTAAAAAAAATGTAGTTATTTTATTTTTATTTTGGGAAAAGGGGGGTGATTAGAATTTTTATGGTTTTTTAATTTTTTAAAACTTTTTTTTTTACACTTCTTATAGATCCCATAAGGAGCCATAAGATGCCGTCATCTGATTGTTATTATCAGGCACTTGCATTGGAATCTACGATGATTTCGGTACTTTCCTATAGAGCCTATTAAAGGCGCGGGCTCCACAGGAAATACACAAAGACAGGGGCTGCTGCACACAAGCTCCGGCTCCTCCGATCGCCGCACAGGGAGCCGGAGCACCACCGGAAGAACGCGCTTTTGGTTTTCAGCGCGCTCAGATGCCGTGGTCAGGATTGACCACGGCATCTGAGGGGTTAAATTTGCGCAATCAGCATTACTGCCAATTGCGGACATGAGCCGTGGGTGTCTGCTATAAGAAGCAGGCGGGCGCCCGCAGCGCTCAGGACAATGGGGGCCTATCCTAGCGATATGCCTCATTGTCTGTGATGGGAATACCCCTTTAAGGGCCTCGGATTTCTCCTTGAAGCTTCCTCAATTCTTAAAATAAACCCCAAATAATCGGAGAGAAGGAGGCGAAGATCATCAGCAAAAGAGTCTGTCAGCCAGGCCGTTCTCCAGGACCCTGGACTCTTCCTGTCACTTCCTATGATGGATTCTCCTTCCCGATGTCTGACTTGTTACAGAATACAATAAAGAGGAGAGAAATCTAGAAAAGTTTACCTCTCCGCTCAGCAGGGAGATGATCTCCAAGGTGAGGTCTAATATTCTTCTGCTGATCTCCTTCCTGTCCATCCTTGGTGGTCATTCAGGAGAAGAGGAGAGAACTGGAGGAGCTGGAGGCTTCTAGGACTTCTAGGACCTGGGGTGATGTCACTGTCATCTGATCCATTTTGTTGAGCCCCGCCCCTACAGTGATCACATGATGGTGATGTCATCATAGGTCCTTCACCTTCTGGTCACTCCTCTACTGAGCCCCGCCCCCTGCACTGATCACATGATGCTGACATCATCCCAAGTCCTTCTACACCTCTTATCTTCTTCATTGCTCAGCCCCGCCCCCTGCAGTGATCACATGACGGTGACGTCACCCCAGGTCCTTCAGCTCTGAGACTAGAATGGAGTTGTCAGGAGGAGGTCCTTCTGTTCTTGATGTTACTTATTAAATTCCTTGTGTTCCTAATTCAGGAAACTGTTTTACTAGAATTATGAATTTCCTATATCATTATTTCTTCATATGTATTATTATTGATGCAATAGAAAAAATTCCATTCTGCTTGTTTTCACAGGTACATAAAAATAGAACTAAGGGGGTCATTTATGACCAAATATTTACTACTTTTTGGTGTATATTTGGCGCAGATCATTTCACAAAGGTGATTTGCAGCAAAATCTGAGACTTCTTCCCCTTCCAAGTCACTTACACCAATACTAAGAAAGGAGGAATGGCGGGGGCGGGGAAGGGGTGGCCCGGCCGGCTCGTCTCATTTATAATTTCCTACGCCAGTTTTTGGTGTAGAAAATTATCTAAGTCTAAGGCAGCAACGGAGCCGGTGTAGATTTCAGGCTGTTGTACGCCGGCTTAGGCGCATCAAGCGCCAGCGCAGGGTTACTATCCGCGTCTAAAACGCCAGTCTTAATAAATGACCCCATACATTTTCCAATATATGATCAAATTCAGAGTTTTACGGTTGTGTTCACACAGCACGGCCATTTTGTGGCAAAAATGCGCAGCCGTTAACACTCTCATTAATGGCTGTGTGGTTTTACTAATAAAACACCGCCAAGAAACGTAGTCAATAAAAATGCCACTTCTGAAACCACGTCCACCGCGTGAGCACACCCTTCATGTATTTTAATTTCACAGTTTAATCTGCCACAGCCGACTAGATAAAGGACTCCACAGAGAGGACCAATATGAATTCAATAAGCCACAGCAATTACAGGAGGACCTCCTTCTGCCCACTCCATTCTAGCCTGCTCTGTATAGAAGAGACTAGGTTACTGACTCCAGGAGGAGGAGGACCTCCTTCTAACACCTCTACAGCTTATATTACTGACTATACAAGAGGAGGACCTCCTTCTAACAGCTCTACAGCTTATATTACTGACTATACAAGAGGAGGATCTCCTTCTAACAGCTCTACAGCTTATATTACTGACTATACAAGAGGAGGACCGCCTTCTAACATCTCTACATCTTATATTACTGACTATACAAGAGGAGGACCTCCTTCTAACATCTCTACATCTTATATTACTGACTATACAAGAGGAGGACCTCCTTCTAACACCTCTACAGCTTATATTACTGACTATACAAGAGGAGGACCTCCTTCTAACAGCTCTACAGCTTATATTACTGATTATACAAGAGGAGGACCGCCTTCTAACACCTCTACATCTTATATTACTGACTATACAAGAGGAGGACCTCCTTCTAACAGCTCTACATCTTATATTACTGACTATACAAGAGGAGGACCTCCTTCTAACAGCTCTACAGCTTATATTACTGACTATACAAGAGGAGGACCTCCTTCTAACATCTCTACAGCTTATATTACTGACTCCAGGAGGAGGACCTCCTCCTAACATTCCCATTCTACCATATTACTGATTCCAGGAGGAGGACCTCCTTTCACCCGCTATTCAAATAAGGGTCCATGCACATGAACATATGCCCTCCGAGACATACAGTCCGTGATCAGGGCATATGTCCCAGAGCCCACAGTTTCATAGTTTACTATAATGCTGTGCGCGTCAGGCTACCCGCGGGATTACTGTCCCAGACTCGTATGATCATGGGACACGATTGATACTGCTCTGGGACATATGGCCTGCTCATGGACGCTATGTCTCGGTAGGCATACGTTTGTGTGCATGGGCCTTAAAATGCAGTTGTTAGGAGGAGGTCCACACTGTGTAGTCAGTAATATAATAGAATGGAGTTGTTAGCAGGAGGTCCTCCTCTCTTATCAGTAATATAAACTGCAAAGTTGTTAGAAGGAGATTTTCCTCTTGGAGTCAGTAATCTAGCCTGTTCACTATACAATCAGCTAGGATGCAGTTGTTAGAAGGAGGTCCTCCTTCTGCAAAGTTAGTAATATAAGCTATAGAGTTGTTAGAAGGAGGTCCTCCTCTTGTATAGTCAGTAATATAAGCTGTAGAGCTGTTAGAAGGAGGTCCTCCTCTTGTATAGTCAGTAATATAAGCTGTAGAGGTGTTAGAAGGAGGTCCTCCTCTATTATCAGTAATATAAGCTGTAGAGATGTTAGAAGGAGGTCTTCCTCTATTATCAGTAATATAAGCTGTAGAGATGTTAGAAGGAGGTCCTCCTCTTGGAGTCAGTAATCTAGTCTGTTCACTATACAATCAGCTAGTATGGAGTTGTGAGAAGAAGGTCCTCCTCTATTATCAGTAATATAAGCTTTAGAGCTGTTAGAAGGAGGCCCTCCTCTTGTATAGTCAGTAATATAAGATGTAGAGATGTTAGAAGGAGGTCCTCCTCTTGTATAGTCAGTAATATAAGATGTAGAGATGTTAGAAGGAGGCCCTCCTCTTGTATAGTCAGTAATATAAGCTGTAGAGCTGTTAGAAGGAGGTCCTCCTCTTGTATAGTCAGTAATATAAGCTGTAGAGATGTTAGAAGGAGGTCCTCCTCTTGTATAGTCAGTAATATAAGATGTAGAGATGTTAGAAGGAGGTCCTCCTCTTGTATAGTCAGTAATATAAGATGTAGAGATGTTAGAAGGAGGCCCTCCTCTTGTATAGTCAGTAATATAAGCTGTAGAGCTGTTAGAAGGAGGTCCTCCTCTTGTATAGTCAGTAATATAAGCTGTAGAGATGTTAGAAGGAGGTCCTCCTCTTGTAGAGACAGTAATATAAGCTGTAGAGCTGTTAGAAGGAGGTCTTCCTCTTGTATAGTCAGTAATATAAGCTGTAGAGCTGTTAGAAGGAGGTCCTCCTCTTGTATAGTCAGTAATATAAGCTGTAGAGATGTTAGAAGGAGGTCCTCCTCCTGTATAGTCAGTAATATAAGCTGTAGAGCTGTTAGAAGGAGGTCCTCCTCTTGTATAGTCAGTAATATAAGCTATAGAGCTGTTAGAAGGAGGTCCTCCTCTTGTATAGTCAGTAATATAAGCTGTAGAGCTGTTAGAAGGAGGTCATCCTCTTGTATAGTCAGTAATATAAGCTGTAGAGATGTTAGAGGGAGGTCCTCCTCCTGTATATGAAGAAAATTGAGAACCGCACACTACTAATATTTTGGTGCCGATCAAGGGCTGCAAGCAGCCAATATACATGAAAGTAAAATTGAGGCACACAATTTTTGGTATTTGCAATTCAGGCGATTTATTCTTTGTATCATATAGTGATATCATCCATTTGCCCAATCTGTTTCATGATAGGAACATTTTCATAAACCGGACGTTTCGGTCGCACAGGACCTTCATCTGCGGTTTTATCTATAACATAATAATCAACAT
The DNA here is from genome assembly GCF_905171765.1 of Bufo bufo. Taxonomy (NCBI): domain Eukaryota; kingdom Metazoa; phylum Chordata; class Amphibia; order Anura; family Bufonidae; genus Bufo; species Bufo bufo. Next base: position 16,438,870 of record NC_053390.1, on the reverse strand, counting down.
GAGCTGGATCATAGCAACTGTAACGATCTAGTTAAGTGAATATATACATATATAGTTTAATAAGTCTTAAGGGTATAGCAGAAAATATAGGATAGTCATGTATTGAATTTGGGGTATACGGAGTGTATATGTAGGACTGCTTGAAATGTAGGTGCCTTATAATACACGTCTGTGGGATTACTGATGCCCAATCAAGGCAGTGCCACATATATCTGCATATGTCCCCCAACTTCACATAAAACGTATTGGGAATTCAGCGTGCCGCCACCTGGTAAAGATGAGTAACCGCATTTGATTCCAGCCACATCATAGTCCCAGTAAACATTCTGTTGGTTGCATGAGTAAAATACAGCAGGACGTCATGAAGCATATATACAATATATAATGTACAGTGCATTGGCTTGTGCCCCTAGCCGCCCGTTCTGGAGTCTTGCAAAGTAGGTCGCTATAGAATATCAAGAAACCTGAAAGGAAAAAGTCTTGTTAAAGTCATTAAGTTCTAAACGATACCTGTTCAGACGGGTGTATGAGCTTGTGGGGTGCTGGATGCGTGGCGTCTGGATCGCGTGGCCGCTATTTAAGAGTGTATGGGGCTCGTGGTAATTCCGGTCATGTGATCGGAAGTCTGGGGCAGGCGTGTGCGTTCCAACTGAGACGTCACGTGAGCGCTGCGTTCCACTGTGGTGTTCATGGTGGTTCCGGTCATGTGATCGGAAGACTGGGGCAGGCGTGTGCGTTCCAACTGTGATGTCACATGAGCGCTGCGTTCCACTGTGGTGTTCTATAGGCATAGCGCTGATGCTAGTCTAGGGGGCCAATGTTTGTGGTGTTTATACATGGATGCTGCATAAAAGTTCTATGTCGAAGGACCCTGGTCTAAAGGGAGGAAGGGAAGGTGTGGCCGGAATAATGTAGATTAGTCAAAATGAATATATGATGGGAATTATAAATGGCAGTATGTGATATATATATAAAGATTATATAATAAAAGCTAATACTCTATAATAGGTGGGATAACAGGAAAATTATAACCAGGGACAGGTAGTGAGATGGAGGGGGGGAGAGAGAAGAGAAAGAGGGGGAGGGGGGAGGGAAGGAGGGGGGAGTATCTCACCCACACCCGTTGCAGACAAAAATTATTCTCAGCGAGTCTGTGGAAGAAAGGAATAATATTTAGAACATCTTCTTAACGTTAACACAATAAAGGTAGGTATTGAACACAACTTAAGTATTGATAAGGAAGTTCAAGTATTTATAAAAAAAATCACATTCACGATTCAGACCATTGGGTGAAAGTGTCCCCAATCTGTGAATCCAAAAAGCCTCCCTTTGTTTCAGAAGGAGGGTCCGATTGCCACCCCTCCTGGGTCGATCCACTTGTTCCAAAATTTGGAACCGGAGTTGTGAAATTTGATGTTTTCTGTCCGAGAAATGGTGTGGTATAGGTAAAAAATTGTGTCCAAGTCTGATGGTTGATTTGTGCTTGCTTATTCTGTCTCGCACATGTTGAATGGTCTCCCCAACATATGCGAGACCGCACGGGCATTTTATCAGGTACACCACATAACTCGATTCACAGGTATAGAATCCTTGTATTGCAAAGGTCTGTCCGGTACGTGGATGCGTGACATACTCTCCTTTAGTTACATTAGAGCACTGTGCGCAGTGCAGACAGGGATATGTGCCATGTCGTTTGCTCCGTAAATGAGTCTGTATTGAAGGTTTAATAAGGCTTCCCACATCCGCCTTGACCAATTTGTCCCTGATGTTGGGGGGTCTCTTATAACAGGTTAACAGGGGCCGTTTGAATTCTTCTATCTCAGGGTAGGATTTAGTCAATAAGGGCCAATGTTGTTTAAAGGCCTGTTGTATCTTTGGCATAAGGGGGTGATATGTGGTTATGCATGCAACCCTCTTTTGGTTAGTGGGACGTGGGACTCCTCCTGTATAGTCAGTAATATAAGCTGTAGAGCTGTTAGAAGGAGGTCCTTCTCTTGTATAGTCAGTAATATAAGCTGTAGAGCTGTTAGAAGGAGGTCCTCCTCTTGTATAGTCAGTAATATAAGCTGTAGAGATGTTAGAAGGAGGTCCTCCTCTTGTATAGTCAGTAATATAAGCTGTAGAGCTGTTAGAAGGAGGTCCTCCTCTTGTATAGTCAGTAATATAAGCTGTAGAGCTGTTAGAAGGAGGTCCTCCTCTTGTATAGTCAGTAATATAAGCTGTAGAGCTGTTAGAAGGAGGTCCTCCTCTTGTATAGTCAGTAATATAAGCTGTAGAGCTGTTAGAAGGAGGTCCTCTTCCTGTATAGTCAGTATTATAAGCTGTAGAGATGTTAGAAGGAGGTCCTCCTCTTGTATAGTCAGTAATATAAGCTGTAGAGCTGTTAGAAGGAGGTCCTCCTCTTGTATAGTCAGTAATATAAGCTGTAGAGCTGTTAGAAGGAGGTCCTCCTCTTGTATAGTCAGTAATATAAGCTGTAGAGCTGTTAGAAGGAGGTCCTCCTCTTGTATAGTCAGTAATATAAGATGTAGAGGTGTTAGAAGGAGGTCCTCCTCTTGTATAGTCAGTAATATAAGCTGTAGAGCTGTTAGAAGGAGGTACTCCTCCTCTATTATCAGTAATATAAGCTGTAGAGCTGTTAGAAGGAGGTCCTCCTCTTGTATAGTCAGTAATATAAGATGTAGAGATGTTAGAAGGAGGTCCTCCTCTATTATCAGTAATATAAGCTGTAGAGATGTTAGAAGGAGGTCCTCCTCTATTATCAGTAATATAAGCTGTAGAGCTGTTAGAAGGAGGTCCTCCTCTTGTATAGTCAGTAATATAAGCTGTAGAGCTGTTAGAAGGAGGTCCTCTTCCTGTATAGTCAGTATTATAAGCTGTAGAGATGTTAGAAGGAGGTCCTCCTCTTGTATAGTCAGTAATATAAGCTGTAGAGCTGTTAGAAGGAGGTCCTCCTCTTGTATAGTCAGTAATATAAGCTGTAGAGCTGTTAGAAGGAGGTCCTCCTCTTGTATAGTCAGTAATATAAGCTGTAGAGCTGTTAGAAGGAGGTCCTCCTCTTGTATAGTCAGTAATATAAGCTGTAGAGCTGTTAGAAGGAGGTCCTCTTCCTGTATAGTCAGTATTATAAGCTGTAGAGATGTTAGAAGGAGGTCCTCCTCTTGTATAGTCAGTAATATAAGCTGTAGAGCTGTTAGAAGGAGGTCCTCCTCTTGTATAGTCAGTAATATAAGCTGTAGAGATGTTAGAAGGAGGTCCTCCTCCTGTATAGTCAGTAATATAAGCTGTAGAGCTGTTAGAAGGAGGTCCTCCTCTATTATCAGTAATATAAGCTGTAGAGGTGTTAGAAGGAGGTCCTCCTCTTGTATAGTCAGTAATATAAGATGTAGAGATGTTAGAAGGAGGTCCTCCTCTTGTATAGTCAGTAATATAAGCTGTAGAGATGTTAGAAGGAGGTCCTCCTCTTGTATAGTCAGTAATATAAGCTGTAGAGATGTTAGAAGGAGGTCCTCCTCTTGTATAGTCAGTAATATAAGCTGTAGAGATGTTAGAAGGAGGTCCTCCTCTTGTATAGTCAGTAATATAAGCTGTAGAGATGTTAGAAGGTCCTCCTCCTGGAGTCAGTGATCTAGTCTGTTCACTATACAATCAGCTAGAATGGAGTTGTTAGAAGGAGGTCCTTCTCTATTATCATTAATATAAGGCCTCATGCACATGACCGTTCCGTTTTTTCCGGTCCGCAAACCGCAAAAAACGTCAGCCACCCGTGTGCCTTTTGCAATTTGCGGAACGGAACAGGCGGCCCATTGTAGAAATGCCTATTCTTGTCGCAAAATGGACAAGAATAGGACATGCTATATTTTATTTGCGGGGCCACGGAACAGAGCAACATATGCGGATAGCACACAGAGTGCTGTCCGCATCTTTTGCGGCCCCATTGAAGTGAATGGGTCCGCACCCGAGCCGCAAAAACTGCGGTTCAGATGCGGACCCGAACAACGGTCGTGTGCATGAGGCCTAAGCTGCAGAGTTGCTAGGAGGAGTCAGGCTACTTTCACACTAGCGTTAATATTTTCCGGTATTGAGTTCCGTCATAGGGTCTCAATACCGGAAAAAAAAGGTTCCGTTTTGCCCCTATTCATTGTCAATGGGTACAAAACGTAACTGAACAGAACGGAGCGCTCCAAAATACATTCCGTTCCGTTTTCATACCAGAGACCAAACCGCAGCATGCTGCGGTTTGCTTTCCGTCCTGGGATGCGGAGTCAATGGGGACGGATCCGTTTTCTCTGACACAATAGAAAACGGATCCGTCCTCCATTGACTTTCAATGGTGTTCATGACGGATCCGTCTTGGCTATGTTAAAGATAATACAACCGGATCCGTTCATAACGGCTGCAGATGGTTGTATTATCAGTAACGGAAGCGTTTTTGCTGAACCCTGCCGGATCCAGTAAAAACGCTAGTGTGATAGTAGCCTAATATAAAGGCTACTTTCACACTCGCGTTTTGTGCGGATCCGTTATGGATGGATCTGTTCAGATAATACAACTGTCTGCGTCCGTTCAGAAGTGATCCGTTTGTATTATCTTTTACATAGCCAAGACGGATCCGTTTTGAACACCATTGAAAGTCAATGGAGGACGGATCCGTTTTCTATTGTGCCAGATTGTGTCAGTGAAAACGGATCCGTCCCCATTGACTTACATTGTGCGTCAGGACGGATCCGTTTGGCTCAGTTTCCTCAGACGGACAACAAAACGCTGCAAGCAGCATTTTGGTGTCTGCATCCAAAGTGGAACAGAGACTGAACTGAGGCATTCTGAGCGGATCCGTTCCAGTCAGAATACAAACTGATCCGTTTTGGACGCTTGTGAGAGCCCTGAACGGATCTTGCAAATGGAAAGCCACAACGCCAGTGTGAGAGTAGCCTTAGCTGTAGAGCTGTTATCGGGAGGTCCTCCTGGAGTCAGTAATGTACAGTCGTGGCCAAAAGTTTTGAGAATGACACAAATATTAGTTTTCACAAAGTTTGTTGCTAAACTGCTTTTAGATCTTTGTTTCAGTTGTTTCTGTGATGTAGTGAAATATAATTACACGCACTTCATACGTTTCAAAGGCTTTTATCGACAATTACATGACATTTATGCAGAGTCAGTATTTGCAGTGTTGGCCCTTCTTTTTCAGGACCTCTGCAATCCGACTGGGCATGCTCTCAATCACCTTCTGGGCCAATTCCTGACTGATACAACCCATTCTTTCATAATCACTTCTTGGAGTTTGTCAGATTTAGTGGGTTTTTTTTTGTCCACCCGCCTCTTGAGGATTGACCACAAGTTCTCAATGGGATTAAGATCTGGGGAGTTTCCAGGCCATGGACCCAAAATGTCAACGTTTTGGTCCTCGAGCCACTTAGTCATCACTTTTGCCTTATGGCACGGTGCTCCATCGTGCTGGAAAATGCATTGTTCTTCACCAAACTGTTGTTGGATTGTTGGAAGAAGTTGCTGTTGGAGGGTGTTTTGGTACCATTCCTTATTAATGACTGTGTTTTTGGGCAAAATTGTGAGTGAGCCCACTCCCTTGGATGAGAAGTAACCCCACACATGAATGGTCTCAGGATGCTTTACTGTTGGCATGACACAGGACTGATGGTAGCGCTCACCTTTTCTTCTCCGGACAAGCCTTTTTCCAGATGCCCCAAACAATCGGAAAGAGGCTTCATCAGAGAATATGACTTTGCCCCAGTCCTCAGCAGTCCATTCACCATACTTTCTGCAGAATCTGTCCCTGATGTTTTTTTTTTGAGAGAAGTGGCTTCTTTGCTGCCCTTCTTGACACCAGGCCATCTTCCAAAAGTCTTCGCCTCACTGTGCGTGCAGATGCGCTCACACCTGCCTGCTGCCATTCCTGAGCAAGCTCTGCACTGGTGGCACTCCGATCCCGCAGCTGAATCCTCTTTAGGAGACGATCCTGGCGCTTGCTGGACTTTCTTGGACGCCCTGAAGCCTTCTTAACAAGAATTGAACCTCTTTCCTTGAAGTTCTTGATGATCCTATAAATTGTTGATTAAGGTGCAATCTTAGTAGCCACAATATCCTTGCCTGTGAAGCCATTTTTATGCAACGCAATGATGGCTGCACGCGTTTCTTTGCAGGTCACCATGGTTAACAATGGAAGAACAATGATTTCAAGCATCACCCTCCTTTTAACATGTCAAGTCTGCCATTTTAACCAAATCAGCCTGACATAATGATCTCCAGCCTTGTGCTCGTCAACATTCTCACCTGAGTTAACAAGACGATTACTGAAATTATCTCAGCAGGTCCTTTAATGACAGCAATGAAATGCAGTGGAAAGTTTTTTTTGGGATTAAGTTATTTTTCATGGCAAAGAAGGACTATGCAACTCATCTGATCACTCTTCATAACATTCTGGAGTATATGCAAATTGCTATTATAAAAACTTAAGTAGCAACTTTTTCAATTTCCAATATTTATCTAATTCTCAAAACTTTTGGCCACGACTGTAGTCTGTTCTGTTCTGTGCAGGCTGGAATGGAGGGGGCAGAAGGAGGCCCTCCTGTATTTGATGTGACTTTTATTATAAGATATGATATACAGGGATTTTAATAAATATTCTAAAACAATTTGACATATTTAACCCTTTAAACCCTGGCCGATTTTTGTGTTTCCATTTTCTACCCTCTTCCCTAATGTAGTCTGTGTGGAGCAGACTAGAATGGAGTAGGAAAAAGTAACCAAGCCTGTTCAGGGGTTAAGCCTCATGCACACAACCTTATCCGTTTTGCGGTCCGCAAAGTGCCGAACCTTAAGATACATATGTGAACCGTACCCATTTTTTTTGCAGACCCATTGACTTTGATGGGTCCACAGTCTGCATTTTGAGGACATATTCTATCAGTTTTTCAGTCTTCAAATCGCAGATCCACAATATACGGATGTGGTCTGTGTGCCATCCAAAATATTTTTCGCGGACTCATAGACAATTCATTTTGCAGACATATTTTAACTTTTTGCGGAACAGATATACAGATGCAGAAAGCACATGAATAATCTGCGTCCTTTAAATATCCATATTTCTGTTCTTCAAAAGATAGAACATGTCCTATACTTATGAACCACAGACCTTTTGAAGTCAACAGGTCAGCAAAAAATGCAAATGCAACATGGACGGTATCCATATTTTGCGGACCTTCGATTTCCCAACCACAAAATATATATGGTCATGTGCATGAGGCCGTAGAAGGAGGTCCTCCTTCTGAAGTCCTGAATATAGCCTGTTCAGTGCGGAGCAGGCTAGAATGGTGTTGGCAAAAGAAGATATGAATAATCTGCCCTTTGCAGTGGTTAGGAGATCCAGCAGTCATTAGAATGAAGTCCTCCTTCTGGATTCTGCAATCTAGTCTGTTTAGTGTAGAGCAGGATGGAATGGAGTGGGCGAAAGGAGTTATGAGTAATCTGCCTTGTTCAGTGGCTAGAATGAAGTCATCCTTCTGGAGTCCGTAATATACCCTGTGCAGTTGTTAGAATGAGGTCGTCCTTCTGGAGTCCGTAATATACCCTGTGCAGTTGGTAGAATGAGGTCCTCCTTCTGGAGTCCGTAATATACCCTGTGCAGTTGGTAGAATGAGGTCGTCCTTCTGGAGTCCGTAATATACCCTGTGCAGTTGGTAGAATGAAGTCCTCCTTCTGGAGTCCGTAATATACCCTGTGCAGCTGGTAGAATGAGGTTGTCCTTCTGGAGTCCGTAATATACCCTGTGCGGTTGGTAGAATGAGGTCGTCCTTCTGGAGTCCGTAATATACCCTGTGCAGTTGGTAGAATGAGGTTGTCCTTCTGGAGTCCGTAATATACCCTGTGCAGTTGGTAGAATGAGGTCGTCCTTCTGGAGTCCGTAATATACCCTGTGCAGTTGGTAGAATGAGGTCGTCCTTCTGGAGTCCGTAATATACCCTGTGCAGTTGGTAGAATGAGGTTGTCCTTCTGGAGTCTGTAATATACCCTGTGCAGTTGGTAGAATGAGGTCGTCCTTCTGGAGTCTGTAATATACCCTGTGCAGTTGGTAGAATGAGGTCCTCCTTCTGGAGTCCGTAATATACCCTGTGCAGTTGGTAGAATGAGGTCGTCCTTCTGGAGTCCGTAATATACCCTGTGCAGTTGGTAGAATGAGGTTGTCCTTCTGGAGTCTGTAATATACCCTGTGCAGTTGGTAGAATGAGGTTGTCCTTCTGGAGTCTGTAATATACCCTGTGCAGTTGGTGGAATGAGGTCCTCCTTCTGGAGTCTGTAATATACCCTGTGCAATTGGTAGAATGAAGTCCTCCTTCTGGAGTCCGTGATATACCCTGTGCAGTTGGTAGAATGAGGTTGTCCTTCTGGAGTCCGTAATATACCCTGTGCAGTTGGTAGAATGAGGTCCTCCTTCTGGAGTCCGTAATATACCCTGTGCAGTTGGTGGAATGAGGTCGTCCTTCTGGAGTCTGTAATATACCCTGTGCAGTTGGTGGAATGAGGTCCTCCTTCTGGAGTCTGTAATATACCCTGTGCAGTTGGTAGAATGAAGTCCTCCTTCTGGAGTCCGTGATATAACCTGAGCTGGCTAGAATAGAATGTGTCCTATTTTTGAGGTGAAATCTTACACTCATGATATTCTTAGGTAAACTATTACATGTAATTTTAATACAAACCGGATTCCAAAAAAGTTGGGACACTAAACAAATTGTGAATAAAAACTGAATGCAATGATGTGAAGATGGCAAATGTCAATATTTTATTTGTAATAGAACGTAGATGACAGATCAAACGTTTAATCCGAGTAAATGTATCATTTTAAAGGAAAAATACGTTGATTCAAAATTTCACGGTGTCAACAAATCCCAAAAAAGTTGGGACAAGTAGCAATAAGAGGCTGGGAAAAGTAAATTTGAGCATAACGAAGAGCTGGAAGACCAATTAACACTAATTAGGTCAATTGGCAACATGATTGGGTATAAAAAGAGCTTCTCAGAGTGGCAGTGTCTCTCAGAAGCCAAGATGGGTAGAGGATCACCAATTCCCACAATGTTGCGCAGAAAGATAGTGGAGCAATATCAGAAAGGTGTTACCCAGCGAAAAATTGCAAAGACTTTGCATTGGGTTCAGGGTACGTGGCCTCTGAACACTGGGCATTATTCCAGGGCCAGTGGAAATCACAGCACCACGAACACGACGGTCCCTGCGGCGTGGCCTGCCTCTGCCTGTCATTTTTTATTAGATAAGTGTTACTATGTGTGCAAGGTACTGTGCCACCCTATATAAGTGGTGGGCAGTGGGCACAGTACAGTCTGTGTGGGCCTGACACACACTGGCTTGCAAATGTGATTAGATCGCAGAAAAATATTAAATAGAATTTTTTTTTATCTGAAAGGTATTTGAGTGAGTGACACCCTGTAACGGTATAAGTGGAGGCCTAGCCAGTGGCCACAATACAGTCTGTGTGGGCCTGACACACACGGGCTTGCAAATGGGATTAGATCGCAGAAAAATATTAAATAGAATTTTTTTCATCTGTTTTTTTATTTTCTGTCACACCCTGTATGAATGGTGTGCACACAGTACTGTCTGTGACTGAGCCTGCAGCCTCTCACACACGGGCAGGCAACTGCAATATATATATATATAAAAAAGCAGACTGATGTACCAGCCCTGAAAAGGGCTTTTTGGGGTGTTGTCTGGACGCTGTCCTTACAGCAGATGAGTCTGTGGACACAGAACACTGCCCTAGCTAACGCTTTCCCTATTAGATCAGCAGCAGCAGCACTGTCCCTCCTCTCACTGAGAATGCAGCTTCCGAATGAATCTAAAATGGATGCTGTCCAGGAGGTGGGAGGGTCTGGGAGGAGGGTCTGCTGCTGATTGGCTGGAATGTGTCTGCTGACTGTGAGGTACAGGGTCAAAGTTTACTCAATGATGATGTATAGGGGGCGGACCGAACATCGCACACGTTCGCCTGCCGCGGTGAATGTGAACAAGCTATGTTCGCCGGGAACTATTCGCCGGCGAACTATTCGGACCATCACTAATTATCTCCAGGCAAACAAAGGGAGAGACCGAACTGTAAAGCATGTACTATTGGTTGTTTCTTGCCTCCCCCTGGGAAGGCCCCCCTTGCAGGGGGTACAGTATAAATACAAGTTCTGTTCAATATATAGAGAGTCTTCTTACACCCTTCATCACGTTTCGGCTGATGTTTGGGTACCTGTGATGTGTGTGGGAGTGATACTGCTGAGATTGCTGGCTGTTATACCTTGGGAATCTACCGAACAAGCAACCGAACGGAGGGCTATACTCACTGCGTGCTTTTCCGTTCGGGTAAACCAGACGAACCAGACGCTACTACTACTACGGGGTTCGTTACAACTGGTGGCAATGTCGGGGGTAATAATTCAATTAAGAATTATTAATTATGGTCATAAAAATAATTAACCTTTAAAAATTTAATTTATTAAATTTGTCATAAATTCTTAAAATCATGACCTGGTGAATTGTAGACAACCTAATTGATACAATTCACATCTGAGTCCGACTATTTCCTCAGATAAATAAGTTCTTTTTGACGTGAGATGACGTTAATGATAAAACATGTAGTTCTGCATTATACAATAATACACAGGTATTATAAAAATATGCAGATTTATTGGTTACAAGATTATAAACATATACAAGTAAATAAACACAATGATACATGCAAATGAATATATATAGCGTTAATATAAAAGCATTACAAGCTTAACAATACATGTGAGTGGAAATAACTTGTCACATTATAACCAAGCTACTATTAGGTTAGGATATCAAAGTAGGAACATAAGTTATATATATCACTTCTGTTCAGAGAAAACCTCATGATATCAGGATGGGCATGTCTAATCCTAGACATCAATATAGAATGCTAAATACATTCTGCCCCCCTCTAACCAACTACACATCACATGACTTCAAGATGGGCAAATCCATTCAAGGATATAACTTAGAAGAGATAACTGTATCCTTCCGCCCCATCCTGGACTATTTTCACACATATAACTTTGGTAAGACTATTAAGACAAATAACAGGGATCTAGGATCTTAAATGGGAAGGATTTGAAACAAGTCTTTACTGTGGGAATCCATCACTTAGCTTGGTGAAGAATGTTCTATCAATATATATATATATATATAAGCAATCATTTAATGCTTTGCTAGATTATGAGTCTAGATTCTTCTGCAGGTAGAATGAAGCCTCACAATATCCTAAGACTACATCTCAATATGGAGATGATCAATTAATTTAATCATTTATTTATTCGCCAATCTAGATAGTATAATTTCACCCACACTATCAAATTAGTCTTAATAAAATGAAATATCATTTTCTGTGTCTCTTACCAAGTCCTAGTAGGAATCTCACTTCTGCTCCTAGGAAAGCTGGGTGGTCCATCATAGCACATCTCACCATGGCTTTCATCTTGATAAACCCCTCTAGAGAGCTTTACTTGTCTTCTCCTCTCTCTCTCTTTTTTTCTCTCTCTTTCCCTTCTACCTCCTGTGTATGGTTTATGATCACAAACTTATCAGTTAGACACGCCTTCCTAGTTTGGAACTTTCCAATCATTGTCGGATGGGCGTGACCATTGATAAAAGATGTGACATCATAACCTTACCCAGAATGCACTTTTGCTACTGTTGTAATGTCACCTACTGATACCTAGGTGGCACTGCTGTATAAGCTATCTGCATCGTAGTATAAAGGGTTAACTTATGTAAGTCTGAATATACATTTTGACCTTAGAAGCTTTAATTCAAAGCTATAGGGATTAATTCTGACACTTGTAGCAATTAGAGACAGACCTCTAGGCGTCTCTTTAAACGTTTCTCACACTGCTAATTTATGGATTTGAGTGGCCTTGTTTTCTCACAGAGATATCAGTACCTCCTGTCATACGAAAGATGTGATTAATTGTTACAAAACACACATCTTCACAGACACTCTTCTAATGAGAAATATATACAATATACTGGATACATGTTGTCTTCGTAACATATAACAATATAATATAAAGTAATATATATATATGTCCTACTGATTGTCTTATGCTAAGGACTAACTAAGGCTCATTAAATGAATACATACATATTATATATTTTGCTTCATTAATAAATGCCTAATTGTATAGGTAATTATCACCAGCTGCATAGAGCTTATCTTCATCTCCCGTCATAAATTTAAAAGTAGACAAGGAGGCCTCTTCTCAGACTGGTACATTCATTAGAAGAATAACACTGAAGTAGAAACCTTTGTATGACCTTACTTTGGCCTACTCAAGACATACAAAATTGCAACTATAGTCGAGCATGGCTCTTAAAGGAAGTGAACATCCATCTTGACTAGAATGAATTGGATATGAACGTATTTACCTATATAAAGGCACAACAGCAAGCAGAGGGATGTCGTATCCCGAAGGGACGTCCCGGACAGGAGAATAAGTGAATGGCTCAGCAGTACGATCTACTAAAGAGAACCACATTAAAAGACCTGCTGGAAGCTCGAGGCCTTGCGGCAAGTAACAAGTCGAAAGCTACACTAATTGCTGAACTAATGCAGAGTGACGGAGCCAGCAATATGGAGAGAGGGAATACGGAACCAGACGAGCTGGAAAAGAAACTGCAGATGTTTATTCGGCTGCTAGGACCAAATCCCTCGGAAGGGGCTGTGGTACAGTTGATTGCGGACACCCACAGTGCACATGTAGCGCAGCAATCCAGAACCGGGTCAATGCAAGGGGACTCGCTACATTCCCCTGGATTTACAAATGGATATCCTAAAAAGGTAAATCATGCTGCTTTAAAAAATTTGGATGACAACGGAGCAGATATTGACGGCTTTTTAAAAGACTTTGAACGCCAATGCATGTTAGAGGGAATGGAGGAAGAAACATGGGTCTCAGTACTCAGCAGCAAGTTAACTGGGCGGGCGGCAGAGGCTTATAGAGCAGTACCGGACGAGGACATTTGGAATTATCAAAAGATAAAGGAGGTACTGTTGTCCCGATTTTCCGTCACCCCAGAGGCGTATCGCCTGAAATTCTGAGAATTAAAAAAGACTGGGAAAGACTCTTTCACCGAATGGGCCTGCAGGTTAAAGAGGGCAGCACAAAACTGGCTGCAGGGATCCCAAGCTTCAACGTTGGAGGATGCTTTGCAGCATCCACGTTGGAACAATTCTATGATGATCTGGAGAAGGATCTCAGGCATTGGGTGAGAGATAAAAAAAACAAAACAAGATATCCGGTTCCGGCGCGCGCATGACCAGCCGCTAGTGAGAAGCGCTCCACTCGGTCAGCCCGAAATTTGTGAACCCGCCGCTCACCGGGGCAAAGATTTTCCCCCAAAACCCCCGGGAATAACGGGGGGCCAACCATGGAAAAATTTGTGGTCAGAGGCGGTTCGCAAAAGGAAGTTCAGTCAGCACTCCCTACAGGCGACGACCAGAAAGCCAGAGGCAAGATGGCGCCGGTGGCCGAAAAGCGTCATAGGTTCACCCGCTCGACTTCTCAGTCGACACAGAGAAGCACCGAGGCGTCGGGTTCGGAGGATGAAGAGGGGGAGAGTGGTCACCTCCCGAAAGGAGATTTGATGACCTCGTGCAAATCCATGGCTATAGAAGTAGCTAAACTCCTGGCACCTGATATAAAAGCTTCTCTAGAGGCCACAGTCGCAACGGCCTTACAGCAACTGCAATCTGAAGTGTCGCAGCACACCACCCAGATTTCTGAGGTACAGCAAAGAGTGGTACTAATTGAAGAAGAGCTGGAAAAAGCCCAAAGCAACATCACTGACCTTCTACGTAGTAATCAGTTCCTGAAGGAGAAGATTGACGACTTGGAGAACCGCTCCAGGAGGAGCAATTTACGAATAATTGGTCTGCCAGAGTCAATCCCTCCGAATCAGTTGGCAGACATCTGTGAAGCGGAAATACCGCAAGCGTTGGGTCTGAGAGGTGCGTGTGTAGTAGACAGAGCGCACCGTTTGGGACCGCCACTACCAACAGGATCACGATCTAATAACACAAGGCCCAGAGCTACAATTGTGAAATACCTGAATTATGCGGCCAAAGAGGCCATATTGGCGAAGTTCAGGCGCAAAGAACAACCCTTAATGATCCGGGGCAACAAGATCCTGCTTTTCAGTGACTATTCCGCTGAGGTGGCGAAGCGAAGGAAGGAATTCACCCCAGTTTGTTCTTTACTGGCAAAGAATAAGATCAAATTTGCTTTATTATATCCTGCCACCCTGAGGATTTTCCGCCAGGATGGATCAATTGATACCTTTCATTCACCAGGAGAAGCGTGGGAAGCGCTGGAGTTTGATCCATTATACTCGGACATAGTCATGTCTTCCTCCCAAAGATCCGCAACTTCAGCCAGAGGAAGTGGAGCTAGACAGAGTCCAGGCAGATCGACGCCACGAGCCAAGGGACCAGATCGGCGGGAGATCGAACCTGAATGAAGACGGGCAACCTTGAGAGTGGTTTGCCTGAGATGAAGAATCCCTGATGGGACACGTGAGAAATCAGTGGACTTATAGTTATTTTTTGTTGAGATTATAGATGTCTGTTATACTTAATATTATAAGTCGAAAGCATTGATGTTTATGTTGTGGGGTTGGTTATGGGGTTATGGGAGGGGGGGAGGGGGGGGATAGGGACAAATACTGATTTGAGTCATATTGTAGTGAGGATGCCTGGTAGCTTTCATGTGAGATACGTGGGCTGTTTGTTCCGTGCGGGATCTCCTGCAGAAATCTTTGAATTGAGAAACAATTATGAGGGTGGCCACATGGAATGTTAAAGGGCTTCGGTCCCCTGCTAAACGAATGGCAGTACTGCGCCATCTTAGAAAACTAAGGGTTGATGTCGCGTTTCTGCAGGAGACCCACTTGAAAGAGGCAGATTTTATTAGGATGCGAAAACTGTGGGTAGGACAAGTAATGGGATCGCCTTCAACAGGCAAAAAGGCGGGAAACATAGTCCTTTTTCACAAACGCCTGCGTTATGAGGTTTCATCCATGACAACAGACAAACTGGGGAGATGGATGCGTCTATGTGTAAACTCTCCAGTGGGTCGGTTGGTAATGCACAATGTTTATGCCCCTAATACTTCCCAGAATACTTTTTATGATGTCCTAGAGAGGGACATTCTTATAGAGGATGCACAGTTATTGTTGGTAGCGGGTGACTTTAACCGGGTACATAACGAACAGGAAGACAGGAAACGGGGAGGGCTTGCGACTGCTACTAAAAGACATCGGACCCAAACGCTGCTCCCGCTACTACAAAATACAGGATTACATGATGCATGGCGATACCACCATCCGGAAGATTGCGAGTACACCCATTTCTCTCATGCCCAGGGGTCATGGTCCCGGATTGATTATCTCCTAACATCTCCGGGATTGTTATCCATAGTAAAAACGGTGGAGATCTCTGATCTGTTAATCTCGGACCATGCCCCAGTGGTTATGGAGCTCATGGACACTGTTCCTAGGGGACAGGACATCATTTGGAAAATGCCACAACATTTGTCAAGTGACAAGGAGTTCATAGATAAGCTAAAAGGTTGGTGGTGGGAGTATACACAGGACAATGCGGAACATGTAACAGACCAGGGCCTGTTCTGGGATGCGGCGAAGGCGGTGCTGAGAGGCCGGATAATGTCATACACGATAGGGAAAAAGCGAGAGGCGAGGGATAAGTATGATAAAGCCACGATACAGGTACGGGAGGCGTACACCAAATTCTTACTTAATCCCACAGATCCCAATAAATTAACTTGGGTTACTGCTAAGCATAATTTCGATTATTGCCAAGAAAAACGGGAAAAATGGTTTGGTGACTACCAAAGGGCAAAATTCTTCCGTCTAGGTAATAAAGCTGGCCGATTACTGGCAAATTTAACGCGCCCCTTTGTCAAACAATCTATGCTGCACCCCCTAAAGGATAAGCTAGGCAGGTTATGCACCCAACCAAAGGAAGTGGTGGATATTTTGGGAGAATTTTATCAGGCACTGTATTCTAGTGATCCATTTGATCCTATGGAAGCAAGGGAAATCTTAGATAAGGTGGAATTACCACGATTGCCGGTGGAAAAACTAGAGGCCTTAAACGGCGAAATAAGGGAGGAGGAAGTTCGGGCAACCATAAAAACCCTTTCAAACTGCAGGGCACCAGGCCCTGACGGGTTTCCTGCAGAATTTTACAAATCAATGAACCAAGAAGTGGTTCCGACTTTGACCGGACTGTTCAACAACATCATGCTAGGGGGAAGTCTGCCTGATACGGGAAGAATGGCTTATATTAAAATTCTTCCGAAACCGGGGAGGGACTTGACCCAGCCAAGTGCGTATAGGCCAATTTCCTTAATAAATCAGGATGTCAAGATCCTATCAAAACTCTTGGCCAATAGGTTGGCAAATTGCGTGCCTGAACTCATTGGTCCACATCAAGTGGGGTTTATGAAGGGCAGATCAGCGGTTACAAATATTCGCAAAGTCCTAGCTAGCTTAAATGCACACAGGGGAATAAAAACGGAGCCATGTCCAGCATTGCTTGCAATTGACGCCGAAAAGGCTTTTGATAATGTCAGTTGGCAATGGCTGGACATGGTTCTGGATAGGTTTAACATTAAGGGACACTTTAGAAATTACCTGACGGCGCTTTATGAAAATCCACAGGCAAGAGTTAACATACCAGGATTCCTGTCCAAACCTATTATACTTGGCAAAGGAACACGACAAGGGTGCCCCTTATCCCCATTACTCTTCAACATGGCGATGGAACCTCTGGCAAGATGGCTGATAAAATCTGACGCTTTTGAGGGTATTAAAGTAGGTAGTAAGGAACTAAAAATTAGTTGTTTTGCGGATGACATCCTGCTGTATCTAGGGACTCCCGAACTCCAATTAGGAAAGGTGCTAAAAGAGCTAAGCGCTTATGGGAAGGTGACTGGCTATAGGATTATTGTGGACAAGAGCCAGTTATTGTTTTTAGGACAAAAAACACACTTGGGGAACCACGTGATAAATGGGGTTGAAGTGCGGAAAGATTATATAACTTACTTAGGCATTAAAATTGGACGCACCCCTGTCTTTGTGCGGTAGAGCCCACTTAATCAAAATGATAAGTTTTCCAAAACTACTTTACCCGCTTCAAATGATTCCGATGTTACTAAAGCATGTAGATGTTGTGAGGATGCAGAGAGCGTTTAATCGCTTCCTGTGGAAAACTAAACGACCTCGTATTGCCTATGCCAAACTGACGATGCTGAAGTATGAAGGAGGGTTGCAACTTCCAAATATCCGTCACTACAATCTGGCGGCGCTATTCAGGCATGTTAGAGATTGGGTATGGGGTACGGAATACTACTCGGCGATTTCGTTTGAGAAGGAATTAGCTGGTAGAGAGAACCTAGAGGCCTTATTGCATTCCAAATTAAGAGATATCCCAATATCAATTAGACAAGCCGTCCTTTTGAAGGATACCATAATGGCGTGGAAAGCTATTAGAAAGATTTATGGGCTCCCTTACTACATCTCTCCTAGACTGCCATTATGGTCGCTTCCAGCTTTTCCCCAGGGCAGGGAGAACACGCTATTCCATGTATGGAAAGACAAAAACATCACAAGACTTAGTGACCTATTGCAGGATAACAATTCCCAATGGCTGTCCTGGGAACAGTTAATAAGGAAAATACGACTTACAAGACGCACACTATCTTCCCTATCAGCAAATTAGAAGCTATTGTAAAGCGCAGGCGAGTTCTCTGGGCGACATGGAGAGGTTGGGGTGGTTTGCGGCTTTATTAGGCAGAAATAGTTCCCATATGTCTCTATCAGACTTGCACCGGAAGCTCCATAACATCCAGACGATAGGCTTGGTAAAAGGAGCTTATAAACCTTGGGAAAGGGAGCTGTCAGACCAGAATATTGCAAAAAAAATGAGAGAGGGACTTGACTTGGTGAGGCGGGCAACATACAATGAACAGTGGAGGGAATCCCAACTGAGACTTATGCATAGAGCGACATACGCCTTTAACTTGTCTTATCGGGATGCCCCGGCCCACTATTTGCGAAAATGTCCCAAATGTGATCTCCCAAGAGCTGGGTTGTTACATTCTATATGGGAATGCCCAAAAGTGAGACCTTTATGGCAGCAGTCGGTAGACACAATAAAGGAAATTTGGGGAGAGACTGTGGGATTAACGCCCCAACAGTGTATTTTTCATTATATACCCAAAAATCAGGACGAGGAAATAGGAACAGTGGTCACTAAAGGAGGGGTACATCTTATGTTGATGTCAGTAAAGAAAGCCCTTTTAAGGCATTGGTTGGAAAGGGAAGGGCCGTCATGGGAGGAGGTGATTGGAATGATGAAGACTGTCCTATATTTAGAAAGATTAGAGGTAGAACAAGATAAGGAACGCTTAGTCGAGAAATTCATCAAAAAGTGGAGGGTTTTCGTAGAAAAGTTGTTATCACGTGGCGAGATTAAGGAGCTCATGGACCCGTTTAAATTGACTAAATGGTACCTGGAAGCACAACTTGCTAGTAGACTAGGGAAATTGGAAGTGTATTCTGACGCAAGGGAATTCTAGCCGTAAGACATAATTGACATTTTTTATAAGGCATACTGAAATCACTATAGTCTCAAATCAGTGTTCCTAAACTGGGTGGTTTTGGGAAGCGGGAGGGGAGGGAATAGGGTTTGAGGTTGGGAGGGGTGAAAATTAAATAAAAATTTGTGGATTTGTAAATTTGAGTCATGACCTTGGATATTTGCATGTGCAATAATACCTGCTAAACTGTCGTTATTCCATGTCTTGTACTTGCATTTTTTTCTTACTGTATGTAATCTTCCACTTCAATAAAGAGATGTTTTAAAAAAAAAAAAAAAAACAGTAGAAGAAGCAGCAAAATTGGCGGATGAGTATCAGGACACCAGACGGTCGGAAGTCAAAGAGGTACGAGCCAGCTCCAAACCGTTTGTCCCTTTACCCCCAATACAAAAGCCCGTACCCTACCAAGCAACTACAAATCCCAGGCATCAAACCAAAGTGTGTTTTCTGTGCAACGAACCTGGGCACATAAAGCCCCATTGTCCACTCAGAAACAGAGGGGGCTCACCAGCTGCACATCCTTACAAGGCCACCGCTCACTGTTACCAGCAGGAGCCTAATGTCAACCCTGCGCCCAGTGAAGAACAGTGGAACATTTTGTACGAGGCCAATACGGCACAGGTGGAAACTGACAACCGGAAACATCACCGACAGTGTGTTACCGTAGATGGGGAGGAGGCCAAAGCTCTACGAGACACTGGGGCCACAATTACACTCATTCAGCCGCACAAAATTCGGCCATCTGCCCGTACCAACCGCACTGTGGCAGTTCGAGTAGCAGGGGGAGCTATCCACAAGCTTCCTACAGCGAGGGTGCTTTTGAATTGGAGCACCGGCAGTAAACAGATGGATGTGGGCATTATGCAAACTTTGCCGGCCGAAGTATTGTTGGGGAATGATGTGGGTTGCCTTACATCCCATTTGGCTGACCAATCTCCAATGGAAGGGTTACCTGTTACTACCAGGGCTCAAGCACGGAGGGGAGAACCTGCGCACCCGGAGGAACCTCAGGTAGGACATTCGTCCCTATTGCCCCCCTTGACCCCTACTCCCTTTTGGGATACCCCAGCAGGGCTTGAGCAGGCTCAGAGGGGGGATTCCACCTTAGCAGGTTACAGGAGGGAGGCAGAGAAACCCATGGAAGAGCAGGGGGGAAAATGGTTTAGTTGGGAAAAGGGGCTGTTGTATAGGATAACGGGGGGAGTCGGGAAGGGAGATACCCAAGTAGTTAAACGGCAACTAGTAGTACCCCGGAAGTTTAGGGCAGAACTGCTAAAGCTTAGCCACGATATTCCGTTGGCTGGGCATTTAGGAGTGACCAAAACGAAGGATAGGTTAACGCAGACCTTCTTTTGGCCAAAAATTTCTCAAGACATTAAACTATACTGTAGGACATGTGAGATATGTCAGCGGACAGGTAGGAGGGGGGATCGCCAGAGGGCTAAACTTCACCCCCTCCCTATTATTGAAGAACCCTTTAGCAGGGTAGCCATTGATTTAGTAGGGCCGCTCCGCAAATCGGCCACATCTGGAAAGAGCTACATCCTCACGGTGGTAGATTTTGCTACTCGGTATCCGGAGGCTCTGGCTCTGTCCAATATAGAGGCCGAAACCGTGGCAGAAGCCCTAGTAAAGATCTTCACCCGAGTAGGATTCCCGAGGGAAATTCTATCGGACAGAGGGACTCAATTCACGTCCCATCTGACCCAACAATTATGGAAAAGTTGTGGCGTGAAACTCCTGCACCCTATCACCCGCAGATGAATGGACTCTGTGAACGGTTCAATGGCACTCTGAAACAGATGCTCCGAACCTTCACAGCGTCCAATCCTCACTGGGAAAGATTCCTACCTCACCTCCTGTTTGCTTACCGGGAATTGCCCCAGGCATCCACGGGGGTCTCCCCCTTCGAACTTCTTTAAGGAAGAAGAGTCCGAGGACCCCTGGATCTCATACGGGAGCACTGGGAGGGCAATACAGGAGAGGAGGGGGTACCTATCGTCCACTATGTGCTGGAGTTTCGGGACCGGTTGCGGGCGCTCACCGAATCTGTTCGGGAACACCTGCAGACGTCTCAGACATGCCAAAAGAGATGGTACGATAGGGGTGCCAGAGATAGGGTCTTTGACATAGGTCAGCAAGTCTGGGCTCTGAAGCCGGTTAAGCAGGACAAATTACAGGCCTCTTGGCAAGGCCCTTTTAAGGTAGTAGAGAAACTAAGCGACACTACGTACATAGTGTGCAAGAGTTCAGATGAGAGGTTCAGACGTGCCTTTCATGTGAACATGTTAAAACCATATTACGAACTGGCAGAGGATATAGCGGCGGTGTGCGCGCCGGCAGGGGAAGATAGTGAAAACTTACCCCTGCCAGATTTACTCACCACTGACCCTATCTCTATAGACCAAGTGCAAATAGGCGAGGGGTTAAACCCCAAGGAGAAACAGACAGCCTCTCAATTACTACAGGGATACAAGGAGATGTTTGTCCCGGGGTATACCTCGGCTGAAGTCCACCGAGTAGAGACTCAGGGAGACACCCCCCTGCGACAACAGCCTTACCGTATCCCTGTAGCTGTTGAGATAATATGTTAGCGGAGATACAAGAGATGCTGCAGCTAGGGGTGATAGAGCCATCCCAAAGTCCTTGGGCATCTCAGGTAGTACTGGTGCCAAAGCAAGACGGTACGACTCGGTTTTGCGTAGACTACTGGAAGCTCAACGACCGCACTATAACAGACGCATACCCCATGCCTAGAATTGACGAGTTACTGGATAAGATGGCTGGGGGTCATTACCTAACCACTTTAGATTTATGCAAAGGCTACTGGCAAATCCCTCTGGAGCCAGCAGCCATTCCCAAGTCAGCATTCGTCACTCCATTCGGGCTATACCAATTCAAGGTTATGCCTTTTGGAATGAAGAATGCGCCGGCTACCTTTCAGAGAATGGCTGACAGACTTCTGGAGGGGTTTCAGGACTTCTCATGTGCGTACTTGGATGACATTGCCATTTATAGTCGCACATGGGAATCCCATCTAGAACACGTAGCCAGGGTCTTAGAGCGCCTCCAGACCGCCGGACTAACGTTGAAACCGGACAAATGCCATCTAGGAATGGTGGAGGTCTAATATTTAGGGCATAGAGTGGGGTCATGTAAGCAGCGTCCCGAGCCGGCCAAAGCAGAGGACATTGCTAATTGGCCCCGTCTTACTACCAAGACTCAAGTATTAGCGTTCTTAGAAACGGCGGGGTATTACCGGAAATTTGTCCCAGAATATAGCGCCCCCTGGCCAAACCCCTGATCGACCTAACCAAAAAAGCCCTTCCCAAGATCGTAACCTGGTCTCCGGAGTGCTCAGAAGCGTTCCAGCAACTAAAGTTATCCCTCAGCAAGGCACCTGTGTTGGCAGCACCAGACTATAACAAAACCTTTCTTGTGCACACAGATGCCTCCATGTATGGGCTGGGAGCCGTGCTGAGCCAGGTGGGGGAAGATGGTTTGGAGCACCCAGTGGCGTATCTCAGCAGGAAACTTTTACCCCGGGAGGTCAGCTACGCCACTGTGGAAAAAGAATGCTTAGCTCTGGTGTGGGCCTTAAAGAAGCTCCAACCCTATTTGTATGGTCGCCCCTTTACGTTGATGATGGACCACAATCCGCTTGTATGGTTGAACCGCGTCTCAGGGGACAATCCAAGACCATTACGCTGGAGCCTGGCCTTACAACCGTACAATTTTACTATGCAGTACAGGCCAGGCAAACAACATGGGAATGCGGATGGATTGTCCCGTCAACCGGACTTGGACATATAAAAACTTTCGTTCTTCGGACATCTCTGAGCCAACCCGACAGGGTCTAGGCGGATATGCCGACCCATGGACTTAGGGGGAGCTGTGTGAAGATATGCGTATTGTGTGGCCTGTAATTGTAATTTGTCTATTGGGTAATTTTCGTGTGTTTATTGTCTGGAGATAATTAAGTTATACAGTGTCTGGACTAATTATCTCCAGGCAAACAAAGGGAGAGACCAAACTGTAAAGCATGTACTATTAGTTGTTTCTTGCCTCCCCCTGGGAAGGCCCCCCTTGCAGGGGGTACAGTATAAATACAAGTTCTGTTCAATAAAAAGAGAGTCTTCTTACACCCTTCATCACGTTTCGGCTGATGTTTGGGTACCTGTGATGTGTGTGGGAGTGATACTGCTGAGATTGCTGGCTGTTATACCTTGGGAATCTACCGAACAAGCAACCGAACGGAGGGCTATACTCACTGCGTGCTTTTCCGTTCGGGTAAACCAGACGAACCAGACGCTACTACTACTACGGGGTTCGTTACAATGGGTACTACCAGTAAAAGACAAAAGTAGGTTTTCTTGCTCCTCACCCACACTACTAATAGTAATTTGGGGATTAAACTTTTTTTTCTTTTTGTTTGCACCTTGATGCTGCAAGTACGGACAAATATTCACAAAATGTCCCTTCTTGCCACAACAAAAGCAGACTCCTTTCACATGACTCAAGCTTTTGCCAGGAGTAGCTCCTCCTAACTGCATAGGCTCATCACAAGGCACAACCACCCGTGTCTCTCCACCATAAGTGTCAAAGAAAGCAGTACCCTTATTGGACAGTACGTCCTGAAGGTGAGGACCCCTAGATCTCTCCCTCAGGCGTCTATCAAGATGTACAGCAAGGGACATAGCTGCTTCCAATTACTCAGGATTTTCATGAAAAGCCAATGCGTCCTGCAGTCTCTCAGAGAGACCCTGGCAGAATTGGCTACGGAGAGCAGAATCGTTCCACTCTGTATCCGTAGCCCATCTCCTAAATTCAGAGCATTAGGTCTCCGCAGAATGTTCTCCCTGCCGCAAACCCCGTAACTTGGTCTCGGCCTGAGAGATCCGATCCGGGTCATCATAGATAAGACCCAAGGCTCTAAAGAATTCATCTACCGACCGGAGGGACAGTGATCCGGTCGGCAGAGAAAAAGTCCAAGATTGGGCATCCTCTTTAAGCAATGAAATAATCATACCCACACGTTGACACTCATCACCAAGAGTATGGACGCAGCCTAAAGTATAATTTACATGACTCCCTGAACCGGATGAAATTGTCACTACCCCCGGAAAACCTGTCAGGGAGAGTTACCTTTGGTTCAGGGCAGGCCTGGAACCCACCACCGGAACCAGCAGCCTGTGGACTCTGAATCTGCAAAACCATCGCACGGAGGTCTGCTACCTCCAAAGTCAGATTCTGCATCTGTTCGACCAGTGCAGTCATAGCATCCATAGCTGCACAGATCAGAACAAAAAAATGGCGGTATAGGCTTTGGTAGTATGGGAGAACACCAAAAGACAACAAGAAGGAAGGGAAAAGACACTAGGCCTCACCGCTAGGGAAGGAAAAGGGTCACCACCCATAAAACCCTGTTTCTGGCCCTAACTCCTATCCGTTTGGGCACCTCTCGATAATAGAGATGTCCATACACAGGAACCTAGAAAACCCTGGTGGCCCTCGGATGCCCTATTGATAATGACAGGGCAGAGACTACCCACTCCTTCCCTGGTGAAGGAACCAGCGTCTCGCTGAGGCCTAGTAAACAACAAAGGTGGGGGAAATACAAAATACAACTAACGGAACACTTAACTTCTGAGGATGATGGATGAACAGGACTTCAACTAGAACCTCACTCCAGCTCTTCCAAAAACCAAATGAAGCTATCCAGAGCAAGGAGTGATGGGTAAAGTCAGACTAAATAGGGGGAGGTAAAGGTCACATGATCCACACCTGAACAGGAGGTGTGGACATACAAGCTAAGAGACCGTGACGTGGTACAGGATGGGCTCCGATGTGTTCCTGACAGGAATATATTGGCAAAAGTCTCAGCTTTTAATACCTGCTTGTATGACTAGCCAGTATAGTCAGTGGCATATCCGTTTGCTCCGTTTTGTGTAGGATGTCTTTGTGGTGCATGTGGACCGCGCCGGCATCCTCCATTGTACGCATTTTTTGCTGGGGATGGTCGTTTGCTGCGGTCCACATGCGGTGGGACTGCTCCCCCAATGAGAAACACGCTACAGTGTTTGAGCAGTTCCCCCATATCTGCCACGATATTTCTGGGATTTTGTTTCATACAAGAAACACACAGACAAAGTGAAACCAAAACTGTTCCGGATCACTTTCTGGGACTGGGGTTTCAGGATGAGAAAGTGGGTCTAAGTATGGGGATGAGCGATGGCATTAGCGATCACCCCTACTCCTATCGCTGCATGTAATGGCACCAGTCTCCTCCACTAGAAAGCCAGGTAATTGCTGGGACACAAAGCTTCTGTATGAGGACAAGTGATGCCATTAGTGATCACTGCTCCCTATACTGTGGAGGAGATCACTGCATGTAAATGTGTCTCCTCCACTGGCGAGCGGGCGATTGCCAGGATAGAACGCTTCTGAACAGAGATGAGCGATGACATTAGTGATCACTGCTCCCCACACAGTGAAGGAGATCACTGCATGTAAATGTGTCTCCTCCATTAACCAGCAGGCAATTGCTGGGAAGGAATGCTTCCTCCTGATAATCGCCTGCAAAATCTCCAGGTGTAATAGGACCCTTTGTGAGAAAATGGGATTTAGGCCTCATGCACACGACCGTTGTTTGGGTCCGCATCCGAGCCGCCGTTTTGGGGGCTAGGATGCGAACCCATTCATTTCAAAGGGGCCGCAAAATATGCGGACAGCACTCCGTGTGCTGTCCGCATCCGTGGCTCCGTTCTGCGGCCCCGCTAAAAAAATATAACATGTCCTATTCTTGTCCGCGCTTTGCAGACAAGAATAGGCATTTATATTGCCGGCGCCCGTTCCGTTCTGCAAATTGAGACTTCCGTTTTTTGCGGATCCGCGGTTTGCGGACCGCAAAAAACGGCACAGTCGTGTGCATGAGGCCATTGGGAGCAGTCTTTGAGCATCATGAGGTAAAGTTTTAGTGGCTATGGGATGCAGTTTGTGAAGGGTGTGGGCACCTAGAGCAGTTGTCAGGCTGTGTCATGTAGTGGGTGCTTAAGGGGTGTAGTCTGAGGGGGCACTCACCATGGGGTGTAGTCTGAGGGTGCAGTCACCATGGGGTGTTGTCTGAGAGGGCAATCACCATGGGGTGTAGTCTGAGGGGGCAGTCACCATGGGGTGTTGTCTGAGAGGGCAATCACCATGGGGTGTAGTCTGAGGGTGCAGTCACCATGGGGTGTAGTCTGAGGGGGAAGTCACCATGGGGTGTAGTCTGAGGGGGCAGTCACCATGGGGTGTAGTCTGAGGGGGCACTCACCATGGGGTGTAGTCTGAGGGTGCAGTCACCATGGGGTGTAGTCTGAGGGGGCAGTCACCATGGGGTGTAGTCTGAGGGGGCAGTCACCATGGGGTGTAGTCTGAGGGGGCAGTCACCATGGGGTGTAGTCTGAGGGGGCAGTCACCATGGGGTGTAGTCTGAGGGGGCAGTCACCATGGGGTGTAGTCTGAGGGGGCAGTCACCATGGGGTGTAGTCTGAGGGGGCAGTCACCATGGGGTGTAGTCTGAGGGGGCAGTCACCATGGGGTGTAGTCTGAGGGGGCAGTCACCATGGGGTGTAGTCTGAGGGAGCAGTCACCATGGGGTGTAGTCTGAGGGGGCAGTCACCATGGGGTGTAGTCTGAGGGGGCAGTCACCATGGGGTGTAGTCTGAGGGAGCAGTCACCATGGGGTGTTGTCTGAGGGGGCAGTCACCATGGGGTGTAGTCTGAGGGGGCAGTCACCATGGGGTGTAGTCTGAGGGGGCAGTCACCATGGGGTGTAGTCTGAGGGGGCAGTCACCATGGGGTGTAGTCTGAGGGGGCAGTCACCATGGGGTATAGTCTGAGGGGGCAGTCACCATGGGGTATAGTCTGAGGGGGCAGTCACCATGGGGTGTAGTCTGAGAGTGCAGTCACCATGGGGTGTAGTCTGAGGGAGCAGTCACCATGGGGTGTAGTCTGAGGGGGCAGTCACCATGGGGTGTAGTCTGAGGGGGCAGTCACCATGGGGTGTAGTCTGAGGGAGCAGTCACCATGGGGTGTAGTCTGAGGGGGCATTCACCATGGGGTGTAGTCTGAGGGGGCAGTCACCATGGGGTGTAGTCTGAGGGGGCAGTCACCATGGGGTGTAGTCTGAGGGGGCAGTCACCATGGGGTGTAGTCTGAGGGGGCAGTCACCATGGGGTGTAGTCTGAGGGGGCAGTCACTATGGGGTGTAGTCTGAGGGGGCAGTCACCATGGGCTGTAGTCTGAGGAGGCAGTCACTATGGGGTGTAGTCTGAGGGGGCAGTCACCATGGGGTGTAGTCTGAGGGGGCAGTCACCATGGGGTGTAGTGTGCAGTCTTCGCTGGGGTAGGGAAGGTGATAGGACCTATAGGTTGGTCTGTTGTCAGGTGGCATCTTTGTATAATGAGAGCGTTGTGGAAAAGTGTGGGATGTAAACGACTAGCTGAATGGTGGCTTTCAGGGAGTTGTAGGGGGACACAATCGTGGTATGTACACGTGGTCTGAGATGTCAGGTGTCGCCTCATCTCGCCGTTACTAAGGCAAGATCAGAGCACAGTTCCAACTATCATCCAGAAGCAGTGGAGCGCATTGGTGCTCGCTGTTTCAGTAGCTCCTTGCGATGTGTGGGAGCTGCAGAGACGGCAGCACAGCGCTAGGTCTGTACACAGCGCGCTAGGTCTGTACACAGCGCGCTAGGTCTGTACACAGCGCGCTAGGTCTGTACACAGCGCGCTAGGTCTGTACACAGCGCGCTAGGTCTGTACACAGCGCGCTAGGTCTGTACACAGCGCGCTAGGTCTGTACACAGCGCGCTAGGTCTGTACACAGCGCGCTAGGTCTGTACACAGCGCGCTAGGTCTGTACACAGCGCGCTAGGTCTGTACACAGCGCGCTAGGTCTGACCAAACGACTGGACCGATCTTCACCAAATTTGGCACACAGGTACATCAGGTGTCCGGGAAGGTTTTAGACCAGGTCTCAGTTTTCTAGGACGTACCGTTCCTGAGATATTCCCAAAAAATGACCTGCATTAGCCAATACAAGCCCCCAACTGCCATGCACATGGTCACATGTCCCTTATCAGCCAATAGAATCTCGCAGGTCCTACTCCAGGTTTCCATAACAACTGATGATCACAGGTTTTAGCAGTTCGCAGGTCCTTAAATATTCATTCATATGACGTGTATCAGCTAGTATAAGTTCACATTTAATTTACCAGGTTTTCACACAGGATAGGATTAGATACACGGCTCAGCAGACAGTATCACACAGGATAGAATTAGATACACAGCTCAGCAGACAGTATCACACAGGATAGGATTAGATACACAGCTCAGCAGACTGTATCACACAGGATAGGATTAGATACAAAGCTCAGCAGGCAGTATCACAGGATAGGATTAGATACATGGTTCTGCAGACAGTATCACACAGGACAGGATTAGATACACAGCTCAGCAGGCAGTATCACACATGACAGGATTAGATACACAGCTCAGCAGGCAGTATCACACAGGATAGGATTAGATATACATCTCAGCTGGCTGTATCACACAGGACAGGATTAGATACACAGCTCAGCTGGCAGTATCACACAGGATAGGATTAGATATACAGCTCAGCTGGCAGTATCACACAGGAGAGGATTAGATACACAGCTCAGCAGACAGTATCACACAGGACAGGATTAGATACACAGCTCAGCTGGCAGTATCACACAGGATAGGATTAGATACAAAGCTCAGCAGGCAGTATCACAGGATAGGATTAGATACATGGTTCTGCAGACAGTATCACACAGGACAGGATTAGATACACAGCTCAGCAGGCAGTATCACACATGACAGGATTAGATACACAGCTCAGCAGGCAGTATCACACAGGATAGGATTAGATATACATCTCAGCTGGCTGTATCACACAGGACAGGATTAGATACACAGCTCAGCTGGCAGTATCACACAGGATAGGATTAGATATACAGCTCAGCTGGCAGTATCACACAGGATAGGATTAGATACACAGCTCAGCAGACAGTATCACACAGGACAGGATTAGATACACAGCTCAGCTGGCAGTATCACACAGGATAGGATTAGATATACAGCTCAGCTGGCAGTATCACATAGGATAGGATTAGATACACAGCTCAGCAGACAGTATCACACAGGACAGGATTAGATACACAGCTCAGCTGGCAGTATCAAACATGATCGGATTAGATACACAGCTCAGCAGACAGTATCACACAGGATAGGATTAGATACACAGCTCAGCAGACAGTATCACACAGGATAGGATTAGATACACAGCTCAGCAGACAGTATCACACAGGACAGGATTAGATACACAGCTCAGCTGGCAGTATCACACAGGATAGGATTAGATATACAGCTCAGCTGGCAGTATCACATAGGATAGGATTAGATACACAGCTCAGCAGACAGTATCACACAGGACAGGATTAGATACACAGCTCAGCTGGCAGTATCAAACATGATCGGATTAGATACACAGCTCAGCAGACAGTATCACACAGGATAGGATTAGATACACAGCTCAGCAGACAGTATCACACAGGACAGGATTAAATACACAGCTCAGCAGACAGTATCCCACAGGATAGGATTAGATACACAGCTCAGCAGACAGTATCACACAGGACAGGATTAGATACACAGCTCAGCAGACAGTATCACACAGGACAGGATTAGATACACAGCTCAGCAGACAGTATCACACAGGACAGGATTAGATACACAGCTCAGCTGGCAGTATCACACAGGATAGGATTAGATATACAGCTCAGCTGGCAGTATCACATAGGATAGGATTAGAAACATAGCTCAGCAGACAGTATCACACAGGACAGGATTAGATACACAGCTCAGCTGGCAGTATCACACATGACAGGATTAGATACACAGCTCAGCTGGCAGTATCAAACATGATCGGATTAGATACACAGCTCAGCAGACAGTATCACACAGGACAGGATTAGATACACAGCTCAGCTGGCAGTATCACACAGGATAGGATTAGATATACAGCTCAGCTGGCAGTATCACATAGGATAGGATTAGAAACATAGCTCAGCAGACAGTATCACACAGGACAGGATTAGATACACAGCTCAGCTGGCAGTATCACACATGACAGGATTAGATACACAGCTCAGCTGGCAGTATCAAACATGATCGGATTAGATACACAGCTCAGCAGACAGTATCACACAGGATAGGATTAGATACACAGCTCAGCAGACAGTATCACACAGGATAGGATTAGATACACAGCTCAGCAGACAGTATCACACAGGATAGGATTAGATACATGGTTCTGCAGACAGTATCACACAGGACAGGATTAGATACACAGCTCAGCAGGCAGTATCTCACAGGTTAGGATTAGATATACATCTCAGCTGGCTGTATCACACAGGATAGGATTAGATACACAGCTCAGCAGACAGTATCACACAGGACAGGATTAGATACACAGCTCAGCTGGCAGTATCACACAGGATAGGATTAGATATACAGCTCAGCTGGCAGTATCACATAGGATAGGATTAGATACACAGCTCAGCAGACAGTATCACACAGGACAGGATTAGATACACAGCTCAGCTGGCAGTATCACACATGACAGGATTAGATACACAGCTCAGCTGGCAGTATCAAACATGATCGGATTAGATACACAGCTCAGCAGACAGTATCACACAGGATAGGATTAGATACACAGTTCAGCAGACAGTATCACACAGGATAGGATTAGATACACAGCTCAGCAGACAGTATCACACAGGATAGTATATTAGATACACAGCTGATCGGACAGTATCACACAGGATATGATTAGATACACAGCTCAGCAGACAGTATCACACATGACAGGATTAGATACACAGCTCAGCAGACAGTATCACACAGGATAGGATTAGATACACAGCTCAGCAGACAGTATCACACAGGATAGGATTAGATACATGGTTCTGCAGACAGTATCACACAGGACAGGATTAGATACACAGCTCAGCAGGCAGTATCACACAGGATAGGATTAGATATACATCTCAGCTGGCTGTATCACACAGGATAGGATTAGATACACAGCTCAGCAGACAGTATCACACAGGGCAGGATTAGATACACAGCTCAGCTGGCAGTATCACACAGGATAGGATTAGATATACAGCTCAGCTGGCAGTATCACATAGGATAGGATTAGATACATAGCTCAGCAGACAGTATCACACAGGACAGGATTAGATACACAGCTCAGCTGGCAGTATCAAACATGATCGGATTAGATACACAGCTCAGCAGACAGTATCACTCAGGATAGGATTAGATACACAGCTCAGCAGACAGTATCACACAGGACAGGATTAAATACACAGCTCAGCAGACTGTATCACACAGGATAGGATTAGATACACAGCTAAGCAGACAGTATCACACAGGATAGGATTAGATACACAGCTCAGCAGACTGTATCACACAGGACAGGATTAGTTACACAGCTCAGCAGACAGTATCACACAGGACAGTATATTAGATACACAGCTGATCGGACAGTATCACACAGGATATGATTAGATACACAGCTCAGCAGACAGTATCACACATGACAGGATTAGATACACAGCTCAGCGGACAGTATCACACAGGATAGGATTAGATACACAGCTCAGCAGACAGTATCACACAGGATGGGATTAGATACACAGCTCAGCAGACAGTATCACACAGGACAGGATTAGATACACAGCTCAGCAGACAGTATCACACAGGATAGGATTAGATACACAGCTCAGCAGACAGTATCGCACAGGATAGGATTAGATACACAGCTTAGCAGACAGTATCACACAGGATAGGATTAGATACACGGCTCAGCAGACAGTATCACACAGGATAGGATTAGATACATAGCTCAGCAGACAGTATCACACAGGATAGGATTAGATATACAGCTCAGCAGACAGTATCACACAGGATAGGATTAGATACACAGCTCAGCAGGCAGTATCACATAGGATAGGATTAGATACATAGCTCAGCAGACAGTATCACACAGGACAGGATTAGATACACAGCTCAGCTGGCAGTATCACACATGACAGGATTAGATACACAGCTCAGCTGGCAGTATCACACAGGATAGGATTAGATACATAGCTCAGCGGACAGTATCACACAGGATAGGATTAGATACACAGCTCAGCAGACAGTATCACACAGGACAGGATTAGATACACAGCTCAGCAGACTGTATCACACAGGATAGGATTAGATATACAGCTCAGCAGACAGTATCACACAGGATAGGATTAGATACACAGCTCAGCTGGCAGCATCACATAGGATAGTATATTAGATACACAGCTGATCGGACAGTATCACACAGGATATGATTAGATACACAGCTCAGCAGACAGTATCACACATGACAGGATTAGATACACAGCTCAGCAGACAGTATCACACAGGATAGGATTAGATACACAGCTCAGCAGACAGTATCACACAGGATAGGATTAGATACATGGTTCTGCAGACAGTATCACACAGGACAGGATTAGATACACAGCTCAGCAGGCAGTATCACACAGGATAGGATTAGATATACATCTCAGCTGGCTGTATCACACAGGATAGGATTAGATACACAGCTCAGCAGACAGTATCACACAGGATAGGATTAGATACACAGCTCAGCAGACAGTATCACACAGGATAGGATTAGATATACAGCTCAGCTGGCAGTATCACATAGGATAGGATTAGATACATAGCTCAGCAGACAGTATCACACAGGACAGGATTAGATACACAGCTCAGCTGGCAGTATCAAACATAATAGGATTAGATACACAGCTCAGCAGACAGTATCACACAGGACAGGATTAAATACACAGCTCAGCAGACTGTATCACACATAATAGGATTAGATACACAGCTCAGCAGACAGTATCACACAGGATAAGATTAGATACACAGCTCAGCTGGCAGTATCACACAGGATATGATTAGATACACAGCTCAGCAGACAGTATCACACATGACAGGATTAGATACATAGCTCAGCGGACAGTATCACACAGGATAGGATTAGATACACAGCTCAGCAGACAGTATCACACAGGATGGGATTAGATACACAGCTCAGCAGACAGTATCACACAGGACAGGATTAGATACACAGCTCAGCAGACAGTATCACACAGGATAGGATTAGATACACAGCTCAGCAGACAGTATCGCACAGGATAGGATTAGATACACAGCTTAGCAGACAGTATCACACAGGATAGGATTAGATACACGGCTCAGCAGACAGTATCACACAGGATAGGATTAGATACATAGCTCAGCAGACAGTATCACACAGGATAGGATTAGATACACAGCTCAGCAGACAGTATCACACAGGATAGGATTAGATACACAGCTCAGCAGACTGTATCACACATGACAGGATTAGATACACAGCTCAGCAGGCTGTATCACACAGGATAGGATTAGATATACAGCTCAGCTGGCAGTATCACACAGGATAGGATTAGATACATAGCTCAGCAGACAGTATCACACAGGACAGGATTAGATACACAGCTCAGCTGGCAGTATCACACATGACAGGATTAGATACACAGCTCAGCTGGCAGTATCACACAGGATAGGATTAGATACATAGCTCAGCGGACAGTATCACACAGGATAGGATTAGATACACAGCTCAGCAGACAGTATCACACAGGACAGGATTAGATACACAGCTCAGCAGGCTGTATCACACAGGATAGGATTAGATATACAGCTCAGCTGGCAGTATCACACAGGATAGGATTAGATACATAGCTCAGCAGACAGTATCACACAGGACAGGATTAGATACACAGCTCAGCTGGCAGTATCACACATGACAGGATTAGATACACAGCTCAGCTGGCAGTATCACACAGGATAGGATTAGATACATAGCTCAGCGGACAGTATCACACAGGATAGGATTAGATACACAGCTCAGCAGACAGTATCACACAGGACAGGATTAGATACACAGCTCAGCAGGCTGTATCACACAGGATAGGATTAGATATACAGCTCAGCTGGCAGTATCACATAGGATAGGATTAGATACACAGCTCAGCAGACAGTATCACACAGGATATGATTAGATACACAGCTCAGCAGACAGTATCACACATGACAGGATTAGATACATAGCTCAGCAGACAGTATCACACAGGACAGGATTAGATACACAGCTCAGCAGACAGTATCACACGGGATAGGATTAGATACACAGCTCAGCAGACAGTATCACACAGGATAAAATTAGATACACAGCTCAGCTGGCAGTATCACACAGGATAGTATATTAGATACACAGCTCAGCAGACAGTATCACACATGACAGGATTAGATACATAGCTCAGCGGACAGTATCACACAGGATAGGATTAGATACACAGCTCAGCAGACAGTATCACACAGGATGGGATTAGATACACAGCTCAGCAGACAGTATCACACAGGATGGGATTAGATACACAGCTCAGCAGACAGTATCACACAGGACAGGATTAGATACACAGCTCAGCAGACAGTATCACACAGGATAGGATTAGATACACAGCTCAGCTGGCAGTATCACACAGGATAGTATATTAGATACACAGCTCAGCAGACAGTATCACACATGACAGGATTAGATACATAGCTCAGCGGACAGTATCACACAGGATAGGATTAGATACACAGCTCAGCAGACAGTATCACACAGGATGGGATTAGATACACAGCTCAGCAGACAGTATCACACAGGACAGGATTAGATACACAGCTCAGCAGACAGTATCACACAGGATAGGATTAGATACACAGCTCAGCAGACAGTATCGCACAGGATAGGATTAGATACACAGCTCAGCAGACAGTATCACACAGGAGAGGATTAGATACAGAGCTCAGCAGACAGTATCACACAGGATAGGATTAGATACACAGCTCAGCAGGCAGTATCACACAGGATAGTATATTAGATACACAGCTCAGCAGACAGTATCACACATGACAGGATTAGATACATAGCTCAGCGGACAGTATCACACAGGATAGGATTAGATACACAGCTCAGCAGGCAGTATCACACAGGATAGGATTAGATACACGGCTCAGCAGACAGTATCACACAGGATAGGATTAGATGCACAGCTCAGCAGACAGTATCACACATGACAGGATTAGATACATAGCTCAGCAGACAGTATCACACAGGATGGGATTAGATAAACAGCTCAGCAGACAGTATCACACAGGACAGGATTAGATACACAGCTCAGCAGACAGTATCACACAGGATAGGATTAGATACACAGCTCAGCAGACAGTATCGCACAGGATAGGATTAGATACACAGCTTAGCAGACAGTATCACACAGGATAGGATTAGATACACGGCTCAACAGACAGTATCACACAGGATAGGATTAGATACATAGCTCAGCAGACAGTATCACACAGGATAGGATTAGATACACGGCTCAGCAGACAGTATCACACAGGATAGGATTAGATACATAGCTCAGCGGACAGTATCACACAGGATAGGATTAGATACACAGCTCAGCAGACAGTATCACACAGGATAGGATTAGATACACAGCTCAGCAGGCAGTATCACACAGGATAGGATTAGATACACAGCTCAGCAGGCAGTACCACACAGCATAGGATTAGATATACATCTCAGCTGGCTGTATCACACAGGATAGGATTAGATACACAGCTCAGCAGACAGTATCACACAGGACAGGATTAGATACACAGCTCAGCTGGCAGTATCACACAGGATAGGATTAGATATACAGCTCAGCGGACAGTATCACACAGGATAGGATTAGATACACAGCTCAGCAGACAGTATCACACAGGATAGGATTAGATACACAGCTCAGCAGACAGTATCACACAGGACAGGATTAGATACACAGCTCAGCAGGCAGTATCACACAGCATAGGATTAGATATACATCTCAGCTGGCTGTATCACACAGGATAGGATTAGATACACAGCTCAGCAGACAGTATCACACAGGACAGGATTAGATACACAGCTCAGCTGGCAGTATCACACAGGATAGGATTAGATATACAGCTCAGCTGGCAGTATCACATAGGATAGGATTAGATACATAGCTCAGCAGACAGTATCACACAGGATAGGATTAGATATACAGCTCAGCTGGCAGTATCACATAGGATAGGAAGAATACGTACCTGGTATTTTACTTTCCTTGAGTACGGAGGCAGCACATCACGGGTTAATCCCATTCCCTTCAGATTGTAGGACCGCCCACCTAGATAAATCAGAATAATTAATTAATTAATTAGCTCCCTAATATAGGGCGGCAACCAGAATGCATCCTTGTGTTAGAAAAATAGATCCAGACACAAAAAATTCATAATGAAAATATTTATTAGGGAGGGTATTGATGTGCTGCCTCCGTACTCAAGGAAAGTAAAATACCAGGTACGTATTCTTCCTTTCCCTTTTCGTACTCCGGCAGCACATCACGGGATTTGTATAGATCCCAAAGGGGGGGCTTCCGCATCTAGTACTGCACTCAAAACCCCAGTGCCAAAGGCTGAGCTCTTGGTATAGATGTCCAGGCGGTAGTGGTTCGCGAAGGTCAGAGTTGAAGACCAGGACGCTGCGTTGCAGATGTCTTCTAGAGAAACTTGCGCTTTTTCCGCCCAGGATACTGCAGTGGCTCTTGTGGAGTGTGCTTTGATTGGAAACGGAGGAGCAATCCCGTCAAGTGCATATGCTTCCATAATCGTAGACTTAATCCACCTTGCAATGGTATCTTTGGATGGACATTGCCCTCTTCTTGAACCGGCATATAACAGGAGCAGGTTCTCTGCCTTTCTGAAATCCTTGGTTCTGAGAAGGTAAATTTCAACCGCCCTCTTAACATCTAGTGTGTGTAACGCACTCTGTTGTTCATCAGAAGGATCAGGAAAGAACGCTGGAAGGAAAGACTCTCTGTTAATGTTAGAAGAAGATGAGACTTTTGGTTGGAAGAAAGGCATGGTACGAAGTAGCACTCCGTCTTGAAGAATCCTCAGGTACGGATGTTTAGAGTAAAGGGCTCGCAACTCTCCCAACCGCTTTGCTGATGTAATTGCGATTAGAAAGGACACCTTTTAGGTAAGCCATTTGAAATCAGCTTGCTGGAGCGGCTCGAATGGAGAAGTCGTTAATCTTCTGAGTACCAAGGACAGGTCCCAGACAGGTATGGGTTCTCGAAAAACAGGTCTTAACTTCCTTATTGCTTTAAAGAACCGGACGATGAGCGGGTGATGAACAAATTTACTTTCGGTCATGGCATTGATCGCCGTCATATGTGCCCTTAGTGTATTGGGTTTGAGACCCTTTTGAAAACCGTCTTGAAGGAACTGCAGTATAGAAGAGATGTCAATGACTGAACAATTCGACTCACAGAGCCATTGTGAGAATTTATTCCAGATCTTGGCATACTTCATATTTGTTGATTGCTTCCGAGAGCAAAGAAGTGTATTGATTACTGAGTCTGAGAGTCCTCTTTCCTCTAGCGCAGATCTCTCAGCCTCCAGGCTGTGAGGTGTAGTCTGTCCAGATGCTGATGATATAGACCCTCTTGAAGCAAAAGATCCGGAACTAGAGGGAGCTTCCAGAATTCCCCCTTGGAAAGATGGAGAAGAAGGGGAAACCACGACCTTCTCGGCCAGAATGGCGCTATTAATATCGCCTGAGGCCTCTCTGCAAGGATCTTCCGAAGGACTCTCACAATGAGAGGGACCGGAGGAAAGATGTACACGAACAGGTGTCTCCAACTGAAGGAAAAAGCGTCCAGCCGTGTGGGTTCCTCCCACCTGTTCAGAGAGCAAAACCTTGGCAGCTTTTTGTTCCTTCTGGACGCCATTAGGTCCCATGCTGGCAGACCCCATTTGGCCACTATTTGCTGGAATATGTCTTGATTCAGCTCCCATTCTGCCGGTTTGATCATCCTCCGACTCAAGCGATCCGCTTGAATATTGCAGCAGCCTTTGATATGCATGGCTCTCAATTCTAAAAGGTGGGACTCTGCCCAGGAGAAGATCTGCTTGCACAAGCCTAGGAGAACCGCATTCCTCGTCCCTCCTTGCTTGTTCAGATAAAATACCGCCGGGAGGTTGTCTGACCGCACAAGCACTGGTCTTCCCTTTGTCTCTGCTGCAAACTGGTGGAGAGCCAAGTGGACCGCTTTCAGCTCCCTGAAATTTGAAGATTGCTTCTATATCTGTGGGGACCAGAGGCCTTGAACCCATCTGTCTTGGAGGT
Organism: Bufo bufo; assembly: GCF_905171765.1. Taxonomy (NCBI): domain Eukaryota; kingdom Metazoa; phylum Chordata; class Amphibia; order Anura; family Bufonidae; genus Bufo; species Bufo bufo. The sequence continues at coordinate 16,400,737 of NC_053390.1, read as the reverse complement.
GTGCTCCCCAGCCTTGGCCAGATGCGTCTGTTGTGATTATGACCGGAGACATGAACTGGAAATTCTTCCCAGAGGAAAGATTCTTGGTCTGCAGCCACCAGTTTAGACTCTGAATTGTTGAAGGCTTCAATCTTACTTTTGCTTTCAGACTGTGGTGGGTGTGATGCCACGTCTGGAGCATATCCTGCTGTAAGTCCCTGGTATGGATCATGGCCCAGGGGACGGCATCCGCTGTCGCTGTCATATGTCCCAGCGTCTTCATGACTCTGCGCACTGAAGGACGATGTAAGGCTAATAGGGTTCTTATCTCTCTCTTTAAAGTCCCAACCTTTACAGCTGGCAGGAAAAGTGTCATGCTGCGTGTGTCTATCCTGAATCCTAGGAAAGACTTGGAGGTAGTAGGAATGACTTCTGACTTCTTCCAATTTATTAGGAATCCTAGGGATTGAAGCAGTTTTATCGCTTTCTGGAGATGAATCTGCAGAAGGTGTTCGGATTGGGCGGCCAGAAGCCAGTCGTCCAGGTAAGGAAAGACTTGAATATTCTGGAGACGAAGAGTCACCGCTACTATAACTGCAATCTTGGTAAAGATTCTTGGTGAAGAGCAGAGGCCAAAAGGAAGAGCCTTGAACTGGAAGTGGAAGATACCTTCTCCCCTCTGCATAGCCAGTCTTAGAAACTTTCTGGACGACTCTTTTATGGGGATGTGTAGATACGCGTCCTTTAAATCTAAGGATACCATGCACTGATCCCTTGTGAGTACTGCTGTTATTGATCTTATAGTTTCCATTTTGAAATGAACTTTCTTCAGGTACTGATTTAAGTAACGCAGATCTATGATAAGACGGCTTCTTCCGTCTGACTTGGGTACATGGAATACTCTGGAGTATACTCCCTTTCCCCTCTGGTGGTAAGGAACGGATTCCAGTGCGCCTTTTTTTACAAATTCTTCCAGTAAACGAACTAGTAGAGGATCTCTTCCCCTGTTTGTCAGAAATCTGTCCCTTGGGAAGTGGTCGAACTCCAGTTCGTAACCTTCTCTGACGATCTGGAGACCCCAATTGTCTGAGGTAATCCGCAGCCATTCTGGATAGTAGTTTGACAGGCGGCCTCCCACTTCCTGACCTGTGGCGTCAGAACTCCATGTTTGGTTGCTTGGAGTCGTCTGGCTTTTTTCCTGGCTTTTCAGGAGCTGGTCTGAATCTACGGTCAGATCTTCCCCTGGTTGAGCGTCCTCTAAAACTTGACCTCCTATACTCCTGTCCTCTATAGGGACGAAAAAACTTCCGTTTGTCTCTACGTCTGGTCTGAGGAAAATTCAAAGTCTTCTCCTCCATATTAGCTTCCAGAAGCTTATCCAGCTGAGAGCCAAAAAGTCTTCCAGGCTCAAACGGCAAGGAGCAGAGATTACTTTTAGACGAAGGATCACCGGACCATAGCTTCAACCAGAAGGCTCTTCTAACGGAGTTTGATAGAGCCATATTTTTCGCCGCCAACCTCAACGTATCCAGAGGAAAATCACAAAGGAACTCCGCCGCCATTTTCAAAGATGGTAGCTGTTGAAGCAATTCCTCCCTTGGTACTCCATCCTCTATATCCCTACCCAGCTGGCTTAGCCATACCCTGAGAGCCCGAGCTACAGGGACTGAAGCCATAGCAGCCTTGCTTAGGGAGGCCAGGTAGGTGTGCAGTCTCTTTAAGAGCCCATCCGCCTTCTTCTCCATAGGCTCCTTGAGCAAGGAGGAGTCATCAGTAGGAAACAGAGATCTTTTAGCTAAACGGGTAACCGCCGGGTCTACTCTTGCTGGGACTTCCCAGCTGGTGGATTCAGCAGGATCTGTTTTGTACGCTGCTCTAAATCTGGATCCCAGATTTATCTTTCCCACTGGCTGTTCCCATTCTTTGCGCATAATGGAGCTCAAGACAGGGTGACTAGGAAACACAGAGGCTTTCTTCTTAGGAAAATAAAAAAGATTTTCTTCCTCTCGCTCTGATGTCTTTTCTTTTTTAGACTCCATGTTCCTCTTTACTTCCTTAATCAATTGGTTAACGTTACTTTTATTAAACAGAAAGTTATCCTCCAGAATCGGTGGCTCGGACTCAGAGTCTGAAGAGACTTCACCTTCAGAGCGTGAAGACTGCTCAGAAGACGACTCAGAAGATAACTGATCTCTCCTGTTACTCTTCTTCCTAGTTTTAGCAAGAAATTTCTTAAATAGAGACATCATTTTCCTGGTTTCTGCATCAGAAGCCTCATCTGAATGAGAACAACTCTTACATATATTGGTGGAGCAATTAGGAGGTAACGGCTGAATACAAGATATGCACAATGCTTGTTTGGATTTGCGTTTCTTAGCAGATCTAGATGGGGAGACCTTAGGAGGATTCCCACTACACTGCTCACAGCGATCCTCTGGATATTCATCAGGCAGAGGCTGATCACATGAATGGCACAACCTGTGCCTGCTCTTCCTGGACCTCTTCCCTGTTCTGCTTGAGGAGCTGGACATCTGTAACACATAATACAGGAACCAGTAAACAAGGGAAGCTTATAGGAGGATTTGCCTGACACAGGACAGGCAGGAATTACCTTTACAATACCAGAGCTCTGCTGCCAGGCACATGCGGCAGCGAGCACTACAGGCAGCTAGTTTAAATACTCACAGCTGTATCAGGTAGGCGGCGGCATGCAGGATGACGTCAGACGCCCAGCGCCTGCGTTCCACCAGGCGCTACTTGCGCTCCACAGAACCAGAAGACCGGAACCGGAATACTGCTGCCGCCGAAAGGAGGCACACGGGGTGACGTCAGACGCCCAGTGCCTGCGTTCCACCAAGCGCTTCTTGAGCTCCACAAACCGGAAGTTCGGCTGACGAGGAGGAGGCATGTGAAAAGACGTCAGACGCCCCGCGTCTGACAGAAAAATACACCCGGTAGTTGGTGCGGTAAGCGCTGCCTCCAATGCAGAAAGCGCGTCCTGGAAAAACACAGGAGCAAACGCTAGGGGCCAGGAAATATACATGGCCAAAAAGAAAGAAAAGAAAAAGAGAAAAAAAAAGGTCAATCAGGCTACCTGATCCAGGTAACCAGCCGCTAGGTGGGCTTACTGAAGGACAATAAAAAAACACAAGGATGCATTCTGGTTGCCGCCCTATATTAGGGAGCTAATTAATTAATTAATTATTCTGATTTATCTAGGTGGGCGGTCCTACAATCTGAAGGGAATGGGATTAACCCGTGATGTGCTGCCGGAGTACGAAAAGGGAAAGGATTAGATACACAGCTCAGCAGGCAGTATCACACAGGACAGGATTAGATACACAGCTCAGCTGGCAGTATCAAACATGATCGGATTAGATACACAGCTCAGCAGACAGTATCACACAGGATAGGATTAGATACACAGCTCAGCAGACAGTATCACACAGGATAGGATTAGATACACAGCTCAGCAGACAGTATCACACAGGACAGGATTAAATACACAGCTCAGCAGACAGTATCACACAGGATAGGATTAGATACACAGCTCAGCAGACAGTATCACACAGGACAGGATTAAATACACAGCTCAGCAGACAGTATCACACAGGATGGGATTAGATACACAGCTCAGCAGACAGTATCACACAGGATAGGATTAGATACAAAGCTCAGCAGACAGTATCACACAGGATAAGATTAGATACACAGCTCAGCAGACAGTATCACACAGGATAAGATTAGATACACAGCTCAGCTGGCAGTATCACACAGGATAGGATTAGATACACAGCTCAGCAGACAGTATCACACAGGATAGGATTAGATACACAGCTCAGCAGACAGTATCGCACAGGATAGGATTAGATACACAGCTTAGCAGACAGTATCACACAGGATAGGATTAGATACACGGCTCAGCAGACAGTATCACACAGGATAGGATTAGATACATAGCTCAGCAGACAGTATCACACAGGATAGGATTAGATACACAGCTCAGCAGGCTGTATCACACAGGATAGGATTAGATACACAGCTCAGCTGACAGTATCACACAGGATAGGATTAGATACACAGCTCAGCAGACAGTATCACACAGGATAGGATTAGATATACAGCTCAGCTGGCAGTATCACATAGGATAGGATTAGATACATAGCTCAGCAGACAGTATCACACAGGACAGGATTAGATACACAGCTCAGCTGGCAGTATCACACATGACAGGATTAGATACACAGCTCAGCTGGCAGTATCACACAGGATAGGATTAGATACATAGCTCAGCGGACAGTATCACACAGGATAGGATTAGATACACAGCTCAGCAGACAGTATCACACAGGACAGGATTAGATACACAGCTCAGCAGGCAGTATCACACAGGATAGGATTAGATACACAGCTCAGCAGACAGTATCACACAGGACAGGATTAGATACACAGCTCAGCTGGCAGTATCACACAGGATAGGATTAGATATACAGCTCAGCTGGCAGTATCACATAGGATAGGATTAGATACATAGCTCAGCGGACAGTATCACACATGATAGGATTAGATACACAGCTCAGCAGACAGTATCACACAGGACAGGATTAGATACACAGCTCAGCAGGCTGTATCACACAGGATAGGATTAGATATACAGCTCAGCTGGCAGTATCACATAGGATAGGATTAGATACATAGCTCAGCAGACAGTATCACACAGGACAGGATTAGATACACAGCTCAGCTGGCAGTATCACACATGACAGGATTAGATACACAGCTCAGCTGGCAGTATCAAACATGATAGGATTAGATACACAGCTCAGCAGACAGTATCACACAGGATAGGATTAGATACACAGCTCAGCAGACAGTATCACACATGACAGGATTAGATACATAGCTCAGCGGACAGTATCACACAGGATAGGATTAGATACACAGCTCAGCAGACAGTATGACACGGGATAGGATTAGATACACAGCTCAGCAGACAGTATCACACAGGATAAGATTAGATACACAGCTCAGCTGGCAGTATCACACAGGATAGGATTAGATACACAGCTGATCGGACAGTATCACACAGGATAGGATTAGATACACAGCTCAGCGGACAGTATCACACAGGATAGGATTAGATACACAGCTCAGCAGACAGTATCACACAGGATGGGATTAGATACACAGCTCAGCAGACAGTATCACACAGGACAGGATTAGATACACAGCTCAGCAGACAGTATCACACAGGACAGGATTAGATACACAGCTCAGCAGACAGTATCACACAGGATAGGATTAGATACACAGCTCAGCAGACAGTATCGCACAGGATAGGATTAGATACACAGCTTAGCAGACAGTATCACACAGGATAGGATTAGATACACGGCTCAGCTGGCAGTATCACACAGGATAGGATTAGATACACGGCTCAGCAGACAGTATCACACAGGATAGGATTAGATACATAGCTCAGCGGACAGTATCACACAGGATAGGATTAGATACACAGCTCAGCAGACAGTATCACACAGGACAGGATTAGATACACAGCTCAGCAGACAGTATCACACAGGACAGGATTAGATACATAGCTCAGCGGACAGTATCACACAGGATAGGATTAGATACACAGCTCAGCAGACAGTATCACACAGGATGGGATTAGATACACAGCTCAGCAGACAGTATCACACATGACAGGATTAGATACACAGCTCAGCAGACAGTATCACACAGGATAGGATTAGATACACAGCTCAGCAGACAGTATCGCACAGGATAGGATTAGATACACAGCTTAGCAGACAGTATCACACAGGATAGGATTAGATACACGGCTCAGCTGGCAGTATCACACAGGATAGGATTAGATACACGGCTCAGCAGACAGTATCACACAGGATAGGATTAGATACATAGCTCAGCGGACAGTATCACACAGGATAGGATTAGATACACAGCTCAGCAGACAGTATCACACAGGACAGGATTAGATACACAGCTCAGCAGGCTGTATCACACAGGATAGGATTAGATATACAGCTCAGCTGGCAGTATCACATAGGATAGGATTAGATACATAGCTCAGCAGACAGTATCACACAGGACAGGATTAGATACACAGAGGTATGGGGCGCTGTATTACCCTGGATGTAAGAGGTATGGGGCGCTGTATTACCCTGGATGTAAGAGGTATGGGGCGCTGTATTATCCTGGATGTAAGAGGTATGGGGCGCTGTATTACCCTGGATGTAAGAGGTATGGGGCGCTGTATTACCCTGGATGTAAGATGTATGAGGCGCTGTATTATCCTGGATGTAAGAGGTATGGGGCGCTGTATTACCCTGTATGTAAGAGGTATGGGGCGCTGTATTACCCTGGATGTAAGAGGTATGGGGCGCTGTATTACCCTGGATGTAAGATGTATGAGGCGCTGTATTATCCTGGATGTAAGAGGTATGGGGCGCTGTATTACCCTGTATGTAAGAGGTATGGGGCGCTGTATTACCCTGGATGTAAGAGGTATGGGGCGCTGTATTACTCTGGATGTAAGAGGTATGGGGCGCTGTATTATCCTGGATGTAAGAGGTATGTGGCGCTGTATTACCCTGGATGTAAGAGGTATGGGGCGCTGTATTACCCTGGATGTAAGAGGTATGGGGCGCTGTATTACCCTGGATGTAAGAGGTATGTGGCGCTGTATTATCCTGGATGTAAGAGGTATGGGGCGCTGTATTACCCTGGATGTAAGAGGTATGGGGCGCTGTATTACCCTGGATGTAAGAGGTATGGGGCGCTGTATTACCCTGGATGTAAGATGTATGAGGCGCTGTAATACCCTGGATGTAAGAGGTATGGGGCGCTGTATTACCCTGGATGTAAGATGTATGAGGCGCTGTATTATCCTGGATGTAAGAGGTATGGGGCGCTGTATTACCCTGGATGTAAGAGGTATGGGGCGCTGTATTACCCTGGATGTAAGAGGTATGGGGCGCTGTATTATCCTGGATGTAAGAGGTATGGGGTGCTGTATTACCCTGGATGTAAGAGGTATGGGGCGCTGTATTACCCTGTATGTAAGAGGTATGGGGCGCTGTATTATCCTGGATGTAAGAGGTATGTGGCGCTGTATTACCCTGGATGTAAGAGGTATGCGGCGCTGTATTACCCTGGATGTAAGAGGTATGGGGCGCTGTATTACCGTGGATGTAAGAGGTATGGGCACTGTATTACCCTAGATGTACGAGGTATGGAATGCTGCATTATCCTGGATGTAAGAGGTATGGGGGCCTGTATTACCCTGGATGTAAGAGGTATGGGGCGCTGTATTACCCTGGATGTAAGAGGTATGGGGCGCTGTATTATCCTGGATGTAAGAGGTATGGGGAGCTGTCTTACCCTGGATGTAAGAGATATGGGGCGCTGTATTACCCTGGATGTAAGAGGTATGTGGCGCTGTTTTATCCTGGATGTAAGAGGTATGGGGCGCTGTATTACCCTGGATGTAAGAGGTATGGGGCGCTGTATTACCCTGGATGTAAGAGGTATGGGGCGCTGTATTACCCTGGATGTAAGAGGTATGGGGCGCTGTATTACCCTGGATGTAAGAGGTATGGGGCGCTGTATTACCCTCTATGTAAGAGGTATGGGGCGCTGTATTACCCTGGATGTAAGAGGTATGGGGCGCTGTATTATCCTGGATATAAGAGGTATGGGGCGCTGTATTACCCTGGATGTAAGATGTATGAGGAGCTGTATTACCCTGGATGTAAGAGGTATGGGGCGCTGTATTACCCTGGATGTAAGATGTATGAGGCGCTGTATTACCCTGGATGTAAGAGGTATGGGGCGCTGTATTACCCTGGATGTAAGAGGTATGGGGCGCTGTATTACCCTGGATGTAAGAGGTATGGGGCGCTGTATTACCCTGGATGTAAGAGGTATGGGGCGCTGTATTACCCTGGATGTAAGAGGTATGGGGCGCTGTATTACCCTGGATGTAAGATGTATGAGGCGCTGTATTACTCTGGATGTAAGAGGTATGGGGTGCTGTATTACCCTGGATGTAAGAGGTATGGGGAGCTGTATCACCCTGGATGTAAGAGGTATGGGGCGCTGTATTACCCTGGATGTAAGAGGTATGGGGAGCTGTATTACCCTGGATGTAAGAGGTATGGGGCGCTATATTACCCTGGATGTAAGAGGTATGTGGCGCTGTATTATCCTGGATGTAAGAGGTATGGGGCGCTGTATTACCCTGGATGTAAGAGGTATGGGGCGCTGTATTACCCTGGATGTAAGAGGTATGGGGCGCTGTATTACCCTGGATGTAAGAGGTATGGGGCGCTGTATTACCCTGGATGTAAGAGGTATGGGGCGCTGTATTACCCTCTATGTAAGAGGTATGGGGCGCTGTATTACCCTGGATGTAAGAGGTATGGGGCGCTGTATTACCCTGGATGTAAGAGGTATGGGGCGCTGTATTACCCTGGATGTAAGATGTATGAGGCGCTGTATTACCCTGGATGTAAGAGGTATGGGGTGCTGTATTACCCTGGATGTAAGAGGTATGGGGAGCTGTATCACCCTGGATGTAAGAGGTATGGGGCGCTGTATTACCCTGGATGTAAGAGGTATGGGGAGCTGTATTACCCTGGATGTAAGAGGTATGGGGCGCTGTATTACCCTGGATGTAAGAGGTATGGGGCGCTGTATTACCCTGGATGTAAGAGGTATGGGGCGCTGTATTAACCTGGATGTAAGAGGTATGGGGCGCTGTATTACCCTGGATGTAAGAGGTATGGGGCGCTGTATTATTCTGAATGTAAGAGGTATGGGGCGCTGTATTACCCTGGATGTAAGAGGTATGGGACGCTGTATTACCCTGGATGTAAGAGGTATGGGGCGCTGTATTACCCTGGATGTAAGAGGTATGGGGCGCTGTATTACCCTGGATGTAAGAGGTATGGGGCGCTGTATTACCCTGGATGTAAGAGGTATGGGGCGCTGTATTACCCTGGATGTAAGATGTATGAGGCGCTGTATTACTCTGGATGTAAGAGGTATGGGGTGCTGTATTACCCTGGATGTAAGAGGTATGGGGAGCTGTATCACCCTGGATGTAAGAGGTATGGGGCGCTGTATTACCCTGGATGTAAGAGGTATGGGGAGCTGTATTACCCTGGATGTAAGAGGTATGGGGCGCTATATTACCCTGGATGTAAGAGGTATGTGGCGCTGTATTATCCTGGATGTAAGAGGTATGGGGCGCTGTATTACCCTGGATGTAAGAGGTATGGGGCGCTGTATTACCCTGGATGTAAGAGGTATGGGGCGCTGTATTACCCTGGATGTAAGAGGTATGGGGCGCTGTATTACCCTGGATGTAAGAGGTATGGGGCGCTGTATTACCCTCTATGTAAGAGGTATGGGGCGCTGTATTACCCTGGATGTAAGAGGTATGGGGCGCTGTATTACCCTGGATGTAAGAGGTATGGGGCGCTGTATTACCCTGGATGTAAGATGTATGAGGCGCTGTATTACCCTGGATGTAAGAGGTATGGGGTGCTGTATTACCCTGGATGTAAGAGGTATGGGGAGCTGTATCACCCTGGATGTAAGAGGTATGGGGCGCTGTATTACCCTGGATGTAAGAGGTATGGGGAGCTGTATTACCCTGGATGTAAGAGGTATGGGGCGCTGTATTACCCTGGATGTAAAAGGTATGGGGCGCTGTATTACCCTGGATGTAAGAGGTATGGGGCGCTGTATTAACCTGGATGTAAGAGGTATGGGGCGCTGTATTACCCTGGATGTAAGAGGTATGGGGCGCTGTATTATTCTGAATGTAAGAGGTATGGGGCGCTGTATTACCCTGGATGTAAGAGGTATGGGACGCTGTATTACCCTGGATGTAAGAGGTATGGGGCGCTGTATTACCCTGGATGTAAGAGGTATGGGGCGCTGTATTACCCTGGATGTAAGAGGTATGGGGCGCTGTATTACCCTGGATGTAAGAGGTATGGGGCGCTGTATTACCCTGGATGTAAGAGGTATGGGGCGCTGTATTACCCTGGATGTAAGAGGTATGGGGCGCTGTATTACCCTGGATGTAAGAGGTATGGGGCGCTGTATTACCCTGGATGTAAGATGTATGAGGCGCTGTATTATCCTGGATGTAAGAGGTATGGGGCGCTGTATTACCCTGGATGTAAGAGGTATGGGGCGCTGTATTAACCTGGATGTAAGAGGTATGGGGCGCTGTATTACCCTGGATGTAAGAGGTATGGGGCGCTGTATTACCCTGGATGTAAGAGGTATGGGGCGCTGTATTACCCTGGATGTAAGAGGTATGGGGCGCTGTATTATCCTGGATGTAAGAGGTATGTGGCGCTGTATTACCCTGGATGTAAGAGGTATGGGGCGCTGTATTACCCTGGATGTAAGAGGTATGGGGCGCTGTATTACCCTGGATGTAAGAGGTATGTGGCGCTGTATTATCCTGGATGTAAGAGGTATGGGGCGCTGTATTACCCTGGATGTAAGAGGTATGGGGCGCTGTATTACCCTGGATGTAAGAGGTATGGGGCGCTGTATTACCCTGGATGTAAGATGTATGAGGCGCTGTATTACCCTGGATGTAAGAGGTATGGGGCGCTGTATTACCCTGGATGTAAGATGTATGAGGCGCTGTATTATCCTGGATGTAAGAGGTATGGGGCGCTGTATTACCCTGGATGTAAGAGGTATGGGGCGCTGTATTACCCTGGATGTAAGAGGTATGGGGCGCTGTATTATCCTGGATGTAAGAGGTATGGGGTGCTGTATTACCCTGGATGTAAGAGGTATGGGGCGCTGTATTACCCTGTATGTAAGAGGTATGGGGCGCTGTATTATCCTGGATGTAAGAGGTATGTGGCGCTGTATTACCCTGGATGTAAGAGGTATGCGGCGCTGTATTACCCTGGATGTAAGAGGTATGGGGCGCTGTATTACCGTGGATGTAAGAGGTATGGGCACTGTATTACCCTAGATGTACGAGGTATGGAATGCTGCATTATCCTGGATGTAAGAGGTATGGGGGCCTGTATTACCCTGGATGTAAGAGGTATGGGGCGCTGTATTACCCTGGATGTAAGAGGTATGGGGCGCTGTATTATCCTGGATGTAAGAGGTATGGGGAGCTGTCTTACCCTGGATGTAAGAGATATGGGGCGCTGTATTACCCTGGATGTAAGAGGTATGTGGCGCTGTTTTATCCTGGATGTAAGAGGTATGGGGCGCTGTATTACCCTGGATGTAAGAGGTATGGGGCGCTGTATTACCCTGGATGTAAGAGGTATGGGGCGCTGTATTACCCTGGATGTAAGAGGTATGGGGCGCTGTATTACCCTGGATGTAAGAGGTATGGGGCGCTGTATTACCCTCTATGTAAGAGGTATGGGGCGCTGTATTACCCTGGATGTAAGAGGTATGGGGCGCTGTATTATCCTGGATATAAGAGGTATGGGGCGCTGTATTACCCTGGATGTAAGATGTATGAGGAGCTGTATTACCCTGGATGTAAGAGGTATGGGGCGCTGTATTACCCTGGATGTAAGATGTATGAGGCGCTGTATTACCCTGGATGTAAGAGGTATGGGGCGCTGTATTACCCTGGATGTAAGAGGTATGGGGCGCTGTATTACCCTGGATGTAAGAGGTATGGGGCGCTGTATTACCCTGGATGTAAGAGGTATGGGGCGCTGTATTACCCTGGATGTAAGAGGTATGGGGCGCTGTATTACCCTGGATGTAAGATGTATGAGGCGCTGTATTACTCTGGATGTAAGAGGTATGGGGTGCTGTATTACCCTGGATGTAAGAGGTATGGGGAGCTGTATCACCCTGGATGTAAGAGGTATGGGGCGCTGTATTACCCTGGATGTAAGAGGTATGGGGAGCTGTATTACCCTGGATGTAAGAGGTATGGGGCGCTATATTACCCTGGATGTAAGAGGTATGTGGCGCTGTATTATCCTGGATGTAAGAGGTATGGGGCGCTGTATTACCCTGGATGTAAGAGGTATGGGGCGCTGTATTACCCTGGATGTAAGAGGTATGGGGCGCTGTATTACCCTGGATGTAAGAGGTATGGGGCGCTGTATTACCCTGGATGTAAGAGGTATGGGGCGCTGTATTACCCTCTATGTAAGAGGTATGGGGCGCTGTATTACCCTGGATGTAAGAGGTATGGGGCGCTGTATTACCCTGGATGTAAGAGGTATGGGGCGCTGTATTACCCTGGATGTAAGATGTATGAGGCGCTGTATTACCCTGGATGTAAGAGGTATGGGGTGCTGTATTACCCTGGATGTAAGAGGTATGGGGAGCTGTATCACCCTGGATGTAAGAGGTATGGGGCGCTGTATTACCCTGGATGTAAGAGGTATGGGGAGCTGTATTACCCTGGATGTAAGAGGTATGGGGCGCTGTATTACCCTGGATGTAAAAGGTATGGGGCGCTGTATTACCCTGGATGTAAGAGGTATGGGGCGCTGTATTACCCTGGATGTAAGAGGTATGGGGCGCTGTATTACCCTGGATGTAAGAGGTATGGGGCGCTGTATTATTCTGAATGTAAGAGGTATGGGGCGCTGTATTACCCTGGATGTAAGAGGTATGGGACGCTGTATTACCCTGGATGTAAGAGGTATGGGGCGCTGTATTACCCTGGATGTAAGAGGTATGGGGCGCTGTATTACCCTGGATGTAAGAGGTATGGGGCGCTGTATTACCCTGGATGTAAGAGGTATGGGGCGCTGTATTACCCTGGATGTAAGATGTATGAGGCGCTGTATTACTCTGGATGTAAGAGGTATGGGGTGCTGTATTACCCTGGATGTAAGAGGTATGGGGAGCTGTATCACCCTGGATGTAAGAGGTATGGGGCGCTGTATTACCCTGGATGTAAGAGGTATGGGGAGCTGTATTACCCTGGATGTAAGAGGTATGGGGCGCTATATTACCCTGGATGTAAGAGGTATGTGGCGCTGTATTATCCTGGATGTAAGAGGTATGGGGCGCTGTATTACCCTGGATGTAAGAGGTATGGGGCGCTGTATTACCCTGGATGTAAGAGGTATGGGGCGCTGTATTACCCTGGATGTAAGAGGTATGGGGCGCTGTATTACCCTGGATGTAAGAGGTATGGGGCGCTGTATTACCCTCTATGTAAGAGGTATGGGGCGCTGTATTACCCTGGATGTAAGAGGTATGGGGCGCTGTATTACCCTGGATGTAAGAGGTATGGGGCGCTGTATTACCCTGGATGTAAGATGTATGAGGCGCTGTATTACCCTGGATGTAAGAGGTATGGGGTGCTGTATTACCCTGGATGTAAGAGGTATGGGGAGCTGTATCACCCTGGATGTAAGAGGTATGGGGCGCTGTATTACCCTGGATGTAAGAGGTATGGGGAGCTGTATTACCCTGGATGTAAGAGGTATGGGGCGCTGTATTACCCTGGATGTAAGAGGTATGGGGCGCTGTATTACCCTGGATGTAAGAGGTATGGGGCGCTGTATTAACCTGGATGTAAGAGGTATGGGGCGCTGTATTACCCTGGATGTAAGAGGTATGGGGCGCTGTATTATTCTGAATGTAAGAGGTATGGGGCGCTGTATTACCCTGGATGTAAGAGGTATGGGACGCTGTATTACCCTGGATGTAAGAGGTATGGGGCGCTGTATTACCCTGGATGTAAGAGGTATGGGGCGCTGTATTACCCTGGATGTAAGAGGTATGGGGCGCTGTATTACCCTGGATGTAAGAGGTATGGGGCGCTGTATTACCCTGGATGTAAGAGGTATGGGGCGCTGTATTACCCTGGATGTAAGAGGTATGGGGCGCTGTATTACCCTGGATGTAAGAGGTATGGGGCGCTGTATTACCCTGGATGTAAGATGTATGAGGCGCTGTATTATCCTGGATGTAAGAGGTATGGGGCGCTGTATTACCCTGGATGTAAGAGGTATGGGGCGCTGTATTAACCTGGATGTAAGAGGTATGGGGCGCTGTATTACCCTGGATGTAAGAGGTATGGGGCGCTGTATTACCCTGGATGTAAGAGGTATGGGGCGCTGTATTACTCTGGATGTAAGAGGTATGGGGTGCTGTATTACCCTGGATGTAAGAGGTATGGGGAGCTGTATTACCCTGGATGTAAGAGGTATGGGGCGCTGTATTACCCTGGATGTAAGAGGTATGAGGCGCTGTATTACCCTGGATGTAAGAGGTATGGGGCGCTGTATTACCCTGGATGTAAGAGGTATGGGGTGCTGTATTACCCTGGATGTAAGAGGTATAGGGAGCTGTATTACCCTGGATGTAAGAGGTATGGGGCTGTATTACCCTGGATGTAAGAGGTATGGGGCCTGTATTACCCTGGATGTAAGAGGTATGGGGCGCTGTATTACCCTGGATGTAAGAGGTATGGGGCTGTATTATCCTGGATGTAAGAGGTATGAGGCGCTGTATTACCCTGGATGTAAGATGTATGGGGGGCTGTATTACCCTGGATGTAAGAGGTATGGGGCGCTGTATTACCCTGGATGTAAGAGGTATGGGGCGCTGTATTACCCTCAATGTAAGAGGTATGGGGCGCTGTATTACCCTGGATGTAAGAGGTATGGGGCGCTGTATTACCCTGGATATAAGAGTTATGGGGCGCTGTATTACCCTGGATATAAGAGGTATGGGGCGCTGTATTACCCTGTATGTAAGAGGTATGGGGCGCTGTATTACCCTGGATGTAAGAGGTATGAGGCGCTGTATTACCCTGGATGTAAGAGGTATGGGGCGCTGTATTACCCTGGATGTAAGAGGTATGGGGCGCTGTATTACCCTGGATGTAAGAGGTATGGGGCGCTGTATTACCCTGGATGTAAGAGGTATGGGGCGCTGTATTACCCTGGATGTAAGAGGTATGGGGCGCTGTATTACCCTGGATGTAAGAGGTATGGGGCGCTGTATTATCCTGGATGTAAGAGGTATGGGGCGCTGTATTATCCTGGATGTAAGAGGTATGGGGCGCTGTATTACCCTGGATGTAAGAGGTATGGGGCGCTGTATTACCCTGGATGTAAGATGTATGAGGCGCTGTATTATCCTGGATGTAAGAGGTATGGGGCGCTGTATTATCCTGGATGTAAGAGGTATGGGGCGCTGTATTATCCTGGATGTAAGAGGTATGGGGCGCTGTATTACCCTGGATGTAAGATGTATGAGGCGCTGTATTATCCTGGATGTAAGTGGTATGGGGCTGTATTATCCTGGATGTAAGAGGTATGAGGCGCTGTATTACCCTGGATGTAAGATGTATGGGGGGCTGTATTACCCTGGATGTAAGAGGTATGGGGCGCTGTATTACCCTGGATGTAAGAGGTATGGGGCGCTGTATTACCCTGGATGTAAGAGGTACGGGGCGCTGTATTACCCTGGATGTAAGAGGTATGTGCGCTGTATTACCCTGGATGTAAGAGGTATAAGGTGCTGTATTACCCTGGATGTAAGAGGTATGGGGCGCTGTATTACCCTGGATGTAAGAGGTATGGGGCGCTGTATTACCCTGGATATAAGAGGTATGGGGCGCTGTATTACCCTGGATATAAGAGGTATGGGGCGCTGTATTACCCTTTATGTAAGAGGTATGGGGCGCTGTATTACCCTGGATGTAAGAGGTATGAGGCGCTGTATTACCCTGGATGTAAGAGGTATGGGGCGCTGTATTACCCTGGATGTAAGAGGTATGGGGCGCTGTATTACCCTGGATGTAAGAGGTATGGGGCGCTGTATTACCCTGGATGTAAGAGGTATGGGGCGCTGTATTACCCTGGATGTAAGAGGTATGGGGCGCTGTATTACCCTGGATGTAAGAGGTATGGGGCGCTGTATTATCCTGGATGTAAGAGGTATGGGGCGCTGTATTATCCTGGATGTAAGAGGTATGGGGCGCTGTATTACCCTGGATGTAAGAGGTATGGGGCGCTGTATTACCCTGGATGTAAGATGTATGAGGCGCTGTATTATCCTGGATGTAAGAGGTATGGGGCGCTGTATTATCCTGGATGTAAGAGGTATGGGGCGCTGTATTATCCTGGATGTAAGAGGTATGGGGCGCTGTATTACCCTGGATGTAAGATGTATGAGGCGCTGTATTATCCTGGATGTAAGAGGTATGGGGCTGTATTATCCTGGATGTAAGAGGTATGAGGCGCTGTATTACCCTGGATGTAAGATGTATGGGGGGCTGTATTACCCTGGATGTAAGAGGTATGGGGCGCTGTATTACCCTGGATGTAAGAGGTATGGGGCGCTGTATTACCCTGGATGTAAGAGGTACGGGGCGCTGTATTACCCTGGATGTAAGAGGTATGTGCGCTGTATTACCCTGGATGTAAGAGGTATAAGGTGCTGTATTACCCTGGATGTAAGAGGTATGGGGCGCTGTATTACCCTGGATGTAAGAGGTATGGGGCGCTGTATTACCCTGGATGTAAGAGGTATAAGGTGCTGTATTACCCTGGATGTAAGAGGTATGGGGCGCTGTATTACCCTGGATGTAAGAGGTATGGGGCGCTGTATTACCCTGGATGTAAGAGGTATAAGGTGCTGTATTACCCTGGATGTAAGAGGTATGAGGCGCTGTATTACCCTGGATGTAAGAGGTATGGGGCGCTGTATTACCCTGGATTTAAGAGGTATGGGGCGCTGTATTACCCTGGATGTAAGAGGTATGGGGCATTGTATTACCCTGGATGTAAGAGGTATGGGGCGCTGTATTACCCTGGATGTAAGAGGTATGGGGCGCTGTATTACCCTGGATGTAAGAGGTATGGGGCGCTGTATTACCCTGGATGTAAGAGGTATGGGGCGCTGTATTACCCTCAATGTAAGAGGTATGGGGCGCTGTATTACCCTGGATGTAAGAGGTATGGGGCGCTGTATTACCCTGGATATAAGAGGTATGGGGCGCTGTATTACCCTGGATATAAGAGGTATGGGGCGCTGTATTACCCTGTATGTAAGAGGTATGGGGCGCTGTATTACCCTGGATGTAAGAGGTATGGGGCGCTGTATTACCTTGGATGTAAGAGGTATGGGGCGCTGTATTACCCTGGATGTAAGAGGTATGGGGCGCTGTATTACCCTCAATGTAAGAGGTATGGGGCGCTGTATTACCCTGGATGTAAGAGGTATGGGGCGCTGTATTACCCTGGATATAAGAGTTATGGGGCGCTGTATTACCCTGGATATAAGAGGTATGGGGCGCTGTATTACCCATATGGAAGAGGTATGGGGCGCTGTATTACCCTGGATGTAAGAGGTATGGGGCGCTGTATTACCCTGGATGTAAGAGGTATGGGGCGCTGTATTACCCTGGATGTAAGAGGTATGGGGCGCTGTATTACCCTCAATGTAAGAGATATGGGGCGCTGTATTACCCTGGATGTAAGAGGTATGGGGCGCTGTATTACCCTGGATATAAGAGTTATGGGGCGCTGTATTACCCTGGATATAAGAGGTATGGGGCGCTGTATTACCCTGTATGTAAGAGGTATGGGGCGCTGTATTACCCTGGATGTAAGAGGTATGAGGCGCTGTATTACCCTGGATGTAAGAGTCATGGGGCGCTGTATTACCCTGGATGTAAGAGGTATGGGGCGCTGTATTACCCTGGATGTAAGAGGTATGGGGCGCTGTATTACCCTGGATGTAAGAGGTATGGGGCGCTGTATTACCCTGGATGTAAGAGGTATGGGGCGCTGTATTACCCTGGATGTAAGAGGTATGGGGCGCTGTATTACCCTGGATGTAAGAGGTATGGGGCGCTGTATTATCCTGGATGTAAGAGGTATGGGGCGCTGTATTACCCTGGATGTAAGAGGTATGGGGCGCTGTATTACCCTGGATGTAAGATGTATGAGGCGCTGTATTATCCTGGATGTAAGAGGTATGGGGCGCTGTATTATCCTGGATGTAAGAGGTATGGGGAGCTGTATTACCCTGGATGTAAGATGTATGAGGCGCTGTATTATCCTGGATGTAAGAGATATGGGGCGCTGTATTATCCTGGATGTAAGAGGTATGGGGAGCTGTATTACCCTGTATGTAAGAGGTATGGGGCGCTGTATGACCCTGTATGTAAGAGGTATGGGGCGCTGTATTACCCTGGATATAAGAGGTATGGGGCGCTGTATTACCCTCAATGTAAGAGGTATGGGGCGCTGTATTACCCTGGATGTAAGAGGTATGGGGCGCTGTATTACCCTGGATATAAGAGGTATGGGGCGCTGTATTACCCTGGATATAAGAGGTATGGGGCGCTGTATTACCCTGTATGTAAGAGGTATGGGGCGCTGTATTACCCTGGATGTAAGAGGTATGGGGCGCTGTATTACCCTGGATGTAAGAGGTATGGGGCGCTGTATTACCCTGGATGTAAGAGGTACGGGGCGCTGTATTACCCTGGATGTAAGAGGTATGTGCGCTGTATTACCCTGGATGTAAGAGGTATAAGGTGCTGTACTACCCTGGATGTAAGAGGTATGGGGCGCTGTATTACCCTGGATGTAAGAGGTATGGGGCGCTGTATTACCCTGGATGTAAGAGGTATAAGGTGCTGTATTACCCTGGATGTAAGAGGTATGGGGCGCTGTATTACCCTGGATGTAAGAGGTATGGGGCGCTGTATTACCCTGGATGTAAGAGGTATAAGGTGCTGTATTACCCTGGATGTAAGAGGTATGAGGCGCTGTATTACCCTGGATGTAAGAGGCATGGGGCGCTGTATTACCCTGGATGTAAGAGGTATGGGGCGCTGTATTACCCTGGATGTAAGAGGTATGGGGCGCTGTATTACCCTGGATGTAAGAGGTATGGGGCGCTGTATTACCCTGGATGTAAGAGGTATGGGGCGCTGTATTACCCTGGATGTAAGAGGTATGGGGCGCTGTATTACCCTGGATGTAAGAGGTATGGGGCGCTGTATTACCCTCAATGTAAGAGGTATGGGGCGCTGTATTACCCTGGATGTAAGAGGTATGGGGCGCTGTATTACCCTGGATATAAGAGGTATGGGGCGCTGTATTACCCTGGATATAAGAGGTATGGGGCGCTGTATTACCCTGTATGTAAGAGGTATGGGGCGCTGTATTACCCTGGATGTAAGAGGTATGGGGCGCTGTATTACCTTGGATGTAAGAGGTATGGGGCGCTGTATTACCCTGGATGTAAGAGGTATGGGGCGCTGTATTACCCTCAATGTAAGAGGTATGGGGCGCTGTATTACCCTGGATGTAAGAGGTATGGGGCGCTGTATTACCCTGGATATAAGAGTTATGGGGCGCTGTATTACCCTGGATATAAGAGGTATGGGGCGCTGTATTACCCTGTATGTAAGAGGTATGGGGCGCTGTATTACCCTGGATGTAAGAGGTATGGGGCGCTGTATTACCCTGGATGTAAGAGGTATGGGGCGCTGTATTACCCTGGATGTAAGAGGTATGGGGCGCTGTATTACCCTGGATGTAAAAGGTATGGGCGCTGTATTACCCTGGATGTAAGAGGTATGGGGCGCTGTATTACCCTGGATGTAAGAGGTACGGGGCGCTGTATTACCCTGGATGTAAGAGGTATGTGCGCTGTATTACTCTGGATGTAAGAGGTATAAGGTGCTGTATTACCCTGGATGTAAGAGGTATGGGGTGCTGTATTACCCTGGATGTAAGAGGTATGGGGCGCTGTATTACCCTGGATGTAAGAGGTATGGGGCGCTGTATTACCCTCAATGTAAGAGGTATGGGGCGCTGTATTACCCTGGATGTAAGAGGTATGGGGCGCTGTATTACCCTGGATATAAGAGGTATGGGGCGCTGTATTACCCTGGATATAAGAGGTATGGGGCGCTATATTACCCTGTATGTAAGAGGTATGGGGCGCTGTATTACCCTGGATGTAAGAGGTATGGGGCGCTGTATTACCCTGGATGTAAGAGGTATGGGGCGCTGTATTACCCTGGATGTAAGAGGTACGGGGCGCTGTATTACCCTGGATGTAAGAGGTATGTGCGCTTTATTACCCTGGATGTAAGAGGTATAAGGTGCTGTATTACCCTGGATGTAAGAGGTATGGGGCGCTGTATTACCCTGGATGTAAGAGGTATGGGGCGCTGTATTACCCTGGATGTAAGAGGTATAAGGTGCTGTATTACCCTGGATGTAAGAGGTATGGGGCGCTGTATTACCCTGGATGTAAGAGGTATGGGGCGCTGTATTACCCTGGATGTAAGAGGTATAAGGTGCTGTATTACCCTGGATGTAAGAGGTATGAGGCGCTGTATTACCCTGGATGTAAGAGGTATGGGGCGCTGTATTACCCTGGATGTAAGAGGTATGGGGCGCTGTATTACCCTGGATGTAAGAGGTATGGGGCGCTGTATTACCCTGGATGTAAGAGGTATGGGGCGCTGTATTACCCTGGATGTAAGAGGTATGGGGCGCTGTATTACCCTGGATGTAAGAGGTATGGGGCGCTGTATTACCCTGGATGTAAGAGGTATGGGGCGCTGTATTACCCTCAATGTAAGAGGTATGGGGCGCTGTATTACCCTGGATGTAAGAGGTATGGGGCGCTGTATTACCCTGGATATAAGAGGTATGGGGCGCTGTATTACCCTGGATATAAGAGGTATGGGGCGCGTTATTACCCTGTATGTAAGAGGTATGGGGCGCTGTATTACCCTGGATGTAAGAGGTATGGGGCGCTGTATTACCTTGGATGTAAGAGGTATGGGGCGCTGTATTACCCTGGATGTAAGAGGTATGGGGCGCTGTATTACCCTCAATGTAAGAGGTATGGGGCGCTGTATTACCCTGGATGTAAGAGGTATGGGGCGCTGTATTACCCTGGATATAAGAGTTATGGGGCGCTGTATTACCCTGGATATAAGAGGTATGGGGCGCTGTATTACCCTGTATGTAAGAGGTATGGGGCGCTGTATTACCCTGGATGTAAGAGGTATGGGGCGCTGTATTACCCTGGATGTAAGAGGTATGGGGCGCTGTATTACCCTGGATGTAAGAGGTATGGGGCGCTGTATTACCCTCAATGTAAGAGGTATGGGGCGCTGTATTACCCTGGATGTAAGAGGTATGGGGCGCTGTATTACCCTGGATATAAGAGTTATGGGGCGCTGTATTACCCTGGATATAAGAGGTATGGGGCGCTGTATTACCCTGTATGTAAGAGGTATGGGGCGCTGTATTACCCTGGATGTAAGAGGTATGAGGCGCTGTATTACCCTGGATGTAAGAGGTATGGGGCGCTGTATTACCCTGGATGTAAGAGGTATGGGGCGCTGTATTACCCTGGATGTAAGAGGTATGGGGCGCTGTATTACCCTGGATGTAAGAGGTATGGGGCGCTGTATTACCCTGGATGTAAGAGGTATGGGGCGCTGTATTACCCTGGATGTAAGAGGTATGGGGCGCTGTATTATCCTGGATGTAAGAGGTATGGGGCGCTGTATTACCCTGGATGTAAGAGGTATGGGGCGCTGTATTACCCTGGATGTAAGATGTATGAGGCGCTGTATTATCCTGGATGTAAGAGGTATGGGGCTGTATTATCCTGGATGTAAGAGGTATGAGGCGCTGTATTACCCTGGATGTAAGATGTATGGGGGGCTGTATTACCCTGGATGTAAGAGGTATGGGGCGCTGTATTATCCTGGATGTAAGAGGTATGTGGCGCTGTATTACCCTGGATGTAAGAGGTATGGGGCGCTGTATTATCCTGGATGTAAGAGGTATGGGGCGCTGTATTATCCTGGATGTAAGAGGTATGGGGAGCTGTATTACCCTGTATGTAAGAGGTATGGGGCGCTGTATTACCCTGGATGTAAGAGGTATGGGGCGCTGTATTACCCTGGATGTAAGTGGTATGGGGCGCTGTATTACCCTGTATGTAAGAGGTATGGGGCGCTGTATTACCCTGGATGTAAGAGGTATGTGGCGCTGTATTACCCTGGATGTAAGAGGTATGGGGCGCTGTATTACCCTGTATGTAAGAGGTATGGAGCTGTATTACCCTGGATGTAAGATGTATGAGGCGCTGTATTATCCTGGATGTAAGAGGTATGGAGCTGTATTACCCTGGATGTAAGATGTATGGGGGGCTGTATTACCCTGGATGTAAGAGGTATGGGGCGCTGTATTATCCTGGATGTAAGAGGTATGTGGCGCTGTATTACCCTGGATGTAAGAGGTATGGGGCGCTGTATTATCCTGGATGTAAGAGGTATGGGGCGCTGTATTATCCTGGATGTAAGAGGTATGGGGCGCTGTATTACCCTGGATGTAAGAGGTATGGGGCGCTGTATGACCCTGTATGTAAGAGGTATGGGGCGCTGTATTACCCTGTATGTAAGAGGTATGGGGCGCTGTATTACCCTGGATGTAAGAGGTATGGGGCGCTGTATTACCCTGGATGTAAGAGGTATGAGGCGCTGTATTACCCTGGATGTAAGAGGTATGGGGCGCTGTATTACCCTGGATGTAAGAGGTATGGGGCGCTGTATTACCCTGGATGTAAGAGGTATGGAGCTGTATTACCCTGGATGTAAGAGGTATGGGGCGCTGTATTACCCTGGATGTAAGAGGTATGGGGCGCTGTATTACCCTGGATGTAAGAGGTATGGGGCGCTGTATTACCCTGGATGTAAGAGGTATGGGGCGCTGTATTACCCTGGATGTAAGAGGTATGGGGCGCTGTATTACCCTGGATGTAAGAGGTATGGGGCGCTGTATTATCCTGGATGTAAGAGGTATGGGGCGCTGTATTACCCTGGATGTAAGAGGTATGGGGCGCTGTATTACCCTGGATGTAAGATGTATGAGGCGCTGTATTATCCTGGATGTAAGAGGTATGGGGCGCTGTATTATCCTGGATGTAAGAGGTATGGGGCGCTGTATTATCCTGGATGTAAGAGGTATGGGGCGCTGTATTACCCTGGATGTAAGAGGTATGGGGCGCTGTATTACCCTGGATGTAAGAGGTATGAGGCGCTGTATTACCCTGGATGTAAGAGGTATGGGGCGCTGTATTATCCTGGATGTAAGAGGTATGGGGCGCTGTATTATCCTGGATGTAAGAGGTATGGGGCGCTGTATTACCCTGGATGTAAGAGGTATGGGGCGCTGTATTACCCTGGATGTAAGAGGTATGAGGCGCTGTATTACCCTGGATGTAAGAGGTATGGGGCGCTGTATTACCCTGGATGTTCTGTACTGATATATGTAATGTTAGTGGGGAAGGGAATAGGTTGAGAATTTGGTATGGGGGGGGGGGGGGGCGCAGTTTCAGTTTTTCGCCTTGGTCAGCAGAAAGGCTAGGTGCACCCCTGTTTGTCATATCAATCAGGTTTTAGTACAGCGTGAAGAGGTTTTTCTTCATCAAAAATTACTGATCTAGCAGGCCGTGAAATGGTTAATGAGATGGCCATGGACTGCAGGGAATGTAAAAAGAAAGGGGATTGGAGGATTTGTATTGCCCTTTCCCGCCTGTTATGCTATTGGGGGGGGGGGGGGGGGGGGGAAGAAATGCATAAAAAGCCGGGTTGTGGTAACTGCTCACCTTTGGCAGGATTCAGTGTGAGGAACACCCCCCCCCCCCTCCTTTTTTTCTATTTATTTATGTTTAGATTTTTTCTATATTGAATTGATGTTCTGTTTAATTTCTCTTAATATTTTTAAGTCTATTGATCTCTTTCTATTGTCGCCTGGTGGATCCGCCAGGGCTGAGTTCTCCATTTACTATAGGTAGTCGTCCCCCCAGCTGGTGGTGGTGGTCTGCGCCTGAAGAAAGGGAGGTCCTCCTGCTTGCTGAATGGGATAGAGAACACTGTTCAGTGTTTAGCTTAAAGGGCATGGACTTACGGACGGTTTAATTTAATAAAGCTGAGGCCAATCCCACTGAACCCGAAACACTGGTGTGTTGTCTTTATTTGCATGGAAGGTGGAGAGTTGAGTTTAAAGCGGGGAAAAGGTGAGATGATCCCTGCAGTCTCTAAGGCTGGGTTCACACGAGCGTTGCGGGAAAAGATGCGGGTGCGTTGCGGGAACACGCGCAATTTTTCCCCGCGAGTGCAAAGCGTTTTAATGCGTTTTGCACGCGCGTGAGAAAAATCGTCATGTTTGGTACCGAGACCCGAACCCGGACTTCTTCACAGAAGTTTGGGTTAGGTGTTCTGTAGATTCTTTTATTTTCCCTTATAACATGGTTATTATAGAAAATAATAACATTCTTCATACAGAATGCTTAGTAAAGAAGTGGTGGAGGGGTTAAAAAAAAAAAAAAATTGAACTCGCCTTAATACACTTGTTCGCGCAACTCCGGCTTTTCTTCTTTCTTCTTCTTTGAGGAAAAGGACCTGTGGTGACGTCCCTGCGCTCATCACATGGCCCATCACCATGGTGATGGATCATGTGACGGACCATGTGATGAGTGCAGCAACATCACCACCAATATCACGTCCCTGCGCTCATCACATGGTCCATCACATGATCCCTCACCATGGTGATGGATCATGTGACGCACCATGTGATGAGTGCAGCAACATCGCCACAGGTCCTTTTTCTCCTGGACAGCAAAGAAGAAGACAGAAGAGAAGCCGGGCTGCGCGAACAAGTGGATGAGGTGAGTTTAATTATTTTTATTTATTTTTTAACCCCTCCAGCCCTATTTTACTAAGCATTCTGTATGAAGAATGCTATTATTTTCCCTTATAACCATGTTATAAGGGAAAGTAATAATGATCGGGTCCCCATCCCGGTCGTCTCCTAGCAACCATGCGTTAAAATCGCACCGCATCCGCACTTGCTTGCGGATGTGATGTGATTTTCACGCAGCCCCATTCACTTCTATGGGGCCTGCGTTGCGTGAAAAATGCACAATATAGAGCATGCTGCGATTTTCACGCAACGCACAAGTGATGCATGAAAATCACCGCTCATGTGAACAGCCCCATAGAAATGAATGGTGCCGGATTCCGTGCGGGCGCAATGCGTTCGCCTCACACATTGCACCCGCCTGTGTGAACCAAGCCTAATGGATCTCACCCATACTAATACAAACTCATCACTGCCCCCCACTACTTTTTAGTTTACAATTTTTTTGTTCATCCGCTAGAACATAAAAATGGAAAGCAGAGATGTAATCTTACCCTAATATAAAAAATGGCCTTTTTTTTTTTCCTTATATGAAGCATTTTTATTTATTTTTTTAACTTGAAAGCTTAGGGGTTAACACGTTTTTCATCTGTGCCTTATGTTTCAGATTTTTCGGCTGAATGCTGCCCTCTACGTAACCTTTCCTATTATTATTATGTTTCCTTAGGACTTTGCCGCTGCACATGACGCCTGTTTTGCAAAGATTTGATTCCGTACAGAACGCCATGCGAGCTGCTGCAGACTGAGGAAGATACGATTTCAAACTTTGTCATCTTGGGGGGAAAAAAAAACCAAGCCTTTCTTTGGCATAGTCTTATTTGACTTGAACCCCTTAGTGACCACCAATACGCATTTCTCCGGCGGTCAGTAAGGGGCCATAGCCTTTTCACAGTGGCCTAGTCTAAGCGCTGCACGCCCTTGAGAGCTGTGTTCCTGCACTAACAGCCTGGACCAGCAGGGGCGCCAATCCAGGCTGTTTAACCTCTTACATAACCTCCACATGTAAGCGGTTACAGAGGGAGTGGACTCCCTCCGTTTCCCACTGGACCTTGCAAATGAGTGCTGATGTGTGTACAGTATATGCAGGCCAGGACCCAGTATAGCCCCCAAGCCAATCTTGAGTGTTCCATAGAAGGCTGCGCCTCTCTGTACGGCACCGACATTAAAATACAATGGGGAGATTTATCAAACTGGTGTAAAGTAGAACTGGCTTAGTTTCCCATTGCAACCAATCAGGTTCCACCTTTCTTTTCCAAAGGAGCTGTGAAAAATGAAAGGTGGAATCTGATTGGTTGCTGTGGGAAACTAAGCCAGTTCTACTTTACACCAGTTTTGATAACTCCACGCAGAAAAGATTATACAGAAGGAGGAGATTTGTCAGTATAAGGACTGTAACAGATTGCATTTTGGGAAATCTGGGCATTTGTCACCATAAGGCTGCCATGTAATAAAATCTAGGTATATACACAAAACATACAGGGGTGGACTAGGATGTTACTGGCCCTGGAAAAATAACTAAGTGGCCCACGTTGGGGTCAGCAATACCATAATTCAGCGCAAAATACCTGCAAGCATTAACAGATACCTCTGGATTTTTGGTTCTGCTGAAGCACAAATAACAGTGCAGCACAAAATCCCCTCCAGAAGCCTCTGAGATACAAGCCACAACCCCGAGCCAGTCCTGCCTTCAGCGTGCTACCCTGTTCCGCCCCACCAGATATAATGGAGGCTACAGCACTACTTACCTATTGCATCCTTCTTCTCTGATGTAAACATTCTGCTTCCTCCCCTCTATTCAAGGTCAGTCAGGACCCTCGTGACAACTTCTTTCAGCTATGTCTCCGCTCTGCAGAGTTTGCCACAAAGACAACTTAGAGTTCTCACTTTTCAATCCTCTTTCCCATCATGTGCAGCGTACTCAAGTTAGGGTTAATAGTGTTCCTGGGTGTTGTAGTGCAATTGTGACCACTAACCTGAGACAGCTGACTCTCTGCAAGGGCAGGTAATGATAGGTAATGTTCGTGACGCCAGTGCCAATTAAACGGTGGCACGCCGTTTGCTGATAGCAGGAATAACTGAGGAACCACGTGATGTTAAAACAGAACTCAAACTTTAGTAGTCATCATACATGGATGCAGATGGAAGCGCAGTTCCTTTGAAGACAGCTGGTTTCAGTACATTTGATGCAGGCAATATATAGCAAGGTGACTTCAGAGTGTTAAACACAGGATTTGCAGTACAGGCGGCTTGCACTCTATTCCTGACTGATCCTGGAACATAGAAACTCTTCTCCAAGGCCCAATGCCCTAGCTCTGGCGTATATCCTTGGTTTTATAATAATCAAGTACCTCCTCTGTTATCTTTAGCACCTCTTGCTTTTCTGGACTTGCCTCTGTCTCTCCCAGCACTGACTCTGGAAACTTCTGAACTCCCTTGTCTCCTCAGGCTGATTAACGGTGGTGTTCCTGCTTCTGCATGTATGAACTTAGGAGGGGAACCTTCTCCTTGGATCTGGAACCCGGTTACAGGGACGGCAATACCCTCTCCTGGTCTGCAGGCTTCAGGCCTGGACTTGACTCTGACATAGTCTAATCTCCAACTCCAACTCCTCCACTCTAGACTCAAGACTGCTCTCCTTACCCTGACTGGGCCTTATATAAACTAGGGCTCCCTAGCTCCCTAGTGACTCAGAGCTGGAATGACACCCCTAGCAGGCCTGTACATGCACATTTCACAGTAACAGGGAAGTACATAGCATTACATAACATTTTATAAAGATGACTTATACCAACTTTCCCTTAAATAAGGGGAAACGACAGCACACAAGTGACCCTTCCGTAGTGACGGGCATTACAGTTCCCGTACACTACATACCCCGCTGCTTTAAGCTGAGTACGACCTCGTACTCCATCAGGGCCCGCCCAACTGGAATCTCCACCTGAAACAGAAAAAGAGACATGCAGGCATACATATATGTAATTCATCCGCATTGACATGCATATCAGGTCCAATTGACAAAGGTGAAGGGTGGTGACAAGGGGCGTCGTTCTCTTCTCTCAGGATAGTGAATGGAACTGGGGCGCTAACCTGGCACAGCGTGACATTAATACCAGGATAGTCCATATGTGCAAATTGTCCTAAATAGAACAGCAAAAACGGTAAAACAGTATAAAAGTTCTTGGAGGCTCAAAGAACAAACATGAGTCCGTACCCAGGTACCTTTCTTGTAAATCACAGAGGCTCTCATGCGGTGGAGTCTTTCTCTGGGCACATTCCTTTTAAAAGAGCAAAAATCTCAGAGGCTCAGGTTCTTTTGAGTCTATCTCTGGGCACGGTTCCTTAATATCAAGTTGCACAATCAAATTGCATAACATAAAACAAGTGCTGTAATACCCCTGATCAACCTGAAAAGGGGGTTAAGGGCAAAAGGTGCAACAAAGGAACAGGCACAACGTGGTGTGGGATAGCAAAAGCAGGCAGGAGGTCCTGGAAACAAACTTGGCTTTGTTGACTTTAATATTTCAGTGATTGACACCTACCACTGAGCCGTGGATGAACTGGCAGCAGCAACAAAAGACCAGGAAACATAGGACTCCTGTCCTGGAAGGGTTAAATCTTTTGAGCAATCCCTTGGCAAAAATAAACAATCAAAGGCCTAGCAGGCTGTTTCACAGAGGCATGTCATAATCACCCGGCTCTGCTGGCAAATATGGCCTGTAGTAGTCCTCTACAGGAGGATGTGCCCACATCACAGTATTAGGGGGCAGCTGCAACGTGAAGGGACCCCTAATAGG
This sequence comes from Bufo bufo, assembly GCF_905171765.1. Lineage (NCBI taxonomy): Eukaryota > Metazoa > Chordata > Amphibia > Anura > Bufonidae > Bufo > Bufo bufo. The sequence continues at coordinate 16,372,188 of NC_053390.1, read as the reverse complement.
TATTGGCCCCATAGGCCTAGGGGTACACACACTGGTGGACCGTACCGGTCCAGGCATAAGGATTGTGGGTTGTGCTGCATTGGGTACCGCCGCCGCAAGCGGTCCGGTGGGTTCTGTGCAGCAATTCACAGCAATAGTGGGTCTTCTTTGGGACCTTGACGGAGCAATGTTATCAGAAGGTGGTTTACGGGTGGTGACAGGCACCCTTACCTCGTCCTTCTTAGGCGGCGTCTGGATCCTGGCGGTGGCAATCTGGCGCAGCTCCCGCAACTTTTCCTCCAGCCGGACGATCTGGTCACCGATGCTTTCCGTGTCGGAATCGCGGTCCTCTGCTGGCGCCGCCGGCGCAGGTACAGTCAACGATGCGTCGGACGCGGCCGCGGCAGGCTCCGGTGGCGCATCGGGTCTCCTACCCTTCCGGATATTCTCCAGGGTAACACAGAGTCCTTTGAGATTTTCCAGGTCTTGGATGGTCTTCTCCCGGCGAGGCAGCTCGGGGGACGGATAGGGACTCACCCATTTCTCCAACACGGTTGGCTGCCAGAATACATTTGGACCAATGAAAGAGCCCCGCTCCTGGAACGCGGGATGGGCTGGTTGTTCTGGAGAGCGTTCAAGTTCCCGCTCGCAGCCAGAATAGTCCTCTTCTGTCTCCCAGTCCTCAGGCTCTCTCTTGGGACGGGTCACGGCAGTCGCATATGGGCCTCTCAGGCTCTCGGCAGGGGTGAACTCCACTTCCTCTCCCTCGCGGAGGCTATGCTGATACGAAGGGAGGTAGTCTCTCTTGACAGATCTCCTGTTGACGTATAAGTCTCTGCCAGTTAGGTAGTCTTGTATGAACCCGTAGCCACGGGTTTTGTCAAAGGACACCACCAACCCCTTTCTCCTTTCCAGGCGGGGTTGGGTACTGGTGTGGCGCTCACGAATAGTCTTGGTTAGTTCCTCATAGTAAATTTTAGTTTTGGTATTCCTCTTTATAGCGGCCTCCCGGATCTCTGCCATAAGTGTTGACCACTTGAATGAGGGCTGAAAGAAGTCTCTCCAGGAGCCATAATGGTGCTCTGGTTCTTTCCCCAGTGCCGGGCAGGCGGGTCTCTCCGGTCCCGGAGAGTAGGCCGGTGGAGCGTCCTCTGGCTCTACACCGATATCAGTCATTTTTGGTAACTCAGGCGCGGACGTCGCAGCAAAGCAGTCCTCACTCGCCAACATGCTCGATCCTTCTCTGGAGAGCGACAGGGTGGCGCCAATAAGTTCAGCCAGATCCTCCCATTGCACCGGGAGGCCGCCCCCCAGGTATTCCAGGATGTGGAAGGCGGAGTCCATGCTGGCAGACATGCAAATATCCAGACAGGCGGTGGCGCCTGACCTTGAACCTTTTCCCGCTTTTTCAGTAAAAAGGCGCCAACTTTTCCCGCATTTTCGGGATGAAGATGACGCAGCAGTAAATCCAGCAAGCTCAGCGGCCATCTTTTAGCAAGAAACGCTGCCTATTCACTGACAGCAAGCAGGATGGTAAAAAGTCCATAAAACCACACTCAGATGTGGCGATTTCTTTCCTCTTGATAGCGCAACACTGTACAGCGCTTTTTGGAGGTTTTAGGGACACTTTTGGTATGTTTTTCAGTCCACAAAGTCCACTTTAATAAAACAGGCAATATGTCACTTTGGTCACAGGGCAACTGTATAAGGCACAAAGTTCAAGCTTCTTGCACTAGAAAGCGTGCGTATCCTGTTCGTGACGCCAAAAGAGAGGGTGCAGCGTACTCAAGTTAGGGTTAATAGTGTTCCTGGGTGTTGTAGTGCAATTGTGACCACTAACCTGAGACAGCTGACTCTCTGCAAGGGCAGGTAATGATAGGTAATGTTCGTGACGCCAGTGCCAATTAAACGGTGGCACGCCGTTTGCTGATAGCAGGAATAACTGAGGAACCACGTGATGTTAAAACAGAACTCAAACTTTAGTAGTCATCATGCATGGACATAGATGGAAGCGCAGTTCCTTTGCAGACAGCTGGTTTCAGTACATTTGATGCAGGCAATATATAGCAAGGTGACTTCAGAGTGTTAAACACAGGATTTGTAGTACAGGCGGCTTGCACTCTATTCCTGACTGATCCTGGAACATAGAAACTCTTTTCCAAGGCCCAATGCCCTAGCTCTGGCTTATATCCTTGGTTTTATAATAATCAAGTACCTCCTCTGTTATCTTTAGCACCTCTTGCTTTTCTGGACTTGCCTCTGTCTCTCCCAGCACTGACTCTGGAAACTTCTGAACTCCCTTGTCTCCTCAGGCTGATTAACGGTGGTGTTCCTGCTTCTGCATGTATGAACTCAAGAGGGGAACCTTCTCCTTGGATCTGGAACCCGGTTACAGGGACGGCAATACCCTCTCCTGGTCTGCAGGCTTCAGGCCTGGACTTGACTCTGACATAGTCTAATCTCCAACTCCAACTCCTCCACTCTAGACTCAAGACTCTAGACTCAAGACTCAAGACTGCTCTCCTTACCCTGACTGGGCCTTATATAAACTAGGGCTCCCTAGCTCCCTCTAGTGACTCAGAGCTGGAATTACACCCCTAGCGGGCCTGTACATGCACATTTCACAGTAACAGGGAAGTACATAGCATTACATTACATTACATTTTATAAAGATGACTTATACCAACTTTCCCTTAAATAAGGGGAAACGACAGCACACCAGTGACCCTTCTGTAGTGACGGGCATTACAGCTCCCGTACACTACACATGTACCTTCTGTACTGACCAATGCCCTCAAATACTGGACTTTTTGCTTTATAAGACCAAGGTGGGGGAGGGGGGATGTCAGTGTGTCTTGTGGGGCGAATACCAATGAGCGCTTCCATCGTGGAAGCGCTCATTAGTACAGGAGGACAGGAGAGCGGTGAATACAGCACTCCCTGTGTGAGCTCTCTACTCACCACTCCCTGACCTGCGCACAGTGTGAGAACGCCATCGCACGCTGTGTGACGTCGGGTCACAGCACCGCGCAGTAGGAAGAGCATTGGATCTCAGAAGCAGCGGGCGGCAGGAGAGGTAAGTTGAATTTTTGTTTGTTTTTGTTCTCTCAGATCTGAGGTCTGATTAACATCGGGGTCTTATAAATATTGGGGGTCTGAATAGAGGTCTTATTAGGGCTACTTTCACACCTGCGTTCGGTGCAGATCCGTCTGGTATCTGCACAGACGGATCCGCACCGATAATGCAAACGCCTGTATCCTTTCATAACGGATCCGTTTGCATTATTCTTAAAAAAAAAAAGTCTAAGTCAAAACGGATCCGTCCTGACTTACATTGAAAGTCAATAGGGGACGGATCCGTTTTCAATTGCACCATATTGTGTCAGTGAAAACGGATCCGTCCCCATTGACTTACATTGTAAGTCAGGACAAATCCGTTTGGCTCCGCATCGTCAGGCGGACACCAAAACACTGCAAGCTGCGTTTTGGTGTCCGCCTCAAAAGCGGAACGGAGACCAAACACAGCCAAACTGATGCATTCTGAACGGATCCTTATCCATTCAGAATGCATTGGGGCTGAACTGATCCATTTTGGGCCGATTGTGAGAGCCCTGAGAAGGATCTCACAGGCGGACCCAGAAACGCCAGTGTGAAAGTAGCCTAACATTATCCAACTCTATTTCCGTCCTAAGGGCAGTGATACAGTTGAATTCAGGGGGGTAGCTGTGGCCTCTGGCCGGGCACATAAGTACCTGATGCTCCCAGTGTTAAAGGGGTTGTCTCATCATAGACAATGGGGGCATAATGCTAGGATGTGCCCCCATTGTCTTATAGGTGTGGGTCCCACACCTATATAGAGAACGGAGCTCTGAAAGTGAAGGAGGGTGCACTGCGCATGCGTAGCCACCCTCCATTCATTTTCTATGGGGCCGGCTATTTCTGTCGAGCCCAGAGAAGTGAATAGGAGCGGTGACCGGTCATGCGCGGTGCGCTCCCATTCACTTATATGGGGAGCCGGCCTGGTGGTGGCCAGACCGGAGTCCTCCAGCCACCACCTTGTGGGGCTCCGTTCCCAATATAGGTGCGGGTCCCAGCGGTGGGACCTGCACCTATAAGACAATGGGGGAATATCCTAGCGATATGCCCCCATTGTCTGAGATGAGACAATCCCTTTAACCCCTTAAGGACCGGGCTTATTTTCACCTTAAGTATCGGGCTCATTTTCACCTTAAGGACCAGGCTATTTTTTGCAAATCTGACCAGTGTCACTTTATGTGGTGATAACTTTAAAACGCTTTTACTTATCCAGGCCATTCTGAGATTTTTTTTTTCGTTACATGTTGTACTTCATAACACTGGTAAAATGGAGTCCAAAAAATTCATTTTTATTTATAAAAAATACCAAATTGACCAAATTTTTTTTAAAATTAGCAAATTTCCCAGTTTTAAATTCTCTACTTCTATAATACATAGTATTTTCACTTTTTTAACATTTTTTTTTACACAGACCCACTCTATATAGTGTACTGCACTGTATTTCACTCACACTTTGTCTGAACAGATCTCTGCCTTTAGCACAGATCTGTTCAGCACCATGGACAGCAGGATGCCTGAGAAGGCGTCCTGTTGACATGGGAACCTTCCCCGTCTGCAACAACTGAGCTCCCTCCCTCTTCACCTCTTCCATACCGCGGCATGGAAGGGGTTAAAACAGCGGACATCTGCACAGATGTCTGCCGTTTGAATCGGAGTGTCAGCAATGAGCGGACACTCTGATTCATCCGCTCGGCCATCCTGAAAATAAATGGGGGCGGGCGGAAGATCGCGCACCCGCCCCCCACACTGCCGCACGCCTCCCGCCCGCCTCCCGCACCGCCCGCAAACCCCCCCCCCCCGCTGAAAAAAAACACAGAGGGCTGCCGGGGGGGGGGGGGGGGGGGGGTTAACGTTCAAAAATATGGGCACTTTGAGGTTTCTGATCCCTGCGGTCACGGACCGCAAGGATCAGAAACTTGCATAAGCGCTAAAAATCGCAGATCTGAATTGACCTGCGGTTTGTAGCTATCAGCAATGCGGGGGGGGGGGGGGGCACAGGACCCCCCTAGGCATTGTCACAGGGTGCCTGCTGAATGATTTCAACAGGCACCCTGTTCCGATCACGGCCGGCAGTGATCAAAACTACACAGGACGTACCGGTACGCCCTGGGTCCTTAAGGACTCGGGAAACAGGGCATACCGGTACGCCCTAAGTCCCTAAGGGGTTAAAATGCTTTTACTGATCCAGGCCATTCTGAGAAAGTTTTTTCGGCACATATTGTACTTCATGACACTGGTAAAATGGAGTAAAAAAAATATTTTTTATTTATAAAAAAAATACAAAATTTACCAAAAATTGGGAAAAATTAGCAAATTTCCAAGTTTCAATTTCTCTACTTATATAATACATAGTAATACCTCCAAAAATAGTTATTACTTTACATTCCCCATATGTCTACTTCATGTTTAGATCATTTTGGGAATGCCATTTTATTTTTTGGGGACGGCTTAAAGTTTAGAAGCAAATCTTGAAATTTTTTCGAAAATTTCCAGAACCCACTTTTTAAGGACCAGTTCAGGTCTGAAGTTACTTTGTGAGTCTTACATAATAGAAACCACTTAAAAATGACCCCATTTTAGAAACTACACCCCTGAAGGTATTAAAAACTGATTTTACAAACGTTGTTAACCCTTTAGGTGTTCCACAAGAATTTTTGGAAAATGGAGATGAAATTTCACTTTTTTGGCAGATTTTCCATTTAAGGCTACTTTCACACTAGCGTTGTTTAAATCCGGCGTTCAATTCCGACACCGGAACTGCCCGCCTGATTCGTAAAAACGTGTAAAAACGGATTACATTTGAATCCTGATCAGGATTTTGATCACAATGAAAAAATGCATTGGAAAAAACGGATCCGCCATTTATGGACTTTAACTTTTTTTTCACATTTTTCGGGTTTAACATGCAAAAGCCGGATCCGGTTTGACTGAACACACGGCGCCGGATCCGGCGTTAATGCAAGTCAATGGGAAAAAGACCGGATCCGGCGTTCAGTCAAAGTGTTCGGGATTTTTGGCCGGAGGTAAAAATACAACATGCTACGGTTTTCTGAAAAGCCTGATCAGTCAAAAAGACTGAACTGAAGACATCCTGATGCATCCTGAACGGATTACTCTCCATTCAGAATGCATTAGGATAAAACTGGTCAGTTTTTTTCCGGATTTGAGTCCCTAGGACGGAACTCAGCGCCGGAAAAGAAAAACCCTAGTGTGAAAGTACCCTTAATCATTTTTTTCCGCTAACAAAGCAAGGGTTAACAGCCAAACTAAACTTAATATTTATTCCCCTGATTCTGTAGTTTACAGAAATACCCCATATGTGGTCGTAAACTGCTGTACGGGCACACGGCATTGCGCAGAAGGAAAGGAACGCCATATGGTTTTTGGAGGGCAGATTTCACTGGGATAATTTTAACTTGCCATGTCACATTTGAAGACCCCCTGATGCACCCCTAGAGTAGAAACTCCAAAAAAGTGACCCCATCTTGTAAACTACAGGATAAGGTGGCATTTTTGTTGGTACTATTTTTGGGTACAGATGATTTTTTGTTGCTCTATATTACACTTTTTGTGAGGCAAGGTAACAAAAAAATAGCTGTTTTGGCACTGTTTTTATTTTTTGTTATTTACAACGTTCATCTGACAGGTTAGATCATGAGCTATTTTTATAGAGCAGGCATGACTACTTTTTTGTTGTTTGTTTCAGTTTTATATAATAAAGCATTTTTGAAAAATTAATTTTAGTGTCTCCATATTCTGAAAGCCATAGTTTTTTTTTTTGGGCGACTGTCATATGGAGGGGCTCATTTTTTTCGGTATGAGATGACGGTTTGATTGGCACTATTTTAGGGTGCATATGACTTTTTGATCGCTTGGTATTACACTTTTTGTGATGTAAGGTGACAAAATAATTGCTTTTTTAACACCTTTTTATTTTTTACAGTGTTCACCTGAGGGGTTAGGTCATGTGATATTTTTATAGAGAAGGTTTTTACGGACGCGGCGATACCTAATAGGTCTATTTTTTTAGATTTACACTAATATCATTTTTGAACGAACAAAAAAAAATCATGTTTTAGTGTCTCAATAGTCTGAGAGACATAGTTTTCTTATTTTTCGGGCGATTGTCCTATTTAGGGGCAAATTTTTTACGGGATGAGGTGACAGATTGGTCCTATTTTGGGGGGCAAATGCCATTTTGATCGCTTAGTGTTGCACTCTTAGTGATGTAAGGTGACAAAAATGCCTTTTTTTGACACTGTTTTTATATTTATTTTTTTATGGGGTCTATCGGACGTGGTGGATCATGTGATATATTTACACTGCGTGCAGAATTATTAGGCAAATGAGTATTTTGACCACATCATCCTCTTTATGCATGTTGTCTTACTCCAAGCTGTATAGGCTCGAAAGCCTACTACCAATTAAGCATATTAGGTGATGTGCATCTCTGTAATGAGAAGGGGTGTGGTCTAATGACATCAACACCCTATATTAGGTGTGCATAATTATTAGGCAACTTCCTTTCCTTTGGCAAAATGGGTCAAAAGAAGGACTTGACAGGCTCAGAAAAGTCAAAAATAGTGAGATATCTTGCAGAGGGATGCAGCACTCTTAAAATTGCAAAGCTTCTGAAGCGTGATCATCGAACAATCAAGCGTTTCATTCAAAATAGTCAACAGGGTCGCAAGAAGCGTGTGGAAAAACCAAGGCGCAAAATAACTGCCCATGAACTGAGAAAAGTCAAGCGTGCAGCTGCCAAGATGCCACTTGCCACCAGTTTGGCCATATTTCAGAGCTGCAACATCACTGGAGTGCCCAAAAGCAAAAGGTGTGCAATACTCAGAGACATGGCCAAGGTAAGAAAGGCTGAAAGACGACCACCACTGAACAAGACACACAAGCTGAAACGTCAAGACTGGGCCAAGAAATATCTCAAGACTGATTTTTCAAAGGTTTTATGGACTGATGAAATGAGAGTGAGTCTTGATGGGCCAGATGGATGGGCCCGTGGCTGGATTGGTAAAGGGCAGAGAGCTCCAGTCCGACTCAGACGCCAGCAAGGTGGAGGTGGAGTACTGGTTTGGGCTGGTATCATCAAAGATGAGCTTGTGGGGCCTTTTCGGGTTGAGGATGGAGTCAAGCTCAACTCCCAGTCCTACTGCCAGTTTCTGGAAGACACCTTCTTCAAGCAGTGGTACAGGAAGAAGTCTGCATCCTTCAAGAAAAACATGATTTTCATGCAGGACAATGCTCCATCACACGCGTCCAAGTACTCCACAGCGTGGCTGGCAAGAAAGGGTATAAAAGAAGAAAATCTAATGACATGGCCTCCTTGTTCACCTGATCTGAACCCCATTGAGAACCTGTGGTCCATCATCAAATGTGAGATTTACAAGGAGGGAAAACAGTACACCTCTCTGAACAGTGTCTGGGAGGCTGTGGTTGCTGCTGCACGCAATGTTGATGGTGAACAGATCAAAACACTGACAGAATCCATAGATGGCAGGCTTTTGAGTGTCCTTGCAAAGAAAGGTGGCTATATTGGTCACTGATTTGTTTTTGTTTTGTTTTTGAATGTCAGAAATGTATATTTGTGAATGTTGAGATGTTATATTGGTTTCACTGGTAAAAATAAATAATTGAAATGGGTATATATTTGTTTTTTGTTAAGTTGCCTAATAATTATGCACAGTAATAGTCACCTGCACACACAGATATCCCCCTAAAATAGCTAAAACTAAAAACAAACTAAAAACTACTTCCAAAAATATTCAGCTTTGATATTAATGAGTTTTTTGGGTTCATTGAGAACATGGTTGTTGTTCAATAATAAAATTAATCCTCAAAAATACAACTTGCCTAATAATTCTGCACTCCCTGTATAGAGTGTGTTTTTTCTACTTTTTTTTCTATTTTTCTAATTATAAAATTAGGGGAAAGGGGCGTTTTTCCTTTTTTTAACTTGAAACTTCTTTTTTTTTTTTTTTTAAACAATTTTTTTTTACTATTTATTTTTTAAACTTTATTTCTGTCCCACTCTGGGACTTCAACTTTTGGGGGTCTGATCCCCTCTGCAATGCATTACAATACATCTGTATTGTAATGCATTGCCTGTTAGTGTATGACACTGAGTCATACACTAACAGGTTGCCAAGGAGACGGGCCTGAGGCTGGATCTCCTCGGCACCCGTAGAAGGCAGGTCCAGATGCCGTGCAAGGCATTGGGCAGCCTCTGCACAGCATCGGGCTGCCTTGTCACGCATCGAGTCCCCGCCACAGCAGCGCGGGAACTCGATGCGCTCCCTCAACCACAAACAACTTCTATGTCGCAGTCAGCGCGGACTGTGGCATAGAAGGGGTTAATCCGCAGTGATCGCCGATACGGGGGGGGGGTCACAGGACCCCCATCGGCATTGTCACAGGGTGTCTGCTGCATGATTTCAGCAGGCACCCCGTTCCGATCACCGCCCGCCGCGCGGCAGTGATCGGAAATACACAGGGCGTACCTATACGCCCTGTGTCCTTAAGGACTCGGACATCAGGGTGTACAGGTACGCCCTGTGTCCGTAAGAGGTTGATGCTGGAAGGGTCAGGTCATTGTGTATTTGTCCCTCTGCTTGGGTGGCCCCAAGGAATCATCCCACCAGGAATCTTTTCAAAAGGGCCTATGGTGTGTCTGCACTTGACTACATCAAAGTGTATAAACCTCAAGCATGTCCTACGCTATTCCACATCCCCCTCCATAGAACTCTGCAGTGGGAGTTACAGTTCTATCAATACATTTGCCATTTACAAAACATATAACGAGAGTCGCAGTGTTGTACCCGTCTCACTGTAAAATCTATATAACTGTGCCAGGTTTAAGCCTTCAATACTGACATTCAATTTTAGGTTATTTTAAAATTACATGTAATAGTTTTCCTAAGAATATCATGAGTGTAAGATTTCACCTCAAAAATAGGACACATTCTATTCTAGCCAGCTCAGGTTATATTACGGACTCTAGAAGGAGAACCTCATTCTACCAACTGCTCAGGGTATATTACAGACTCCAGAAGGAGGACCTCATTCTACCAACTGCACAGGGTATATTATGGACTCCAGAAGGACGACCTCATTCTACCAACTGCACAGGGTATATTACGGACTCCAGAAGGAGGACTTCATTCTACCAACTGCACAGGGTATATCACGGACTCCAGAAGGAGGACCTCATTCTACCAACTGCACAGGTTATATTACAGACTCCAGAAGGAGGACCTCATTCTACCAACTGCACAGGGTATATTACGGACTCCAGAAGGACGACCTCATTCTACCAACTGCACAGGGTATATTACGGACTCCAGAAGGACGACCTCATTCTACCAACTGCACAGGGTATATTACGGACTCCAGAAGGACGACCTCATTCTACCAACTGCACAGGGTATATTACGGACTCCAGAAGGACGACCTCATTCTACCAACTGCACAGGGTATATTACGGACTCCAGAAGGAGGACCTCATTCTACCAACTGCACAGGGTATATTACGGACTCCAGAAGGACAACCTCATTCTACCAACTGCACAGGGTATATTACGAACTACAGAAGGAGGACCTCATTCCACAAACTGCAAAGGTAATATCACGGACTCCAGAAGGAGGACCTCATTCTAACAACTGCACAGGGTATATTACGGACTCCAGAAGGAGGACTTTATTCTACCAACTGCACAGGGTATATTACGGACTCTAGAAGGACGACCTCATTCTACCAACTGCACAGGGTATATTACGGACTCCAGAAGGAGGACCTCATTCTACCAACTGCACAGGGTATATTATGAACTACAGAAGGAGGACCTCATTCCACCAACTGCAAAGGTAATATCACGGACTCCAGAAGGAGGACCTCATTCTACCAACTGCACAGGGTATATTACGGACTCTAGAAGGACGACCTCATTCTACCAACTGCACAGGGTATATTACGGACTCCAGAAGGACGACCTCATTCTACCAACTGCACAGGGTATATTACGGACTCTAGAAGGACGACCTCATTCTAACAACTGCACAGGGTATATTACAGACTCCAGAAGGAGGACCTCATTTTATCAACTGCACAGGGTATATCACGGACTCCAGAAGGATGACTTCATTCTACCAACTGCACAGGGTATATTACGGACTCCAGAAGGAGAACCTCATTCTAACAACTGCACAGGGTATATTACGGACTCCAGAAGGAGAACCTCATTCTACCAACTGCACAGGGTATATTACGGACTCCAGAAGGACAACCTCATTCTACCAACTGCACAGGGTATATTACGGACTCCAGAAGGAGAACCTCATTCTACCAACTGCACAGGGAATATTACGGACTCCAGAAGGAGGATCTCATTCTACCAACTGCACAGGGTATATTACGGACTCCAGAAGGACGACCTCATTCCACCAACTGCACAGGGTATTTCTACGGACTCCAGAAGGACGACCTCATTCTACCAACTGCACAGGGTATATTACGGACTCCAGAAGGAGGACCTCATTCTACCAACTGCACAGGGTATATTACGGACTCCAGAAGGACAACCTCATTCTACCAACTGCACAGGGTATATTACGGACTCCAGAAGGACGACCTCATTCTACCAACTGCACAGGGTATATTACGGACTCCAGAAGGACGACCTCATTCTACCAACTGCACAGGGTATATTACGGACTCCAGAAGGAGAACCTCATTCTAACAACTGCACAGGGTATATTACGGACTCCAGAAGGAGAACCTCATTCTACCAACTGCACAGGGTATATTACAGACTCCAGAAGGACAACCTCATTCTACCAACTGCACAGGGTATATTACGGACTCCAGAAGGACGACCTCATTCCACCAACTGCACAGGGTATTTCTACGGACTCCAGAAGGACGACCTCATTCTACCAACTGCACAGGGTATATTACGGACTCCAGAAGGAGGACCTCATTCTACCAACTGCACAGGGTATATTACGGACTCCAGAAGGACAACCTCATTCTACCAACTGCACAGGGTATATTACGGACTCCAGAAGGAGGACCTCATTCTACCAACTGCACAGGGTATATTACGGACTCCAGAAGGACGACCTCATTCTACCAACTGCACAGGGTATATTACGGACTCCAGAAGGACGACTTCATTCCACCAACTGCACAGGGTATATTACGGACTCCAGAAGGACGACTTCATTCTAGCCACTGAACAAGGCAGATTACTCATAACTCCTTTCGCCCACTCCATTCCAGCCTGCTCTACACTAAACAGATTAGATTGCAGAATCCAGAAGGAGGACTTCATTCTAATGACTGCTGGATCTCCTAACCACTGCAAAGGGCAGATTATTCATATCTTCTTTTGCCAACACCATTCTAGCCTGCTCCGCACTGAACAGGCTATATTCAGGACTTCAGAAGGAGGACCTTCTTCTACGGCCTCATGCACATGACCATATATATTTTGTGGTTGGGAAATCGAAGGTCCGCAAAATATGGATACCGTAAACTAGTACATGGATTGCAGGATAAAACTTACCAGGAAAGATTAAAGGACCTTAACATGTATAGCTTGGAAGAAAGACGAGACAGAGGGGAGATGAGAGAAACTTTTAAATACATAAAGGGAATCAACAAGGTAAAAGAGGAGAGAATATTTAAAAGAAGAAAAACTACCACAAGAGGACATAGTTTTAAATTAGAGGGGCAAAGGTTTAAAAGTAATATCAGGAAGTATTACTTTACTGAGAGAGTAGTGGATGCATGGAATAGCCTTTCTGCAGAAGTGGTAGCTGCAAATACAGTGAAGGAGTTTAAGCATGCATGGGATAGGCATAAGGCCTTCCTTCATATAAGATAGGGCCAGGGGCTATCCATAGTATTCAGTATATTGGGCAGACTAGATGGGCCACATGGTTCTTATCTGCCGACACATTCTATGTTTCTATGTTGCATTTGCATTTTTTGCTGACCTGTTGACTTCAAAAGGTCAGTGGTTCACAAGTATAGGACATGTTCTATCTTTTGCAGAACAGAAATATGGATATTTAAAGGATGCAGATTATCAATATGCTTTCTGCATCTGTATATCTGTTCCGCAAAAAGTTAAAATATGTCTGCAAAATGCATTGTCTACGAGTCAGCGAAAAATATTTTGGATGGCACACAGACCACATCCGTATATTGTGGATCTGCGATTTGAAGACTGAAAAACTGATAGAATATGTCCTCAAAATGCAGACCGTGGACCCATCAAAGTCAATGGGTCTGCGAAAAAAATGGGTACGGTTCACATACATATCTTAAGGTTCGGCACTTTGCGGACCGCAAAACGGATAAGGTTGTGTGCATGAGGCTTAACCCCTGAACAGGCTTGGTTACTTTTTCCTACTCCATTCTAGTCTGCTCTACACAGACTACATTAGGGAAGAGGGTAGAAAATTGAAACACAAAAATCGGCCAGGTTATAAAGGGTTAAATATGTCAAATTGTTTTAAAATATTTATTAAAATCCCCGTATATCATATCTTATAATAAAAGTCACATCAAATACAGGAGGGCCTCCTTCTGCCCCCTCCATTCCAGCCTGCACAGAACAGACTACATTACTGACTCCAGGAGGACCTCCCGATAACAGCTCTACAGCTAAGGGTTCATTCATACGTCCGTAAGTGTTTTGCGGATCCGGAAATTGCGGATCCGCAAAACATGGACACCTGCAATGTGCGATCCGCACATCACAGACACTATAATAGAAAATGCCTTTTCTGGTCCGCAATTGCGGACAAGAATAGGACATGTTCTATTTTTTTCAGGAACGAAATTGTGGATCCCAAAAAAACGGATCCCGAAAAAACTGATGCGGATGCCGAAAATGCAGATGCGGATCCAGGAAATGTGGATTTGCATCCGTTCCAGCCCCATTGAAAGTGAATGGGTCCGCAAATTGCGGAATGAATGCGGACCAAAATTACGGACATGTGAATGGACCCTAAGGCTACTCTCACACTGGCGTTGTGGCTTTCCGTTTGCAAGATCCGTTCAGGGCTCTCACAAGCGTCCAAAACGGATCAGTTTGTATTCTGACTGGAACGGATTCGCTCAGAATGCCTCAGTTCAGTCTCCTTTCCACTTTGGATGCGGACACCAAAATGCTGCTTGCAGCGTTTTGTTGTCCGTCTGAGGAAACTGAGCCAAACGGATCCGTCCTGACGCACAATGTAAGTCAATGGGGACGGATCCGTTTTCACTGACACAATCTGGCACAATAGAAAACGGATCCATCCTCCATTGACTTTCAATGGTGTTCATGACGGATCCGTCTTGGCTATGTAAAAGATAATACAAACGGATCCGTTCTGAATGAACGCAGACGGTTGTATTATCTGAACAGATCCATCCATAACGGATCCGCACAAAACGCGAGTGTGAAAGTAGCCTTTATATTAGGCTACTTTCACACTACCGTTTTTACTGGATCCGGCAGGGTTCAGCAAAAACGCTTCCGTTACTGATAATACAACCATCTGCAGCCGTTATGAACGGATCCGGTTGTATTATCTGTAACATAGCCAAGACGGATCCGTCATGAACACCATTGAAAGTCAATGGAGGACGGATCCGTTTTCTATTGTGTCAGAGAAAACGGATCCGTCCCCATTGACTCCGCATCCCAGGACGGAAAGCAAACAGCAGCATGCTGCGATTTGGTCTCTGGTATGAAAACGGAACGGAATGTATTTTGGAGCGCTCCGTTCTGTTCAGTTACGTTTTGTACCCATTGACAATGAATGGGGGCAAAACGGAAGCGTTTTTTTCCGGTATTGAGACCATATGACGGAACTCAATACCGGAAAATATTAACGCTAGTGTGAAAGTAGCCTGACTCCTCCTAGCAACTCTGCAGCTTAGGCCTCATGCACACGACCGTTGTTCGGGTCCGCATCTGAACCGCAGTTTTTGCGGCTCGGGTGCGGACCCATTCACTTCAATGGGGCCGCAAAAGATGCGGACAGCACTCTGTGTGCTATCCGCATATGTTGCTCTGTTCCGTGGCCCCGCAAAAAAAATATAGCATGTCCTATTCTTGTCCATTTTGCGGACAAGAATAGGCATTTCTACAATGGGCCGCCTGTTCCGTTCCGCAAATTGCAAAAGGCACACGGGCGGCTGCCGTTTTTTGCGGTTTGCGGACCGGAAAAAACGGAACGGTCATGTGCATGAGGCCTTATATTAATGATAATAGAGAAGGACCTCCTTCTAACAACTCCATTCTAGCTGATTGTATAGTGAACAGACTAGATCACTGACTCCCCGAGGAGGACCTTCTAACATCTCTACAGCTTATATTACTGATAATAGAGGAGGACCTCCTTCTAACATCTCTACATCTTATATTACTGATAATAGAGGAGGACCTCCTTCTAACATCTCTACAGCTTATATTACTGACTATACAAGAGGAGGACCTCCTTCTAACATCTCTACAGCTTATATTACTGACTATACAAGAGGAGGACCTCCTTCTAACATCTCTACAGTTTATATTACTGACTATACAAGAGGAGGACCTCCTTCCAACATCTCTACATCTTATATTACTGACTATACAAGAGGAGGACCTCCTTCTAACAGCTCTACAGCTTATATTACTGACTATACAAGAGGAGGACCTCCTTCTAACAGCTCTACAGCTTATATTACTGACTATACAAGAGGAGGACCTCCTTCTAACAGCTCTACAGCTTATATTACTGACTATACAAGAGGAGGACCTCCTTCTAACAGCTCTACAGCTTATATTACTGACTATACAAGAGGAGGACCTCCTTCTAACATCTCTACAGCTTATATTACTGACTATACAAGAGGAGGACCTTCTTCTAACATCTCTACAGCTTATATTACTGACTATACAAGAGGAGGACCTCCTTCTAACAGCTCTACAGCTTATATTACTGACTATACAAGAGGAGGACCTCCTTCTAACAGCTCTACAGCTTATATTACTGACTATACAAGAGGAGGACCTCCTTCTAACAGCTCTACAGCTTATATTACTGACTATACAAGAGGAGGACCTCCTTCTAACAGCTCTACAGCTTATATTACTGACTATACAAGAGGAGGACCTCCTTCTAACATCTCTACAGCTTATATTACTGACTATACAAGAGGAGGACCTCCTTCTAACATCTCTGCAGCTTATATTACTGACTATACAAGAGGAGGACCTCTTCTAACAGCTCTACAGCTTATATTACTGACTATACAAGAGGAGGACCTCCTAACAGCTCTACAGCTTATATTACTGACTATACAAGAGGAGGACCTCCTAACAGCTCTACAGCTTATATTACTGACTATATAAGAGGAGGACCTCCTAACAGCTCTACAGCTTATATTACTGACTATACAAGAGAAGGACCTCCTTCTAACCGCTCTACAGCTTATATTACTGACTATACAGGAGGAGGACCTCCTTCTAACATCTCTACAGCTTATATTACTGACTATACAAGAGGAGGACCTCCTTCTAACATCTCTGCAGCTTATATTACTGACTATAGAAGAGGAGGACCTTCTTCTAACAGCTCTACAGCTTATATTACTGACTATACAAGAGGAGGACCTCATAACAGCTCTACAGCTTTTATTACTGACTATACAAGAGGAGGACCTCCTAACAGCTCTACAGCTTATATTACTGACTATATAAGAGGAGGACCTCCTAACAGCTCTACAGCTTATATTACTGATAATAGAGGAGGCCCTCCTTCTAACACCTCTGCAGCTTATATTACTGATAATAGAGGAGGACCTCCTCCTAACATCTCTACAGCTTATATTACTGACTATACAAGAGGAGGAACTCCTTCTAACAGCTCTACAGCTTATATTACTGACTATACAAGAGGAGGACCTCCTTCTAACAGCTCTACAGCTTATATTACTGACTATACAAGAGGAGGACCTCCTAACAGCTCTACAGCTTATATTACTGACTATACAAGAGGAGGACCTCCTAACAGCTCTACAGCTTATATTACTGACTATACAGGAGGAGGACCTCCTTC
Source organism: Bufo bufo (assembly GCF_905171765.1). Classification (NCBI taxonomy): domain Eukaryota; kingdom Metazoa; phylum Chordata; class Amphibia; order Anura; family Bufonidae; genus Bufo; species Bufo bufo. The sequence continues at coordinate 16,355,004 of NC_053390.1, read as the reverse complement.
TAACAGCTCTACAGCTTATATTACTGACTATACAAGAGGAGGACCTCCTTCTAACAGCTCTACAGCTTATATTACTGACTATACAAGAGGAGGACCTCCTTCTAACAGCTCTACAGCTTATATTACTGACTATACAAGAGAAGGACCTCCTTCTAACATCTCTACAGCTTATATTACTGACTATACAAGAGGAGGACCTCCTTCTAATAGCTCTACAGCTTATATTACTGACTATACAAGCGGAGGACCTCCTTCTAACAGCTCTACAGCTTATATTACTGACTATACAAGAGAAGGACCTGCTTCTAACATCTCTACAGCTTATATTACTGACTATACAAGAGGAGGACCTCCTTCTAACAGCTCTACAGCTTATATTACTGACTATACAAGTGGAGGACCTCATTCTAACATCTCTACAGCTTATATTACTGACTATACAAGAGGAGGACCTCCTAACAGCTCTACAGCTTATATTACTGACTATACAAGAGGAGGACCTCCTAACAGCTCTACAGCTTATATTACTGACTATACAAGAGGAGGACCTCCTTCTAACAGCTCTACAGCTTTTATTACTGACTATACAAGAGAAGGACCTGCTTCGAACATCTCTACAGCTTATATTACTGACTATACAAGAGGAGGACCTCCTTCTAACATCTCTACAGCTTATATTACTGACTATACAAGAGGAGGACCTCCTTCTAACAGCTCTACAGCTTATATTACTGACTATACAAGAGGAGGACCTCCTTCTAACAGCTCTACAGCTTATATTACTGACTATACAAGAGGAGGACCTCCTTCTAACAGCTCTACAGCTTATATTACTGACTATACAAGAGGAGGACCTCCTTCTAACATCTCTACAGCTTATATTACTGACTATACAAGAGGAGGACCTCCTTCTAACATCTCTACAGCTTATATTACTGACTATACAAGAGAAGGACCTCCTTCTAACAGCTCTACAGCTTATATTACTGACTATACAAGAGGAGGACCTCCTTCTAACATCTCTACAGCTTATATTACTGACTATACAAGAGGAGGACCTCCTTCTAACATCTCTACAGCTTATATTACTGACTATACAAGAGGAGGACCTCCTTCTAACAGCTCTACAGCTTATATTACTGACTATACAAGAGGAGGACCTCCTAACAGCTCTACAGCTTATATTACTGACTATACAAGAGGAGGACCTCCTAACAGCTCTACAGCTTATATTACTGACTATACAAGAGGAGGACCTCCTAACAGCTCTACAGCTTATATTACTGACTATACAAGAGAAGGACCTCCTTCTAACCGCTCTACAGCTTATATTACTGACTATACAGGAGGAGGACCTCCTTCTAACAGCTCTACAGCTTATATTACTGACTATACAAGAGGAGGACCTCCTTCTAACAGCTCTACAGCTTATATTACTGACTATACAAGAGGAGGACCTCCTTCTAACATCTCTACAGCTTATATTACTGACTATACAAGAGGAGGACCTCCTTCTAACATCTCTGCAGCTTATATTACTGACTATACAAGAGGAGGACCTCCTTCTAACAGCTCTACAGCTTATATTACTGACTATACAAGAGGAGGACCTCCTAACAGCTCTACAGCTTTTATTACTGACTATACAAGAGGAGGACCTCCTAACAGCTCTACAGCTTATATTACTGACTATATAAGAGGAGGACCTCCTAACAGCTCTACAGCTTATATTACTGATAATAGAGGAGGCCCTCCTTCTAACACCTCTGCAGCTTATATTACTGATAATAGAGGAGGACCTCCTTCTAACATCTCTACAGCTTATATTACTGACTATACAAGAGGAGGACCTCCTTCTAACATCTCTACATCTTATATTACTGACTATACAAGAGGAGGACCTCCTTCTAACAGCTCTACAGCGTATATTACTGACTATACAAGAGGAGGACCTCCTTCTAACAGCTCTACAGCTTATATTACTGACTATACAAGAGGAGGACCTCCTAACAGCTCTACAGCTTATATTACTGACTATACAAGAGGAGGACCTCCTAACAGCTCTACAGCTTATATTACTGACTATACAGGAGGAGGACCTCCTTCTAACAGCTCTACAGCTTATATTACTGACTATACAAGAGGAGGACCTCCTTCTAACACCTCTACAGCTTATATTACTGATTATACAAGAGGAGGACCTCCTTCTAATAGCTCTACAGCTTATATTACTGACTATACAAGCGGAGGACCTCCTTCTAACAGCTCTACAGCTTATATTACTGACTATACAAGAGAAGGACCTGTTTCTAACATCTCTACAGCTTATATTACTGACTATACAAGAGGAGGACCTCCTTCTAACAGCTCTACAGCTTATATTACTGACTATACAAGTGGAGGACCTCATTCTAACAGCTCTACAGCTTATATTACTGACTATACAAGAGGAGGACCTCCTAACAGCTCAACAGCTTATATTACTGACTATACAAGAGGAGGACCTCCTAACAGCTCTACAGCTTATATTACTGACTATACAAGAGGAGGACCTCCTTCTAACAGCTCTACAGCTTTTATTACTGACTATACAAGAGAAGGACCTGCTTCTAACATCTTTACAGCTTATATTACTGACTATACAAGAGGAGGACCTCCTTCTAACAGCTCTACAGCTTATATTACTGATTATACAAGAGGAGGACCTCCTTCTAACAGCTCTACAGCTTATATTACTGACTATACAAGAGGAGGACCTCCTTCTAACATCTCTACAGCTTATATTACTGACTATACAAGAGGAGGACCTCCTTCTAACAGCTCTACAGCTTATATTACTGACTATACAGGAGGAGGACCTCCTTCTAACATCTCTACAGCTTATATTACTGACTCTATATATGATGTAATATAAGCTGTAGAGCTGTTAAAAGGAGGTCCTCCTCTTGTATAGTCAGTAATATAAGCTGTAGAGCTGTTAGAAGGAGGTCCTCCTCTTGTATAGTCAGTAATATAAGCTGTAGAGCTGTTAGAAGGAGGTCCTCCTCTTGTATAGTCAGTAATATAAACTGTAGAGATGTTAGAAGGAGGTCCTCCTCTTGTATAGTCAGTAATATAAGCTGTAGAGCTGTTAGAAGGAGGTCCTCCTCTTGTATAGTCAGTAATATAAGCTGTAGAGCTGTTAAAAGGAGGTCCTCCTCTTGTATAGTCAGTAATATAAGATGTAGAGCTGTTAGAAGGAGGTCCTCCTCTTGTATAGTCAGTAATATAAGCTGTAGAGCTGTTAGAAGGAGGTCCTCCTCTTGTATAGTCAGTAATATAAGATGTAGAGCTGTTAGAAGGAGGTCCTCCTCTTGTATAGTCAGTAATATAAGATGTAGAGGTGTTAGAAGTAGGTCCTCCTCTTGTATAGTCAGTAATATAGGATGTTGAGATGTTAGAAGGAGGTCCTCCTCCTGGAGTCAGTAATATAAGCTGTAGAGCTGTTAGAAGGAGGTCCTCCTCTTGTATAGTCAGTAATATAAGCTTTAGAGCTGTTAGAAGGAGGTCCTCCTCTTGTATAGTCAGTAATATAAGATGTAGAGATGTTAGAAGGAGGTCCTCCTCTTGTATAGTCAGTAATATAAGCTGTAGAGCTGTTAGAAGGAGGTCCTCCTCCTGTATAGTCAGTAATATAAGCTGTAGAGCTGTTAGAAGGAGGTCCTCCTCTTCTATAGTCAGTAATATAAGATGTAGAGATGTTAGAAGGAGGTCCTCCTCTTGTATAGTCAGTAATATAAGCTGTAGAGCTGTTAGAAGGAGGTCCTCCTCTTGTATAGTCAGTAATATAAGATGTAGAGGTGTTAGAAGGAGGTCCTCCTCCTCCTGGAGTCAGTAATCTAGTCTCTTCTATACAGATCAGGCTAGAATGGAGTGGGCAGAAGGAGGTCCTCCTGTATTTGCTGTGGCTTATTGAATTCATATTGGTCCTCTCTGTGGAGTCCTTAATCTAGTCGGCTGTGGCAGATTAAACTGAAATTAAAATACATGAAGGGTGTGCTCACGCGGTGGACGTGGTTTCAGAAGTGGCATTTTGATTGACTACGTTTCTTGGCGGTGTTTTATTAGTAAAACCACACAGCCATTAATGAGAGTGTTAACGGCTGCGCATTTTTGCCACAAAATGGCCGTGCTGTGTGAACACAACCGTAAAACTCTGAATTTGATCATGTATTGGAAAATGTATGGGGTCATTTATTAAGACTGGCGTTTTAGACGCCGATAGTAACCCTGCGCTGGCGCTTGATGCGCCTAAGCCGGCGTACAACAGCCTGAAATCTACACCGGCTCCGTTGCTGCCTTAGACTTAGCCAAAAACTGTCGTAGGAAATGATAAATGAGACGAGCCGGACACCCCTTCCCCGCCCCCGCCATTCCTCCTTTCTTAGTACTGGTGTAAGTGACTTGGAAGGGGAAGAAGTCTCAGATTTTGCCTCAAATCACCTTTGTGAAAAAATCTGCGCCAAATATACACCAAAAAGTGGTAAATATCTGGTCATAAATGACCCCCTTTATGTAAGTGTGAAAACAAGCAGAATGGAATTTTTTCTATTGCATCAATAATAATACATATGAAAAAATAATGATAAAGGAAATTCATAATTCTAGTAAAACAGTTTCCTGAATTAGGAACACAAGGAATTTAATATGTAACATCAAGAACAGAAGGACCTCCTCCTGACAACTCCATTCTAGTCTCAGAGCTGAAGGACCTGGGGTGACGTCACCGTCATGTGATCAGTGCAGGGGGCGGGGCTGAGCAATGAAGAAGATAAGAGGTGTAGAAGGACTTGGGAATGATGTCAGCATCATGTGATCAGTGCAGGGGGCGGGGCTCAGTAGAGGAGTGACCAGAAGGTGAAGGACCTATGATGACATCAGCATCATGTGATCACTGTAGGGGCGGGGCTCAACAAAATGGATCAGATGACAGTGACATCACCACAGGTCCTAGAAGTCCTAGAAGCCTCCAGCTCCTCCAGTTCTCTCCTCTTCTAATAAAGTCACCTGCAGTACTAGAAGCCTCCAGCTCCTCCAGTTCTCTCCTCTTCACCTGAACGACCACCAAGGATGGACAGGAAGGAGATCAGCAGAAGAATATTAGACCTCACCTTGGAGATCATCTCCCTGCTGAGCGGAGAGGTAAACTTTTCTAGATTTCTCTCCTCTGTATTGTATTCTGTAACAAGTCAGACATCGGGAAGGAGAATCCATCATAGGAAGTGACAGGAAGAGTCCAGGGTCCTGGAGAACGGCCTGGCTGACAGACTCTTTTGCTGATGATCTTCGCCTCCTTCTCTCCGATTATTTTGGGTTTATTTTAAGAATTGAGGAAGCTTTCAGGAGAAATCCGAGGCCCTTAAAGGGGTATTCCCATCACAGACAATGAGGCATATCGCTAGGATAGGCCCCCATTGTCCTGAGCGCTGCGGGCGCCCGCCTGCTTCTTATAGCAGACACCCACGGCTCATGTCCGCAATTGGCAGTAATGCCGATTGCGCAAATTTAACCCCTCAGATGCCGTGGTCAATCCTGACCACGGCATCTGAGCGCGCTGAAAACCAAAATCGCGCGCTTCCGGTGGTGCTCCAGCTCCCCTGTGCGGCGATCGGAGGAGCCGGAGCTTGTGTGCAGCAGCCCCTGTCTTTGTGTATTTCCTATGGAGCCCGTGCCTGTAATAGGCTCCATAGGAAAGTAGTGACATCATCGTAGATTCCAATGCAAGGGCCTGATAATAACAATCACATGACTGCATCTTATGGCTCCCTATGGGATCTATAAGAAGTGTAAAAAAAAAAAGTTTTAAAAAATTAAAAAACCATAAAAATTCTAATCACCCCCCTTTTCCCAAAATAAAAATGAAATAACTACATTTTTTTTAAAAAAATACACATCATGGGTGTCGCCCATAGTATAAAATATATTCCCCATACAGCAAACAGCAAAACAAAAAAAAGGGTCCAAATGGCCGATTCGCCGTTTTTGGTCGCTTCATTTTCTAAAAATTGTTTTTATAAAAAGTGATCAAAAAGTCATACACACCCCAGAATGGTATCAATGAAAAGTTCAGATCGCCCCGCAAAAAGTGAGCAGCCCCCATATACTCCGTACACGTAATTACAAAAAAGTTATAGGGATAAAAATATGGTGACAAAAAGATAAAACTGATTTTTTTTTCCCACATTTTTATTTTTTTATCACTATCAAAACGCAAGAAAAACTATACATATAAGGTATCGCCAGATTTGTACCGACCTGTAGAATAAAAGTAACCGGTCATTTTTTTGGTATATTAAACGTCGTAAATAAAAAAAAAAATTGAAAACTTTGGTGAAATTGCTTTTTTTTTTTTTGCAATTTTGCCCCATTTGGAATTTTTTCCTGCTTCCAACTACCGGTATATCATATGCAATATTAAATGGAAAGTACAACTTGTCCGGCAGAAATCGAGCCTCATGTGGCTATGTGAACAGACAAATACAAAAGTTATGGCTCTGGGAAGGCAGGGAGCGCAGAACAAAAAGGGTGAAAGGGTTAAGAAAACAACGCTTTCATCCAGCAGAGACGCGCTGCAGACGTCTGCTGGGCGAAGATCCGCCCCTCACACTACGCGACACAGGGGGGGCGTGGCTTGGGCTCCCGTCTCCAGCGGTCCGGCAAGTTTGAATTTGTGCTGTGGAGCTGAGCTGCCGGTGGAAGTGAGCTGTTGGTGGAAGTGAGCAGCCGGTGGAAGTGAGCTGTTAGTGGAAGTGAGCAGCCGGTGGAAGTGAGCTGCCGGTGGAAGTGAGCTGCTGGAGAGATGTCAGCTAGGGACGCACAGAGCTCCCGCACAGCCCACGGCTGATGACACGAGGCGCGCAGGTTTATTAGGGTGTTTTCTAGGACTGGGCCCCAGGAGGTCACAAGGAGAGACGGGTAAACCCTGTTAGAACATCTAGAAGCACCGGCTGTGCTGGTTTCACACCACAGTATGTCGGTGGGATCCCCCGTCCTCGCCTGCGCAGCACTAATCAGGTCGCATAGCATTATAGTGATTTATGATGCTATGTAACCCTTAGAGGTCTGGAGTGTACTGGATAACACTGACATATTGCTGTCAGTGTTATCCAATACATTCCAGAACTGTAAGGGTTATTGTCACGGCAGGTGGGGATAAGAGGAACACCAAGTAAACAAACAACAACAGGTAAACAGACAAGGCCCCAAAGCTAGGGAGGAGGGAATGGTAACCTCCTAACAATCCCTGAGCCTCTCCCTGACTGCTGACAGTATGAGCAAGTCCTGATGGTGAACAAACTCATTTGCTAGAACCTAAGCCCTGCTGACACTGAAGCAAACCCTAACTTAGGGAGCGGGGAATGAGACAGCCGGTACCTTCCACCGTGAAGGGACCAGCGTCTCCCTGAGACCTAGAAGCAACAAACACACGAAGGAGAGAACAGGAGGACTTCACTTTAGACGAGCGGGAAGTAGAGGATCCACAAACAACCGCAAAGTCAGCAGTAAGAGGCGGACTTAAATAGAGCCTCTTAAACAGCAGCAGAACCTGTGGAGAGGTGGGAACCTGCCCACAACAACAAACCGAAAGGAAACACAGAAAGACCTGTCAGATAGACTCACGTGCTGCAAGTCTATCTGATCTTCTCAGATTCTTCACAGGGCAGGCAGTGACGGTTACAAAGCATCATAAATCACTATAATGCTATGCGGCCCCGGCAGTGCTGGGAGGTCAGGACGGAGCTCCTGCAGGATCTAGGACAGGACGGCGATGTCGGTGCGCGGCTCCTCACTGACACGTGGGGGATGGGCAGACGGTTAGCTGCTCATTTCTGCTCTAAAGACATGTGGTGAAGTTAAAAAGAGGGATAATGGCACTAAAGCAGCCTATAAGGGGTTAAGCACAGGCTAGTTCAGCTGCCAGAGGAGGTCTCTTACCTTTCCCACACCTCTGCTTGCTGGTAGTGAATGGAAACCTACAAGGTTGACATTCACTGACTGAATGTCCATGTCCGGCCACAGTTACACAGTGAGCAGCAGTAGAATGTGGGCAATCGTTCCTCCCTCTGAGAGCAAACAAAGGTTTTCATTCACTGACAGGCAAGCAGAGTTGTTGAGAATAAAGAGTAAAGCTCCTGAAGTATTATATTTTTATCTGCTAAATTTATATTTTTTCTAAATGTCAAAAAAACGAATGCTGTGTCCCCAGCGCTCTGTCATGCTGGTCCCGTCCACACGTGATGCCGGCTGATGTGGTCACTGGTTGCAGTGGCGCCTTTCTTAAGGAGTGCAGTGGGGACAGTTTATTTTAACCCATTCTGTGTCACATATAGAAGAATATTGGTTTAAAACCCCCTTTAAAAAAAATAAACGCCTTAAAGGGTTTGTATACACTCATACTTTCCTGATCCCCAGTGCGGGGTCTCGTCTCGTTTGCTCCCCGGCCCCCGTTGCTCGTCTTGAGTCCCTTCATGAAAACTTCCTGTTTGGACCCACTACAGCCAATAACTGACCACCGCTTCCCTTGCATTATGTTAAGTGGTCATGTGATGCAAGGGGAGCAGATCTCCACTGTGGTCAGTGATTGGCTGCAGCGGCATCAAGATAAATGTTTTCATGGAGAAACCCATTTTTTGGGAAGACTACAGAAGCCATGTGGGTGAGAGTAGGTGGGGGGTGTAATGGAGGAACAGGGAGGGGGTGTAATGGAGGACGGTGAGCCTCAAGATTGATGGGGTTAGAAGAACTAATCAAAAGGAAAGACAAATGGGCGACTAAGACTCGTCTTTTTATTTATTTTTATTTTTTATTATACCGTAATTATATGTATTTAACCGACAGTAAAATGGTGGCTCACTCAAGGCGGAAATGTGGAACAGGTGCTGCTAGCCCAAATGTGAGGGACACCCACCCTCAAAGGGTAATGTAGATAAACTAAAATAATGGGCGAGCACACTGCATTTGTATCATCCAGTGCATAAAATTTAATTAAATCCAATAAATGAACACGTGGTAGAGTTAAAATCAGTCACACAATAAAATAAAATACAATAAAATACTAAAAACAATAAGCTTGGATAAATACACTTGAATAAATACCGCAGATAGATGGGATGGTATACACAATAGGTAAAGTCCAATTAATGGTATATGGAGCAAAGTGACATCAGAAAGTCCATTAGAATCGATATCTCTAATTCTCCTAGCCAGGAGATCTTAGTCACAAGTCTATTGTATAAACAGTACACCAGAGATGTGTGCTGGTGTTGTAGCTCCAATATGGAGAGAGTGTCCTCTTACAATCTCTGGCCGACTGCTTAGAATAAACTCCTATATAGAACCTTCGGTGTTGATATTTGTGCACCAATTGGCTGTATAATGTTACAAAGTCCCGTAGTCACTGTGGGTATAACAACTTGTGAATACAGTGCTTCTTACCTCCCTCGTGGTGGACAAATTGTTTCCAGCGTGAGTCGGGCGACGCGGGATATTGCCGGCGTCTGGCTTCGTTCAGCTGCAGCTGACTTACCCGAAGTCTCACGGGATTTCTAAACGGGATTTCGTCCGGCACGACAGGGAGGACACAGTGAGTCTCCAATATGTTCTTAGTTATTGGAATCCTTCAATTTCATTTACAGCATGGCCATGCTAGTGGAGGTGCTTTGATTACAGGTATGCGATCCGGCCCATACGCGTTTCGGGAACTCCCCTTCCCTTCATCAGTGGTGTCACATCACCTGTGAACCTCCACCTTTTATATCTTAGATAGCACCAAAATATGGATCACTGGATTGTTTCTTCTCAAATGCAAGACATGTGATTTTTTATACATGCAGTTGATAGACATCTCTTTGGGTACTTATGCGTTTTTCACATTTTTGTTTACACATAATAAATAGTATTAGTGGCATATGAAGATTGTTCAATTTAAAACGCCAACTGTTAGTCACTAGATCTCTTCCTCTAAAGGTCTGCCAGCGTCTTATATATATATATGCGTTTTTTATGCATGCGGTTTTGATGCGTTTTTTTGCAACACATGCGTTTTTTTGGCTCTATTTGTTCCTTCAATCAATATGAACAGAAGTGTGTGGACAAAATTTATACTAAAGACTGCATATCAAGTTTATGCGATATTAAAGTGAAAGTGCATTTTTATTTCAAAAATTAAGATATTCTATTAATAAATACTCTATTTATACATAGGCCTTTGTATTACATTCCAATTGTCTACACATAATAAATAGTATAAGTTGCATATAAAAATTATTCAATTTAAAATGCCAACTGTGGGTCACTGGATATCTTCTTCCAAAGAGGTCTGCATTCGTTTTATATGTATATATGCGTTTTTTATGCATGCGGTTTTGATGCGTTTTTTTGCAACACATGCGTTTTTTAGCTCTATTTGTTCCTTCAATCAATATGAACAGGAGTATCTGAACAAAATTTATACTAAAGACTGCATATCAAAATTATGCGATATTAAAGTAAAACTGCATTTGTATTTCAAAAATTAGAATGTTCTATTAATAAATACCCTATTTATACATAAGCCTTTGTGTTAAAATGTTAAGATGGGACTTCATAATTATAAAAGTATATAAATATATAGAATGATATTGGCGAATAGACTAGTTCATATAAATTCATAAGGATCCGTGGTCGGAACATCCAACCATGAGGTAGCCTTCCAATATACTTATTTGTAGGCAGGGATCTGTGTAGATGGTATATGGCTGGAGGCCCCCATCCGAGTCCACGACGCAGTGCCGAGGATCGGCCAAACTGCGGCGTGTGAGTCAGACTGGGGGCATCCAGCCTACAAGAACCCAAATAGTTCCAGTTCTGCATTTAGACCCGCTGGTATCATTGATCCAAACTCGTATATCCGTCTTGATTCTAGTTTTGACATCTGTTTAATATAATTTCCTCCTCGCCAGTGTCTATCCACCTTCTCCAGTGCCATGAAGATCAGTTGTGAAGGGTCTTTGTTATGGACGTCCCTATAATGTTTAGACAGACAATGTTTATCGTAGCCCTTCCTTATATTGGCTACGTGTAATCTCACGTAGCCAATATAAGGAAGGGCTACGATAAACATTGTCTGTCTAAACATTATAGGGATATATAGAGTTTATTCTAAGCAGTCGGCCAGAGATTGTAAGAGGACACTCTCTCCATATTGGAGCTACAACACCAGCACACATCTCTGGTGTACTGATTATACAATAGACTTGTGACTAAGATCTCCTGGCTAGGAGAATTAGAGATATCGATTCTAATGGACTTTCTGATGTCACTTTGCTCCATATACCATTAATTGGACTTTACCTATTGTGTATACCATCCCATCTATCTGCGGTATTTATTCAAGTGTATTTATCCAAGCTTATTGTTTTTAGTATTTTATTGTATTTTATTTTATTGTGTGACTGATTTTAACTCTACCACGTGTTCATTTATTGGATTTAATTAAATTTTATGCACTGGATGATACAAATGCAGTGTGCTCGCCCATTATTTTAGTTTATCTATATGTATTTAACATTTGTCGACTAAAAATATCATTTGGCTCCTAAATTTTTCAGGTTAGGAGCCAATGGCTCCTTGATATTTTGTTTTAGCCTGGAGCGCTGCTCTCCCCGCTCCGTTCTCATTGTAGGTGCAGGTCCTAGCGATATGCCCCCATTGTCTGTGATGGGAATACCCCATTAATACATCTGTCCATCGGACGTCCTTCGTATCGTCTAGATGACCTGCCTCGGCCATCACTTTCTTAGGTATTACATCCCGGTCAGTCAGACTCTCCACCGCTCCTCTCAGTTGTGAGCATAATCTGCTCTACCGATGTGATGATGAGGCCAAATTAAGGGTTAAGTCGAGCGGCTCAGAAAAGAAATCCTCACAGGGAGGTGGATGCTCCATAAAATGACCTTCAGTTTTAAAGAGGTTCTGCACTTTTTTTAAACTGATGATCTATCCACTGGATAGATCATCAGCATCTGATCGGCGGGGATCCGACACCCGGAAACCCTGCCGATCAGCTGTTTGAGAAGGCAGCAGCGCTCCAGCAGCGCCACGCCCTTCTCACTGTTTACCGCCGGCCCAGTGACGTCACTACTAGTATTACTGGCCTGGTTGCGGCTAAGCTCCGTTCCCTTGAATGGAGCTTAGCCCAGGCCAGTTGATACAAGTCGTGACATCACTTGGCCAGCGGTAAACATTGAGAAGGCCGCGGCACTGCTGGCTCATTTGCATACCAAATAAACTGGATTTTCAGAGGATAAAAACATCTATTGCTGGAATAAAGGCACATCTTGAAATAAGGTACTAAGTGCTCTTAGGCCAGGACTTTACTGCAATAGCAATTATCCTGGTGACAGGGCATCTGGGTCGATGTAGCCATAAAAATAGGGGCAGAGGTAAGCCGTTTCTTGTTAAACCTCCTATTGACAGAACCTCTACTCCAAAACATTGATACCAGAAGTGTAGGGGGAGACTTTCACACTGCTTGGAAGAATGGAGGAAAATTGCAGCTTCAGAGTTGGTATTAAAGGTATTAGAGGAAGGTTACAGAACTGAATTCCTCTCTTCTCCACCAAGAAAGTTCCTCATCACAAATCTCCCTCTCACCTGCAGAGCAATATGAGGAGCGGAGTAGAAGACTTTAGATGCAGTCTGTCCAGTATTCAAAGAACATAGTTTATAAGGCTGAAAAAAGACATCTGTCCATCCAGTTCACCCTGTTATCCTGCAAGATGATCCAGAGGTAGGAAAAAAAAAACTTGTGAGGTAGAAGCCAATTTTCCCCACTTTAGGGGAATAAAAAATTCCTTCCCGACTCCAATCAGACATCAGAATAACTCCCTGGATCAACGACCCCTCTCTAGTAGCTACGTGAAAAAAATAAAACACCAAAAAAAGCTGTGTGCGTTCCGCATTTTATGTATTTTGCGTATTCAGGCTTTGTTTACTAATAAACAAAAGAGTGGTGCACCCTAGGGTGACAACGTATGCACAAGAAAACTTAAAATACTCCGATTGGAGGCTCACCTTTGAGTGTTGTACAAAGTCATAGGCACAACACTATTTTTGGGCGTATCGGGAATAGTTTCATTCCCCGGATCCTGTCATCATGCAGCCACGGATGCAGATTTACTCAAGTGAAGGTGCCTGGAGCTCCACAGAGGATTGGATATGCGGATGCTAAAAGGATTATCCCTCGGCGCAAGAACGAACCGGCCAATGGGGGTTAATAGCAATCTTTAAATCTTTATTGGTTCACACTGCGTTTCCGGATAACTTCCCCTTCTTCAGGTGAATACAATAGTATTCATGTCAGCAAGTTTATATACACACACATACATATCAAAAACGCCCCAAACAGAGGTCAGGGGTGGAAGTGGGCGGGGAATGAGAAGGTGACCTCTGAATTTGGGGGTGATTGGGTCCTTAAAAACCTTATTTTAATAGTTTTTTTACCACATAATACACTATGTCTAGAACAGGGCCTAAAATACTTTTTGTCCGTATATTTTTATTTATTGATCTTGAAACTGGCTAAAAATACGGGAGCCGTGACACTGATTGTCTAATACCGGCGGGGATTACATGATCTCAAGTGTCGGGAGTCACATGTCACGTTACTAAGAAAACGGACGTCGGACCTGCCTGCGCCTGCGGCATGCAAAGTCTCCACACCGCCTATTGGGTATGGCCTTGGGAAGGGGCGGTGGGAGGGAGTAAGCCTCCCGGAGTCTGGACGGAGCGGGGAGCAATGTGACCGCATACAGCCGACCACGTGACAAGCTCCGGGAAGGCTCCGGAGCTGGGGCATTATGGCTCCCAGGGTGACGTATGTAGAGGGCAGGATCGGTTGTCATGTGGCCGCGGTTGTCGGTCACATGACCCTATCCAAGTGAGTGGAAGCCAGAGGTTGCCTGGGTGATTGGGACGCCAGCCGACCAGAGAACTACTCAGGGTAATTTAGATTATGGAATTAGGCAACTGCATAAGAAAGAATACTTAAAAAATAAATAAATTGATAATTAGTTGGTTCCATAAGACAAGAATAATAAATAAAATACAAGTTGGTAGATCGAACATTAATAAACTATTAATATTAATAAGAATTCATATAATTTGATAAAACCTGAATAATTTCCCTATTCACACCTATGCTAAAAACAGAAATTAATTAATTCTTAAAAATAGATTTATATAAATAATACAGAATACATAAGTGTAGAAGTTGTGCCAATCGGATGTTGTTAAAAACCTTATTTTCTTGTGAGAGCTTTTTGCCGTACAATTGGGACCAAAAGGAATCTACTAAGATTGCCCATCAAATAGTTTAAAAGAATTTAAAATAATTAAGGAATAATCGAAAAGATGTTACTGAATTTAATATAGGCAAATCTAAGCACAGGGTGCTGGAATCTTATTTTACCTTATTTCGCATCGGTTGGTATTAAAGAAAAGCCCTATAGTGCCATTTTTTACCTGTCAAATTAATGCCCTTGGATGTTAACCAAAGGGATCCCGAGGTTTCCTGAGCTGGAACAGTAAAGAGATAGAGAGCCCTATGGGTGGTACATAATATTGTGAAGGTGTCCCAGCACCACTATGACAGATTACATTTTCACAGGTTCATTTCAAACGCTTCGCTAAGACCACTGGGATTTAGGCAATTTAGCTTAAAAATCCAGAACATTTCATGTCTTTTCAAGCTTTGTCTAATATTCCGACAGTCTTTCCAATCTTTGCAGGTTTTAAAGTAACACCTATCGAAAAGATCCCCTTGTGGTGCTCTGCGGCATGTCGAGAGACACTGTGCTGAAGGAATTTCTTCTTTATATTTGACCTGTGCTTATTAAGACTATTTCTCAATGCCTGAATAGTGCGGCCCACATACTGCAACCCACATGGGTATTCCAATAGATAGACAACGTTTTGATACCCGCAATCAAGATGGTCTTTGATCGGGAAGGAGACTCTGGTGGGATTACTACAGAAGGCGGAGGACCGGCTTATGGTGGAACAACAAAGGCATCTGGGTAAATTACATCTGAAGCTGCCTCCAGTTTCACGGTGTCACGGAACCATGAACCAGACGTACAACAAGAGATAAGTGAAAATAAGAAGGCTTTATTGAAAATAAAGCTGTAAAGCAAAAGTCCAAACGGATGGTGAAACCGAGCAGAGTCTTTGCGAAGCCAGAGGTCAGGAACCAGAAGGGTAGTCAGACGAAGCCAGGATCAGGAACCAGCAGGGTAGTCAGACGAAGCCAGGATCAGGAACCAGCAGGGTAGTCAGACGAAGCCAGGATCAGGAACCAGCAGGGTAGTCAGACGAAGCCAGGATCAGGAACCAGAAGCAGCAGCAGTCTTAGAAGCATGTGAACACAAGAGGACCAAGCAAGGAACTGAAGCCACAGACCTCCTATATATATGAGCTAGGCATCCAGCTCCTCCCAGGGGAAGGAGGATCCGCAGGGTGGAAGGCTACAAGAAACCCAGGACCCAAGATGGCCGCCAGCACATGTCAAACGAAGGAGAGCAGCAAGCAGGTAAGACCATGACAGTACCTCCCCCTCAAGGGCCCCTCCTCCGCGGAGCACAAAACGGTTTCTGAGGGAAGCGTGCGTGGAAGGCTCGGAGCAAGGCAGGAGCATGGACATCTGCGGAGGGAACCCAGGAACGCTCCTCTGGACCATAACCACGCCAATGGACCAAAAACTGCAACCGACCGCGGACCAGGCGTGAGTCCAGGATATTGCTCACCTCATATTCCTCACGATTGCCCACTTGGACCGGACGAGGCCGAGGAACCGAGGAAGTGAAACGATTACACACCAGTGGTTTCAACAGGGAGACATGAAACACGTTGGAGATCCGCATGCCAGGAGGAAGCGCAAGGGCATAGGCTACCGGGTTTACCCTGCGAAGCACTCGGAAGGGACCAACAAAGCGAGGCGCCAGCTTGGGAGTGGGCACTCGAAGGTTGAGGTTGCGGGTGGACAACCATACACGGTCTCCGACCTGGTAGGAAGGAGCAGGCGCTCGTCTGCGATCAGCCTGGAATCTCTGGCGCTGCGCAGAGACCTCAAGGGACTTCTGGATCTGTACCCAAGAAGCACGTAGGAGACCACGTAATTAAAACGTGACAAGAACAGAGCCCATCTGGCCTGACGTGGTGTCAATCTCTTGGCCTCAGAAAGGTAGGTCAGATTCTTGTGGTCCGTCAGGATGAGAACCGGAACCACCGAACCCTCGAGCAAGTGCCTCCATTCTTTAAGGGCCTGCACGATGGCCAATAACTCCCTGTCACCAATCTGATAGTTGCACTCCGCGGAAGACAGTTTCCGGGAGTAAAACCCACAAGGAAGCAGAGGACCCTCTGGTGTTCTACGCTGAGACAGAAGGGCGCCTACTCCCGTCTCAGACGCGTCCACCTCGAGGACAAAGGGCAACCCAGGGTTGGGATGCGACAGAATCGGAGCCGACACAAAGGCAGACTTTAGGGCCTCAAAAGCTCGGATGGCCTCGAGCGGCCAGACCTGGGAATTACTGCCCTTCCTGCTCAGATCCGTGAGAGGCTTGGCCAGCATGGAAAAGTCCCTGATGAACTTCCGATAATAATTGGCGAAGCCCAAAAAGCGCTGCAGGGAACGAAGACCACTGGGCTGGGGCCACTGTAAGACAGCCGAAACCTTCTCAGGATCCATGGAGAACCCCTCAGCGGAAATGATGTAACCTAAGAAGGTTACCTGGGATCGGTGAAATTCGCATTTCTCAAGCTTACCGAACAGCTTGTTCTCTCGTAACCGTTGCAACACTCGTCTGACATCCAGAATGTGGGCCTCCATGGATTCAGAATATACCAAGATGTCATCCAAATAGACTACCACACACTGCTGCAACAGGTCACGGAAAACATCGTTGATGAATTCCTGAAAGACTGCGGGCGCATTGCACAACCCAAAGGGCATAACCAAGGATTCGTAATGACCGGTCCTGGTGTTAAACGCGGTCTTCCACTCATCGCCCGCCTTGATCCTTACCAGGTTATATGCCGCCCTCAGGTCGAGTTTGGTAAAGACCGTGGCCCCTTTAAGGCGATCGAACAGCTCGGAAATCAAGGGTATCGGGTAAGCGTTCTTGATCGTGATGCGATTGAGACCCCTGTAATCGATGCAAGGCCTCAACTCACCGCCCTTCTTTTTCACAAAGAAAAATCCAGCCCCTGCCGGGGACGAAGATTTGCGAATGTGTCCGCGTGAAAGCGCCTCCCTCACGTACTCCTCCATGGCCTCATTCTCCGCTACCGACAGTGGATAGACTTTGCCACGAGGAGGAACGGCACCAGATTGTAACTCTATGGCACAATCGTATGGGCGGTGCGGAGGTAGGGCAACCGCGCGCACCTTATCGAATACATCCCGGTACTCCTCGTATTCAGGAGGCAACAGAGAGTCCGAGGAAGTACACAGCAACTTGACAGACCCATGGATGCAACTAGCCCCACACTGCGGTGACCACGAGAGGATCTCGACCGATCTCCAATCGAAAGTCGGATTATGCTTCTGGAGCCAGGGGTACCCCAAGACCACCGAGTAGTGTGGAGACGAAATAACCTGGAGGCAGACCGACTCTCTGTGAACGGCACCAATGGCTATCCCCACTGGAAGGGTCTCATGAGTCACGTGTGGCGGCAGAAGGGGTCTGCCGTCTATCGCCTCAAGAGCCAGTGGGGAACCTCGAGCCTGCAGAGGAATGGAATTGGCGGCAGCGAACACACTATCAATGAACAAACCACCAGCACCAGAGTCCACCAACGCCTGGGTCGTCACCGAGCCCCCGACCCAGGAGAGGACAACAGTGATCAGTGGTTTGTCAACACGGGAAACCGGGGACGAGGAGACTCCACCCAAGATCTGCCCCCGACAGGATCTCAGGGTACGAGCGTTTCCCGGACGGTTCGGACATGCCAACCGAAAATGCCCACCGAGACCACAGTACATGCATCGGCCCTCGCGTCTTCGGAGTGCCCTCTCCCCCTCGGACAGGCGAGCAAACCCCAGCTGCATGGGTTCACCCCCAGACAAGTCATCCCCAGGAGGCGTGGGAGGAGAGGGAGGCACGGGTGGGACAGCAAACGTAGGCACCAATCTGTTAGAAGACCTCCGCAGGTTCTCCTTAAAGGAAGGTCTCTCCCTGAGTCTGGTGTCAATCAAAATCAGGAAAGAAATAAGAGACTCGAGCTCAACTGGTAGGTCCTTAGCTGCAACCTCATCCTTCAAGGCATCCGAGAGACCATGAGAGAAAGCAGCGACCAGAGCCTCATTATTCCAGCCCACCTCTGCTGCCAGGGTACGAAACTCAATGGCGTATTCAGCTACGGATCGTGAACCCTGTCTGATGGACATAAGGAGCTTCGCAGCAGAGGCAGCACGAGCCGGCACATCGAATACCTTCCGAAGAGAAGCAACAAAACCGGAAAACTCGGCAACCACCGGATTGTTGTTCTCCCATAAAGGGCTGGCCCAGGCCAAGGCCTTGTCCGAGAGCAGCGAGATCAAGAAGCCCACCTTTGATCTCTCAGTAGGAAAGGCATGTGGCAGCAACTCGAAATAAATGCCCACCTGGTTAAGGAAACCTCGGCACTGAGTTGGCTCTCCCCCAAAGCGCTGTGGAAGAGGGGCAGAACCGGTCATACCCCGAAACACCGCAGGCGCAACAACAGGTGTCGGGGTAGACTCTGGCGCAACAACCGGAGCGGCAGTAGGAGCGAGCCCAGGAGCGACAACCGACCCATCGGCAACGGGAGCGAAATGAGCCGTGCGTTCAAGCAGGGTTTGCAACGCCACAGCGAACCGACCCAACAGGTGATCCTGCTGATCAAGTCTGGCAACCAGCGTGGGTAGCGAGGATGGCCCTGTACCGTCAGAATTCATGGCTTGGTCCTAATGTCACGGAACCATGAACCAGACGTACAACAAGAGATAAGTGAAAATAAGAAGGCTTTATTGAAAATAAAGCTGTAAAGCAAAAGTCCAAACGGATGGTGAAACCGAGCAGAGTCTTTGCGAAGCCAGAGGTCAGGAACCAGAAGGGTAGTCAGACGAAGCCAGGATCAGGAACCAGCAGGGTAGTCAGACGAAGCCAGGATCAGGAACCAGCAGGGTAGTCAGACGAAGCCAGGATCAGGAACCAGCAGGGTAGTCAGACGAAGCCAGGATCAGGAACCAGAAGCAGCAGCAGTCTTAGAAGCATGTGAACACAAGAGGACCAAGCAAGGAACTGAAGCCACAGACCTCCTATATATATGAGCTAGGCATCCAGCTCCTCCCAGGGGAAGGAGGAGCCGCAGGGTGGAAGGCTACAAGAAACCCAGGACCCAAGATGGCCGCCAGCACATGTCAAACGAAGGAGAGCAGCAAGCAGGTAAGACCATGACACACGGATTTTACTCTCCCTCACAGCCCCTGTTTTGATGCATTTATTAGTTGATTTTAATTTCCTGGGTGCCAGAATAGTTTTTAGGGTTTTAACCCTTCTAAATGTCAGGGGTAGTCGGGCTGGTATGGTCTTCTTCAAATTGCCAATATATGCCAATACTTTGATAGTATGCCTCTAATGATATTGTGGTTATTACCATATGAGAAACTTATCCTTCCAGGGTCTTCATCTCCCTCAACGGCTATTGACTTGGAGGTGGACTCACTTATCACCATTCATGCGATCTCCCCAACCCAATCTATGGGACCTACCAATAATAACCACAAGAATCATCATAATCCGCCCACTCCATCTCAGGGGGATCAGTCAAGAAATACTTTCATATCCACCACTGATCCGGCTTCTTTTTTTATCCCTTCCCCAATCCTAACACTTACCACGGTATATCCAATTCTAAAGAACCCAAATACAGTGACAATCACCTAGGCCCAAGGCAAACAAAAATAAAAATTGTAGAAGAGGATGCAGAGGAGGTAAAAATAAAAACAAAAACCCTAAGGAAAAAGTAGACGTATCAAGCAATGGTTTTCAAGAAACTAAAATATTTAATTTATCTACCTATAAACTTACTCTCGGAGAACTCTTGCTCCTATCTAAGGGCCTCTCCTTCTGCCCTTCGGCCGACACTGGTGGTTTTGATCTTTTCCTACATCTTCATAACTTCATTAGGAAACTAACCCTAAGAAGGCATCTCGAAATAATAGAAAAATCTAGAACTAGCCGGA
Organism: Bufo bufo; assembly: GCF_905171765.1. NCBI lineage: Eukaryota > Metazoa > Chordata > Amphibia > Anura > Bufonidae > Bufo > Bufo bufo. The sequence continues at coordinate 16,334,720 of NC_053390.1, read as the reverse complement.
TCAAGCGGGTATAATTTGAAAAACACCCACCCCCCATATACGCATACAGGTTTAAAACCACCCTCTACCTATTACCCTGTTCAACACAAAGGGAATTTTATTGAGACTTTTTATAGTATGGTGATGGATGAATTCAGCAGTATCCATCCATAACCTGTCCTGAATGGAAACTTTAGTAAAAAAGAGAGGGAAACTATGAAAAGACTTCAAGATAATACCAACATTGTAATACACAATGCAGATAAGGGGGGAGGAATTGTCATCCAAGATAGGGTGGATTATATTCAGGAAGCCAATCGAATTTTGTCAGACATGGAGTATTATTTACCTCTGGAGACTGACCCTTCAGCCCAGTATAAATTGGAATTCAGAGCCCTAATAGAATCCGCATCACTCATATTGGACAAAAAAGAAAAATAATTATTTTTAATACCTGATCCAACAATGGCCTTATTTTACCATCTGCCTAAGATCCATAAAAATAACCTAAATCCACCAGGCCGACCAATTATTTCTGGTATCTCCTCTCTCACCTGTGATTTATCCCAATTTGTGGATGTCCTTTTACAAAAATATTTGGTGACCCTACGCTCATACCTAAGAGACTCTACGTCTCTAATTCAGGCCTTGAAGGAAATAGAGTGGAGAGACACGTACCGATGGGTCACCTTGGATGTCACAGCGTTGTACTCCAACATTTCTCATGAATTGGGTATCGATTGTATAAAGTGGTACCTGGATAATGATCCTGAGATACCAGAGGAACAAAAGTTGTTTGTACTTGATAGCATTAGATTCATCCTTACACACAACGTGTTTACTTTTGAGGACACACTCTATTTACAGAAGAGGGGTACCGCAATGGGGACGAAATTTGCGCCAAGTCTGGCTAATCTATTCATGGGGCGTTTTGAAGATAATTGCATTTATGGATCCAAAAGCTGGACAGAAAACATTATTTTTTATCGAAAGTATATCAATGATTTGATATTCATACGGAAGGGTGAAGACACCACTATCACCACCTAAATAAGACCGATTGGGGAATCCACTTATCCGGCACTTATAGTACGCAAACTATAGAATACTTGGACCTTGAATTAAGTTCAGAGGGCCGAGAAATAACCACCTGGACCTTCTTCAAGACAGTAGACAGCAATAGCTACCTGAACTACTCCAGCACACACTATAAAAAATGGAAGATAAACATTCCATTCAGCCAGTTTAAAAGAATTAGACGTAATTGCACCTCGGACGAGGACTTTGTAGCTCAGAGTGAAATCATCCGAACTAGGTTTCTCCAAAAAGGATACCCTTCGAAGGTAGTAGAGGCTGCGTATACGAAAGCAAGTAGCTTAACCCAAGATGAGTGCCTCAGTAAAACCAACAGAAGTCAAGCAAATGCCAAGGAAAGGAACTTTAAAATGAATTTCGTGGCAACATATGGTAATATGAGCATGATTGGCTCCGATATTTTCCTGACAGGAATATATTGGCAAAAGTCTCAGCTTTTAATATCTGCATTTATGACTAGCCAGTATAGCCAGTGGCATATCCGTTTGGTGCATTTTTTTCTGTGATTTATATGATTATATTTTCATCCGCACAATGCTTCGGTTTGTGTAGGATGCCTTTGTGGTGCATGTGGACCGCGCCGACATCCTCCATTGTATGCATTTTTTTGCTGGGGATAGTCGTTTGCTGCGGTCCACATGCGGTGGGACTGCTCCCCCAATGAAAAACACGCTACAGTGTTTGGGGTTTGAGCAGTTCCCCCATATTTGCCACAATATTTCTGTGAACATATGGTAATAACCACAATATCATTAAGGGCATACTATAAAAGTATTGGCATATATTGGCTAAAGACCCCCAATTGAAGAAAGCGAAAAACAAAGGTTAAGAGCAGCACACAAAAACAGGTTTACCAGAGCTAGGGTTGTGGAATGCAGCAGCTGAGCCAAACGACCCCAGATCCAAGGCGGTCAAGATGAACGTGGTAGACAAATGTGAGCTACAGCAGCATCTCCATAAACTTCTTTATTCAGACTTCCAAGGTGCGGTACAAAAATTGCAACGTTTCGGCTAGATATAGCCTTTGTCAAGCATAAAACACAAGTGGTGATACCAACATATAAATAGTGAAAGGCATGTACTCCCACAGGGTTATCCATCCAATCAACAAACAAGAGTGATGAAACAACATAGATCATGGGCAATCAGAGAAGAATCACAATGCAACACCTATTTGATATTATATAAATGCGCCCCACTAGCTCACCTGTGCGGGCTTTCTACAAACCGGATTCCAAAAAAGTTGGGACACTATACAAATCGTGAATAAAAACTGAATGCAATGATGTGGAGGTGCCAACTTCTAATATTTTATTCAGAATAGAACATAAATCACGGAACAAAAGTTTAAACTGAGAAAATGTACAATTTTAAGTGAAAAATATGTTGAATCAGAATTTCATGGTGTCAACAAATCCCCCAAAAAGTTGGGACAAGGCCATTTTCACCACTGTGTGGCATCTCCCCTTCTTCTTACAACACTCAACAGATGTCTGGGGACCGAGGAGACCAGTTTCTCAAGTTTAGAAATAGGAATGCTCTCCCATTCTTGTCTAATACAGGCCTCTAACTGTTCAATCGTCTTGGGCCTTCTTTGTTGCACCTTCCTCTTTATGATGCGCCAAATGTTCTCTATAGGTGAAAGATCTGGACTGCAGACCGGCCATTTCAGTACCCGGATCCTTCTCCTACGCAGCCATGATGTTGTGATTGATGCAGAATGTGGTCTGGCATTATCTTGTTGAAAAATGCAGGGTCTTCCCTGAAAGAGATGACGTCTGGATGGGAGCATATGTTGTTCTAGAACCTGAATATATTTTTCTGCATCAATGGTGCCTTTCCAGACATGCAAGCTGCCCATGCCACACGCACTCATGCAACCCCATACCATCAGAGATGCAGGCTTCTGAACTGAGCGTTGATAACAACTTGGGTTGTCCTTGTCCTCTTTGGTCCGGATGACATGGCGTCCCAGATTTCCAAAAAGAATTTCGAATTGTGACTCGTCTGACCACAGAACAGTCTTCCATTTTGCCACACTCCATTTTAAATGATCCCTGGCCCAGTGAAAACGCCTGAGTTTGTGGATCTTGCTTAGAAATGGCTTCTTCTTTGCACTGTAGAGTTTCAGCTGGCAACGGCGGATGGCACGGTGGATTGTGTTCACTGACAATGGTTTCTGGAAGTATTCCTGAGCCCATTCTGTGATTTCCTTTACAGTAGCATTCCTGTTTGTGGTGCAGTGTCGTTTAAGGACCCGGAGATCACGGGCATCCAGTATGGTTTTACCGCCTTGACCCTTACGCACAGAGATTGTTCCAGATTCTCTGAATCTTCGGATGATTTTATGCACAGTTGATGATGATAGATGCAAAGTCTTTGCAATTTTTCGCTGGGTAACACCTTTCTGATATTGCTCCACTATCTTTCTGCGCAACATTGTGGGAATTGGTGATCCTCTACCCATCTTGGCTTCTGAGAGACACGGCCACTCTGAGAAGCTCTTTTTATACCCAATCATGTTGCCAATTGACCTAATTAGTGTTAACTGGTCTTCCAGCTCTTCGTTATGCTCAAATTTACTTTTTCCAGCCTCTTATTGCTACTTGTCCCAACTTTTTTGGGATTTGTTGACACCGTGAAATTTTGAATCAATGTATTTTTCCTTTAAAATGATACATTTACTCGGATTAAACGTTTGATCTGTCATCTACGTTCTATTACAAATAAAATATTTCATTGCATTCAGTTTTTATTCACAATTTGTTTAGTGTCTGTAAAGGGGGAATAATAATCACCAATATTTATGCAAATATCGATAATTAATATTCATAAATGGGAGGAGCCAACTATTGATGACTCCGCCCATTTATACCTTTATATAACAATAACACAATACCTTCGCTATACTTTACACTAATCACTATGCTAGCTGCATGCGCCTTACTAAACTTACTATCGCCAATAACTACACGTTACACAGATAGTTACAAGTAACAGTATTTATTACTAACAATACACTACGCACGCAATACTAACAATACAGCACTATAATATACAATCCTAAACTACACTACACATTCCCTTATTCCACCCATAAACTAACTAGACAATTCACACATACAAGTAATAACAATAACCCACCCATCTGCACTGTCCCGGGGTACAAGGGGTTAACAGTGGCACTGCAGGGGAGTGCAGGCCACAGACACTATAGATTCAGCACTGCAAGGGTTACTTGCAAGTGAGTGCTGAGAATGGTAGGGGGTCAGGGATGTCAAGGGTTATCCAGGGGTACGGCAGGGATCAGGGACACAGCAGGGAAACCAGGGGTTATCAGTGGGGTTAATCAGGGGATCAGGGGTGTAACCAGGGGAATAGGGGTATGGCAGGGGTTAACCAGCTCCATAGGGTATGGCGGGGGTTAACCAGAGGGGGAACAGGGTATCAGGGGTGCTCAGGGGTAACAGGGTTATAGGGTTCCAGGGGTAACCAGGGGAGAGATCAGGGGCTATCCTGGCAGGGCTCGTTGTCAGGGGTGTTGGTGGGATAGGGGTGGTACAGGGATCAGGACACAGGCAAGGGTTAAGGCGTTGGTGGGATAGTGGGGGGGTGCTACGGGGGTGATACTTATGGTCGTCCAGGGGTCTGCTCGTTCGTCCAGGGGGGGGTCCCGATCCTCTCTCCTCCCTGGGGAGGGCAGCCTTGAGCGCCGATCGCGCTCTCCTAAGGGGGGGGGGGTCTGGTCCGGTCGGCTGCCACGTGGGGGGCCCTGACTCCCGGAGCGCAGGACGCGCTCCTCTTCCAGGTGGGGGCCCAGATGTTTTGACCCTGAGTGCCGGGGCCGCCGGATATTTATGCCCCGGCGGCCCGCACTCCCGCGCCACGCCGCCCACCAGGGGGCGCGCGCCCCCATCATCCACGTGGGCCGGCGCAGTGATATGACGTCACTGCGCCGGCCAGCACATCGGGGACGCGCTGCAGACAGGCGGGAGAAGCCTTTGATCTCCCGCCTGCTGCACCTAGCATTCCGGACAGTGCGATAGTAATCGCACTGTCGGAATGCACATAATAGAAGGAGGAGAGGCTTCTCCCCTTCTTCTATCATGTGTAATTATCTCCAGCGGCGCTGGGGATAATTACAACAAAGGGCTCAGATTCTGTTGAATCTGAGCTCTTTGTATCCATTAGGATGACCGGACCCTTGTCCGGTCATTCTGATGCAATTAGCCAGATTGCATCGGTGCGAATGCTTGGGGCACATTCACACCGATGCATCTGGTTTCAGGTGTAGGAGGGGGGGGAATATATAGAATATACATGTGTATTGATGCTTGGGGCACATCCATACACATGTATACATTAATCATACATTCTAAGGGGGATTATATAAGGGGGCACATTCATATATATAAGGGGGCACAGATAAGGGGGCACAAGCCCCTACAATATAAGGGGGCACAAGCCCCTACAATATAAGAGGGCACAAGCCCCTACAATATAAGAGGGCACAAGCCCCTACAATATAAGAGGGCACAAGCCCCTACAATATAAGGGGGCACAAGCCCCTACAATATAAGGGGGCACATATTTCCCACAGGGGCCACCATGAGCCCCTGGGGATCACCATGGGCAGACGTGCGCAGATGCTGGGCACATTTGCGCACATCGTCCCATGATGCTGTGGTTGAAGTATGCACATATATACCATACATGCCCGCACGTGTTTGCAGGCATGCATGGATATATATGCATACGTCTCAACCGTTCCTCAAGAGTGTCCCAACTTTTTGGGAATCCGGTTTGTATAATCGCGACTGTATGAACTTTGGCGTACCCATCTAATGACTGCGCATGTCCATGACCGTCATAAGGCAGCGACAGACCAAATCCCGCGGGCATCGCATTGGTCCCGCCTTCGACCTGGAGGTAACCATGGAGACAAAACAGCGGCGCCATTAGCCATTGGGAGGCGTCCCCACACAGACGACGTCATAGTCGACGTGCACGTCACGTGGCCGATGATCATGACCGCTGTATGTGTATACATGGTTACCAACCGGGCTGTGTTATGATCGCATACTGTCACTGTCTGGGACAAGCGCGTCTACATAAATGGGGACAGCGAGGTATATGGGACTTTAGTCAGCTGTCAGGGAAAGGGAAACGCAATATTATATGGGATAATGATATTCAGCACCTAGATCCTCTATTAAGAATGCCACAGGAAGAAATTGCTAAACAACCGTTGTATAAAAATGCATCATTCTATGTTATGATAATCCCAGGGATACATGCATAAAAACATGTGGATAAAAAACACACAACAAAACTTGTACCGGATGGGTACCTAGCTGATCCCAGCCACATTGAACTCCAAATTGAGTCCTTGTGGTTGCAGAGACCTTAGGGTATATATCCATTTAAGTTATTTCTTCTAAGAACAGCATCTCTGTCTCCACCCCTACGTAAAACACCCACACTGTCTATCACCCTAAAGCGCAATTGGTTGACAGAGTGTCCTGCGTCTATAAAATGTTGGCTACTGGTTTATCCAAGTTGGCTTTACGTATTGTACTTTTATGTTTATTGATCCGCTCATGAATCTCCATCGTAGTCTCACCAACATAGATGAGACTACAGGGACATTGTATAATGTACACAACATCTTGGGATCTGCATGTGTAGTAGCCATTAATCTTGTATTTCTTGCCACTGCAGGGGTAAACAAAAATGGTCACCTTTTAGAATGTTACTACAGTTGCAACAAGACAAGCAAGGAAAGGTTCCATTCCTACGTGGGGCCAAAAGTTTCTGCGCACCAACACCAGAGCCTCCAACATCAGTTTTTACCAGTCTGTCATGCAAGTTAGAGTTCCTTTAGTATGCCATTAAAGGAGGGGCACTAAATTCTTCAATGTCTGGCAAACCTCGTTGCATTATATGACACTCTTTTCTAAGAATGTGGGCAATGTCTCCACTGTCCCGACCATATACAGACACAAAAGGAACTCTACTTGTGACCTTAGTCCTTGATGATTTACAAAGAGCAGAATCCCTGTCAACCAATGTAACCTTCTTTTTAGTCCTGTCTAAGAGCTTCCTGGGGTAACCTCGTTCAGTGAACCTGTCACACATGGCATCCACCCTTTGTGTGAAGTTAACTTCATCGGATACAATTCTCCTGACTCTGAGTAATTGACTCCAAGGCAAGGAGTCTAACATCCGACGTGGGTGGTAGCTGTCATGTGTGAGGAGGGTGTTCCTATCTGATGAAGGTCTGTTTTAATTTCACCCCCCACTACATAAACTCGCACATCCAAAAAGTTGAGTTCACTTTCCGAGGATATAACAGTGGAATGTAGCCCAGTTACACCCGAATTCAGGTGTAGATGGAACTCGTCAAGCTCATTAGTAGTACCATTCCAGATCATAAAAATGTCGTCGATGTAGCGCCACCAACACAGGACCCTCCCAAAAAATTATACCAACTTGTCCTCCACCTCGGCCATGAAGATGTAGGCATAGGTGGGGGCCACATTGGACCCCATGGCCACACCCCGCCTCTGCTGATAGAAGGTGTCACCGAAAAGGAAGTAGTTCCTCCTCAGGACAACCTCCAAAAGGCGGAGGACAAATCAGCACAACAGTAGGGAGAGTCTCATGTCGGCCAGGGCCACATCGACGACATTCAGACCATGTGTATGATCAATGAACGTGTACAAAGAAACAACGTCAAAACTGACCAACAAAAAATGAGCTGGAAGCTGCAACTCACATAATTTGGACAGGAAATGTCCGGTATCCTTGACATAGGACGGGGCGGAGGTCGCACAGATCTGCAAGAGTCTGTCGAGAAATATTGAGATGGGATTAAAGACCGAATTCCTACCTGATACAATCGGTCGGCCTGAAGGGGTATCCAACCTTTTATGTATTTTCGGGAGTATGTATAACAAAGGAGTGATAGGATGGCTCACTTTCAGATATTTACATAGCCTATCATCAATGATGGCATTTTGCACCGCCTCCTCCAATATCACTCCTATGTCATGCATAATCTCCCATTTAGGGTCCCCAGGCAATAGTTCATATACCTCTACATCCCGTAACTGTCTGTTAATTTCATCAACATACATTGCAGTATCCATGACGACCACCGCCCCGCCCTTGTTAGCAGGTTCTATAGTGATGCGATCATCATTTTCCAACGACAAGATGGCTACATATTCCGGTTAGATTGTTTCTACCCAAAAGGGAAGGTTTTAAAGTTTCAATTTGCTTATGTACAATCTGAATATAGGATTCAACCACATGGTTAGTGTGGGGGGGGGGAGAAAAATTACTAGGTATCCTAAGGTCAAACTTCTTGCACATTAATTCTGCTACGTTTTTTATTACTAGGTAAACCTAACCCCAGATTATCACATTTCTTAAAGGCAAAGAAACTTTTTAGTCGCAAATTTCTAAAAAAGCGTTGAAGGTCCAATTCGAGGGTGAACCAGTCCCTTTTCGGTGACACCTTCTATCAGCAGAGGCGGGGTTTGGCCATGGGGTCCAATTTGGCCCCCACCTATGCCAACATCTTCATGGCCGAGGTGGAGGACAAGTTGGTATACCAATCCCAATTTTTTGGGAGGGTCATGTGTTGGTGGCGCTACATCGACGACATTTTTATGATCTGGACTGGTACTACTAATGAGCTTGACGAGTTCCATCTACACCTGAATTCAGGTATAACTGGGCTACATTTCACTGTTACATCCTCAGAAAGTGAACTCAACTTTTTGGATGTGCGAGTTTATGTAGTGGGGGGTGAAATTAAAACAGACCTTCATCAGATAGGAACACCCTCCTCACACATGACAGCTACCACCCACGTCGGATGTTAGACTCCTTGCCTTGGAGTCAATTACTCAGAGTCAGGAGAATTGTATCCGATGAAGTTAACTTCACACAAAGGGTGGATGCCATGTGTGACAGGTTCACTGAACGAGGTTACCCCAGGAAGCTCTTAGACAGGACTAAAAAGAAGGTTACATTGGTTGACAGGGATTCTGCTCTTTGCAAATCATCAAGGACTAAGGTCACAAGTAGAGTTCCTTTTGTGTCGGTATATGGTCGGGACAGTGGAGACATTGCCCACATTCTTAGAAAAGAGTGTCATATAATGCAACGAGGTTTGCCAGACATTGAAGAATTTAGTGCCCCTCCTTTAATGGCATACTAAAGGAACTCTAACTTGCATGACAGACTGGTAAAAACTGATGTTGGAGGCTCTGGTGTTGGTGCGCAGAAACTTTTGGCCCCACGTAGGAATGGAACCTTTCCTTGCTTGTCTTGTTGCAACTGTAGTAACATTCTAAAAGGTGACCATTTTTGTTCACCCCTACAGTGGCAAGAAATACAAGAATAATGGCTACTACACATGCAGATCCCGAGATGTTGTGTACATTATACAATGTCCCTGTAGTCTCATCTATGTTGGTGAGACTACGATGGAGATTCATGAGCGGATCAATAAACATAAAAGTACAATACGTAAAGCCAACTTGGATAAACCAGTAGCCAAACATTTTATAGACGCAGGACACTCAACCAATTGCGCTTTAGGGTGATAGACAGTGTGGGTGTTTTACGTAGGGGTGGAGACAGAGATGCTGTTCTTAGGAGAAATAACTTAAATGGATATATACCCTAAGGTCTCTGCAACCACAAGGACTCAATTTGGAGTTCAATGTGGCTGGGATCAGCTAGGTACCCATCCGGTACAAGTTTTGTTGTGTGTTTTTTATCCACATGTTTTTATGCATGTATCCCTGGGATTATCATAACATAGAATGATGCATTTTTATACAACGGTCTGTCGCTGCCTTATGACGTTCATGGACATGCGCAGTCATTAGATGGGTACGCCGAAGTTCATGCAGTCGCGATTATAGAAAGCCCGCACAGGTGAGCTAGTGGGGCGCATTTATATAATATCAAATAGGTGTTGCATTGTGATTCTTCTCTGATTGCCCATGATCTATGTTGTTGCATCACTCTTGTTTGTTGATTGGATGGATAACCCTGTGGGAGTACATGCCTTTCACTATTTATATGTTGGTATCACCACTTGTGTTTTATGCTTGACAAAGGCTATATCTAGCCGAAACATTGCAATTTTTGTACCGCACCTTGGAAGTCTGAATAAAGAAGTTTATGGAGATGCTGCTGTAGCTCACATTTGTCTACCCCATTTGAAGAAGACCATACCAGCCCGACCACCCCTGACATTTAGAAGCTAAAACCCTAAAAACTATTCTGGCACCCACGAAATTAAAATCAACTAATAAATGCATCAAAACAGGGGCTGTGAGGGAAAGTAAAATCCATGAAACTGGAGGCAGCTTCAGATGTAATTTACCCAGATGCCTTTGTTGTTCCACCATAAGCCGGTCCTCCACCTTCTGTAGTAATCCCACCGGAGTCTCCTTCCCGATCAGGGACCATCTTGATTGCTGGTCTCAAAACGTTGTCTATCTATTGGAATACCCATGTGGGTTGCAGTATGTGGGCCGCACTATACAGACATTGAGAAATAGGCTTAATAAGCACAGGTCAAATATAAAGAAGAAATTCCTTCAGCATAGTGTCTCTCGACATGCCGCAGAGCACCACAAGGGGATCTTTTCAATAGGTGTTACTTATTGATTCAAAAGACTGTCGGAATATTAGCCAAATCTTGAAAAGACGTGAAATGTTCTGGATTTTTAAGCTAAATTGCCTAAATCCCAGTGGTCTTAATGAAGCGTTTGAAATGAACCTGTGAGAATTCAATCTGTCATAGTGGTGCTGGGACACCTTCATAATATTATGTACCACCCATAGGGCTCTCTATCTCTTTACTGTTCCAGCCCAGGAAACCTCGGGATCCCTTTGGTTAACATCCAAGGCCATTAATTAGACAGGTAAAAAATGGCACTATAGGGCTTTTCTAATACCAACCGATGCGAAATAAGGTAAAATAAGATTCCAGCACCCTGTGCTTTGATTTGCCTTTATAAAATTCAGTAACATCTTTTCGATTATTTCTTAATTATTTTAAATTCTTTTAAACTATTTGATGGCCAATCTTAGTAGATTCCTTTTGGTCCCAATTGTACGGCAAAAAGCTCTCACAAGAAAATAAGGTTTTTAACAACATCCGATTGGCACAACTTCTACACTTATGTATTCTGTATTATTTATATAAATCTATTTTTATGAATATATTTATTATATGTTTTTAGCTTAGGTGTGAATAGGGAAATTATTCAGGTTTTATCAAATTATATGAATTCTTATTAATATTAATCGTTTATTAATGTTCGATCTACCAACTTGTATTTCATTTATTATTCTTGTCTTATGGAACCAACTAATTATCAATTTATTTATTTTTGAAGTATTCTTTCTTATGCAGTTACCTAATTCCATAATCTAAATTACCCTGAGTAGCTCTCTGGTCGGCTGGCGTCCCAATCACCCAGGCAACCTCTGCCTTCTACTCGCTTGGATAGGGTCATGTGACCGACAACCGCGGCCACATGACGACCGATCCCGCCCTCTACATGCGTCACCCTGGGATCCATAACGCCCCAGCTCCGGAGCCTTCCCGTAGCTTGTTACGTGGTCGGCTGTATGCGGTCACATGGCTCCCCGCTCCGTCCAGACTCCGGGAGGCTTACTCCCTCCCACCGTCCCTTCCCAAGGCCATACCCAATAGGCGGTGTGGAGACTTTGCATGTCGCAGGCGCAGGCAGGTCCAACATCCGTTTCCTCAGTAACGTGACAAGTCACTCCCGGCACTTGCAATCATGTGGCCCCCGCCGGTATTAGATAATCGGTGTCATGGCTCCCGTATATAAACTTGCTGACATAAATACTATTGCATTCACCTGAAGAAGGGGAAGCTATCCCCGAAACGCGTTGGGAACCAATAAAGATTTAAAGATTGCTATTAACCCCCATTGGCCGATTCGTCCTTGCGCCGAGGGATAATCCTTTTAGCATCCGCATTTTATGGAATGTCCAGCCCATAATAGAATAGTCCGATCCTATTTTTTGGGGGGACAAGGTGACAAAAAAAAAGGAGAATCGCGCAGTTTTTTTTTTTTTTTGTTATGGCGCTCACCGAATAGGACTTTTTAAAATATTTTAATAGTTTGGACTTTTCAGACGTGGCGATATGTAATATGTTTATTTATTTATTGGTTATATATTTTATATGTAAAATTGGGAAAGGAGGTGATTTATACTTAATATTTTGATGTTTTTTTTAATTTATTTAAGAACAATTTTCCCCCTTAGGGGCCAGAACCTGGGATCTTTTAATCACTTGTCCTATTCCCCCTAGTAGAGCTCTATTAGGGTGAATAGGACTTCACACTCTCCCTGCTGCCCTGTGCATAGTACACACAGCAGCAGGGAGCTGACTATGGCAGCCAGGGCTTCAGTAGCGCCCTGGCTGCCATGGTAACCTATCGTAGCCCTACGATTACACTGCTGGGGCTCCAATCGGAACTGCCACCAATGAGGAGGAGTGGAGGGGACCCTGTGGCCACTGCCACCAATGATTTTAATACTGGGGGGTTGGGGGGGTCACATTGCGCCACCAATGATTTTAATACTGGGGGGTTGAGGTGAGGGGGCGCCCTGCGCCACCAATGATTTTAATACTGGGGGGTTGAGGTGAGGGGGGCGCCCTGCACCACCAATGATTTTAATACTGGGGAGGGCGCACTGCGCCACCAATGATAATATAATTAACATTTAATACAGGAGGCGGGTGCGGCACTTGAGGGGTTAACTGCCGCTAATCGCAGCTCCCCGCCAGCACCCGCCTCCTGGATTTGTATTAAAGGGAACCTGTCACCTGGATTTTGGGTATAGAGCTGAGGACATGGGTTGCTAGATAGCTGCTAGCACATCCGCAATACCCAGTCCCCATAGCTCTGTGTGCTTTTATTGTGTATAAAAACCGATTTGATACATATGCAAATTAACCTAAGATGAGTCAGAACTTGAAAATATGAAACTTATCTGGTCACACAAGTAAGATATGACTCTCTTATGTTAATTTGCATATGTATCAAATCGGTTTTTTTTACACAATAAAAGCACACCGAGCTATGGGGACTGGGTATTGCGGATGTGCTAGCGGCCATCTAGCAAACCATGTCCTCAGCTCGATACACAAAATCCCGGTGACAGGTTCCATTTAAACATTTACTCTCTCCTCATTGGTGGCACCGGCGGCACAGGGGGGAGGGAGAGACTGATTCCTTCTCCCCTGTGCTGCTGAGGAGAACACAGAGCGCGCTGGTTTCTGCAGCTTAGTTTGCTGTTCACTAAAATTCCTAGGTCCTTTTCCATTGTCAGTGTTACCGAATGTTTTACCATTTAGTATGTTCGGGTGACTTGCATTATTCCTTCCCATGTGCATAACCTTACATTTGTCAGTGTTAAACCTCATCTGCCACTTCTCTGCCCAAGCCTCCAATCTATCCAGATGCCTCTGTAGCAGTATACTGTCCTCTGTAGTATATATACAGTATACTGTCCTCTGTAGTAGATTTGTATATATACACAGTATACTGTCCTCTGTAGTGTGTATATATATACACAGTATACTGTCCTCTGTAGTATATATATATACAGTATACTGTCCTCTGTAGTGTATATATACAGTATACTGTCTCCTGTAGTGTGTATATACAGTATACTGTCCTCTGTAGTGTATATATACAGTATACTGTCCTCTGTAGTATATATATACAGTATACTGTCCTCTGTAGTGTGTGTGTGTGTGTATATATATATATATATATCAGGGTGGATTTGATTTAAATCAAACTGATTTAAATTATCATTTAAACACGATTTAAATCACTAGTCAGTAAGGCTTGATTTAAATCAAAGTTTTCTACATAAAGACTAATTCTTGCTGGTATAACTTATAATATATAAGTAGATGAAGATTTTTAGAATAACAACTTTTCATATTAGTTTGATAAGGTTGATTCTGTGTTCATAGGTTTGTAGAAGTTAGGATTAAAGGGGTTCTGCACTTTGTTTTAACTGATGATCTATCCTCTGGATAGATCATCAGTGTAACGGTCGCGTACACACACACACAGGGGGGAGGGAAGTGACCACTGCGCTCCACCCTTACCCCTGGCCCTGCCTACTTGCCTCGCGAGTCCTAAGGACAGGGGACAACTGGTCGGCAATCCCTAACTTGGAATAAGTGCAGGGATGACAGACAGACAAACAACAGGACGTGAACGGACCGAGTCAATACCAGGAAAGCTACAAAGTACAAATGGAGCAAGCAGAGAATTGTCAGGAGAAGCCGGGGTCATAAATACCAGGAGAGCAGCAAAATACACAAGGAGCAGGCAGAGGATCGTCAGGAATTCAGCAGGAGGTAAGTACGCCAGGAAAGACCAAATCACAGGTGGAACCTAAATTAACAGGCAACCTGTGGCCAGCAGGCTGCCTGTATTTATAGAGGGGAGTGAGGATCATGTGACGTGGCCAGCGTCACATGACCGACAGACCAACCAGTCGAGCACCGAGTGATCAGCTCGGCGTTCAAGGCAGACTTAGGAGCAGGGAGCCACCCAGCTAGTAAAGCCGCCCTGGGAATGAGGTCAAACACAGATCCTCATTCCCAAAGCTAAGCAACAGTTCTGCGGGCAATGGGGGACCGAGTGCACCTTCGGAACCCCGTTACAGTACCCCCCCTTTTACGAGGGGCCACCGGACCCAAGACTTCAGGCGATGGCTTTTCAGGGTGTTCTAAATGAAATTTTCGAACAAGTCTAGGAGCATGAACCTCCCTGGCAGGTACCCAAGATCTCTCTTTAGGTCCATACCCCTTCCAGTGAATCAGGTACTGCAAGGAATTACGCACCTTCCTGACATCCACTATTTTAGACACCACATACTCGACAGCATCATTAACTAGAACCGGCGGAGGCGAGGCTTTCGATGGTACTACCGGTTCAAAATATTTTTTAAGTAGAGATTTATGGAACACATCATGAATGTGGAATGACTCGGACAGCTCCAACCTAAATGATACCGGGTTAATCACCTCTGTGATCTTATATGGTCCAATAAAATGAGGAGCAAACTTTTTAGAATCTACCTTAAGAGAGAGATTCTTGGAGGACAACCATACCTTATCCCCAACCTGAAAATTCACCCCCCTTGAACGTCTCCTATCGGCCTTGAGTTTCGGAGAACTTTGAGCCTTTTCTAAGTTCGATTGAACCCAGGCCCAAACTGTGCACAGTTCAGAGGAGAACCTATCCGCCTCAGGGTTAGAGGAGGAGACGGATGACCCAGAATGAAAAAGGGGATGGAAACCATGGTTACAAAAGAAAGGTGAAAGCAAATTCAGCCAATGGAAGAAATTTCACCCATAATTGCTGGTCATCAGCAACATACAACCTCAAGAATTGTTCCACAGACTGATTAAGGCGTTCAGTCTGCCCATTACTCTCAGGGTGGTAGGCAGAGGAAAAAGACAATGAAATTTTACATTTTTGACAGAAGGCCCTCCAGAATTTGGACACAAACTGCACACCCCTGTCAGAAACAATATTTTCCGGTATACCATGTAATCGAACAATTTCTTTCACAAAAATAGATGCCAGGGTTTTGGCATTCGGGAGTTTAGACAGGGGAATGAAATGGACCATCTTGCTAAACCTATCGACCACTACCCAAACCACAGTCTTAACCTCCGCCGGCGGTAGGTCAGTTATAAAGTCCATCGAGATATGGGACCAGGGTCTACTGGGAATGGGTAGGGGTCGTAGGTTACCCGCAGGGCGAGTCCTAGGTGTCTTGGACCTGGCACAAACCTCACAGGCTGACACGTAGGACTTGACATCCCTAGTTAGAGTGGGCCACCAATAAGATCTAGAAACCAGATCCTTAGTGCCCTCAACACCCGCATGTCCACAAAAGGCAGAATCGTGACACTCACCCAACAGCTAGAGACAAAATTGTACGGGAACAAACAACTTATCTGTTGGGGTGGATACCGGTGCCAGATGTTGTTCAGACCTAATGCGAGCCGAGATATCCTGGGTAAGAGCTGCTAAGAAGAGTTTTGCTGGTAGGATGGATTCAGGTGGTACCTCAGTAGGTTGAAAAGCCTGGAAGCTCCAAGATAATGCGTCCGCCTTCACATTTTTACTTCCCGGCCTGAACGTAATGGAAAAATCAAAACGAGTAAAAAACAGAGCCCATCTGGCTTGACGGGGATTCAACCTCTTAGCAGACTCGAGAAACATAAGGTTTTTATGGTCAGTGACAACAGTTACACAATGCCTTGCCCCCTCCAGAAAATGCCTCCACTCCTCAAAAGCCCATTTAATGGCCAGCAGCTCCCTATTCCCTATGTCGTAGTTTCTCTCCGTGGGAGAGAATTTCCTGGAGAAGAAGGCACATGGTCTCAGATTAGTGAGGCTAGCAGGACCTTGTAAAAGGACTGCTCCTGCGCCGTCCTCGGACGCATCCACCTCCACAATAAAAGGTTTCTCCTGATCAGGCTGGATCAGATTGGGAGCGCTACTGAATGCCTTTTTTAATTTTTCAAATGAAGAAATGGCCTCAGTAGACCAATTCTCTAAATCCGCCCCTTTCTTTGTAAGGTCGGTCAACGGTTTAGCAATTACGGAAAAATTCATAATAAATTTACGATAGTAATTGGCGAAACCTAAGAACCGTTGTAAGGCCTTTAAGGATGAAGGTCTTACCCATTCCTTAATTGCTATTACCTTACCAGGATCCATCTTGAAGGCGTGAGGAGTCAGAACATGCCCTAGAAATAGAATCTCCTCTACACCAAAGACACATTTATCTTGCTTAGCAGATAGCTGATTCTCCCTCAACACCTCTAATACTTGTTTAACATGAGACACATGGGATTCGAAGTCAGGAGAGAATATCAAAATGTCGTCAAGATAGACAATAACAAATTTACCTAAGAACTCCCTAAGAATGTCATTCATGAAGTTTTGGAACACAGCTGGGGCATTGCTGAGTCCAAAAGGCATCACCTGATATTCAAAGTGTCCTACCGGGGTATTGAACGCCGTCTTCCATTCGTCTCCCTCCTTGATTCGGATTAGATTGTATGCCCCTTTCAGGTCAATTTTGGAAAACCAGGTTGCCCCCAGAACATGGTTAAATAAATCCGGAATCAATGGGAGGGAGTATCTATTCTGGACAGTGATTTTATTTAATCTCCGGTAATCGATACATGGCCTAAGACCACCATCTTCACCCATGGGAGAGACAGAAGGTCTAATATGCCCTTTACCAAGGCTCTCCTTAATATAATCTTCCATGGCCTTGCGTTCGGACATAGAAAGACTATAAATTCGTCCCTTATGAAACTTGGCCCCCTCTACTAACTCTATGGTACAATCATACGGTCTATGGGGGGGTAGAACCTCCGGGGTTGGTGATGAGAATACATCAGAATATTCTCTAACAACAGAGGGTAAAGTATCAGACTTTACTGAGACCCCAGCCTGTACCACGGACAAGCACGAGTCACACTTAGGTCCCCATCTCACCAACTCCCCATTGGACCAATCTATAGTGGGGTTATGTAGTCGGAGCCAAGGCAACCCTAGTACCACCTCAGCCGGTAGGTTCTCCAGGACTAAAAGCGAACATCTCTCTGAGTGGCACACATCCACGGTTAGAGAAATCTCCGAGATACATAAGCTCACCGTACCACCAATAAGAGGAGTAGCATCAATAGCCATGACATGAATAGGAGTTGGTAAGGCAAACATAGGAATACCCAATCTTATAGCATACTCAGAGTCAATAAAGCTAGCCGCTGAGCCAGAATCAATAAAGGCCTTACCCGGCCATTTATCTACTCCCAGAGAAATCGTAATGGGTACCGAAAGCTTACATTTAGAAAATTCAGGATGTACCTGGTCTTTAGGTTGCCTTGCCTTTGGAGACTTGACAGAGAGGACCTTCTTAGGACACTGGTTGATCCAATGGTCAGGATCTCCACTGTAA
Organism: Bufo bufo; assembly: GCF_905171765.1. Classification (NCBI taxonomy): domain Eukaryota; kingdom Metazoa; phylum Chordata; class Amphibia; order Anura; family Bufonidae; genus Bufo; species Bufo bufo. The sequence continues at coordinate 16,316,558 of NC_053390.1, read as the reverse complement.
AAGCATTCTCCACGTCTGCGGCGAAGATTCCCTCGGGTCATCATCTCCTCTAAGGTCTCTGGAAGTTGATAACTGACCAGAAGATCCTTTAATTTATCAGACAGACCTGACCTGAACTGACTCTTCAGGGCTGGTTCGTTCCATCCTGAGGGGACACACCACCTTCTGAATTGGGTGCAATAATCCTCCGCTGGTAGATTGCCCTGAACCAGTGCCTTTAGAGCCGTCTCGGCTACTAGAGCCCTGTCTGGTTCATCATAGAGGGTACCCAGGGCCTGAAAGAACCCCTCCACAGAAGATAAACAACTGGCGCCAGCAGGTAAAGAGAACGCCCAGTCCTGGGGATCACCCTGTAATCGGGAAATGATAATGCCCACGCATTGACTCTCGGGGCCAGAGGACACGGGGCGCAAACGGAAGTACAGTTTGCAATTCTCCTTAAAAGAGAGAAACTTCTTCCGGTCTCCAGAAAAGGGTTCTAGGGAGATTAATCTGGGGCTCAAAATGCGGACTGGAGGCCTGAGGAGTGGAAGAGCCTTGCCCTAACTCAAAAGAACTGAGTTTTTCCCCTAACTCCTGCACCATCTGCGTCAGATTAGAGACATGGTCAGTAAGGGTCACCAGAGGATTCATTATACAGTGATTATTGGGCCTGTTAATCTGTAACGGTCGCGTACACACACACACAGGGGGGAGGGAAGTGACCACTGCGCTCCACCCTTACCCCTGGCCCTGCCTACTTGCCTCGCGAGTCCTAATGACAGGGGACAACTGGACGGCAATCCCTAACTTGGAATAAGTGCAGGGATGACAGACAGACAAACAACAGGACGTGAACGGACCGAGTCAATACCAGGAAAGCTACAAAGTACAAATGGAGCAAGCAGAGAATTGTCAGGAGAAGCCGGGGTCATAAATACAGGGAGAGCAGCAAAATACACAAGGAGCAGGCAGAGGATCGTCAGGAATTCAGCATGAGGTAAGTACGCCAGGAAAGACCAAATCACAGGTGGAACCTAAATTAACAGGCAACCTGTGGCCAGCAGGCTGCCTGTATTTATAGTGGGGAGTGAGGATCATATGATGTGGCCAGCGTCACATGACCGACAGACCAACCAAGCTCGGCGCTCAAGGCAGACTTGGGAGCAGGGAGCCACCCAGCTAGTAAAGCTGCCCTGGGAATGAGGTCAAACACAGATCCTCATTCCCAAAGCTAAGCAACAGTTCTGCGGGCAATGGGGGACCGAGTGCACCTTCGGAACCCCATTACAATCAGCTTCTGAACAGCAGGGGTCCGACACCATGGACCCCCGCCGATCAGCTGTTTGAGAAGGCAGCAACGATCCAGTAGCAGAGGATAGATCATCAGTTTAAACAAAGTGCAGAACCCCTTTAAGGTCTTTTTCTCAACTCTGTTCATGTTATAACATTTTTGCTGTGAAGAAGAGGCATGTGATCTCTGCTGAGTAAAATTCAGTTTTGAGAACTGCAAAAGTAAACCAAGCATCTGCGATAACATCTTGTAGGCAGAGAAACTGCCCAATAATCTTACAAAAACCTCTGGAAGAGCATGACATTGTGAATGGATTAATGGAATTTATTTACCCCAAAAATTTAACATATACAGCCTTATTCTACCTAATTAAAAAACGAATCTTCATTTCATTATGGAAAAACCTTTGGATGGTAATATATTTTCCTCAAAAAGCATTTTATATAAAAAAAATCTGATTTAAATTAAAAAAATCTGATTATTATTATTTTTTTTAAATCTTTGATTTTTATCCACCCTGATATATATATATATATATATATATATATATATATATATAGTATACTGTCCTCTGTAGTGTGTGTATATATACATTATACTGTCCTCTGTAGTGTGTGTATATATACATTATACTGTCCTCTGTAGTGTGTGTATATATACATTATACTGTCCTCTGTAGTGTGTGTATATATACATTATACTGTCCTCTGTAGTGTGTGTATATATACATTATACTGTCCTCTGTAGTGTGTGTATATATACATTATACTGTCCTCTGTAGTGTGTGTATATATACATTATACTCTCCTCTGTAGTGTGTGTATATATACATTATACTCTCCTCTGTAGAGTGTGTATATATACATTATACTCTCCTCTGTAGTGTGTGTATATATACATTATACTGTCCTCTGTAGTGTGTGTATATATACATTATACTCTCCTCTGTAGTGTGTGTATATATACATTATACTCTCCTCTGTAGAGTGTGTATATATACATTATACTCTCCTCTGTAGAGTGTGTATATATACATTATACTCTCCTCTGTAGTGTGTGTATATATACATTATACTCTCCTCTGTAGTGTGTGTATATATACATTATACTCTCCTCTGTAGTGTGTGTATATATACATTATACTCTCCTCTGTAGTGTGTGTATATATACATTATACTGTCCTCTGTAGTGTGTGTATATATACATTATACTGTCCTCTGTAGTGTGTGTATATATACATTATACTGTCCTCTGTAGTAGGGTTGTTGCGGGTATCGATACTTTTGTCCCGGTATCGATACTATCCTGGGATTTGACATTTATCGATACTATGCTGCCCTACTGGGCAGCCTAGCATCAGAGAACATGGAGCGCGCTTGTGTTCCCTCAGCAGCACAGGGGAGAAGGAGTCACTCTCTCCCTCCCCCCTGTGCCGCCGCTGCTGCTAATAAGAAGATAAAGGGGCGGGCGCACTGCGCCACCAATGATGGTAGAGGACCTTTCATGGGTCCAAACATTGTAAACTATCAGGATATGTAGCGCGGCGCCCAGGGATCTCACTGCGCTTACTATTATTCCTCCGCTCCGTTCCCCCGATGTGGCCCCCGGTATAGTCTCCCGCTCTGTATCTTAATTTATACTGTCCTCTGTGGTACCTCACTAGTGACAGTGGCCCAATCTGAGTGTGTACTGTTAACCCTTAGGATACCAGAGTTTTTTTTTTAGTTTTTGCGTTTTCATTTTTCTTCCCTATTTTGCTTGAGCCATAACTTTTTTTTATATTAGTTGTAGCTGTATGAGGGCTTATTTTTTGCGGGACAAGTTGTACCTTCTAATGATACCATTAATTATGGCATAAAATGTAGTGAGAAGCGTAAACAAATTCCAAATGGGGTGGAATTGGAAAAAAATATGCAATTCCTCCACCGTTTTACTGTTTTAGTTCCCACAGCGTTTTGTTTGCGGCAAAACCCATGCCCTTCATTCTTTGGGTCAGTACGATTACAACGATACGCCATATATATAGGTTTTTTATGTCTAAATAGTGTAAAAATAAATTTAAACTTTGATATAATTTTTTTTTTTTATTTACATCACCCTATTCTGACCCCCATATATTTTTATGCATGTACGGCACTGGTAGCGGATGGGTTAATAACCACCCTCTGTTTTCTATCTTTGAGCCAGTTACTTACCCACATACAGACGTTTTCTCCCAGTCCGAGCATTCTCATTTTACATACTAACCTTTTATGTGGTACAGTGTCAAATGCTTTGGAGAAGTCCAGATACACGACATCCATTGATTCGCCGCTGTCAAGCCTAGAACTTACCTCCTCATAGAAACTGATTAAAGTAGTTTGATATGACCGATCCCTCATAAGGCCATGCTGATATGGCGTTATTTGCTTATTTTCATTGAGGTCCTCCAAGATAGCATCTCTCAGAAAACCTTCAAACAGTTTACCCACAACAGATGTTAAACTTACCGGCCTATAGTTTCCAGGCTCTGTTTTTGGACCCTTTTTGAATATTGGCACCACATTTGCTATGCGCCAATCCTGTGGGACATTCTTATATATCAGAAACTAGCAGAAGGACCCGGCTTCGCTCGGGTATATTTCATCTATTTAATTTAATGATTGTGTATGTCGTTAAAAGATATCGACAATATCCACTAGAACAGTGACATCTACAGTACCCTGCCCCCCCTTAACAGTAACACCCACAGCGCCCTCCCCTTTAACAGTGACCTCCACAGCAGCCGCCCCTTTATTAGTGACCTCCACAGTACCCTGTCTCGTTAACAGTGATTTCCACAATAACTCGCCCCCTTAACAGTGACCTCTACAGAGCTCTGTTCCCTTAAAATGTGACCTCCACAACACCCCGCCCCCCTAAGTGACCTCCACAGCACCCCGCCCCTCTAAGTGACCTCCACAACACCCCGCCCCTCTAAGTGACCTCCACAACACACCGCCCCCCTAAGTGACCTCCGCAGCACCCCGCCCCCTAAGTGACCTCCACAACACCCCGCCCCCCTAAGTGACCTCCACAACACCCCGCCCCCCTAAGTGACCTCCACAGCACCCCGCCCCTTAACGCTGACCGCCATAGCGGACCGTCCCCTTAACTGTGACCTCCACAGTTCCCTGTTCCCTTAATGGAGACCTCCATAGTGCCAGCCCCTTTAACAGTGACCTCCACAGTAGGGCTGAAACGATTACTCGATTAACTCGAGTAACTCGACACAAAAAAATCCTCAATGCAAATTTTTTGCATCAAGGATTCGTTTGTGCCATGTGACTACGGAGCATGAGTAAAGCGCTTGCTATTATCAGTCTCCCGCCGGCCAGCACCGCACTGCACTGTATCCTGCACGTAAGCGCTCACTATGACCTGACGCTGTGTGACGTGCAGAGCGTGAAGAAGACGATGCAATTGCAGAGTGTCGGCGGTGCCCCTACAGGAAAGGTAAGTATTTTGCCTCACTAGCGCTGGGGACTGATAGCTAGAAAGGGAGCCCGATGGCACTGGGGGGGAACCTGATGGCACTGGGGGGGGACCTGATAGCACAGGGGGAGAGAACCTGATGGCACTGGAAAGGAAACCTGATGGCACTGGGGGGGGAACCTGATGGCACTGGGGGGGGAACCTGATGGCACTGGGGGGGAACCTGATGGCACTGGGGGGGAACCTGATGGAACTTGGGGGGACCTGATGGCTCTGGGGGGGTGATCCTGATGGCACTGGGGATGGAGCCTGATGGCATGGGGGAGCAGCCTAATGATGCTTTGAGGATTGATGGCACTGAGGACTGATGATGGCACGGGGGGGGGGGGGGGCAGTGGCGTAGCGTGGGTTGCCAGCACACGGGGGAAGCCAAGTATTGCGCGCCCCCCCCCCCAACCTGGTGCCACACCCCTTTTTACACATAGTGTAGTAGATATCACCTGCAGTCATATGTAACACCACAGATAACACAGTGATAACTCTGTGTACAGATAATGTAGTAGATGGGTGTGAGGCCCCAGATTTCAGAACACGCACAGTGTGAGCCAAATTCTATATCCACCCTCCCATCTCTACAGAACATACAGGGTAATACAGCGCCCCCTACCTCTTACATCCAGTGACGTCTCCTTTGATGTACAAACCGGATTCCAAAAAAGTTGGGACACTAAACAAATTGTGAATAAAAACTGAATGCAATGATGTGGAGATGGCAAATGTCAATATTTTATTTGTAATAGAACGTAGATGACAGATCAAACGTTTAATCTGAGTAAATGTATGATTTTAAAGGAAAAATAAGTTGATTCCAATTTTCACGGTGTCAACAAATCCCAAAAAAGTTGGGACAAGTAGCAATAAGAGGCTGGGAAAAGTAAATTTGAGCATAACGAAGAGCTGGAAGACCAATTAACACTAATTAGGTCAATTGGCAACATGATTGGGTATAATAAGAGCTTCTCAGAGTGGCAGTGTCTCTCAGAATCCAAGATGGGTAGAGGATCACCAATTCCCACAATGTTGCGCAGAAAGATAGTGGAGCAATATCAGAAAGGTGTTACCCAGCGAAAAATTGCAAAGACTTTGCATCTATCATCATCAACTGTGCATAACATCATCCGAAGATTCAGAGAATCTGGAACAATCTCTGTGCGTAAGGGTCAAGGCCATAAAACCATACTGGATGCCCGTGATCTCCGGGCCCTTAAACGACACTGCACCACAAACAGGAATGCTACTGTAAAGGAAATCCCAGAATGGGCTCAGGAATACTTCCAGAAACCATTGTCAGTGAACACAATCCACCGTGCCATCCGCCGTTGCCAGCTGAAACTCTACAGTGCAAAGAAGAAGCCATTTCTAAGCAAGATCCACAAGCTCAGGCGTTTTCACTGGGCCAGGGATCATTTAAAATGGAGTGTGGCAAAATGGAAGACTGTTCTGTGGTCAGACGAGTCACGATTCAAAGTTCTTTTTGGAAATCTGGGACGCCATGTCATCCGGACCAAAGAGGACAAGGACAACCCAAGTTGTTATCAACGCTCAGTTCAGAAGCCTGCATCTCTGATGGTATGGGGTTGCATGAGTGCGTGTGGCATGGGCAGCTTGCATGTCTGGAAAGGCACCATCAATGCAGAAAAATATATTCAGGTTCTAGAACAACATATGCTCCCATCCAGACGTCATCTCTTTCAGGGAAGACCCTGCATTTTTCAACAAGATAATGCCAGACCACATTCTGCATCAATCACAACATCATGGCTGCGTAGGAGAAGGATCCGGGTACTGAAATGGCCAGTCTGCAGTCCAGATCTTTCACCTATAGAGAACATTTGGCGCATCATAAAGAGGAAGGTGCAACAAAGAAGGCCCAAGACGATTGAACAGTTAGAGGCCTGTATTAGACAAGAATGGGAGAGCATTCCTATTTCTAAACTTGAGAAACTGGCCTCCTCAGTCCCCAGACGTCTGTTGAGTGTTGTAAGAAGAAGGGGAGATGCCACACAGTGGTGAAAAAAAATGGCCTTGTCCCAACTTTTTGGGGATTTGTTGACACCATGAAATTCTGATTCAACATATTTTTCCCTTAAAATGGTACATTTCTCAGTTTAAACTTTTGTTCCGTGATTTATGTTCTATTCTGAATAAAATATTAGAAGTTGGCACCTCCACATCATTGCATTCAGTTTTTATTCACAATTTGTATAGTGTCCCAACTTTTTTGGAATCCGGTTTGTAGATGTTCTCTTTCCTCATCTTCTAATTTCAGACCTTCAGACCACCATTTTTCAGCCATTTCTCGTGTCTGCAGTTTGACAAAAAAAAAATCGTAGTTTACTACTTTTCCATCATCCTCCCATCTTCTGGACAAATCATCCTACCGCCCCCAATACTGTTCCGCTGTGCTCCCCAATATTATACTGCAGAAACAGATTAACCCCCTGATAATAGTAGTACCATGCAGATAGTGCCCTTCAATAATTATTGGCACACAGTGCCCTAAAATAACTGCGCCCAGCAAATAGTGCCCCTGACACTAATAGTGTAAACATAACGTCCCCCAAAAATAATTGTGGTAAGCTGATACTGTGCCAAGGTGCCCCCACAGTAATAGTGCTTCCAAAAGTCCCACCAATAGGAATAATTCTCTGCTAGAGCACACATGGTAGTAATAGTGCCCCCAACATGTCCCCACTGTGCCCCAGAAGTAATAATGCTCCCATAGTGCCCATACTAGTAATCATTTTCTCCCTAGACCCCCAGTATTAATAAAGCCCATCATAATGTCCCCCAGTAGTAATAATTCTCCTTATAATGTGACAGTGCAAAAAATACCCCCTTTTAATGCCCCCAGTTGAGCTAATGTCCCCATAGTGCCCCCATAATGTGCCAGTATAAAATACCCCTACTACATAGTGCCCCCAGTAAATGCCCCCATAGTGCTCCCCCCCCTTTCCTCCTAGTGCCCCCCATAATGTACCAGTATAAAATGACCCATATATAGTGCCCCCGTAGATGCCCCCCATAGTATTCCTCTCCCCCTTCTCCATAGAACCCACCATAATGTGTCCCTATACAGAGCACCCCATATAAAATACTCCTTTTTTGTGGCCTCAGTAGATGCCCCCAATAATGTGCCACCCAGTAATGTGCCAGTAAAAAGTACCCCTAATAATGTGCCAATAAGAAGTGTCCCCCAACAATGAGCCAGTAAGTGCCCCCATTGATGCCCCCCAATCATGTGCCAGTGAGAAGTGCCTACCATAGATGGTCCCCCAGTCATGTGCCAGTAGCCAGTATTGTACCATATAAAAAATAAACACTTATACTTACCTCCATGGCAGCGATGTGATACAGGCCTCTTCCGGCCTGTGTCCCGCGCTGTACGGCTCAGACGGCGTGATGACGTAATTGCGCTGCCTGCAATGGCCTCTGATAGGCTGCAGGCCTAGTGCCTGCAGCCTATCAGAGGAACGGGGAAGGGAGACGCCTCTACCCTGCCTCGCAGCACATCCATCTGTATCGCTGTCCTGAGAATGGCGATACAGATTACTATGGAGATGTGCGCTTCCACAATGCCGCCGCCCCCACTTGTGAGCGGGGCTGCTGGCGCCCCTTAAAATTTTGTGCCCGGGGCAAAGTTCCACCCCTCCCCCCACGCTACGCCACCTGGGGGGTATGAGTTTTTATAAAAGAAAACGTTATTTTAATTAGTTTTTTCTTATTTGAGTACTTGATTAATCGGAGTATTCGGTAGAATATTTGATTACAAAAAACATCGATAGCTGAAGCCCTACTCCACAGCATCCCGCCCCTTCATTAGTGACCTCCACAGTATCTCCTTAACAGTGATTTCCACAACACCCCTTCCCCTAACAGTGGCCTCTACAGCAATCTGCCCCTTAACACTGACCTCCACAGCAGCCTGCCTCTAGGTTGGCCAGAGGTCCGGTTTTAGGCTGGACAGTCCGGCTGTCAGACTTCAGGTCCTGGACGGACACAAGGATGTTCTTTTGAACAGCTCACTCTCAGACAGCAGCACTGTGCTGTCTGATTATGAGCTGCAGGGAGAAAGTCATCCTCCCTCGATCCCCTGCAGCTGACAGAAGTTGATTTTTACCTTCATTTTTCAATCCCCGTCGGCTGCGAAGTGGGTGGGGGCGTGACTTAGTGGGACCTGGGGCCGGAGTTTTAAGTCTGTCTTTTGAGGGTGGCCTGTATGGCCACCCTACCTGACCGCTGAAATGTCACCTACACAGCACTCCGCTCCCTTAACAGTGTCATCCACAGTGCCCTGCCCCTTTTAAAGCTGACCTGCAGCAGTGAAGAAAAATTGCCGGGTTATTATGGAAACCTGGTGTAAAAGTGTGTGTATGTGGAGACTAAGGACCTGCAAGCTTCTATTGGCTGATAAGGGACATGTGTATGGCAGTTGGGATATGAAGAGAAAGACCTGCAGTCTTCTATTGGCTAAGGTAGGTTGAAGAGGGGATTTTTGTCTCTTGGAAAATGGAGATTTATGTATATCTCCGTTTTCCATCCCTTCTATTCTATTCCTAGCAAGTTGCCTTTGTTTCCCATACAACCCGATTATCCTGTGTAAAATTACACCTCTTCCAGTCCTTCATATATCCCAGGAGCAACACACAACCCTCGCAGATACTTATATATAAAAATAGTTTACTGATAACATGGAGATGACAAAGCAATAGACATTATACATAGAGATACAGATAACACAATACATAGAGGACACCACCACACACAGCCACCTCCGTTCCTGTCCACCCTGGATGCTAAGCAAATGCGGCTAATAATGTGTATGTATATACAGTATATCCAGAGTCCACCAATATACGGTCTACTGGATCTACTCTACACCTCCAGTACCTGACCATTAGTACATGTACATATAGAGACTCATGCATAAACAGCATATAATCTAACTGGTAATACAATTGCAGACTGCTAATATCTATATGTACACATATAAAGTCTACTGGGATATTATACCTATATACATACCCACATACGCACACATATAACTTAGCCTGCTCCTGCATCCATCGGTGTCCAGGAAGAGAAGCCCCCGCCTCACTCCCAACTTTCACCTATATCTTGTTATGTCCCAGCCCCCCACCATAGACTCCACCCTGTGACCACCCAAATATCTCCCCCCATCTCTTGGTCAAGAGGATGTTGTTGAACTGCCTAGGATATGCTAACAAGGGACACAATGCTACTGGCCTTACTGAATGGGTGAATACCACAGGGTCCAATTATTAGGCATATTTGTGTGGTCATCAGGATGAGGTTCTGGCTGAAAGCCATATTTCCCTTAACAGGATCCCCCTGTTGTCGGTATACCGACACACTATGTTGGAAGCCTGGTCTGTGTGTGGAGGTGTTTACAATAAGAACAAACACAATACATTATAAGCTCATTTATGTTGCATCTTTGGCCAATCGGTTGATTCATCTTCTTGTGTATGGATGGTTCTGATGTTCATCTGGGATTTCATCTGGGATCATCTGGTGGCTTCATGATGGGTACAGATGTCTGGTCATCTTCTTAGATCAAGGGCAATCATTGTGTCTCTAGGCATTTCTCCACCTGGAATCATATTAAACAGTCTGCTCCTCAGGGGAGCTCACCTCAACAGCTGCAGTTCTGAAAATCCATCAGGAGATATCATGGCCTCCCCCTGTTGACCGTATCTGTAGATAACACTTGGCACTCTTAGTAGGTACATTACAAATTGAGGCTATATATCACAACCCAGTGGGAGCTCCCACTTGCAACGGCTGAGCCCAAGTTCCGCGTCCGACTGGACAGTCGCAATTTATACAAAGCGCCTCTGCAGATCACTGTGGGGTCATCCCACTCCCTCGCAGAATCCCCAATAGGGAGAGCTATGCCCCACAACCTACTGGCTGCGCCGCGGACTTTGTGGGCTAGCACCCAAATTACACGGCATGTATCCATGGTAGTTAGTTACTACCGTTAATGGGCCCAGTCAGTTTTGGCCTGACTGAACGCCTACTTATAAGTGCCAGTGACAGACAGGGAGATAAATTGCCATTTCTCCATACTCTTTAGTGACCCAATTCAGAAGCTGACAGTACAGGGTTTACTTGAGTAAGACACACTGGAGATATGCAACGACATGCCCTTATGATGACACTCTGAGCCAAGTTAAGGGAGCAACAGACCTTGGCACGAAAAATTCGTTTTTTATTTTTTTATTTTAAGGTACCTGCCCAACATGAAAAGAGCACTTCCAGACTGAACTGTCCTATTATGCAAGAAGTTATCCTTTATGAACCAACAGTATTGCCAATTGATGCAAGCAAAAGAGCTCATCTAAGATCCATTGTCTCCTCATGGTTGAGGGACAATACCATCTGTTTGTGAGCTGTATGGCCTTAAATTCCTAACAGCTCCCCCAACAGACACCTGGGTGTAGAGATTAAAGACAAGAACTCTATCACATTTGCATTACACACTGAGGACAAACAAACAAAAGGTTCTGCAACAGTAAACCTAACCCCCCTCCCTGTGTTGGTGACCATGCACTGGGGCTATTATAGGTTTACATTGATTGCCTGCTCTGGCCAGTATATGGGGGATCCCTGAGTTACATATTATGGCCAGATCTTTAGGGATCCCCACCACAAATCTATTATAACAGATTCCCAGTCGGGATATCTGTTGTAATGGTGTCTTTTTGCAGCCCTGTTTCATGTGTATCCTGTTGGCTCACAAATGAAACAAGTCTCTGTCTCTGCAATTGTATGTGTGGTTGAAAGCCACCCCGCCTTACATCTCTGTGCGGACAGAGTCGTTTTATGTGTCCAGATTGCAGACAATGGAAACACTGTATATTCTCCCACTTTCTTCTTTGAAGAGCACTAGAATACACAGATATTTTGTTAGCTGCCATCCCCTTTAACTTGCAGCCATCTTGCATTTTTTTATTAAATGCTACCTTCTTCCTGATTGTTATAGATTTGTGACTCTTTAGCAAATCCTGCCTGACCTGCTCTATTACCATTGCTGCTTCAATCAGTGATGTCTCCTTAGCTGCAGTTATACGAATTGTGGTATCAAGATATGGAAACTTCTCCACAAACATACGTATCACGCCTTGTGGGGCTCCTACACCATGATCCTTTGTCACCTTCCTATAAATAGCTTCAAACCTTCCACAAAGCGACAAGGGCTCATCATGGATGGTAGGCCTGAAGTTACTTAGGACCTCTGGGCTGACGTCCGTATGCCCTGTTACCAATCTCATGAGGATGGAAAGCCTGTCTTCCTCATCATGAAATAGGCCATTCCTGGAGGCAATTTTTTCTATGACCTCATATCTTTGAAAAAGATGTGTAGGCAACCAAAGCTTGAAAAGTTCCATGCGATATTCTGGAGGGACAGAAAATTTCTGGCAATGTCCCTCAAAAGTATCACAGGAAGTGAAAGGATCTGCGTCTGGATCATATGTAGGAATCAGTTTACATATCTTTAGCAGAAATTGCATCCTCTCCATGTTATGGAAAGAATGCAATTCTGCCGCATTGCTGTGACCCGTCTGTGAGATGGACGTGGTCTGTCCCATGCCACCTCCTAATCCTCGAATGGTGTCACCAGCAGCGCTTTGTACAGCTATTGGAGTGGTATCAGTCTGATTGGAGGCAGCCATAGGAGCGCTCTCACTCTCATCTGTCCCCCTGTTTGCACTCAAAACACAAATTTGCTTTGAGTGCAAATCTTTTTGATGTGAGAGCTCAGTTATTGTCTTCTGCATATTACTAATTGTCTCATCCTCTTTGTTAACTCGGCCCTCAGATCAGCAGTTATCACCTCTGTAGAGGCTGCTTTTTCCTTATAGCCCGTTATCTCCATATACAGCTGTATAAAAACGTTATCAACATCTGTATAGTATTTTTCTTTCTCAGCTGAGACTGCAGCAGGCAGATCTGACTGACTTTTCTTTGTGTTGTGTTTCTAGACTAGAAACCTGTTTAACCGCTTCTGCACAACAACAACAATGCAAATTTGCAGGGGCCTTTGTCTCTTCAAAGGATTCCACCTTCTCCAGCTTGCTAATGGCATCATCAAATATGCACATCAGCTTAGCGAGCATGTGAAGCCGCTTGGACGTTTGTTTGAGCACACCACGCTTAGCAATGTGCAATTTGTCATAGGAATCAGCTTGATCTACCAGAGATTCCCATAACATTTGCACAGATTCATTTGATCTAGGCAATACAGGGTTAAACGTACTGTATCTACTTAACTTTTCAAAAGTCCCATGTCCTGCTTTGTCACTCATGGTTATCCCTGCGATCTGTGTGTTACTCCTGAAAGCCTCTTTTACCAACCAGCAGATTCTACTGAAGGACTGGAGAAAAAAAAAAAAACAACAAAAACAAGTACCTCACAGGTTAAAATGGGAAACGGTCAGTAACCTAGGAACGTCACTTAAATAGGTTCTCTGTAATGAATTGAACTCACACTAGGACTCAATGAAACTGTGTTACCTGTCCGAATCTCCCAGGTCTAAAAACCTAATTCACAGTATAACAGCAATTTCAACAGTATATCCTAACAGAGATCAATTAAAACATTTGGGCCTAGCTCGCCATTGAAGAGGGGATTTTTGTCTCTTGGAAAATGGAGATTTATGTCTATCTCCGTTTTCCATCCCTTCTATTCTATTCCTAGCAAATTGCCTTAGTTTCCCATACAACCCGATTATCCTGTGTAAAATTACACCTCTTCCAGTCCTTCATATATCTCAGGAGCAACACACAACCCTCGCAGATACTTATATATAAAAATAGTTTACTGATAACATGGAGATGACAAAGCAATGGACAATATACATAGAGATACAGATAACACAATACATAGGGGACACCACCACACACAGCCACCTCCGTTCCTGTCCACCCTGGATGCTAAGCAAATGCGGCTAATAATGTGTATGTATATACAGTATATCCAGAGTCCACCAATATACAGTCTACTGGATCTACTCTACACCTCCAGTACCTGACCATTAGTACATGTACATATAGAGACTCATGCATAAACAGCATATAATCTAACTGGTAATACAATTGCAGACTGCTAATATCTATATGTACACATATAAAGTCTACTGGGATATTATACTTATATACATACCCACATACGCACACATATAACTTAGCCTGCTCCTGCATCCATCGGTGTCCAGGAAGAGAAGCCCCCACCTGACTCCCAACTTTCACCTATATCTTGTTATGTCCCAGCCCCCCACCATAGACTCCACCCTGTGACCACCCAAATATCTCCCCCCATCTCTTGGTCAAGAGGATGTTGTTCAACTGCCTAGGATATGCTAACAAGGGACACAATGCTACTGGCCATACTGAATGGGTGAATACCACAGGGTCCAATTATTAGGCATATTTGTGTGGTCATCAGGATGAGGTTCTGGCTGAAAGCCATATTTCCCTTAACATAGGTCATGTGATGTTCCATATTTGCATTTTTTGGGAATATCTCAGGAACGGTACATGCTAGAGAGCTGTGACCTCCACAAGATTTCTTTCCAGGTAGCAAGGGATGTGTATACCAAGTTTCGTTGAAATCGATGATTGCTTTTTTGAGTGATAGCGGAAAATACATTCATACATACATACACATAAACGTCCTTCTTTGTATATATAGATAAGGGTCTGGCTATGACATTACTTAATTCTCTTAGGATATGGGGGTGTATGCCATCTGGTTCCGGCAATTTGTCTATTTTAATCTTTTTAAGATGCCGCTGTACTTCTTCCTGGATCAGACAGGGCACTTTTAATGGGGAATATACTTTTACATTCTGCATTTCATCTGACAGTTTATCTTCTTCAGTGAATACAGTGGAGAAAAAAATATTTAATAGCTTACTAATATTTAATACCTAATCGCTTTCTGCCCCCCCTCCTTCCCTCATTACTCTGTAAAGGGCCGACACCTTCAGATTTATACTTTTTACCATTTATATAATTGAAGAACATTTTATGGTTAGTTTTACTCTCTTTGGCAATGAATCTCTCTGTCTCTAGTTTGGCTGCTTTTATTTGTCTTTTATATATTCTATTTTTCTTTATAGTTTTTCAATGCTTCCTCGCTACCCTCCTGTTTTTAGTTATTTTAAATGCAGGGGCAGGGATTCTACTCAAATCTATTTCTGGTGAAAAAGCCAAATGGGAGTCACAGGACAATAATAAATCTAAAAAAATTTAACTGGATCAGATACAGAAAATTCAAGATGGAAACAATAAGATCAGCAATTTCAATGATACACGAGGAGGCAATGATGGTGACATTAGATTTGATAGATGAGTACTGTCATATCCCAATTCCCAGATTTTGCAATGAAAAACAAGGGAAGGATATTACTCTAGCAATTTACATGCCTGTCCTTTTGGGATTTCATCCTCCCCGATGGTCTTCACAAAGGTGATGTCAGATCTGATTGCGTTCTGTTATGATAAGTCCATAGTTAGATGACCTATTGATTTTAGAGAATGCCAAACAGGACTTTTACAGGCAGTTACTGTTTGTATTGAAGACGCTACAGAAGTTGGGTTGGATGATCAACTTCCAAAAGTCATCACTGACCCTTCTACAAGGAAGGAACCAGAAGATTGTCACATCTATTCTTCCTGTTCCTGCCTGGTTGGAGGAGGGTCTCATCAGCGTAGAGCTGCCGTGGAGGACTCATGAAAAGAAAATTACCATTAACAGTAACTGTCATCCAGTTGTTCATTTAAGTGTCTCTCTCCATCCACAGGAGTACACAATAGTGAAGAAGACATTGGGGGACTGTGTGACTCCCATCATCCATCTCCAGGAATCAGGAGGGCGGAGCAGGACCCCTCCCCCCATCACAGACCCTCACCCCCTGATACATGAGCAGAAAATCCTAGAACTCACCCACCAGATGTTGGAGCTGCTGATTGGAGAGGTGACACTGCTGGGAATGCTGGGAAATTCTCCAGTAACAGCACTGGAGGGGTCTGGGTGATGACGGTGTCATTGTTTTGTCAGGTTCCTGTAAGGTGTCTGGATGTCACTGTCTATTTCTCCAAGGAGGAGTGGGAGTATATAGAAGGACACAAGGACCTGTACAAGGAGGCCATGATGGAGGAGCACCAGCCTCTTATATCACAGGGTAAGAGCCGTCATGTGCAGTGTATACACATGTGTGCAGTGACATGTAATGGAGGAGCACCAGCCTCTTATATCACAAGGTAAGAGCCGTCATGTGCAGTGTATACACGTGTGTGCAGTGACATGTAATGGAGGAGCACCAGCCTCTTATATCACAAGGTAAGAGCCGTCATGTGCAGTGTATACAGGTGTGTGCAGTGACATGTAATGGAGGAGCACCAGCCTCTTATATCACAAGGTAAGAGCCGTCATGTGCAGTGTATACACGTGTGTGCAGTGACATGTAATGGAGGAGCACCAGCCTCTTATATCACAAGGTAAGACCCGTCATGTGCAGTGTATACACGTGTGTGCAGTGACATGTAATGGAGGAGCACCAGCCTCTTATATCACAGGGTAAGAGCCGTCATGTGCAGTGTATACACGTGTGTGCAGTGACATGTAATGGAGGAGCACCAGCCTCTTATATCACAAGGTAAGAGCCGTCATGTGCAGTGTATACACGTGTGTGCAGTGACATGTAATGGAGGAGCACCAGCCTCTTATATCACAAGGTAAGAGCCGTCATGTGCAGTGTATACACGTGTGTGCAGTGACATGTAATGGAGGAGCTCCAGCCTCTTATATCACAAGGTAAGAGCCGTCATGTGCAGTGTATACACGTGTGTGCAGTGACATACAGGTGTCTGTACTACTTATTGTTAGGGAATATTTTAATGTGAATTTGACCATTTGAGAATAATTAAGTAGGCTAAGTGATAAAAATATTTACAAAGTGTGATTAAATATATAAATATGAAAAGAGACAAATCACATACTGAATAGTAAAGGTAAACAATAATCAATCACTTTGCTGCAGTACAATGAGGGGGGGGGGGGGGGGACTCCTGTCGTAGAATATGGCCAACACCCCATGGTTATAGAAGAGAGAGATAGTAACCTACAACATCCTACCTGGATGATGTTATCGGCAGAGTTCCAGTTATTTGTCTTTGTGCACAAAAGTTTATACCTTTCAGCCCCTCCTCCTAAGGATGTCCAGTGTGCAGTATGTATGTCTCTGAGATAACCACTCAGGAATGCAGTCTTCTCAGCGTAATGGAGGGTCTGTATATGTTATCTAACTATCCCTAACGCACTACATTACAAGGAATATAGAAGGTAATATAATAATAAAAGGGGACAGAACCAATCAGTACTTCATTATGCATGTAAAATACCCTTACAACCCAGGGGAGAACCCTACTTTTTAGATAAACAGGGAGCTCAGAGTCTCCTGCCTCCACACACTGCACTGACAGGAGCTTAGATACACACTGCACTGCCCGGAGCTTAGATACACACTGAGCTCAGGGTTTTCCCATCAGTGCAGCTTTATGAGGGTCTGAGATATGAGGATGAGTTTTACTTTTTCTCGTCCTCATTATAGGGGACATGGGACTCACTGATTAACCTTTATTCCTTCTTTTTTTTTCAGGAGGAATGAAGAAAACCAGCAATACGACCCTTCTCCTGAATGAGCCACCAAGGATGGACAGTAAGGAGATCAGCAGAAGAATATTAGACCTCACCTTGGAGATCATCTCCCTGCTGAGTGGAGAGGTAAACTTTTCTAGATTTCTCTCCTCTTTATTGTATTCTGTAACAAGTCAGACATCGGGAAGGAGAATCCATTATAGGAAGTGATAGGAAGAGTCCAGGGTCCTGGAGAACGGCCTCTAGACCTTCCAAGTGACGGAGAACCTGAAGATCAGCCCCCAGTATGGTGAGTGATGTGTCATGTGACCAGTGACCAATAGTCATGTTGTAGGAGCCATGAGGAGGTAAGTAGGCACGTTGTACCAGGAGGAGAGGGCCGGAGGAGAGCACATGGCCCCTGAAGGGTTTATTCCCTAAGCATCTCTCTCCATCCACAGGAGTACACAATAGTGAAGAAGACATTGGGGGACTGTGTGACTCCCATCATCCATCTCCAGGAGTCAGGAGGGCGGAGCAGGACCCCTCCCCCCATCACAGAGCCTCCCCCTCACCCCCTGATACATGAGCAGAAGATCCTAGAACTCACCCACAAGATGATGGAGCTGCTGACTGGAGAGGTGACACTGCTGGGAATGCTGGGAAATTCTCCAGTAACAGCACTGGAGGGGTCTGGGTGATGACGGTGTCATTGTGTTGTCAGGTTCCTATAAGGTGTCAGGACGTCACTGTCTATTTCTCCATGGAGGAGTGGGAGTATATAGAAGGACACAAGGACCTGTACAAGGAGACCATGATGGAGGAGCACCAGCCTCTTATATCACAGGGTAAGAGCCGTCATGTGCAGTGTATACACGTGTGTGCAGTGATATGTAATAGAGGAGCACCAGCCTCTTATATCACAAGGTAAGAGCCGTCATGTGCAGTGTATACACGTGTGTGCAGTGACATGTAATGGAGGACCAGTTACTACGGAAGGGGGATAGGAGGATCGATCGTCTGTGTTAAAGGGGATATTAGGGATCTACAATCCTGGGGGAACACAGGGGATATTATGAGTATAGGGGGACTCGGGGCAGGAGAAGGTAAGGGTTACCAAGGGTTCAGGGGGTAAGGGTAAATGAGATACAGGGGAAGGTAAGGGTTATAGGGGGATAAGGGGTATGGAGGGAAAGGGTTACTCAGCCATCTTCAGGGGCATTTGGCCTCTCTTCCTTCAGGGAGCAGTTCCCATGTGTCTCTCATTGTAGTGTGGTTCCAAGAGGCCCCACCTCTGTCCTGCTTGGGCTAATATAGCCCAAAAGCAGCCGCCTCCTCCTTCTTCAACAGGAGGGTGATGACATCATCGTGGGCGTGTGACGGAATGCTTGAACTGAAACAAAGGACTTCCTGCCCAAGCTGTAAGCCTCCCCCCCCAGCTGCTACACAATAACATCCCACACTCCCACGTCATAACAGAACCAGGCTGATCTATATATTTATGTGCACATATACACACTACACAACCTGGGGATCATATATATCCACCCAACCCGGAGGCACTTAGGTATATACATCCATATAGATGTTTGGGGCACATCTACATGCATGTACATATACACAATATCATAAATGGGCAGTAATAAGCCCACCTGCATATGGATATATTATACATAGAGATGTATGCTGACAAGGGGGCATACATACATCTCCATGTATACACCCATACCACCTGGACCGGCCCATGCAAAAGGGCCAATATACATGCATATATATAAGGGCATATATACATATATATTTAAATCCAACACTTTCCTCAACAGTCTGTCTCTTCCAAAGGTGCCTTCCTGTAATGTGCTAGGTCTTCCACCCTGGAGCTGTGGACTTCATCTTCCTGCAGTTGGTCAGAATCTAAGGTAGTTGTCAGATGTTCACCTGTCCGTGCTCCAGCAGTGAGCCTGGCCTCTCTGTTGTGGTGCAGCCGGAGTTGTTTAGTTCCTTTAGCAGGGATGCAGAGCCAATCAGGCTCCGTGCCGGTGTCACATCATTCCTGAGGTGGGCCATTTTAACAGTCTGTTGCTGGCAACAGGTGCCTGTGATTGGTCTTCTAAGCCTCACTGGCGTGTGTTGTACTACTGTCTAGATGCCTGGCATTCTGATTTTTAGATTGTCCCTGACCTTGCTTCTGATTGCTGAATATTTCCTCTGAGGTTATCTGCTGGCTCTGACCACATCTGGTATTTGACTCTGTGTTTGTATCTTGTTTTTGCTGTGACGTATCTCTCTGGTTTGGACTGATTTTAACTTCCTTTTGGATTCGGATCCAGTCCTTGTTTTGACTGTATGGTTTTGACCTCTTTCTGTCTGACTACTCTTTTACCCCACTAGGTTTAGGCTCCTGCAGTTAGTTAAGTTAGGGACCGTTGCCAAGTTGTGGGCTGCTAGTCAGGGTAGTTCATGCAAGTGGGTAGGTAGGGACAGGGCCGGTGCAAGGATTTTTGCCAACACAAGCAAAGCTACATTTTGGCGCCCCCCCCCCCCTCCCCGCAGCTCACCTGGCCCTGGTTCCGTCTGCATCAGCTGGCTCCTCCTCTGTGTTGTCCTGGTATCTTCGATCTGCTTCAGATAATCACTGGTTTGAGGACCGTATTTTTCACCCTATAAGAGGCACCGGCCCATCAGACGCACCTAGGTTTTAGAGAAGGATAATAAGAAAAAAAAAATTTCCATTACACCTCAGGTCAGACCAGCAATCAGACCCCCAATGTTAATCAGGCCTCAGATCAGACCCCCATTGCCTCAGATTAGCCTCCCATGTCAGCCATCAGCGCCCCATGTGAGCCATCAGCCCCCATGTCACATTTCTCCCCCTCAAGGCCTCCATGTCACATTTCACCCCCTCAATGTCACATTTCTCACCCCTCCATGTCACATTTCTCCCCCTCCATGTCAAATCACCTATGTCACATCAGCCCTCAAATTTCTCCCCCTCCATCCATGTTGTCACATTTCTCCCCCTCCATCCATGTTGTCACATTTCTCCCCCTCCATCCATGTTGCCACATTTCTCCCCCCTCCACCCATGTTGCCACATTTCTCCCCCCTCCATCCATGTTGTCACATTTCTCCCCCCTCCATCCATGTTGTCACATTTCTCCCCCCTCCATCCATGTTGTCACATTTCTCCCCCCCTCCATCCATGTTGTCACATTTCTCCCCCTCCATCCATGTTGTCACATTTCTCCCCCTCCATCCATGTTGTCACATTTCTCCCCCCTCCATCCATGTTGCCACATTTCTCCCCCCTCCATCCATGTTGTCACATCTCTCTCCCCTCCATCCATGTTGTCACATTTCTCCCCCTCCATCCATGTTGTCACATTTCTCCCTCCTCCATCCATGTTGTCACATTTCTCCCCCCTCCATCCATGTTGTCACATTTCTCCCCCTCCATCCATGTTGTCACATTTCTCCCCCTCCATCCATGTTGTCACATTTCTCCCCCTCCATCCATGTTGTCACATTTCTCCCCCTCCATCCATGTTGTCACATTTCTCCCCCTCCATCCATGTTGTCGCATTTCTCCCCCTCCATCCATGTTGTCGCATTTCTCCCCCTCCATCATTTCCTTTTCACCCCCCCCCCCATGCCACATACATTTCTACCTGCGGACAGACTACTCAGAGACATTTGTCCACACAGTTACCACCAACAGCTCCGCCTCCAGTCTCCACACTTCTCTGCGCCCTCAAGCAGTTGCCTGCCCTATTCTAGAGCCGGCCCTGGGTAGGGATAGCGGTGCGGGTGGCGTGCAGAGCTGAACTGTGTGTTGCTATTTAGCCACAGTTTTGTAACGCCCTTATGGTCCTTACTGTCCATCCTGTCTCAGACCTGCAGTCACTCAGTGGCGCCGCCTGTGCTTCTACTGCACCAACATCTCTGCGGCCTGACTCCTTTAACAGCATGTGCACAGTAGACCAAAAATCCTCTCCAGCTCCCGAGCAGCTGTAGATTTTCTGCCAGACAGAACCTCAGAAGATGCTCCAGACTTATTACCTCTTAATAATTCGGGCGCATCGTACACCAGCGGGGTTCACTATTTAGACTGGTGTAAGAAGCGTCAATCTTAATACACTCTGTCTATGACACTCCACACCCAATAGAGCAAAAACAGCCCCTTTTATAAACTCCTCACACGAATAGTGTAGGTCCGTTATGTGCTGTCACGTTCCAAATATTGTGACTCCTTCCCCTGCACAAGCGCCATCAGTGCCCTTCACAGTGAAGAAACATTATGGCGTCAGGGATCTCATGGAGGTAAGATGTTGATCGCATTTGCATGACTGAAGCGATAAGATGTGATTAAGCTACCACAGGAGAGATAACAGAGACAGGGGCAGAGTGGTGTCTCATTAGGGAGGGAGACAGGCTTCCTGGTCAGACAAATGGGTGGCAGGCATCTCCTAACCAAAATCTAAGTCAAGGTGGGTAGAAAGCGTAACCTGGTAATACAATGATTGTGCCTTTAATTTTTCTGAAAGTATACAGGACGGATGTTGTTTTGTTTTTTTCTTAAAAATAATGGCAGCTTCGCATCCTCCATCAATAAATCATTTGCCTGAAGGCAGTGAAATCCACTAAGTGGTGTGGCAGCAGCTGCACCACCAGCAGCTTGGCCAGGTGGATGTTCAGTTTGCACACATGCGGATCACTGGGCACATACGGTTGTTACCCTCTCACACTTTCTGTTATGGATGACTGACGATGAAGCAGCGAACAGGAAGGAGCAGTTGTTTGAGCAGGAGAAGCAATAGTCGATGATGTTTTTGATGATGACAACAACACTGTACTGCTTGTGGATGTGGCCTGGCTACTAGAATGATGACTGGGAGAAGGTGGACTGTCTTGCTCACATTGGTGGCCAGTGTTCTTGCCACATCTTATTTAAGGCCTGCTGAGCTTGCTCACTGCAATGGTTTTGGTAGCTGGCACCAATGTTTAGAAAAATTCCCACACTGGAGATGGCCATGCAGAGTCACCACCATCCAAGCTTGACCTAGGTCTGACAGCTGTTAAGACAGCACCAACAACTGCAGGTACATCACCTTCTTCCGCTATATTTTGTAGAAACAAATGGTCATTTGGACAGTCTACTACAATAGATGGTAATTGTGACGCAGGAATATAAGTCAGGTGGTACATTTAAAAAATAAAAATAAATTGTGCAATTGGAAAGAGACTGCAGCATAACTGTGACACAGAAAAACATCACATACACTAGGCTGACCGAGGAATGGAATCTTTGTAAATCAATTTTGTAATTTTTTTAAAGAAAAACTACAATGTCTGCCATCACTGTGCAGAAACATTCCCACAAAGCAGTTACCCAGACAGAGCTATCACCAGCAACGCTAACATTTCTGACACCAGCTTGCCCTACTTCTGACAGTTTTTGAACCTGTACCCACAGCAGCGGCATTGCCTTCTCCCGAGCATCAGTTTTGTAGTAAAAAGTTTGTGATTGGACGTAGTAAACTACAATATAATAGTTACACAGAATGTAATGTCCGGTACACTAGTCTGTGATGAATTGAATTTTTGTAATAACATTTTGAAAAACTTTTAAAACAGTGAAGCCAAACACAGTTGGTCCACTTTTATTTTTTGTAATAAAATTTTCAACAATTTCTTTTTAAAAAAAATGCCAAGTTGGAGACAGTCTGCAGCAAAAATAAATGCTGAAACTTGAAGAATCTGTGCAACAGCTTTCTGGAAAAAATATGTATTTGGACAATGTCCAGTGCAATGATGTTAACAAAAAAATCAGCAGCCAGTACATGGCTCCTGCACACCAGAAAAAAGGCATACTACAACAAAGCTAGCACAGGATTGCCCATGGCTGGAGGCAAAGCAACACACAGAACCCTATATGACCCTTTTACTGTCACCAGCTAAAAACTCTCTCTATAAATGAATGAAATCAATCCATCTAAGTAAATGTCTAAATGATTTCCCATCAGACCCTGAACTCGCTGATAACTTTCTTTTTACGAGTTGCTGAGAGGTCCTGCCTCATCAATGTCCAAGCTCAGAATAGTTTCCTTGTTTGTGATCATAGTACCTATGACCTGTCCATATCGTTCTTTCTGATTGGCTGAGGCTGACTGCAAGGCATTATGGGAGAGCCCCCCAGGGCAGGGACTCTCGCAGGGTCTTGTGATCCTCTCTATTAATTGATCCTCTCTATTAATCACCCCTGCTCTGCTGTGCTCACAACTGTACTGTGAAATGTAAAATGTTGGATGCCATTTTGAGCAATTTTATGAATCAAATTTGTAGAAGATGAATTTGTAGATTACCAAATTCATTCACAAAGTCTCACACTAACGGGTGTTGCCCGCCGAGAGCATATCACTCCCTCTCTTAATGCCTTGCACTGGCTCCCCGTCCAACAACGGGTGATGTTCAAGATTGGATGCTTCATGCATAGGGTATTCCATGGTGTGGGGCCCTTGTACCTGCAACGTAAATTTGCTAGTAAATTGGTCTCTGGAATAGGTGCCTTATCTTCTAGGCCTTTGCGGCCCATGGTAAAGTGTCATGCCTTCTTCTTTTTCCTCCTTTGTTGAATCAGCCAGCTAAGCGCATCGAGGCCCTAAGGGTAAGACTGCGTGTACACAAGACAATACATCATCATCATCATCATCATCATCATCATCATGAAATTTGCCTACACGGAGGCAATACATTTTAATGCATTACAGAGACAGCATTAAAACTGAAGTGTTCCAACGAATCGACTTTGGATCTCTGATTCAAAGCTTGATTCACTCAACTCTAATTATCAGGAAGCTCCGATGTCATATGTGATTATTGTACAGACACAGACGTCTCAGTGATGGCCACCTGCACTCACAGGACACTTCATTAGCTCCACCTTCTTAATTCTTGATAGGACCCTTGTTCCCCTTAGAACATCCTGAATTCTTAGTGTAATGGACCCAACAAGGTGCTGGAAACCTTTTATTACAGGTTCTGATTGATGACCTCACTCTGTCTATTCCACTGCATCCTACAGATGTCTATAAACCTGAGGTCTGGTGACTGTGCAGCCCCTAGGTCATACAGACCACATTGTCATGTCCGTGAATTCAGCCTGAGACGTGCGCTTTACAGAACGTCATGACATATCATCTTGTTAAATGTAGACTGTGGCCATGATTAAATTGTTGATAACAATGTTAAAGAGGATCTCCCAAGATTTCACAATACAAACTGCTTGTAGTATTAAACAGATCTCTTAGACCTGATGAGGCCGGTGTACTTATTTTGAAATTCCATTTCAGAATGTGAATATTAAAGTGAGAAAGTAAGATCGCTCATGAGTCCTATATTCACAAGCTGTACTCAGTCTCTTCCCACTGTTGCTCCTGATATCTCACACATGCGCAGTGCAGGCTGCAGTCCTCATAGCTGTGTAGTAAAGAAAAGCAGCAGATGCAATTAGAAGCTGTAATCTTACACTGAATCTCCTGCTGGAAGACGGACACATTCTCACTAAAGAGCCAGGGAGTCTGAAGCTTGTTCTGAGCATTGTGAGATTTCGGCAGCAGCAGACGAGGAGGTACACTTAAAAGAGCTTGTGAATTAAGCTTTAGGTGGGTATTATGACATGGATTCTTCTAGTGAGGACATCAGTATCATCAGGTCTAAGATCTATTTATAATCATTACAGTTTGTGTTGAGGAACGTGGTGATGGATGCTTGTCTGTCATATGACAAAGTGCGAGGCTGGTGTCCAGACATGGTCTGTTCAAATTTACAGTTTTATCAAATCTTGACTTACTGTATATAATAAAAGTTGTGAGCAGGTGTAAACCAAAATCTTCGACTCTATCAGGACATCAGAAAATGTTATAGAAAGCCTTATAAGATGGAATAACAAATGCAGTTTTTGGGGCATTTTTTTAAGCCACAATGAGTGAAATGAATGGATTTTACCGCTCCTTCCTGCTGGATCCACTTCCAGCCTAACAGGAACTTTATAAGTTTGTCTGCTTAACAGTTTGGTAAAATATAAAACCGCAAATTTCAATTTTTATATTAACAGAAATTCCCAGTAAGAGTTCTGAGGAAAACTTCATGTTAAGAAATTATAAAGTAGAAGATGAAGATATAATGCAGCGCTCTTCAGGAGAAAACCTAAATGTTTATCCCGGACTTCACAGTACAGAATTATCATATAATGGCAAACCTTTTCCTGAACAATCGCACGTTGTTATCACAGGTACAGCTCAGAAAGGTGGTAAAAGACTTCAGTGTGGTAAACAGTTCACAAAAAGCTTGGACCTTTCTACACAAAAAAGAACTCACACAGAGGAGAAGCCATACTCCTGTTCAGAATGTGGGAAGTGCTTTACATATAAATCTAATTTTATTATTCATGAGAGAATTCACACAGGAGAGAAACCATATCCATGTTCATACTGTGTGAAATGTTTTATACAGAAATCAGATCTTGTTAAACATGAGAGACGTCACACAGGAGAGAAGCTGCTTTCATGTTCAGAATGTGGAAATACATTTATACAAAAATCAGATCTTGTTAACCATGAGAGAATTCACACAGGAGAGAAACCATATTCATGTTCAGAATGTGGGAAATGTTTTACACAGAAATCACATCTTATTACACATGAGAGAAGTCACACAGGAGAGAAGCCATATTCATGTTCAGAATGTGGGAAATGTTTTACACAGAAATCTCATCTTATTACACATCAGAGAAGTCACACAGGAGAAAGGTCATATTCATGTTCAGAGTGTGGAAAATGTTTTACACACAAATCAGTCCTTGTTAAACATCATAGATTTCACACAGGAGAGAAGCCATATTCATGTTCAGAATGTGGGAAATGTTTTACACACAAATCAGATCTTGTTAGACATGAGACCAGTCACACAGGAGAGAAGCCATATTTATGTTCAGAATGTGGGAAATGTTTTACACAGAAAGCACATCTTATTACACATGAGAGAAGCCACACAGGAGAGAAGCCATATTCATGTTCAGAATGTGGGAAATGTTTTACACAGAAATCACATCTTGTTACACATCAGAGATTTCACACAGGAGACACACCATATTCGTGTTCAGAATGTGGGAAATGTTTTAAAAATAAATCACATCTTGTTACACACGACAGAAGTCACATAGGAGAGAAGCCGTATTCATGTTCAGAATGTGGGGAATTGTTTTACACAGAAAGCACATCTTATTACACATGAGAGAAAACACACAGGAGAGAAGCCATATTCATGTTCAGAATGTGGGAAATGTTTTACACAGAAATCACATCTTGTTACACATCATAGATTTCACACAGGAGACACACCATATTCGTGTTCAGAATGTGGGGAATTTTTTAGAAGTAAATCATATCTTGTTATTCATGAGAGAATTCACACAAGAGACACACTATATTGATGTTCAGAATGTGGGAAATGTTTTACACAAAAATCAGGTCTCGTTAACCATAAGAAAACTCACAAAGGAGAGAAACCATTTTCACATATTTTAACATATCATCAATTTATTGATGGACCTTAACCACCTCCCGACCGCCTAACGCAGGGATGCATCCTGCGGGTGGCCGGGTTATTCCTCCTTGACGCATCGGCGCGTCATCTCGCGAGACGCGAGATTACGCGCATATTCGGCCCGCACATGCGCAGTGCGGGTCGGCAAAAGTTGCAGAAGGAGTTGGTCATCAGCCTGCCAGCCAATGATCAGCACTGGCAGGTTGGTGACTTTTAAATAAACAAACCAAAAGCCATATAACACATTATATTTATAAATATAATGTGTTAAATGGCTTCTGTGCTCTCTGCTGGGTCCTTTTCGTCGGTTGGTCCAAGCAGAGAGCACAGATCACAGTGAGTACACCAAACACTACATATTTAGCCCCAGATCACACCCCCCCATCACCCCAATTAACCCCTTGATCACCCCTGTCAATCACTAGTGAAAGGGAAAAAAGTGATCAGTGTAAACTCACTTTTTTTTTCCACCAGTATTGACTGTTAGGTTTAGGTTAGTTTAGGCCCCTTTGGTAGGTAGGTAGCTTCAGTTAGCGCCTAGCCCACCGCAGTCACTGATTCGCTGATTAGCGTATCGCTAATCAGCATTGGTACATTTTATAGTATCTGTTAGTGATCAGAACTGATCACAGTCAGATCTATAATAGTATTAGTGTCACCTTAGCTCGCCCTCCACCCAAAACGCAGTGTTTGCCCAATCAGGCCTGATCGGTCGCCCACACGTGCGTTCACCCACGCCCGCCCCACCGCAGTGACAAAATTTTTTATTTTATTTTTATCACTGCACAATCACTACACAAGCGCTGCGGCGATAAAAACATCAGTTTTGATATTTTTTATCAATCGCAGCGGCTTACGGTACTTCGCTAGCCTCCCATTTGTAAGACAGGCTTGCTTTTTTTCTTGGGTAGTCTTAGGGAATACCCCCTAAATTTAGTTGACCAAATGGCAAGTAAGGGGTATTCTTCTGAAGAGGCCTACAGGCTTCTGACCCAGTCGGATGAGGAATGGGAACCCTCATCTGACGAATCCAGCGGGTCAGAATACGAACCTGTAGAAAGCAGTGGCAGTCTGACCCAAAGTTCGGACGATGAGGTTGAGGTCCCTGATACCACCAGGCGTACCCGGCCCCGTGTTGCTAGACCACAGGTTGCGCAGGATCCGCTTCAAGGGCAGCAGAGTGGGGCTGGCGCTGTCGGATTACGTGGTGAGGCATACACCAGCAGCGCAGCCCATCCTGGACCTAGTACCAGCACTGCCCTAGAACATGGTGAAGTGGCGAGCACCAGAAGGGCAGTTGAAGCTGGTACGGCAGCACGTGCAGTAGTTCCCCCGTCGCAGCTACCGCACAGACAGGCCCGTAGAGTCCCTGAGGTGCTGGCAAACCCTGATTGGCAACCCCCATCTTCAGCCGCACCAGTAGTTCCCCCTTTCACCGCCCAGTCTGGAGTTCGGGTTGAGACAGCTCAGATCGGATCGGCACTGGGGTTTTTTGAGCTGTTCTTCACTGCGGAGCTCTTTGACTTAGTTGTGGCAGAAACAAACCGGTATGCCACTCAATTTATAGCCGCCAACCCGGGAAGCTTTTATGCCCAGTCTTTCCGGTGGAAACCCGTCAAAGTTTCCGAACTTAAGACTTTTCTGGGCCTTCTCCTCAACATGGGCCTGACCAAAAAGCATGAATTGCGGTCATATTGGTCCACGAACCCAATTCATCACATGCCCATGTTCTCTGCTGCATTGTCCAGGACACGATTTGAGACCATCCTGCGTTTCCTGCACTTTAGTGATAACAGCACCTCTCATCCCAGAGGCCATCCAGCTTTTGACCGGCTCCACGAAATTCGGCCCCTCATAGACCACTTTAACACCAAATTTGCAGATTTGTATACCCCTGAGCAAAACATCTGGATAGACGAGTCCCTGATACATTTTACTGGGCGCCTTGGCTTCAAACAATACATCCCAAGCAAGCGCGCCTGGTATGGGATCAAATTGTATAAGCTCTGTGAAAGGGCCACAGGCTATACGCACAAATTTTGTGTCTATGAGGGTACAGATCAGACCCTGGAGCTGGTCGGTTGCCCTGACTACCTGGGGAGCAGTGGGAAGACAGTCTGGGACTTGGTGTCACCCTTATTTGGCAAGGGGTACCACCTTTATGTGGACAATTTCTACACAAGTGTGCCCCTCTTCAGGCATTTGTTGCTAGAACAGATTGGCTGCTGTAGCACCGCGCGACCTAGTCGCCGGGGCTTCCCCCAATGGCTCGTTACCACCCGTCTTGCAAGGGGGGAGAGGGCTGCCTTGTGTAACGAAGAACTGCTCGCGGTGAAATGGAGAGACAAGCGTGATGTTTACATGCTCTCCTCCATTCACGCAGACACGACAATCCAAAATGAACGGGCAACCAGTGTCATTGAAAAGCCCCTCTCGGTCCACGACTATAATTTGCTCATGGGAGGGGTGGACTTCAATGACCAGATGTTGGCTCCTTATTTACTCTCCCGCAGGACCAGACGCTGGTATAAGAAGGTGTGTGTATACCTAATTCAATTGGCTATGTACAATAGTTTTGTTCTCTACAGTAAGGCTGGGAGAACAGGATCCTTCCTCAAATTTCAGGAAGAGATCATCGAGAACCTCCTGTATCCAGGAGGTTCCGTGGCCCCAACCACCAGTGTAGTGAGCCGTCTACACGAGCGACATTTCCCCAATGTCGTTGCTGGTACCTCAAACCAAGTGTCACCCCGAAAAAGATGTCGTGTCTGTAGCAGGAGTGGAATAAGGGGTGACACCAGCTATTTCTGTCCTGACCACCCTGCCCTATGCTTAGGGGAGTGTTTCCGGAAGTACCACACACAGGTACACTTAGTATAATGATTGCGTGACACAGGACAAGCACACAGGGGTCTTAGGGCCCTTTCACACAGAGCTGCTGCAAACCTCTCCTTTCACCTGGGACAAAGTGCATAATGTACTTCGCCACATCTCTGGGCGATTTGCGCTTTGCACATTGTCCCATGGGGAAGGAGAGGTTTGACCTCTAAAGGTAAAAAAAAATCACAGGTAAGCAAAAAAGTTAATGTTCCAAAAGTTCAATAAAGTTTATAAAAGTTAATGTACTGTTCAAATGTTATATAAAGTTAATGTTAATAAATTTATTGCGTTGCCTGTTTTTTTTTTTTTTACCTTCTAGGTGGACCAAGCGATCAACCAGCTGCAGCACTGATGTACATTCTGACAGAAGCATTGCGCTGCTGTCAGATTACACAAAGTCGATGTATGCGGCACTGCAAGACGAAATTTCTCCTCTGCAGTAAAAAAGATACGTTTGCCGAGGCTTATGAGCTGAGGGGCGGTGTTCATATGATTTGGCAAACATTTTTTATAAAAAAAATAAAATTCTGGCAATGATTTATTCATCCACATCGATTGATGTGAATGGAGCAATCGGGTTTGCCAGGGCATACGAGCTGAGTGGGTTTGGATGTTGGGCGGAGCTCCTATGTCCTGGCAGACGCCTTTCCCCTCCTTTTTTTTTTGCACATTTTTTGGCAGAGATTTTTTCATCCACATTGATCGA
This sequence comes from Bufo bufo, assembly GCF_905171765.1. NCBI lineage: Eukaryota > Metazoa > Chordata > Amphibia > Anura > Bufonidae > Bufo > Bufo bufo. The sequence goes on along the minus strand of NC_053390.1, from coordinate 16,285,919 downwards.
TGCGAATGAAGAAATCTGTGCCGTTCATTTTTTCTTTCAGCCCAGAGGCTGAACGAAAAAAAAAAATCTCATTACCCGTATGCTCAATATAAGGAGAAAAGCAGAAACTCCTAATGCTGGCCATACATGTAATGATTGCGGAGACCTTCAAATGCCAGGGCAGTACAAACACCCGACAAATGACCCCATTTTGGAAAGAAGACATCCCAAGGTATTCGCTGAGGGGAATATTGAGTCCATGAAAGATTGAACTTTTTGTCACAAGTTAGCGGAAAGGGAGACTTCTTGAGAAAAAAAATAAAAAATAAATTTCTGCTAACTTGTGCCAAAAAAAAATAATCTTCTATGAACTCGCCATGCCCCTCACGGAATACCTTGGGGTGTCTTCTTTCCAAAATGGGGTCACATGTGGGGTATTTATACTGCCCTGGCATTTTAGGGGCCCTAAAGCGTGAGAAGAAGTCTGGAATCCAAATGTCTAAAAATGCCCTCCTAAAAGGTACTCATTGGAATTTGGGACCCTTTACGCACCTAGGCTGCAAAAAAGTGTCACACATGTGGTATCGCCGTACTCAGGAGAAGTAGGGCAATGTTTTTTGGGGTGTCTTTTTACATATACCCATGCTGGGTGAGAGAAATATCTCTGTAAAATGACAACTTTGTATAAAAAAAAATGGGAAAAGTTGTCTTTTACAGAGATATTTATCTCACCCAGCATGGGTATATGTAAAAAGACACCCCAAAACACCTTGCTCTACTTCTCCTGAGTACGGCGATACCACATGTGTGACACTTTTTTGCAGCCTAGGTGCGCAAAGGGGCCCAAATTCCAGTGAGTACTTTTAGGTTTTTACAGGGCATTTTTTACACATTTGGATTCCAAACTACTTCTCATGCTTTAGGGCCCCTAAAATGCCAGGGCAGTATAAATACCCCACAAGTGACCCCATTTTAGAAAGAAGACACCCCAAGGTATACCGTGAGGGGTATGGTGAATTCATGTAAAATTTTATTTTTTTGTCACAAGTTAGTGGAATATGAGACTTTGTAAGAAAAAAAAAAATTCCATTTCCGCTAACTTGTGACAAAAAATAAAAACTTCCATGAACTCACTATGCCCATAAGCGAATACCTTAGGGTGTCTACTTTCCAAAATGGGGTCATTTTGTGGGGTGTTTCTACTGTCTGGGGATTGTAGAACCTCAGGAAACATGACAGGTGCTCAGAAAGTCAAAGTGCGTAAATTAATTTTTTTGCACCATAGTTTGTAAACGCTATAACTTTTACCCAAACCAATAAATATACACTTATTGCATATTTTTTTTTATCAAAGACATGTAGAATAATACATTTAGAGAAAAATTTATATAGAAATGTAGTTTTATTTGAAAAATCTTACAACAGAAAGTGAAAAATGAATTTTTTTTGCAAACATTTCGGTCAATTTTGATTAATATCAAAAAATGTCAGCAGCAATAAAATACCACCAAATGAAAGCTCTATTAGTGAGAAGAAAAGGAGGTAAAAATCATTTGGGTGGTAAGTTGTATGACCGAGCAATAAACCGTGAAAGTAGTGTAGGTCAGAATTGTAAAAAGTGGTCTGGTCATTAAGGGGGTTTAAGCTAGGGGAGCTGAGGTGGTTAAACAGCCAATAAGAATATTTTTATTTTTGGTTACAATTATTCTGGATCTCCCAGATGTCCAAATTAATATTTCTCTGATGTAAACTGTGACTGAGATCCACAAAGGAAAAGTGTTGTGGATATAAGGAAGAGAAGAAGAGCTTTGTTTTCTTCCAGAGCAGTGAAGATGAATTGTCCCCATGAATCTTGCTTCTTATCACTGTATTCACACCTCCACCCACACTGCGGGAGAGTCCTGAGTGACATGGGGAGAAGTAACGATGCTCCAGGGAATTGTTTTAACAGTAATGGACTCTCCAGGCTTTTGGGGAGATAAATCCTTTCTTCTGTCCGGTGGTAGAAAGATGTTTTAGTTAGCACTTGTCCACTCATTGTGCCGCCAATGCTGCAGTCTCTGCTTCGCTCACACAGGCTGCGGGCTCTTCCTCCTATGTCCTGACCAGATTATATTAACCAAATAATATTAAATGCTAATGAACAGAAAAAGAACATATCCAGTCATGGTCCTCAGCCTGTGGGTTTGCAGCAGAGTCTGCTTTTCAATGAGCAGGTATGCACTAAAGTGTCTTTCATGGCACAGAAGAAAAGATGGGTTTTCTAAAAAAAAAAAACAGGAGAACCCTTATAAAGATAAAAGGAAATCTTTTATTTGTGCCAGGAAATGTTGATGAATTATTGGTATTTTGTATGTCTCAGATAAGTACTGGCCGGTAGGTCGCCCGCTCATTTATGCTCTGCTTGTTGAAGATCTAATGCATGTAATAGAATTTCTTCTTTTTAACAACATATTGTATTAGATTTTTCTTCTTTTTAACAACATATTTTATTAGATTTTCTCAATACTATTCCGACACCGGGTGTTAGAAGTAATAAAAGTATAAGAAAAGTATGTAAAATATACAACTGCACAAGAGCAACACAGTTATACAGCTATTTAGTCACAATATAATCAAACTATTTATCTCTGGGGGATTCACAGTTTTCATTTCAGGTTGTATATGTCACGTAGGGATGTGGGAGGGAACACCACACCGACCACAGGACGGAAGGGAAAAGGAACTAGGCCTCAAAGCTAGGGAAAGGAAAACAGACACCACCTATGGAAACCCTAATTCTAGCCCTGACTCCTATCCGTATGAACAGACCTTGAGGGTAGGAATGTTCATACACTGGAACCTAAGACCCTGGAAACCCTGAATCGCCCTAGTCTGGGCTTGAGACGGTCTGTTCCTTCCAATATGAAAGAATCAGCGTCTCCCTGAGGCCTAGTAACAAAAGACAGAGGGGAAACCACAAAATATGAAAGGGAAGTAACACTTAACTTCTGAAGTACCGTATTTTTCGCCCTATAAGGCCCATAAGACGCACCTTGGTTTTTGAGGAGGAAAATAAGAAAAATAATATTTTGAACCAAAAGGTGTGCTTTTGGTGGGTTTTGAACTAATGGTGGTCTGTGGATAACACTATTATGGGGTATCTGTGGATGGCACTGTTATGGGGGCATCTGTGGATGGCATGACACTGCTATGGGAGGGAATCTGTGGATGACACATATATAGCACCTTATGCTATGTGTCATCCACAGATCCCACCCATAACAGTGTCCCTGTATAGTGAATGACCCCCAATACAGGTGGTGGGGGTCGGCATCTAGTTTTGTAATGGCAGCGGGGCCCGGTGCAGTCACTGTATTCGATTACACCGGGCCCCGCTCTCTGTAGTAATCCTATCTAACCTGTAGGCACTGTTAAACTATAGAAATCATGTGCAATCCAGCCTGTAGTACTTACTACAATCTTCCGTAGCAGGCAGGAGGCCGGGCGGCAACATAACTCACTACATCACACGCCTGGGAGGAGTAGGCGTGTGACGTAGTGAGTTACGCTGACGCCCGCCCGGCTTCCTGCCTGCTACGGAAGATTGTAGTAAGTACTACAGGCTGGATTGCACATGATTTCTATAGTTTAACAGTGCCTACAGGTTAGATATGATTACTACAGAGAGCGGGAACTGGTGTAATAGAATACAGTGACTGCACCGGGCCCCGCTGCCATTACAAAACCAGACGCCGGCCCCCAGCCCCTCCTCCCTCCCTGCTGATACAGCCGCTGGCCGCGCTCTACAGCATCATTGCGGTGGTGTATCAGTGTAAATTGCAGGATTCGCCCCATAAGACGCACTGCCATTTTGCCCCCACTTTGTTTTGGGGGGGGGGGGGGGGGTCTTATAGGACGAAAAATACGGTAAATGGATGAGCAGGAACTCTGAAGAGGACAACACACCAGCACTTCCAAAACCAAACTGAAGCTATTAACGGCATAGCATGATGGGTGAAGCCACACTAAATAGAGGAGTTGTAATGACCACTAAGCTACAGCTGAGACAAGAGTTGTGGTCATTATCAGCAACAACACTGAAAACAAGTAAACCAAAGAGGTTGTCAGATAACATCACGTGCAGCCAATCTCTTAGATCTTCTGACACCTGTCACGTTAGAGACCGCGACAGTACATTTAGATTCAAAATTGATGCTGGCGGCTTCCAGAAAACATCAGATAAATCCTGTATAGGAAGATGTATAGTTTCTTGACCAAACGCTGGTGCTGGGCTTTAATCTGGAGCACTGTGCATGTACAGTGCAGAATTAACGTTTCTGCTCCTACAATTTAACCAGGAGCAGGCCCTCTCTTTGCCTGTCACTGACAGCCGCAGACCAGGAGGAGTAGACAGAATTGATTTATTACCACTTCTGCCTTCTCCTTTCCTTGCTGCATAGCGTTTAATGAGTGCAGTTTCACATCTACTGCAGCAATTCCTGCATAGAACAGCCTGCTGGAGTTCTCTTAATCCTGTCATGCCCAATGCAACCATAATGTCCGCTGGCCCCATTAACTATAGTGGGGTCTGGCAGATATGCAGAGAATTGGCTGGACACAAACCGCTGCACCCTGCGGTATTTGTCCGGCCGATTCCTGGCATTCTCTGCCAGAACTGGCAGTCACGTCACCCTGTCACAGATGTGAAAGTAGCCTAAGCCACTCCAGGTCAACTTTTGCCATATAATAGGCTGAACTGGAAGAATAATGTTAGAACTGTTAAACCATCACATCCGCACTAAATCACAAAAAGAAACTGTCCAGTCAGAAAGACCTTTTTAGGCCTGGTCATTAAAGGGTTACTAACTTTTTTATATTTAAAATTTTACAATTAAAGAGGTATTCTCATCCCAGACATTTATGAGGCTGCGAGAAGAGGTCTGGTTTACGGAAACAATAGGACAGTAATCTCGGTTTCTTGGTAATCAAGCCTTCACTGAAACCTGGATACACTGGGCTGGGTGAGGGGTTCCCCGTTCTACAGATACCTGCAGGTCCCAAGGACGCAGCATATGCCATACATTTCTGAGATTGCTGTTTTAATGATATTGAAGATAATGTCATGTAGCATTGCCTTGAAGTGAAATCCTGTGTGACTATTGCTCTGACTTGTTCAAGGAAGCCTGTAGATTAAGGACACTCCGAGTTCCCCGAAGTTCTCTGTAATAACCACAGATTTTATTGGTGGATTGTCATGGACTGAACTATTTTTGTCCTCGACCAATGTTTAACAATAAAAGGGTTTCCTTTGTCAAAGAAGTTTTGCTGTTTCGGTCTGTTGTTCCACGTATGCCATATCTAGACACAACAATTTCTGTAGCTGTAATGCTAGTTTTGTTCACATTTGTTGTCAATAGTGGACAGTGCTCATTGATGAAGAACACCACCCTGATAAATATAGGAGAGAAAAAGAGACAGGAGGCAGCGCCTCGTGTGTGTTGCTGCTTGCCACAAATAGATAATAAGTTGCGCTTACCATATGACGTTGTGATGAGTCACAACAACTTTATTTTGCCTTGCTGGTATTTTCCCGTCCAGCTTGCGGGGGATCTGCTCTGCTGCCAAGGTCTTTACCCTTACCGCTGCAGCGGTTTCAGGGATGAGAAACAGTAGTAGAAAGGAAGAAAAACATGACCTTTTCCCGGCGCTGATGCAGAAGACGTGGGACCAGATTAGTATCGGTAAAAAAGTAACAATTCTTTATTCCAGGTCTACTCAGGATTGCTCCATGTCACCCTAACTATGTAATGTTGCCTTCAAACCACTGATTTATCTTGAGGACTCATCCCTTTATCAGGGTGGTAGCAGAAAGGAAGAAAAACAGGACCTTTTCCCGGCGCTGATGCAGAAGACGTGGGACCAGATTAGTATAGGTAAAATAGTAATTCTTTATTCCAGGTCTACGCGTTCCAGGGATGAACAGCCCCCTTCATCAGGACAATAAAACATTTACAGTGTACATAGTTGTGTGTGTTTTATTTATGCTTTGTTTGGGCGCGCTATTCTCGGGCAGTAGGGGGAGGGAAAGATGAGGGGGAGGATGTTTGTGGGCGGTGTTACGCCCGATTGACATTTAGGTAAATCATCGCTCACCAGCTCTTTGTTTCACAACACAGCAAGTTGATCATCCAGCCGGCACTCCGCCCTCAGCCTTCTCCCACCACGATGTAGCATCGCTGTCACTCGGGCGTAACATCCTCCCCTCTCCCTACTGCCCGAGAATAGCGCGCCCAAACAAAGCACAAATAAAACACACACAACTATGCACACTGTAAATGTTTTATTGTCCTGATGAAGGGGGCTGTTAGTCCGTGAAACGCGTAGACCTGGAATAAAGAATTACTATGTTACCTTACTAATCTGGTCCCACGTCTTCTGCATCAGCGCCGGGAAAAGGTCCTGTTTTTCTTCCTTTCTGCTACCACCCTGATAAAGAGATGAGTCCTCAAGATAAATTAGTGGTTTGAAGGCAACATTACATAGTTAGGGTGACATGGAGCAATCCTGAGTCATTTTCTTGGTTAATTTAAATGATTCTGAAAAAAGCCTTGAGTATAAATTCAAACTGGGATTTTCATATAGGTCCAAGATGAAGACTCTGAAATTACCACAAACGCTCGTCTTGTCTTGTACCTTCCCCAGCCAGTTCAACCTAACAGTATTAAAGGCTTTCTTTGTGTGCAGTGCTAGCAATGTGATATACTCACCCATCTAAGGATGGTTCCAGAAAGAGGCGGATTGGCCATACACCCTACAGGGAAATTTACCCAGTGGGCCGATACCCAGGAGGGCCACCCAAGCCTTCCTAATGATCTTATTTTCTCCTACACACCTGTTCAGCAGCCACAGGTCCCTCCTGAGTTCAACTGAATCGATGTCCTCAGGACAGTGATACCGTTCAATACAGTGGCGCAGGAGGCAGTATTTTGTGCTGCACTGTGGTATTTGGATCAGCTGGGGCGGTATATTGCTCTGAACTATGGTATTGCTGGCCCTGCCTACTTGTTTTGTCCCTGCCTACATATGTTTTCCCTTACTAACTATGTTGCTCTGCCTTCTGTCAATTTGGATCCTCCTGAAATATAGGGCCATTTTTTAGTTTTTTTTTTCAGGGCCACTTTTAGTTTTCTGTCCGCCCCTGTTTCCAGACCTTGTCTAGAACTTTCAGGACCTTGCAGTGTTTCATAACAGCCACTCTTCTGCCAACAAACATATTACCATTTTTGACTATAGCTTCAAGTCAGTTTATATCAAGGAAATAAGCTGATATGAACTTGGGATCATTAGGAAGTTTTCCGCCTTTATGTAGCAATTTTATGTAAGCCACCTTTAGGAATCCGGCATCAAAACCTATGTGTAAAATATTGTAGTAGCTCAACAGGAGAGGAGTAATCTGTTCTAACAGCATTTTATAAATTCCCACTGTGTAGCCACCAGGGACAGGAGATTTGTTATTGTGTGTTAAATATGGTCCAGCATTTCTTAATTTTGCAATAAATGCTTCAGGAGGAGCCCAACAAAATATGGAGAGTTCTTGATCAAAGATAAAAGTTAAAAGGATTTAATTCGCATAAAAAGTAAAGGTTACAAACTTTAGGAGGAGAAAAATAAAGCACAGCAAATGAATCTCAAAAAGTAACAAGCAAGCAATTAAAGAATTTAAAATTAGTGAAGAAGTAATTCCCCTAAAGTAAGGGCTCTTTTACACTTGCGGCAGGACGGATCCGACATGCTGTTCACGTGCCGCCGGACCGCCGCTCCGTCCCCATTGACTATAATGGGGACGGGGGCACAGCACGGCGGTGCACGGCGAAAGCATGTCCGACTGCATGTCTGACTTTTTAATCCGGCGGCTTTCACCGTGCACCGCCGTGCTGTGCCGGAGCTCCGCCCCCGTCCCCATTATAGTCAATGGGAACGGAGCGGCGGTCCGGCGGCACGTGAACAGCATGTCGTATCCGTCCTGCCGCAAGTGTAAAAGAGCCCTTACGTGTATGTGTGAATCTGTGTGTAGAGAGCAACAGGTGTCTATCAAAGAATGCTCTCCCAATGTCATGAGACAAAGCCGTTGTATAGTCTGTATCTCCATAGAGTTACATTGTATCCTAAATGTAACATTCTAACAAACATATATGGTTAACAAGTAAAACCCCTTACATCATGATTTTCTAAGTAATCCTTATTTGTTAAGGGTACTTTCACACTTGAGGCAGAGTGATCCGGAAAGCAGTTCCTTCGCTTGATCCGGCAATCGTGATCCGGCAATCTGAATCCAAACGGACAGCATTTGTAGATGGATCCGGATGCGTCTCACAAATGCATTGCAAGAACGGATCCGTCTGTCCGTTTGTCATACGGACAAACGGATCAGTTTCTATTTTTTTCACATTTCCTTTAAAATGTTATCTCCCTTAGGCTACTTTCACACTAGCGTTCGGAGCTCCGTTTGAAGGGTCTCACAAGCGGCCCCGAACGCATCCGTACTGCCCCAATGCATTCTGAGTGGATGCGGATCCGCTCAGAATGCATTAATCTGGCAGCGTTCAGCCTCCACTCCGCTCAGCAAAAGGACACCCGAACGCTGCTTGCGGAGGCAAACGGATCTATCCAGACTTACAATGTAAGTCAATGGGGACGGATCCGTTTGAAGTTGACACAATATGGCTCAATTTTCAAACGGATCCGTCCCCCATTGACTTTCAATGTAAAGTCTGGACGGATCCGTCTGAACTACTTTCACACTTAGAATTTTTTCTAAACTATAATGCAGACGGATCCGTTCTGAACGGATCCAAACATCTGCATTATAGGAGCGGATCCGTCTGTGCAGACACCAGACGGACCCGCTCTGAACGCAAGTGTGAAAGTAGCCTTATTAATTTTTTTTCTTTATATTACTATATGTTTTCCTAATCCTATACATAATAAAAATTTGATAGATAACACACAAAAATATAATAATAATAGGATGGGACAACGTATTCCCAACTGCTGTTTGTGCAGAAGATCTTGTCCAGAGATTTACAGATTTCTTCAATTTTTCCCACCAAGATGTTCCAGATATGGTATTCCATTCATGTTCTATTTCTGATAATTGTCCTTGATGGTGATTAAATGCAATTTCTGCTTCTTTTATTTGTTCACCTAATATTTTCAAAATACCTTTGTCCTTTTTAATTTCTTCTGTCCACTCATCCCACGGAAATTTGTCAGTTTGAGTGAGATTGAATTGCATTGGAAGGGTTTTCAATTGATTTGTATTTATGGAAGAAATATCAAGTCTTCCTAAATTCATAGAAATAGCTCTCAAATCTCCTTCCAAACAATATAGACCTCTTGTCAAATTCTCGTAATGTACACAAGAAGAAAAGAACGCCACAACCTATTCTTTCTCAGACATCACTTGTACACAAATTTTGTTTGGACCAGCTTGAGTTACCAAATCATGATTATGGAAACAAGAATGAGAAATCGTCTTATCTTGCTCCGGTAAACAGATTATTTTATAAACAAAGTGTAGACATGAAGAAAGATCCATATATTGTACTATATGAGAACCATCATATGCAAATTAAATATATTGCAATTGATAATAAATCAACTGTGTTTCACTCACGGGAACTCCTAAAACAATTACTGGAACAACCATTTGTTCTCTTCCATCTACTGGAATCAATGAGGTAGCTGTACATGTGTTCTCATTACATCCTAACCACTTATTTACCCACAAATCTATATGTCTCATACTATAATTATATTACATAGGTAAATTTTCCAGTATACCAAGTGTAGTAATTCCACTGTGTAAACATAGAAACCTAGAATGTGTCGGCAGATAAGAACCATTTGGCCCATCTAGTCTGCCCAATATACTGAATACTATGGATAGCCCCTGGCCCTATCTTATATGAAGGATGGCCTTATGCCTATCCCATGCATGCTTAAACTCCTTCACTGTATTTGCAGCTACCACTTCTGCAGGAAGGCTATTCCGTGCATCCACTACTCTCTCAGTAAAGTAATACTTCCTGATATTACTTTTAAACCTTTGCCCCTCTAATTTAAAACTATGTCCTCTTGTAGCAGTTTTTCTTCTTGTAAATCTTCTCTCCTCTTTTACCTTGTTGATTCCCTTTATGTATTTAGAAGTTTCTATCATATCCCCTCTGTCTCGTCTTTCTTCCAAGCTATACATGTTAAGGTCCTTTAATCTTTTCTGGTAAGTTTTATCCTGCAATCCATGTACTAGTTTAGTAGCTCTTCTCTGAACTCTCTCCAAAGTATCAATATCCTTCTGGAGATATGGTCTCCAGTACTGCGCACAATACTCCAAATGAGGTCTTACTAGTGCTCTGTAGAGCGGCATGAGCACCTCCCTCTGTCTACTGGTAATGCCTCTCCCTATAAACCCAAGCATTCTGCAAGCATTTCCTGCTGCCTGACATTGTCTTCTGAAATAATGACCCCTAAATCCCTTTCCTCAGATACTGAGGTTAGGACTGTATCACTGATTGTATATTCTGCTCTTGGGTTTTTACGCCCCAGGTGCATTATCTTGCACTTATCAACATTAAATTTTAGTTGCCATATTTTTGACCATTCCTCTAGTTTTCCTAAATCCTTTTCCATTTGGTGTATCCCTCCAGGAACATCAACCCTGTTACAAATCTTTGTGTCATCAGCAAAAAGACACACCTTACCATCGAGGCCTTCTGCAATTTCGCTGATAAAGATATTAAACAATATGGGTCCCAGAACAGATCCCTGAGGTACCCCACTGGTAACAAGACCATGGTCTGAATATACTCCATTGACTACAACCCGCTGTTGTCTGTCCCTCAGCCACTGCCTAATCCATTCAACAATATGGGAGTCCAAACACAAAGACTGCAATTTATTGATAAGCCTTCTATGTGGGACAGTATCAAAAGCCTTACTAAAGTCTAGATAAGCGATGTCTACTGCACCTCTGCCATCTATTATTTTAGTCACCCAATCAAAAAAATCAATAAGATTAGTTTGACATGATCTCCCTTAAGTAAACCCATGCTGTTTTTCATCTTTCAATCCATGGGATTTTAGATGTTCCACAATCCTCTCCTTAAGTATGGTTTCCATTAATTTCCCCACTATTGATGTCAGGCTTACTGGCCTATAGTTGCCCGATTCCTCCCTACTACATTTCTTGTGAATGGGCACAACATTTGCTAATTTCCAATCTTCTGGGACGACTCCTGTTACCAGTGATTGGTTAAATAAATCTGTTAATGGTTTTGCTAGTTCACCGCTGAGCTCTTTTAATAGCTTTGGATGTATCCCATCAGGCCCCTGTGACTTATTTGTATTAATTTTAGACAGCTGACTTAGAACCTCTTCCTCCTTAAAGACACATGCATCAAAAGATTAAATAGTCTTCCTTCCTAACTGAGGTCCTTTTCCTTCATTTTCCTTTGTAAAAACTGAACAGAAGTATTCATTGAGGCAGTCAGCTAGTTCTTTATCTTCTTCCATATACCTTCCTTCTTTTGTTTTTAATTAGTTAATTCCTTGTTTTAGTTTCCTTTTTTCATTTATGTATCTGAAGAATGTCTTATCGCCTTTTTTCACTGACTGAGCTAATTTCTCTTCTGCCTGTACTTTAGAAGCTCTTATAACTTGTTTGGCCTCTCTCTGCCTAATCGTATAAATTTGCCTGTCATCTTTGTTTTGTTTTTTTTTATAATTACTAAATGCTATTTTTTTTTATTTTTTTTATTTTTAACTTTATGTTTATTAAACATTTTTCATTTTCCAAGTATCAAAATATGATGTTAAATCTTCCACAGACAACATGACTATGGTAATGTAGCCAAAATATAAGATTACATAATAACAGCTGTTATAAAAAATCGATAGAGTCGATCCATGTAGATAAGGGACATAACACCCCAGAGACTGAAAGCCCAATGACATTCACTAGAAACCTATGGCTGACCTGTAGGATTGTATTCGGCCTCACTACATTAAACTCCTCTCTTACACCGTTTTTATTTACTCTGCATTTAGGTAATAGTAACGAATCAAATATGGCTAACCCCTGGATCAGAAGTGGACTCTCCACCTCCATGATTTACGGTACGTAATACCCTAACAAACGGCCTTTTATCCTTTGCAGATTTACAAACTAAATATAACCTACCTTCCTCCTCCAACTATCACTACAACCATCACTACATCCAAATAGCACATTTCTGACATTCATTCACAACCTCCGGATCAATATCCCCACTCACCTCTTTTGAGAAATTGTGCGTCCGTGGCCCATCAGTTAGAGGTCTCATCTCAGATATATATGATCTGCTTCTCACCCAGACTTACTTACTGGGGGGAAAGCACTTATATATGTTAAAATGGTACAAATGGCTAGATATGGAAATCCCGATAAACCTCTGGCAGGTGATATGGTCCAGAGCTTTCACTAGCTCATCTTGCATAACTTATAAAGAAACTCAAATAAAATTACTGATGCACTGGTATCACACACCAGAGGTGCTGCATGCCTTAAATAGGAATATCCCTAATGTTTGCTGGAGATGCTCAGCCAACGGGGCTTCTATATACCACATATTCTGGACGTGTCCCCTGGTAATACCCATTTGGAGGATGGTAGCTTTTGTACTGCCGGACGTTTTAGGGCATTCAGTGAGGTTGGATCCCCTTTCATACTTGTTGAATGGCCCACCTACGGATATGAGGGGTCACAACTCTGTGCTGCTCCTGCATCTTCTCACTGCAGCAAAGGGTTTGATAGCCCTCTTTTGGAAAAGAGCCACTCCCCCGTCTAAGGCGGAATATTACTCCCGTATCCAGGATATTCGCTCTTTAGAATATTATATGGCTTTGTCGCGGGGAACTGTGGACAAGTTCCTACAGACTTGGTCCTGTTGGGATCTCCACCATGAAGAGCTCCGCTTATAACGAGGGAGAGAACTCCTAGCTTCTTAATTCCTCCCCCCCCCCTTCCCTTCTTTGGTCTCCCCCTTTCTTTTTGTTTCTACCCTTATCTACATGGATCGATTTCTATCGATTTTTTCTAACAGCTGTTATTATGTAATCTTATATTTTAGCTACATTACCATAGTCATGTTGTCTGTGGAAGATTTTGCTTCATATTTTGATACTTGGAAAATGAAAAATGTTTATTAAACATAAAGATAAAAATAAAAAATAGCATTTAGTAATTATAAAATAAAAATAAAAATGAGGATGACAGGTGCAGTGCGCCAGTCCTGCAGGGTGAGCGAATGTGAGGTTAAAGGGGTAGTTAACAAACCGAGGGTTGCTCTTGGTACTCACAGTTTTTATTTACCCTGGGCAGGCGTACAGCAGTGATGGAGAGGCTGGCACATGAATCCTCTGGGGCACTCTCTGTGTATAGGGACCACGCCAGGTGGTAGGTGAGGTGCCCTGGGTGTTGTGGGTTTAGTGTGCCTGTGGCAAGATCCCTTATAGTTCGTGACGCCAGTGCCGGTAACGGTGGCCCACCGATTTGTTGCAGTAATAATTGAGGAACACACATTGCAGTGAACCAAAACTTCCTTTTACTGAACAGGTTAACTATTTACAGTCTTTGGTCAGTTCCACATGTACAAGATGGTGACAGGCAGGCTTTACATCAAATGGCAGGCACAATGTTCTTGCAAGATACTCAGAGGGTTAAACACTTACAGATCAGGCTGCACTTTACCTCAGATCCTGTCTGTCTTTCTCCCAAGGCCCGTATGGTTAGGGAAAACTTCCTCTCGTATATGACTCCTTGCTTTAATTATATCCTTCTGCCCTTCAGCTCTCTGTTTGGCTGGAACAAGCTTGGCTCTGCACTGTACTTTTCTGGGAACTGGGTTTCTCAGGAGGCAGGCTCTTCTCCTGGTGGCAAGCTAGAAGCCTGGGCTATCTAGCTGCATGTCAGAAACTGCTTCTCAGCTCTTTTCTGGCTGAAGACACTCTTGGCTCCTGACTACACACCCTCTCTCTGGTCTGGACCTGGCTCTTTATACTAGGGGGTTCCCTAGCTCCCTCTACTGTCTAGGAGGAGGAACTACACCCCTACAGGCCTGGTACACAGGAGATAAACATAAATAACATGGCAATATACATAAAAAAATGCAATATAAAATACAATGACCATGTTCCACAGGAGGTGGAGAACAACGTGCCCCAATTGACCCTTGTGTACTGCCCACCCTTACGTAGTGGGACACTACACAGGCAAATTTATAAGATTAGGCAGAGAGAGGCCAAACAAGTTATAAGAGCTTCTAAAGCACAGGCAGAAGAGAAATTAGCTCAGTCAGTGAAAAAAGGCGATAAGACATTCTTCAGATACATAAATGAAAAAAGGAAACTAAAACAAGGAATTAACTAATTAAAAACAAAAGAAGGAAGGTATATGGAAGAAGATAAAGAACTAGCTGACTGCCTCAATGAATACTTCTGTTCAGTTTTTACAAAGGAAAATGAAGGAAAAGGACCTCAGTTAGGAAAGAAGACTAATGAATCTTTTGATGCATGTGTCTTTACAGAGGAAGAGGTTCTAAGTCAGCTGTCTAAAATTAATACAAATAAGTCACAGGGGCCTGATGGGATATATCCAAAGCTGTTAAAAGAGCTTAGCAGTGAACTAGCAAAACAATTAACAGATTTATTTAACCAATCACTGGTAACAGGAGTCGTCCCAGAAGATTGGAAATTAGCAAATGTTGTGCCCATTCACAAGAAAGTTAGTAGGGAGGGATCAGGCAACTATAGGCCAGTAAGCCTGACATCAATAGTGGGGAAATTTATGGAAACCATACTTAAGGAAAGGATTGTGGAACATCTAAAATCGCATGGATTGAAAGATGAAAAACAGCATGGGTTTACTTCAGGGAGATCATGACAAACTAATCTTATAGATTTTTTTGATTGGGTGACTAAAATAATAGATGGTGGAGGTGCAGTAGACATCACTTATCTAGACTTTAGTAAGGCTTTTGATACTGTCCCACATAGAAGGCTTATCAATAAATTGCAGTCTTTGTGCTTGGACTCCCATATTGTTGAATGGATTAGGCAGTGGCTGAGGGACAGACAACAGAGGGTTGTAGTCAATGGAGTATATTCAGACCATGGTCTTGTTACCAGTGGGGTACCTCAGGGATCTGTTCTGGGACTCATATTGTTTAATATCTTTATCAGCGAAATTGCAGAAGGCCTCGATGGTAAGGTGTGTCTTTTTGCTGATGACACAAAGATTTGTAACAGGGTTGATGTTCCTGGAGGGATACACCAAATGGAAAAGGATTTAGGAAAACTAGAGGAATGGTCAAAAATCTGGGAACTAAAATTTAATGTTGATAAGTGCAAGATAATGCACCTGGGGCGTAAAAACCCAAGAGCAGAATATAAAATCAGTGATACAGTCCTAACCTCAGTATCTGAGGAAAGGGATTTAGGGGTCATTATTTCAGAAGACTTAAAGGTAGGCAGACAATGTCATAGAGCAGCAGGAAATGCTAGCAGAATGCTTGGGTGTATAGGGGGAGGCATTACCAGTAGAAAGAGGGAGGTGCTCATGCCGCTCTACAGAGCACTAGTGAGACCTCATTTGGAGTATTGTGCGCAGTACTAGAGACCATATCTCCAGAAGGATATTGATACTTTGGAGAGAGTTCAGAGAAGAGCTACTAAACTGGTACATGGATTGCAGGATAAAACTTACCAGGAAAGGTTAAAGGACCTTAATATGTATAGCTTGGAAGAAAGACGAGACAGAGGGGATATAATAGAAACTGCTAAATATATAAAGGGAATCAACAAGGTAAAAGAGGAGAGAATATTTAAAAGAAGAAAAACTGCTACAAGAGGACATAGTTTTAAATTAGAGGGGCAAAGGTTTAAAAGTAATATCAGGAAGTATTACTTTACTGAGAGAGTAGTGGATGCATGGAATAGCCTTCCTGCAGAAGTGGTAGCTGCAAATACAGTGAAGGGGTTTAAGCATGCATGGGATAGGCATAAGGCTATCCTTCATATAAGATAGGGCCAGGGGCTATCCATAGTATTCAGTATATTGGGCAGACTAGATGGGCCACATGGTTCTTATCTGCCGACACATTCTATGTTTCTATGTTTACACAGTGGAATTACTACACTTGGTATACTGGAAAATTTACCTATGGAATATAATTATAGTATGAGACATATAGATTTGTGGGTAAATAAGTGGTTAGGATGTAATGAGGACACATGTATAGCTACCTCATTGATTCCAGTAGATGGAAGAGAACAAATGGTTGTTCCAGTAACTGTTTTAGGAGTTCCCGTGAGTGAAACAGAGTTGATTTATTATCAATTGCAATATATTTAATTTGCATATGATGGTTCTCATATAGTACAATATATGGATCTTTCTTCATGTCTACACTTTGTTTATAAAATAATCTGTTTACCGGAGCAAGGTAAGACGATTTCTCATTCTTGTTTCCATAATCACACTTCTTGCCATGCACGGATTGAGAATGTATACTAAATTCATGATTTGGTAACTCAAGCTGGTCCAAACAAAATTTGTGTACAAGTGATGTCTGAGAAAGAATAGGTTGTGGCGTTCTTTTCTTCTTGTGTACATTACGAGAATTTGACAAGAGGTCTATATTGTTTGGAAGGAGATTTGAGAGCTATTTCTATGAATTTAGGAAGACTTGATATTTCTTCCATAAATACAAATCAATTGAAAACCCTTCCAATGCAATTTAATCTCACTCAAACTGACAAATTTCGGTGGGATGAGTGGACAGAAGAAATTAAAAAGGACAAAGGTCTTTTGAAAATATTAGGTGAACAAATAAAAGAAGCAGACATTGCATTTAATCACCATCAAGGACAATTATCAGAAATAGAACATGAATGGAATACCATATCTGGAACATCTTGGTGGGAAAAATTGAAGAAATCTATAAATATGTGGACAAGATCTTCTGCACAAACAGCAGTTGGGAATACGTTGTCCCATCCTATTACTATTATATTTTTGTGTGTTATCTATCAAATTTTTATTATGTATAGGATTAGGAAAATATAAAGTAACATAAAGAAAAAAAATTAATAAGGCTACTTTCACACTTGCGTTCAGAGCGGGTCCGTCTGGTGTCTGCACAGACGGATCCGCTCCTATAATGCAGACGTTTGGATCCGTTCAGAACGGATCCGTCTGCATTATAGTTTAGAAAAAATTCTAAGTGTGAAAGTAGTTCAGACGGATCTGTCCAGACTTTACATTGAAAGTCAATGGGGGGCGGATCCGTTTGAAGATTGAGCCATATTGTGTCAACTTCAAACGGATCCGTCCCCATTGACTTACATTGTAAGTCTGGATGGATCCGTTTGCCTCCGCAAGCAGCGTTCGGGTGTCCGCTTGCTGAGCGGAGCGGAGGCTGAACGCTGCCAGACTAATGCATTCTGAGCGGATCCGCATCCACTCAGAATGCATTGGGGCAGTACGGATGCGTTCGGGGACGCTTGTGAGACCCTTCAAACGGAGCTCCGAACGCTAGTGGGAAAGTAGCCTAAACTCGTTTTATTGAAAAAGAGTAACAAGGCATATACATGGTACAGTCTTATAGGCAAAATACAGAGACATATTACAGGTCAGATCACGCTGAGTGGTGGTGGTACATACATAAACAATTCGAAGGAGAGAAGACACGGCATTTAATACAATAAACTGAGTTGTACAAGGTGGAGTGCAAGACTCGGTATGTGTTAGTCCTATCAAGGACCTAAAGAAACCGATGACCGCTCCGAAGTCGTTAGATGTGACTCACACCATAGACCCCACACCTTCTGGAATTTATCAGGGCACTTTCTGTTGACATATAACACCTTCTCAAAGGGAATTACTTGATTAACTAGCCTCTTCCATATCCCCAGAGTCGGTAAATCATCCGCCATCCATTTGAGAGCAATAACTTTGCGGGCTAAAAATAGAGATTCGCTTAAAAATATCTTATTATAGTGGGTCCAGCTATCATCATCCAGGATCCCTAGGAGACATACCTTGGGGCAAAGTGGGATAGGACCTAAGCCCAGTGATGAGAGTACCCCCAATACCGATGGCCAATATGACTTGATGTACTCGCACTCCCACATCATATGCCAGAAGTCTGCATTATTATGTGCACATCTTAAGCAATTGGATTGGGGGATCCTTCCCATCCTGTGTAACCTAGTGGGGGTTAAATAGCTGCAATGTAGCATAAATAACTGGATCAATCTATTGTTAATCGAAGGAGATACCTTAGTGACTGCTTCTAACGCCTCTGTCCAATCCTCCGCTGAGAGATGTGAAATGTTCCCTCTCCATCTGGCCTCAGCTAATATGGGTTGTGCTGACATGTGATTCTCCAAAAGATGAGTGTATAGCACAGACACCATACCTCGGGGTCCCTGTGATTTGATAACTCCGATAAGGGGATAAGAAGAAATGGCCTTATTACCATCTCCAAACTGTTCCTGAAAGGCATGCCTAATCTGCAGATATTTGAAGAATTGGGTACGTACTATTCCAAATCATTCTTGAATTTGAGAGAAGGAGCGTAGGACACCTTCACTGTATAAATCCCGCAGGAGTACAATCCCGGACGCTGCCCATGTATGTGTTCCTTCTATCCCTTGCAAATGGGGGAACAAAGGGTTATCCCATAAAGGTATGGTGTCGGCCCAATCCTGAAATTGTCTCAATTTAGCGTCCCTCCAAACCTGCTGTGCCAACCTATGTACCGGTAGCAAATGCCTCGACAAGGAGCCTACCCTCTCTAGTACAGGCCACAAGTTAGATAAGCCCAGATGCTGTTGCAAATAATATTCCATATTCTGCAGGGGCTCACCATTAACCCAACTAGCTAGGAATCTTATTTGTCCTGCCAAAAAGTACAAGTGGAAATTTGGTAGCGACGCCCCCCCCTGCCCTCTAGACCTCTGTAATGTATTCATAGCGAGTTTGTGTCTGGCCCTACCCCAAATGAATTGAATCATTATAGAGTGTAGGCGGTCCAAGAGATTCCGTGGTATTGGGGTGCAAGCATGTTCCAGTATGTATAGTCCCTTAGGCAGTAGGATCATTTTGATTAGATTGATCCTGCCCATGACAGACAGAGGGAGGGTCTTCCACACCTTGAACTTCTCAGTGAATATGGTTTCTAGAGGGGCAACATTTCTGGAGTAGGAGTCTCCCGGTACTCTGGTAATGACTATCCCCAGGTATTTAAAGTGGTTCACTACTCTGAGGTTATGGTAGACTTCGGGCCAATCAGATCGCCACAGCGGCATCAAGGCAGACTTAGCCCAGTTAATATGCAATCCTGAAAAATGACTAAATTGCTCTATGATCGTGATCGCTTGTGGTAAGGAAGTGTCCATATCACTCATGTATAATATGAGGTCATCTGCATATAGGCCTACTCTGTCCTCTCTCCCCCCCAGCCCGACTCCTCTGAATATCAAATCGTGGCGAATGCGCAGAGCTAAGTGCTCTATGGCAATTGCGAACAAAAGGGGAGAGAGAGGACAACCCTGCCTCATACCTCTCTGCAGAGGGAAGTAGGAGGAGGCAGTACCATTAATCGAGATACTAGCCTTCGGATTTTTGTATAGTACCCGGATCCATTGTAGGAATCTAGGACCAAAGCCAAATCTCCCCAACACTCTCAGCAGGTATGGCCACTCTAGAGAATCGAAGGCCTTGGCCGTATCTAATGAGGCCATCGCCCACTGCCTTCCTTGACAGGTCCCAATTTGGGCTATAATTTGTGCCCTACGGATATTACTAGAAGTTGATCTTCCCGGTATGAACCCAGTCTGATCGCAATGGATTATGCTAGGCACTATTTTGTTTAACCTATTGGCCAAAACCTTCGTGAGGATTTTGTAATCCAGGTTTAACAAAGATATTGGCCGATAGGAGGAACAATCCAACCGGTCCTTGTCAGGTTTAAGAATCACTACTATGGATGCTTCATATAGGGAGTCTGGAAGCCTACCAACACGCCACGCTTCTTTGAACATCTCTCTCAATTGGGGCCCAAGGACGTCAACATACTTGGAGTATACCTCCAGTGGCAACCCATCGGGGCCCGGGGACTTCCCATTCGACAGACCAGCAATTGCATTTTGTATCTCTTCCAGAGTAATATCTTCCTCCATTAGGTTGCTGTCCTCCAATGAGAGTGATGGGCAAGATATTCCATCTAAGTAATTCTCGAGTTCAATCTCTGAGTATGACACTCGTGTTTGATATAACTCTCGATAGAAGTCAGCAAAACATGCTACCATATCCGGGACAGATTCTTTGACCTCCCCATCCATGGCCTGGATACGTAAAACTGGCGGGGCAGAGGTATTTCTATGTACTATTTGAGCTAATAGTCTCCCTGCCTTATCACCCATCTCAAAGGCCTGCTGTTTATAAAAGAATAGTTTACGGTCACTTTTTTCATGCAGATGGACTAAATACCTCCTACCTTTCAACAACCAGTCCTGCCTATGTGTCTCCGATGGGTCTGCCAGGTACCTAGCTTCAGCTTCCCTAACACTAGAATTAAGGGAGTCTTCTTTTCTCCTGGTGTACCTCTTAATATAAGAAATCGATGACTTAAGACATCCCTTTAGATATGCCTTTAGTGTTTCCCAAAGGAGGAGGGTACTCGTATCAACGTCATGCACTTCAAGGAAAACCTGTAATTGATCTGGGATCCTATCCTGCTCCTTCAGTAAGGTAAGCCAAAATGGATGAATCCTTGTTTTCAAACAAGGGTTCAACCCCTGAGTGACATTAAATTGTGCAATCAAAGGCGCATGATCAGAGACATTTTGAGGGCCATAGAGGACAGTGGACAGATCCAAGTAGGCATCAGGGGATCCAAATATATAGTCTATCCTGGACAGCGCTCCATGGGAAGGAGTAAAGCAAGAGTACTCTATTGCATCTGGATGTTTCTCCCTCCAAAAATCTAGCCATCCCACCTCACCAGTCCAAGGCCCCAGCAGTGAAGGGTGGCTGCGAGCCGAGGAGGCAGGATGAGCACAGAAGCGGTCCCTCTGCGAGTCCATGACCATATTAATGTCCCCCACACATAAAAATCTCGCATGTGGGTATTGGGCTGCAAATATGGTTGCAGTTTGTAGAATGGTTAAATCAGCAGGTGGGGGACAGTAAACGCTCAGGATCACATACGGAGTACCGTTCACGTGTGCATAGACAAAAACATATCTACCCTCCGGGTCGCTCTCAGTCGTATGTAACTCCCATCTGACAGAGCGATTAATTAGCAGAGATACACCCCTGGAGTGGGAGGTACCGTACGAGTGATACGCATATTAAACCCATGGCTTCTTGAGTCTACCAGCAGTGTCAGGCGTCAAATGGGTCTCCTGCAGACTGAGTATGTGAGGAGTATATCTGCGGACATGCGTAAAAACAGACATTCTTTTATTCGCATCTCCAAGTCCCCTCACATTCCAGGACATTAAAACTAAGGCGGCCATAGCATTCGCATCTCACATATCCACATGAGTCTACACTTCTGCTGCAATGCCGAATGGACTCCTTCCACCAGATCATTCCACACATTCACACAGCTACCTGTACTAAGCGGTGTACCATATAATGCCCAAACAGAGTATACAAACTTAAGGCAAAACAAAACATGCCATAAACAAATGGTGCAATAGCGTGCATTTTGCCCAGAGTGGGAAAATAATTTCCCTGTGGCAGCAGTGTCAGGGACCTGCATATTGCAAGGTGGTGTCTCAACTATGCAGGTAGCTGAGCAGCTTCCCTGATATTGTATAGCATACTGACATATAACAAATGATATACCAACGTATCAGCAGAACCTTTTCGGGGGCGGGAGGCCGCAAGCACTACAAAGTCCAGAACTGAACATGTCCAGATAATGTAGATAGCCATTCTCCTCCCCCAAGTAACAGTGAGTCCCGCTGATAGAGTCCCCGATCAAGGAGAAAGAAAAGAGGAGGGGGGCGAAAAGAGGTATCAACGCCATACCACATCTCAAGATGGCGCCATCCTGCGCGATTTCCTTGCGACCCAATCATCCGCTTCCTTGGGGTCAGTAAAGAAGTGTGATTTTTCTCCATCCACCACCCTTAGCCTAGCGGGGTAAGCCATAGAATAAGGTAAGTTCATGTCCCGTAGCCTTCTTTTGACCGAGACAAAGGTCGCCCTCTTTTTCTGGAGCTCGGCAGAGAAGTCAGGAAATAAGGACACTTTAGCATTCTCATACATAATGGTTTGCTTCCTCCTCGCCTGTGTAAGGATGAGGTCTCGATTCTTCCAATTCAGCATGCGTGCTAGCAGCGGCCTAGGTGGAGCTCCAGGTGGCGGTGGACGAGCTGGGACCCTGTGGGCCCTCTCCACTGCGTACACCATGGAAAAAGCTGCCTCCGGGAAGGTAGATCTGAACCAGGCTTCCAGGAAAGAGGCAGGGTCTGGCCCCTCTGAGCGCTCCGGTAGGCCCAAAATACGCACATTATTTCTCCTGGCCCTGTTTTCCAAGTCGTCACATTTTTGCCTCCACAGGGAGACCGAGTCCTCCAGGGCATGAATCTTGGCTGGCATGGGGCGAGTGAGATCTTCCAGGTCTGAGATCCTTTCCTCCGCGCCCTTCACCCGCTCCCTGAGCTGCTGGACGTCCTGTCTAAGTAGGCCTACATCCACACGTACCTCATCAATCTTGGTAGTGAGGGAAGTTTGACAGGCCAGGATTGCTGACAGGAGTTGTTCATGTGCCTCTTTCGGTGAGAGCTCTGGAATATCTTGTATATCGTTGACCGCCTGCTGGGCCGCCTGGCCACGAGTATGTTGAGTGCGGGGCGTGCTGGTCGTTGCGGCGCCATGTTGGGTGTCCTGGCGCGCATATTCCTTCAGGCGGTCAGCCGCCGCCTGACCTTGCTGGGACCCATGGTGAGGTTCTGTGAGGTTTCATAGTATCGCTTGTCTATTCTGTTGGTAGATAGACCGTGTCAGTGCTCAGGATTGCTCAGGATTCTGTGTGGGAGCCGGAGCTCAGCTCAGATGCGGCCGCTCATGTCGGCAGTTAGCCACGCCCCCGGGAGATAACATTTTAAAGCAAATGTGAAAAAAAATATGACAAACGGACAGACGGATCCGTTCTTGCAATGCATTTGTGAGACGCATCCGGATCCATCTACAAATGCTGTCCGTTTGGATTGAGATTGCCGGATCACGATTGCCGGATCAAGCGAAGGAACTGCTTTCCGGATCACTCTGCCTCAAGTGTGAAAGTACCCTTAACAAATAAGGATTACTTAGAAAATCATGATGTAAGGGGTTTTACTTGTTAACCATATATGTTTGTTAGAATGTTACATTTAGGATACAATGTAACTCTATGGAGATACAGACTATACAACGGCTTTGTCTCATGACATTGGGAGAGCATTCTTGTATAGACACCTGTTGCTCTCTACACACAGATTCACACATACACGTAAGGGCTCTTTCACACTTGCGGCAGGACGGATCCGACATGCTGTTCACGTGCCGCCGGACCGCCGCTCTTTTTTTAAACTCGTTTTATTAAAAGATGTTTATCACAAGCATGATGCACACAGTACATTGCATCAACCCACGCAAGGGTCAGACGTTTAATGAGCATGTTATAGCTGTGCTTTATTTTTCTCCTCCTAAAGTTTGTAACCTTTACTTTTTATGCAAATTAAATCCTTTTAACTTTTATCTTTCATCAAGAACTCTCCATATTTTGTTGGGCTCCTCCTGAAGCATTTATTGCAAAATTAAGGAATGCTGGACCATAACTTCCTAATGATCCCAAGTTCATATCAGCTTATTTTCTTGATATAAACTGACTTGAAGCTATAGTCAAAAATGCTAATATGTTTGTTGGCAGAAGAGTGGTTGTTATGAAACACTGCAAGGCCCGGAAAGTTCTAGACAAGGTCTGGATCCAGGGGCGGACTGGAAACTAAAAGTGGCCCTGGAAAAAAAAATGTAAAAATGGCCCTATATTTCAGGAGGGTCCAAATTGACAGAAGGCAGAGCAACATAATTAGTAAGGGAAAACATATGTAGGCAGGGACAAAAGAAGTAGGCAGGGCCAGCAATACCATAGTTCAGAGCAATATACCGCCCCAGCTGATCCAAATACCACAGTGCAGCACAAAATACTGCCTCCTGCGCCACTGTTTTGAACGGTATCACTGTCCTGAGGACATCGATTCAGTTGAACTCAGGAGGGACCTGTGGCTGCTGAACAGGTGTGTAGGAGAAAATAAGATCATTAGGAGGGCTTGGGTGGCCCTCCTGGGCATCGGCCCACTGGGAAATATCCCTGTAGGGTGTATGGCCAATCCGCCCCTTTCTGGAACCATTCTTAGATGGGTGAGTATATCACATTGCTAGCACTGCACACAAAGAAAGCCTTTAAGGGTCCATTCACACGTCCGTTGTTTCTTTCCTGATCTGTTCAGTTTTTTGCGGAACAGATCTGGACCAGTTCTGTACCCATTCATTTTCAATGGGTCCTGAAAAAAATCGGATAGCTCAATGTCAGATTTTTTTTCAGGACCCATTGAAAATGAATGGGTACAGAACTGGTCCAGATCTGTTCCGCAAAAAACGGAACAGATCAGGAAAGAAACAACGGACGTGTGAATGGACCCTAATACTGTTAGGTTGAGCTGGCTGGGGAAGGTACAAGACAAGACGAGCGTTTGCGGTAATTTCAGAGTCTTCATCTTGGACCTATATGAAAATCCCAGTTTGAATTTATACTCAAGGCTTCTTTCAGAATCATTTAAATTAACCAATAAAATGACTCGGGATTGCTCCATGTCTCCCTTACTATGTAATGTTGCCTTCAAACCACTGATTTATCACTCATCCCTTTATCAGGGTGGTACCAGAAAGGAAGAAAAACAGGACCTTTTCCCGGCGCTGATGCAGAAGACGTGGGACCAGATTAGTATCGGTAAAAATGTAATTCTTTATTCCAGGTCTACGCGTTTCACGGACTAACAGCCCCCTTCATCAGGACAATAAAACATTTACAGTGTGCATATTTGTGTGTGTTTTATTTATGCTTTGTTTGGGCGCGCTATTCTCGGGCAGTAGGGGAGGGAGAGGGGAGGATGTTTGTGGGCGGTGTGTCGCGCGAGTGACAGCGCTGCTACATCGTGGTGGGAGAAGGCTGAGGGCGGAGTGCTGGCTGGATGATCAACTTGCTGGGTTGTGAAACAAAGAGCTGGTGAGCGATGATTTACCTAAATGTCAATCGGGCGTAACACTGCCCACAAACATCCTCCCCTCTCCTCCCTCCCCCTCACCTTTCCCTCCCCATACTGCCCGAGAATAGCGCGCCCAAACAAAGCATAAATAAAACACACACAACTATGCACACTGTAAATGTTTTATTGTCCTGATGAAGGAGGCTGTTCGTCCCTGGAACGAGTAGACCTGGAATAAAGAATTGTTACTTTTTTACCGATACTAATCTGGTCCCACGTCTTCTGCATCAGCGCAAGGAAAAGGTCCTGTTTTTCTTCCTTTCTACTACTGTTTCTCATCCCTGAAACCGCTGCAGCGGTAAGGGTAAAGACCTCTTGGCAGCAGAGCAGATCCCCCGCAAACTGGACGGGAAAATACCGGCAAGGCAAAATAAAGTTGTTGTGACTCATCACAACGTCATATGGTAAGCGCAACTCATTATCTATTTGTGGCAAACAGCAACACACACGAGGCACTGCCTCCTGTCTCTTTTTTTCTCCTATATTTATCCGGGTGGTGTTCTTCATCAATGAGCACTGTCCACTATTGACAACAAATTTGAACAAAACTAGTGTTACAGCTACAGAAATTGTTGTGTCTAGATATGGCATACGTGGAACAACAGACCGAAACAGCAAAACTTATTTGACAAAGGAAACCCTTTTATTGTTAAACATTGGTCGAGGACAAAAATAGTCTAGTCTATGACAATCCACCAATAAAATCTGTGGTTATTACAGAGAACTTCGGGGAACTCGGAGTGTCCTTAATCTACAGGCTTCCTTGAACACGGCTTCAGGTGGGAGAACATGGAGCAAGTCTGAGCAATAGTCACACAGGATTTCACTTCTAGGCAATGCTACATGACATTATCTTCAATATCATTAAAACTGCAATCTCAGAAATTTATGGCATATGCTGCGTCCTTGGGACCTGCAGGTATCTGTAGAACGGGGAACCCCTCACCCAGCCCAGTGTATCCAGGTTTCAGTCGAGGCTTGATTACCAAGAAATAGCCGAGATTACAGGAAGTGCAGAATTATTAGGCAAGTTGTATTTTTGAGGATTAATTTTATTATTGAACAACAACCATGTTCTCAATGAACCCAAAAAACTCATTAATATAAAAGCTGAATATTTTTGGAAGTAGTTTTTAGTTTGTTTTTAGTTTTAGCTATTTTAGGGGGATATCTGTGTGTGCAGGGGACTATTACTGTGCATAATTATTAGGCAACTTAACAAAAAACAAATATATACCCATTTCAATTATTTATTTTTACCAGTGAAACCAATATAACATCTCAACATTCACAAATATACATTTCTGACATTCAAAAACAAAACAAAAACAAATCAGTGACCAATATAGCCACCTTTCTTTGCAAGGACACTCAAAAACCTGCCATCCATGGATTCTGTCAGTGTTTTGATCTGTTCACCATCAACATTGCGTGCAGCAGCAACCACAGCCTCCCAGACACTGTTCAGAGAGGTGTACTGTTTTCCCTCCTTGTAAATCTCACATTTGATGATGGACCACAGGTTCTCAATGGGGTTCAGATCAGGTGAACAAGGAGGCCATGTCATTAGATTTTCTTCTTTTATACCCTTTCTTGCCAGCCACGCTGTGGAGTACTTGGACGCGTGTGATGGAGCATTGTCCTGCATGAAAATCATGTTTTTCTTGAAGGATGCAGACTTCTTCCTGTACCACTGCTTGAAGAAGGTGTCTTCCAGAAACTGGCAGTAGGACTGGGAGTTGAGCTTGACTCCATCCTCAACCCGAAAAGGCCCCACAAGCTCATCTTTGATGATACCAGCCCAAACCAGTACTCCACCTCCACCTTGCTGGCGTCTGAGTCGGACTGGAGCTCTCTGCCCTTTACCAATCCAGCCACGGGCCCATCCATCTGGCCCATCAAGACTCACTCTCATTTCATCAGTCCATAAAACCTTAGAAAAATCAGTCTTGAGATATTTCTTGCCCCAGTCTTGACGTTTCAGCTTGTGTGTCTTGTTCAGTGGTGGTCGTCTTTCAGCCTTTCTTACCTTGGCCATGTCTCTGAGTATTGCACACCTTGTGCTTTTGGGCACTCCAGTGATGTTGCAGCTCTGAAATATGGCCAAACTGGTGACAAGTGGCATCTTGGCAGCTGCACGCTTGACTTTTCTCAGTTCATGGGCAGTTATTTTGCGCCTTGGTTTTTCCACACGCTTCTTGTGACCCTGTTGACTATTTTGAATGAAACACTTGATTGTTCGATGATCACGCTTCAGAAGCTTTGCAATTTTAAGAGTGTTGCATCCCTCTGCAAGATATCTCACTATTTTTGACTTTTCTGAGCCTGTCAAGTCCTTCTTTTGACCCATTTTGCCAAAGGAAAGGAAGTTGCCTAATAATTATGCACACCTGATATAGGGTGTTGATGTCATTAGACCACACCCCATCTCATTACAGAGATGCACATCACCTAATATGCTTAATTGGTAGTAGGCTTTCGAGCCTATACAGCTTGGAGTAAGACAACATGCATAAAGAGGATGATGTGGTCAAAATACTCATTTGCCTAATAATTCTGCACACAGTGTACTGTCCTATTGTTTCCGTAAACCAGACCTCTTCTCGCAGCCTCATAAATGTCTGGGATGAGAATAACTCTTTAATTGTAAAATTTTAAATATAAAAAAGTTAGTAACCCTTTAATGACCAGGCCTAAAAAGGTCTTCGTGACTGGACACTTTCTTTTTGTGATTTAGTGCGGATGTGATGGTTTAACAGTTCTAACATTATTCTCCCAGTTCAGCCTATTATATTGCAAAAGTTGACCTGGAGTGGCTTAGGCTACTTTCACATCTGTGACAGGGTGACCTGGCTGCCAGTTCTGGCAGAAAATGCCAGGAATCGGGCGGACAAATACCGCAGGGTGCAGCGGTTTGTGTCCGGCCAATTCTCTGCATATTTGCCAGACCCCACTATAGTTAATGGGGCCAGCGGACATTATGGTTGCATTGGGCAGTGCCGGATTCAGAGAACTCCAGCAGGCTGTTCTATGCAGGAACAGCCTGCCGGAATTGCTGCAGTAGATGTGAAACTGCACTCATTAAACGCTATGCAGCAAGGAAAGGAGAAGCCAGAAGCGGTAATAAATCAATTCTGTCTACTCCTCCTGGTCTTCGGCTGTCAGTGACAGGCAAAGAGAGGGCCTGCTCCTGGCTAAATTGTAGGAGCAGAAACGTTAATCCTGCAGTGTACATGCACAGTGCTCCAGATTAAAGCCCAGCACCAGCGTTTGGTCAAGAAACTATACATCTTCCTATACAGGATTTATCAGATGTTTTCTGGAAGCCGCCAGCATAAATTTTGAATCTAAATGTACTGTCGCGGTCTCTAACGTCACAGAGGTCAGAAGATCTAAGAGATTGGTTGCACGTGATGTTATCTGACAACCTCTTTGGTTTACTTGTTTTCAGTGTTGTTGCTGGTAATAACCAAAACTCTGGTCTCAGCTGTAGCTTAGTGGTCATTACAACTCCTCTATTTAGTGTGGCTTCACCCATCATGCTATGCCGTTAATAGCTTCAGTTTGGTTTTGGAAGTGCTGGTGTGTTGTCCTCTGCAGAGTTCCTGCTCATCCATTTACCGTATTTTTCGTCCTATAAGAAGCACCCCCCCCCAAACAAAAAGTGGGGGCAAAATGGCAGTGCGTCTTATGGGGCGAATTCTGCAATTTACACTCATACACCACCGCACGGATGCTGCAGAGCGCGGCCAGCGGGTGTATCAGCAGGGAGGGAGGAGGGGCTGGGGGCCGGCATCTAATTTTGTAATGGCAGCGGGGCCCGGTGCAGTCACTGTATTCTATTACACCAGTTCCCGCTCTCTGTAGTAATCATATCTAACCTGTAGGCACTGTTAAACTATAGAAATCATGTGCAATCCAGCCTGTAGTACTTACTACAATCTTCTGTAGCAGACAGGAAGCCGGGCGGGCGTCAGCGTAACTCACTACGTCACACGCCTACTCCTCCCAGGTGTGTGACGTAGTGAGTTACGTTGCCGCCCGGCCTCCTGCCTGCTACGGAAGATTGTAGTAAGTACTACAGGCTGGATTGCACATGATTTCTATAGTTTTTAACATTGCCTACAGGTTAGATATGATTACTACAGAGAGCGGGGCCCGGTGTGATCGAATACAGTGACTGCACCGGGCCCCGCTGCCATTACAAAACCAGATGTCGACCCCCACCCCCTGTATTGGGGGTCATTCACTATACAGGGACACTGTTGTGGGTGGGATCTGTGGATGACACAATGCATAAGGTGCTATATATGTGTCATCCACAGATTCCCTCCCATAGCAGTGTCATGCCATCCACAGATGCCCCCATAACAGTGCCATCCACAGATACCCTATAATAGTGTCATCCACAGACCACCATTAGTTCAAAACCCACCAAAAGCACACCTTTTGGTTCAAAATATTTTTTTTCTTATTTTCCTCCTCAAAAACCAAGGTGCGTCTTATGGGCCTTATAGGGCGAAAAATACGGTACTTCAGAAGTTAAGTGTTACTTCCCTTTCATATTTTGTGGTTTCCCCTCTGTCTTTTGTTACTAGGCCTCAGGGAGACGCTGATTCTTTCATATTGGAAGGAACAGACCGTCTCAAGCCCAGACTAGGGCGATTCAGGGTTTCCAGGGTCTTAGGTTCCAGTGTATGAACATTCCTACCCTCAAGGTCTGTTCATACGGATAGGAGTCAGGGCTAGGATTAGGTGGTGTCTGTTTTCCTTTCCCTAGCTTTGAGGCCTAGTTCCTTTTCCCTTCCGTCCTGTGGTCGGTGTGGTGTTCCCTCCCACATCACTATGTGACATATACAACCTGAAATGAAAACTGTGAATCCCCCAGAGATAAATAGTTTGATTATATTGTGACCATATAGCTGTATAACGGTGTTGCTCTTGTGCAGTTGTATATTTTACATACTTTTCTTATACTTTTATTACTTCTAACACACAGGGTTGGAATAGTATTGAGAAAATCTAATAAAATATGTTGTTAAAAAGAAGAAAAATCGAATACAATATGTTGTTAAAAAGAAGAAATTCTATTACATGCATTAGATCTTCAACAAGCAGAGCATAAATGAGCGGGCGACCTACCGGCCAGTACTTATCTGAGACATACAAAATACCAATAATTAATCAACATTTCCTGGCACAAATAAAAGATTTCCTTTTATCTTTATAAGGGTTCTCCTGTTTTTTTTTTTAGAAAACCCATCTTTTCTTCTGTGCCATGGAAGACACTTTAGTGAGTACCTGCTCATTGAAAAGCAGACTCTGCTGCAAACCCACAGGCTGAGGACCATGACTGGATATGTTCTTTTTCTGTTCATTAGCATTTAATATTATTTGGTTAATATAATCTGGTCAGGACATAAGAGGAAGAGCCCGCAGCCTGTGTGAGCGAAGCAGAGACTGCAGCATTGGCGGCACAATGAGTGGACAAGTGCTAACTAAAACATCTTTCTTCCACAGGACAGAAGAAAGGATTGATCTCCCCAAAAGCCTGGAGAGTCCATTACTGTTAAAACAATTCCATGGAGCATTTTTACTTCTCCCCATGTCACTCTGGACTCTCCCGCAGTGTGGGTGGAGGTGTGAATACAGTGATAAGAAGCAAGGTTCATGGGGACAATTCATCTTCACTGCTCTGGAAGAAAAGAAAGCTCTTCTTCTCTTCCTTATATCCACAACACTTTTCCTTTGTGGATCTCAGTCACAGTTTACATCAGAGAAATATTAATCTGGACATCTGGGAGATCCAGAATAATTGTAACCAAAAATAAAAATATTCTTATTGGCTGTTTAACCACCTCAGCTCCCCTAGCTTAAACCCCCTAAATGACCAGACCACTTTTTACAATTCTGCACTACACTTTTTTCACGGTTACCACCCAAATGAATTTTACCTCCTTTTCTTCTCACTAATAGAGCTTTCATTTGGTGGTATTTTATTGCTGCTGACATTTTTACTTTTTTAGATATTAATCAAAATTGACCGAAATTTTTGAAAAAAATGACATTTTTCACTTTCTGTTGTAAAATTTTTCAAATAAAACTACATTTCTATATAAATTTTTCTCAAAATTTATTGTTCTACATGTCTTTGATAAAAAAAAAATGCAATAAGTGTATATTTATTGGTTTGGGTAAAAGTTATAGCGTTTACAAACTATGGTGCAAAAAAATTAATTTACGCACTTTGACTTTCTGAGCACCTGTAGCCCAGACAGTAGAAACACCCCACAAATGACCCCATTTCGGAAAGTAGACACCCTAAGGTATTCGCTTTTGTCACAAGTTAGCGGAAATTGAATTATTTATTTTTCTCTTACAAAGACTCATATTCCACTAACTTGGGACTAAAAATGAAATTTTACATGAACTCACCATACCCCTCACGGAATACCTTGGGGTGTCTTCTTTTTAAAATGGGGTCACTTGTGGGGTATTTATACTGCCCTGGCATTTTAGGGGCCCTAAAGCGTGAGAAGTAGTTTGGAATCCAAATGCGTAAAAATGCCCTGTGAAATCCTAAAAATACTCATTGGAATTTGGGCCCCTTTGCGCACCTAGGCTGCAAAAAAGTGTCACACATGTGGTATCGCCGTACTCAGGAGAAGTAGGGCAATGTGTTTTGGGGTGTATTTTTACTATACCCATGCTGGGTGAGATAAATATCTCTGTAAAAGACAACTTATCCCATTTTTTTATACAAAGTTGTCATTGTACAGAGATTTTTCTCTCACCCAGCATGGGTATATGTATAAATACACCCCAAAACACATTGCCCTACTTCTCCTGAGTACGGTGATACCACATGTGTGACACTTTTTTGCAGCCTAGGTGCACAAAGGGGCCCAAATTCCAATGAGTATCTTTAGGATTTCACAGGGCATTTTTCACGCATTTGGATTCCAAACTACTTCTCACGCTTTAGGGCCCCTAAAATGCCAGGGCAGTATAAATGCCCCACATGTGACCCCATTTGGGAAAGAAGACACCCCAAGGTATTCCGTGAGGGGCATGGCGAGTTCCTAGAATTTTTTTTTTTTTGGCACAAGTTAGCGGAAAATGTTTTTTCTTTTTTTTTACAAAGTCTCATATTCCACTAACTTGTGACAAACAATAAAATTTTACATGAACTCGCCATGCCCCTCACGAAATACCTTGGGGTGTCTTCTTTCCAAAATGGGGTCATTTGTGGGGTATTTATACTGCCCTGGCATTTTAGGGGACCTAAAGCGTGGGAAGTAGTTTGGAATCCAAATGCGTAAAAAATGCCCTGTGAAATCCTAAAGATACTCATTGGAATTTGGGCCCCTTTGCGCATCTAGGCTGCAAAAAAGTGTCACACATGTGGTATCGCCGTACTCAGAAGAAGTAGGGCAATGTGTTTTGGGGTTTATTTTTAAATATACCCATGCTGGGTGAGATAAATATCTCTGTAAAAGATAACTTTTCCCATTTTTTTATACAAAGTTGTCATTTTACAGATATATTTCTCTCACCCAGCATGGGTATATGTAAAAAGACACCCCAAAACACATTGCCCTACTTCTCCTGAGTACGGCGATACCACATGTGTGACACTTTTTTGCAGCCTAGGTGAGCAAAGGGGCTCAAATTCCAATGAGTACCTTTTAGGAGGGCATTTTTAGACATTTGGATTCCAGACTTCTTCTCACGCTTTAGTGCCCCTAAGAAGCCAGGGCAGTATAAATACCCCACATGTGACCCCATTTTGGAAAGAAGACACCCCAAGGTATTCCGTGAGGGGCATGGCGAGTTCATAGAAGATTTTTTTTTTGGCACAAGTTAGCGGAAATATATTTTTTTTGTTTTTTCTCACAAAGTCTCCCTTTCCGCTAACTTGTGACAAAAAGTTCAATCTTTCATGGACTCAATATGCCCCTCAGCGAATACCTTGGGGTGTCTTCTTTCCAAAATGGAGTCATTTGTGGGGTGTTTGCACTGCCCTGGCATTTGAGGGTCTCAGCAATCATTACATGTATGGCCAGCATTAGGAGTTTCTGCTATTCTCCTTATATTGAGCATACGAGTAATGAGATTTTTTTTTTCCGTTCAGCCTCTGGGCTGAAAGAAAAAATGAACGGCACAGATTTCTTCATTCGCATCGATCAATGTGGATGAAAAAATCTCTGCCAAAATAAGTGCAAAAAAAAAAAGGAGGGGAAAGGCATCTGCCAGGACGTAGGAGCTCCGCCCAACATCCAAACCCACTCAGCTCGTATGCCTTGGCAAACCCGATTTCTCCATTCACATCAATCGATGTGGATGAATAAATCATTGCCAGAATTTATTTTTTTTTTATAAAAAATGTTTGCCAAAGCATATGAACACCGCCACTCAGCTCATAAGCCTCGGCAAAAGTATCTTTTTTACTGCAGAGGAGAAATCTCGTCTTGCAGCGCCGCATACACCGACTTTGTGTAATCTGACAGCAGCGCAATGCTTCTGTCAGAATGCACATCAGTGCTGCAGCTGGTTGATCGCTTGGTCCACCTAGAAGGTAAAAAAAAAAAAAAAAAAAAAAAAGCCGCAACGCAATAAATTTATTAATATTAACTTTATATAACATTTGAACAGAACATTAACTTTTATAAACTTTATTGAACTTTTGGAACATTAACTTTTTTGCTTACCTGTGATTTTTTTTTACCTTTAGAGGTCAAACCTCTCCTTCCCCATGGAACAATGTGCAAAGCGCAAATCGCCCAGAGATGTGGCGAAGTACATTATGCACTTTGTCCCAGGTGAAAGGAGAGGTTTGCAGCAGCTCTGTGTGAAAGGGCCCTAAGACCCCTGTGTGCCTGTCCTGTGTCACGCAATCCCTATACTAAGGGTACCTGTGTGTGGTACTTCCAGAAACACTCCCCTAAGCATAGGGCAGGGTGGTCAGGGCAGTCAGGACAGAAATAGCAGGTGTCACGCCTTATTCCACTCCTGCTACAGACACAACATCTTTCTCGGGGTGACGCTTGGTTTGAGGTACCAGCAACGACATTGGGGAAATGTCGCTCATGTAGACGGCTCACTACACTGGTGGTTGGGGCCACGAAACCTCCTGGATACAGGAGGTTCTCGATGATCTCTTCCTGAAATTTGAGGAAGGATCCTGTTCTCCCAGGGTTACTGTAGAGAACAAAACTATTGTACATAGCCAATTGAATTAGGTATACAGACACCTTCTTATACCAGAGTCTGGTCCTGCGGGAGAGTAAATAAGGAGCCAACATCTGGTCATTGAAGTCCACCCCTCCCATGAGCAAATTATAGTCGTGGACCGAGAGGGGCTTTTCAATGACACTGGTTGCCCGTTCAATTTGGTTTGTCGTGTCTGCGTGAATGGAGGAGAGCATGTAAACGTCACGCTTGTCTCAACATTTCACCGCAAGCAGTTCTTCATTACACAAGGCAGCCCTCTCCCCCCTTGCAAGACAGGTGGTAACGAGCCGTTGGGGGAAGCCCCGGCGACTAGGTCGCGCGGTGCCACAGCAGCCAATCTGTTCTAGAAACAAATGCCTGAAGAGGGGCACACTTGTGTAGAAATTGTCCACCTAAAGGTGGTACCCCTTGCCAAATAAGGGTGACACCAAGTCCCAGACTGTCTTCCCACTGCTCCCCAGGTAGTCAGGGCAACCGACCGGCTCCAGGGTCTGATCTTTACCCTCATAGACACGAAATTTGTGCGTATAGCCTGTGGCCCTTTCACAGAGCTTATACAATTTGACCCCATACCGGGCGTGCTTGCTTGGGATGTATTGTTTGAAGCCAAGGCGCCCGGTAAAATGCATCAGGGACTCGTCTATGCAGATGTTTTGCTCAGGGGTATACAAATCTGCAAATTTGGTGTTAAAGTGGTCTATGAGGGGCCGAATTTTGTGGAGCCGGTCAAAAGCTGGGTGGCCTCTGGGACGAGAGGTGCTGTTATCACTAAAGTGCAGGAAACGCAGGATGGTCTCAAATCGTGTCCTGGACATGGCAGCAGAGAACATGGACATGTGATGAATTGGGTTCATGGATCAATATGACCGCAATTCATGCTTTTTTGTCAGGCCATGTTGAGGAGAAGGCCCAGAAAAGTCTTAAGTTCGGAAACTTGGACGGGTTTCCACCGGAAAGACTGGGCATAAAAGCTTCCCGGGTTGGCGGCTATAAATTGAGTGGCATACCGGTTTGTTTCTGCCACGACTAAGTCAAAGAGCTCCACAGTGAAGAACAGCTCAGAAAACCCCAGTGCCAATCCGATCTGAGCTGTCTCAACCCGAACTCCAGACTGGGCGGTGAAAGGGGGAACTACTGGTGCGGCTGAAGATGGGGGCTGCCAATCAGGGTTTGCCAGCACCTCAGGGACTCTACGGGCCTGTCTGTGCGGTGGCTGCGACGGGGGAACTACTGCACGTGCCACCGTACCAGCTTCAACTGCCCTTCTGGTGCTCGCCACTTCACCATGTTCTACGGCAGTGCTGGTACTAGGTCCAGGATGGGCTGCGCTGCTGGTGTATGCCTCACCACGTAATCCGACAGCACCAGCCCCACTCTGCTGCCCTTGAAGCGGATCCTGCGCAACCTGTGGTCTAGCAACACGGGGCCGGGTATGCCTGGTCGTATCAGGGACCTCAACCTCATCGTCTGAACTTTGGGTCAGACTGCCACTGCTTTCTACAGGTTCGTATTCTGACCCGTTGGATTCGTCAGATGAGGGTTCCCATTCCTCATTCAACTGGGTCAGAAGCCTGTAGGCCTCTTCAGAAGAATACCCCTTACTTGCCATTTGGTCAACTAAATTTAGGGGGTATTCCCTGAGACTACCCAAGAAAAAAGCAAGCCTGTCTTACAAATGGGAGGCTAGCGAAGTACAGGAAGCCGCTGCGATTGATAAAAAATATCAAAACTGGGTTTTTTTTATCGCCGCAGTGCTTGTGAAGTGATTGTGCAGTGATAAAAAAAATTAATAAATTTTTGTCACTGCGGCGGGACGGGCGTGGGTGAACGCACGTGTGGGCGACCGATCAGGCCTGATCGGGAAAACACTGCATTTTGGGTGGAGGGCGAGCTAAGGTGACACTAATACTATTATAGATCTGACTGTGATCAGTTCTGATCACTTACAGATACTATAAAAAGTACCAATGCTGATTAGCGATACGCTAATCAGCGAATCAGTGACTGCGCGGCGGTGGGCTGGGCGCTAACTGAAGCTCCCTACCTACCAAAGGGGCCTAAACTAACCTAAACCTAACAGTCAATACTGGTGGGGAAAAAAAGTGGCAGTTTACACTGATCACTTTTTTCCCTTTCACTAGTGATTGACAGGGGTGATCAAGGGTTAATTGAGGTGATGGTGGGGGTGATCTCGGGATAAATATGTAGTGTTTGGTGTACTCACTGTGATCTGTGCTCTCTGCTGGGACCAACCGACGAAAAGGACCCAGCAGAGAGCACAGAAGCCATTTAACACATTATATTTATAAATATAATGTGTTATATGGCTTCTGGTTAGTTTATCTAAAAGTCACCAACCTGCCAGCGCTGATCATTGGCTGGCAGGCTGGTGACCAACTCCTTCTGCAACTTTTGCCGAGCCACACTGCGCATGTGCGGGCCGAATATGCGCGTAATCTCGCGTCTCGCGAGATGACGCGCCGATGCGCCAAGGAGGAATAACCCAGCCGTCCGCAGGACGCATCCCTGCGTTAGGCGGTCGGGAGGTGGTTAAGGTCCATCAATAAATTGAT
Source organism: Bufo bufo (assembly GCF_905171765.1). Taxonomy (NCBI): domain Eukaryota; kingdom Metazoa; phylum Chordata; class Amphibia; order Anura; family Bufonidae; genus Bufo; species Bufo bufo. Next base: position 16,248,729 of record NC_053390.1, on the reverse strand, counting down.
GATATGTTAAAATATGTGAAAATGGTTTCTCTTCTTTGTGAGTTTTCTCATGGTTAACGAGACCTGATTTTTGTGTAAAACATTTCCCACATTCTGAACATCAATATAGTGTGTCTCTTGTGTGAATTCTCTCATGAATAACAAGATGTGTCTGAACATGAATACGGCTTCTCTCCTATGTGACTTCTCTCATGTGTAACAAGAAGTGATTTATTTTTAAAACATTTCCCACATTCTGAACACGAATATGGTGTGTCTCCTGTGTGAAATCTCTGATGTGTAACAAGATGGGATTTCTGTGTAAAACATTTCCCACATTTTGAACATGAATATGGTTTGTCTCCTGTGTGAAATCTATAATGTTTAACAAGGACTGATTTGTGTGTAAAACATTTTCCACATTCTGAACATGAATATGGCTTCTCTCCTGTGTGGCTTCTCTTATGTTTAATAAGATGTACTTTCTGTGTAAAACATTTTTCACATTCTGAACATGAATATGGCTTCTCTCCTGTGTGGCTTCTCTCATGTGTAATAAGATGTGCTTTCTGTGTAAAACATTTCCCACATTCTGAACATAAATATGGCTTCTCTCCTGTGTGACTGGTCTCATGTTTAACAAGATCTGATTTGTGTGTAAAACATTTCCCACATTCTGAACATGAATATGGCTTCTCTCCTGTGTGAAATCTATGATGTTTAACAAGGACTGATTTGTGTGTAAAACATTTTCCACACTCTGAACATGAATATGACCTTTCTCCTGTGTGACTTCTCTGATGTGTAATAAGATGAGATTTCTGTGTAAAACATTTCCCACATTCTGAACATGAATATGGCTTCTCTCCTGTGTGACTTCTCTCATGTGTAATAAGATGTGATTTCTGTGTAAAACATTTCCCACATTCTGAACATGAATATGGTTTGTCTCCTGTGTGAAATCTATGATGATTAACAAGATCTGATTTTTGTGTAAAACATTTTCCACATTCTGAACATGAATATGGCTTCTCTCCTGTGTGGTTTCTCTCATGTGTAATAAGATGTGATTTCTGTATAAAACACTTCCCGCATTCTGAACATGAATATGGTTTGTCTCCTGTGTGAAATCTCTGATGTTTAACAAGACTTGATTTCAGTGTAAAACATTTTTTACATTCTGAACATGAATATGGTTTCTCTCCTGTGTGAATTCTCTCATGGTTAACAAGATCTGATTTTTGTATAAAAGTATTTCCACATTCTGAACATGAAAGCAGCTTCTCTCCTGTGTGACGTCTCTCATGTTTAACAAGATCTGATTTCTGTGTAAAACATTTCACACAGTATGAACATGGATATGGTTTCTCTCCTGTGTGAATTCTCTCATGAATAATAAAATTTGATTTATATGTAAAGCACTTCCCACATTCTGAACAGGAGTATGGCTTCTCCTCTGTGCGAGTTCTTTTTTGTGTAGAAAGGTCCAAGCTTTTTGTGAACTGTTTACCACGCTGAATTCTTTTTCCACCTTTCTGAGCTGTACCTGTGATAACAACGTGCGATTGTTCAGGAAAAGGTTCGCCATTATATGATAATTCTGTACTGTGAAGTCCTGGATAAACATTAAGGTTTTCTCCTGAAGAGCGCTGGATTATATCTTCATCTTCTACTTTATAATTTCGTAACAACATGAAGTTTTCCTCAGAACTCTTACTGGGAATTTCTGTTAATATAAAAATTGAAATTTGCGGTTTTATATTTTACCAAACTGTTAAGCATACAAACTTATAAAGTTCCTGTTAGGCTGGAAGTGGATCCAGCAGGAAGGAGCGGTAAAATCCATTCATTTCACTCATTGTGGTTAAAAAAAATGCCCCAAAAACTGCATTTGTTATTCCATCTTATAAAGCTTTCTATAACATTTTCTGATGTCCTGATAGAGTCGAAGATTTTGGTTTACACCTGATCACAACTTTTATTATATACAGTAAGTCATAATTTGATAAAACTGTAAATTTGAACAGCCCATGTCTGGACACCAGCCTCACACTTTGTCAACACATATATGACAGACAAGCATCCATCACCACGTTTCTCAACACAAACTGTAATGATTATAAATAGATCTTAGACCTGATGATACTGATGTCCTCACTAGAAGAATCCATGTCATAATACCCACCTAAAGCTTAATTCACAAGCTCTTTTAAGTGTACCTCCTCGTCTGCTGCTGCTGAAATCTCACAATGCTCAGAACAAGCTTCAGACTCCCTGGCTCTTTAGTGAGAATGTGCCCGTCTTCCAGCAGGAGATTCAGTGTAAGATTACAGCTTCTAATTGCATCTGCTGCTTTTCTTTACTACACAGCTATGAGGACTGCAGCCTGCACTGCGCATGTGTGAGATATCAGGAGCAACAGTGGGAAGAGACTGAGTACAGCTTGTGAATATAGGACTCATGAGCGATCTTACTTTCTCACTTTAATATTAGCATTCTGACATGGAATTTCAAAACAAGTACACCGGCCTCATCAGGTCTAAGAGATCTGTTTAATACTACAAGCAGTTTGTATTGTGAAATCTTGGGAGATCCTCTTTAACATGGTTATCAACAATTTAATCATGGCCACAGTCTACATTTAACAAGATGATATGTCATGACGTTCTGTAAAGCGCACGTCTCAGGCTGAATTCACGGACATGACAATGCGGTCTGTATGACCTAGGGGCTGCACAGTCACCAGACCTCAGGTTTATAGACATCTGTAGGATGCAGTGGAATAGACAGAGTGAGGTCATCAATCAGAACCTGTAATAAAGGTTTCCAGCACCTTGTTGGGTCCATTACACTAAGAATTCAGGATGTTCTAAGGGGAACAAGGGTCCTATCAAGAATTAAGAAGGTGGAGCTAATGAAGTGTCCTGTGAGTGCAGGTGGCCATCACTGAGACGTCTGTGTTTGTACAATAATCACATATGACATAAGAGCTTCCTGATAATTAGAGTTGAGTGAATCAAGCTTTGGATCAGAGATCCAAAGTCGATTCGTTGGAACACTTCAGTTTTAATGCTGTCTCTGTAATGCATTAAAATGTATTGCCTCCGTGTAGGCAAATTTCATGATGATGATGATGATGATGATGATGATGATGTATAGTCTTGTGTACACGCAGTCTTACCCTTAGGGCCTCGATGCGCTTAGCTGGCTGATTCAACAAGGGAGGAAAGAGAAGAAGGCGTGACACTTTACCATGGGCCCCAAAGGCCTAGAAGATAAGGCACCTATTCCAGAGACCAATTTACTAGCAAATTTACGTCGCAGGTACAAGGGCCCCACACCATGGAATACCCTATGCATGAAGCATCCAATCTTGAACATCACCCGTTGTTGGACGGGGAGCCAGTGCAAGGCATTAAGAGAGGGAGTGATATGCTCTCGGCGGGCAACACCCGTTAGTGTGAGACTTCGTGAATGAATTTGGTAATCTACAAATTCATCTTCTACAAATTTGATTCATAAAATTGCTCAAAATGGCATCCAACATTTTACATTTCACAGTACAGTTGTGAGCACAGCAGAGCAGGGGTGATTAATAGAGAGGATCAATTAATAGAGAGGATCACAAGACCCTGGGAGAGTCCCTGCCCTGGGGGGCTCTCCCATAATGCCTTGCAGTCAGCATCAGCCAATCAGAAAGAACGATATGGACAGGTCATAGGTACTATGATCACAAACAAGAAAACTATTCTGAGCTTGGACATGGATGATGAAGGACCTCTCAGCAACTCGAAAAAAGAAAGTTATCAGCGAGTTCAGGGTCTGATGGGAAATAATTTAGACATTTACTTAGATGGATTGATTTCATTCATTTATGCAATCAACATCTTACCTCCATGAGATCCCTGACGCCATAATGTTTCTTCACTGTGAAGGGCACTGATGGCACTTGTGCAGGGGAAGGAGTTATATTTGGAACGTGACAGCACATAACGGACCTACACTATTAGTGTGAGGAGTTTATAAAAGGGGCTGTTTTAGCTCTATTGGGTGTGGAGTGTCATAGACAGAGTGGGGGGATGTATTAAGATTGACGCTTCTTACACCAGTCTAAATAGTGATCCCCGCTGGAGTACGATGCGCCCAAATTATTAAGAGGTAATAAGTCTGGAGCATCTTCTGAGGTTCTGTCTGGCAGAAAATCTACAGCTGCTCGGGAGCTGATATGTTGGTGCAGGAGAAACACAGGAGGCGCCACTGACTGACTGCAGGTCTGAGACATGATGGACAGTAAGGACCATAAGGGCGTTACAAAACTGTGGCTAAATAGCAACACACAGTTCAGCTCTGTACGCCACCCGCACCGCTATCCCTACCCAGGGCTGGCTCTATAATAAGGCAGGCAGCTGCTTGAGGGCGCAGAGAAGGGTGGAGACTGGAGGCGGAGCTGTTGGTGGTAACTGTGTGGACAAATGTCTCTGAGTAGCCTGTCCACAGGTAGAAATGTATGTGGCATGGGGGGGTGAAATGGACATGATGAAGGGGGAGAAATGGGACAACAAGGATGGAGGGGGAGAAATATGACAACATGGATGGAGGGGGAGAAATGTGACAACATGGATGGAGGGGGAGAAATGTGACAACATGGATGGAGGGGGAGAAATGTGACAACATGGATGGAGGGGGAGAAATGTGACAACATGGATGGAGGGGGAGAAATGTGACAACATGGATGGAGGGGGAGAAATGTGACAACATGGATGGAGGGGGAGAAATGTGACAACATGGATGGAGGGGGGGGAAATGTGACTACTTGGATGGAGGGGGGAGAAATGTGGTAACATGGATGGAGGGGGGAGAAATGTGGCAACATGGATGGAAAGGGGAGAAATGTGGCAACATGGATGGAAAGGGGAGAAATGTGGCAACATGGATGGAGGGGGAGAAATGTGGCAACATGGATGGAGGGGGAGAAATGTGACAACATGGATGGAGGGGGAGAAATGTGACAACATGGATGGAGGGGGAGAAATGTGACAACATGGATGGAGGGGGAGAAATGTGAGGGCTGATGTGACATAGGTGATTTGACATGGAGGGGGAGAAATGTGACATGGAGGGGTAAGAAATGTGACATTGGGGGGGTGAAATGTGACATGGAGGCCTTGAGGGGGAGAAATGTGACATGGGGCTGATGGCTGACATGGGAGGCTAATCTGAGGCAATGGGGGTCTGATCTGAGGCCTGATTAACATTGGGGGTCTGATTGCTGGTCTGACCTGAGGTGTAATAGAAAATATTTTTTTCTTATTATCCTCCTCTAAAACCTAGGTGCGTCTTATGGGCCGGTGACTCTTATAGCGATTATCTGAAGCAGAGCGAAGATACCAGGACCACACAGAGGAGGAGCCAGCTGATGCAGACGGAACCAGGGCCAGGTGAGCTGCGGGGGGGGGGGGGGGGGCCAAAATGTAGCTTGGCTTGTGTTGGCAAAAATCCTTGCACCGGCCCTACCTACCCACTTGCATGATCTACCCTGACTAGCAGCCCACAACTTGGCAACGGTACCTAACTTAACTAACTGCAGGAGCCTAAACCTAGTGGGGTAAAAGAGTAGTCAGACAGAAAGAGGTCAAAACCAGACAGTCAAAACACGAACTGGATCAGAATCCAAAAGTAAGTTAATATCAGTCCAAACCGGAGAGATACGTCACAGCACAAACAAGATACAAACACAGAGTCAAATACCAGATGTGGTCAGAGCCAGCAGATAACCTCAGAGGAAATATTCAGCAATCAGAAGCAAGGTCAGGGACAATCTAAAAATCAGAATGTCAGGCATCTAGACAGTAGTACAACACACGCCAGTGAGGCTTAGAAGACCAATCACAGGCACCTGTTGCCAGCAACCGACTGTTAAAATGGCCCACCTCAGGAAGCATGTGACACCGGCACGGAGCCTGATTGGCTCTGCATCCCTGCTAAAGGAACTAAACAACTCCGGCTGCACCACAACAGAGAGGCCAGGCTCACTGCTGGAGCATGGACAGGTGAGCATCTGACAACTACCTTAGATTCTGACCAACTGCAGGAAGATGAAGTCCACAGCTCCAGGGTGGAAGACCTAGAAGGCCAGTTGTGGAATCCCTAGCACATTACAGGAAGGCACCTTTGAAAGAGACAGATGACCGATCCTCCTATCCCCCTTCCGTAGTAACTGGTCCTCCATTACATGTCACTGCACACACATGTATACACTGCACATGACGGCTCTTACCTTGTGATATAAGAGGCTGGTGCTCCTCCATTACATGTCACTGCACACACATGTATACACTGCACATGACGGCTCTTACCTTGTGATATAAGAGGCTGGTGCTCCTCCATCATGGCCTCCTTGTACAGATCCTTGTGTCCTTCTATATAATCCCACTCCTCCATGGAAAAATAGACAGCGACACCCTGACACCTTATAGGAACCTGACAACACAATGACACCGTCATTACCCAGACCCCTCCAGTGCTGTTACTGGAGAATTTCCCAGCATTCCCAGCAGTGTCACCTCTTCAGTCAGCAGCTTCATCATCTTTTGGGTGAGTTCTAGGATCTTCTGCTCATGTATCAGGGGGTGGGGCCCTGTAATGGGGTTAGGGGACCTGCTCCGCCCTCCTGATTCCTGGAGATGGATGATGGGAGTCACACAGTCCCCTGATGTCTTCTTCACTATTGTGTACTCCTGTGGATGGAGAGAGACACTTAGGGAATAAACCCTTCAGGGGCCATGTCCTCTCCTCCGGCCCTCTCCTCCTGGTACAACGTGCCTACTTACCTCCTCATGGCTCCTACATCATGACTATTGGTCACTGGTCACATGACACATCACTCACCATATTGGGGGCTGATCTTCAGGTTCTCCGTCACTTGGAAGGTCTGGAGGCCGTTCTACAGGACCCTGGACTCTTCCTATCACTTCCTATGATGGATTCTCCTTCCCGATGTCTGACTTGTTACAGAATACAATACAGAGGAGAGAAATCTAGAAAAGTTTACCTCTCTGCTCAGCAGGGAGACAATCTCCAAGGTGAGGTCTAATATTCTTCTGCTGATCTCCTTACTGTCCATCCTTGGTGGCTCATTCAGGAGAAGGGTCGTATTGCTGGTTTTCTTCATTCCTCCTGAAAAAAAAAGAAGGAATAAAGGTTAATCAGTGAGTCCCATGTCCCCTATAATGAGGATGAGAAAAAGTAAAACTCATCCTCATATCTCAGACCCTCATAAAGCTGCACTGATGGGAAAACCCTGAGTTCGGTGTGTATCTAAGCTCCGGGCAGTGCCGTGTGTATCTAAGCTCCTGTCAGTGCAGTGTGTGGAGGCAGGAGACTCTGAGCTCCCTGTTTATCTAAAAAGTAGGGTTCTCCCCTGGGTTGTAAGGGTATTTTACATGCATAATGAAGTACTGATTGGTTCTGTCACCTTTTATTATTATATTACCTTCTATATTCCTTGTAATGTAGTGCGTTAGGGATAGTTAGATAACATATACAGACCCTCCATTATGCTGAGAAGACTGCATTCCTGAGTGGTTATCTCAGAGACATACATACTGCACACTGGACATCCTTAGGAGGAGGGGCTGAAAGGTATAAACTTTTGTGCACAAAGACAAATAACTGGAACTCTGCCGATAACATTATCCAGGTAGGATGTTGTAGGTTACTATCTCTCTCTTGTATAACCATGGGGTGTTAGCCATATTCTACGACAGGAGTCCCCCCCCCCCCATTGTACTGCAGCAAGGTGATTGATTATTGTTTACCTTTACTATTCAGTATGTAATTTGTCTCTTTTCATATTTATATATTTAATCACACTTTGTAAATATTTTTATCACTTAGCCTACTTAATTATTCTCAAATGGTCAAATTCACATTAAAATATTCCCTTACAATAAGTAGTACAGACACCTGTATGTCACTGCACACACGTGTATACACTGCACATGACGGCTCTTACCTTGTGATATAAGAGGCTGGTGCTCCTCCATTACATATCACTGCACACACGTGTATACACTGCACATGACGGGTCTTACCCTGTGATATAAGAGACTAGTGCTCCTCCATTACATGTCACTGCACACACGTGTATACACTGCACATGACGGCTCTTACCTTGTGATATAAGAGGCTGGTGCTCCTCCATTACATGTCACTGCACACACGTGTATACACTGCACATGACGGGTCTCACCTTGTGATATAAGAGGCTGGTGCTCCTCCATTACATGTCACTGCACACACGTGTATACACTGCACATGACAGATCTTACCTTGCAATATAAGAGGCTGGTGCTCCTCCATTACATGTCACTGCACACACGTGTATACACTGCACATGACAGATCTTACCTTGTGATATAAGAGGCTGGTGCTCCTCCATTACATGTCACTGCACACACGTGTATACACTGCACATGACGGCTCTCACCTTGTGATATAAGAGGCTGGTGCTCCTCCATTAAATGTCACTGCACACACGTGTATACACTGCACATGACGGCTCTTACCTTGTGATATAAGAGGTAGGTGCTCCTCCATTACATGTCACTGCACACACGTGTATACACTGCACATGACGGCTCTTACCCTGTGATATAAGAGGCTGGTGCTCCTCCATCATGGCCTCCTTGTACAGATCCTTGTGTCCTTCTATATACTCCCATTCCTCCATGGAGAAATAGACAGTGACATCCTGACACCTTATAGGAACCTGACAACACAATGACACCGTCATCACCCAGACCCCTCCAGTGCTGTTACTGGAGAATTTCCCAGCATTCCCTGCAGTGTCACCTGTCCAGTCAGCGGCTCCATCATCTTGTGGGTGAGTTCTAGGATCTTCTGCTCATGTATCAGAGGGAGAGGCTCTGTGATGGGGTGAGGGGTCCTGCTCCACCCTCCTGACTCCTGGAGATGGATGATGGGAGTCACACAGTCCCCCAATGTCTTCTTCACTATTGTGTACTCCTGTGGATGGAGAGAGACACTTAAATGAACAACTGGATGACAGTTACTGTTACTGGTAATTTTGTTTTCATGAGTCCTCCACAGCAGCTCTACGCTGATGAGACCCTCCTCCAACCAGTCAGGAACAGGAAGAATAGATGTGACCCTCCTCTGGTTCCTTCCTTGTAGAAGGGTCAGTGATGACTTTTGGAAGTTGATTATCCAAACCAACTTCTGTAGCGTTTTCAATACAAACAGTAACTGCCTGTAAAAGTCCTGTTTGGCATTCTCTAAAATCAATAGGGCATCTAACTATGGACTTATCATAACAGAACGCAATCAGATCTGACATCACCTTTGTGAAGAGCCTCGGGGAGGATGAAATCCCAAAAGGACAGGCATGTTAATTGCTAGTGTAGTATCCTTCCCTTGTTTTTCATTGCAAAATATTGAAATCTTTTAGTGGTCTGGATGAATTGGGATATGACAGTACTCATTCTTCAAATCTAATGTCACCATCATTGCCTCCTCGTGTATCATTGAAATGGCTGATCTTATTGTTTCCATCTTGAATTTTCTGTATCTGATCCAGTTAAAATTTTTTAGATTTATTATTGTCCTGTGACTCCCATTTGGCTTTTTCACCAGAAATAGATTTGAGTAGAATCCCTGACCCTGCATTTAAAATAACTAAAAACAGGAGGGTAGAGAAGAAGCATTGAAAAACTATAAAGAAAAATAGAATATATAAAAGACAAATAAAAGCAGCCAAACTAGAGACAGAGAGATTCATTGCCAAAGTGAATAAAACTAACCATAAAATGTTCTTCAATTATATAAATGGTAAAAAGTATAAATCTGAAGGTGTCGGCCCTTTACAGTAATGAGGGAAGGAGGGGGGGGGGACAGAAAGTGATTAGGTATTAAATATTAGTAAACTATTAAATATTTTTTTCTCCACTGTATTCACTGAAGAAGATAAACTGTCAGATGAAATGCAGAATGTAAAAGTAAATTCCCCATTGAAAGTGCCCTGTCTGACCCAGGAAGAAGTACAGCGGCATCTTAAAAAGATTAAAATAGACAAATCGCCAGAACCAGATGGCATACACCCCCGTATCCTAAGAGAATTAAGTAATGTCATAGCCAGACCCTTATCTATATATACAAAGAAGGACGTTTATGTGTATGTATGTATGAATGTATGTTCCGCTATCACTCAAAAAAGCAATTATTGATTTCAACAAAACTTGGTATACACATCCCTTGCTACCTGGAAAGAAATCTTGTGGAGGTCACAGCTCTCTAGCATGTACCGTTCCTGAGATATTTCCCAAAAAAAGCAAATATGGCACATCACATGACCTACCTTAGCCAATAGAAGACTGCAGGTCTTTCTCTTCACATCCCAACTGCCATACACATGTCCCTTATCAGCCAATAGAAGCTTGCAGGTCCTTAGTCTCCACATACACACACTTTTACACCAGGTTTCCATAACAACCCGGCCATTTTTCTTCACTGCTGCAGGTCAGCTTTAAAAGGGGCAGGGCACTGTGGATGACACTGTTAAGGGAGCGGAGTGCTGTGGAGGTGACAGTTCAGGGGTCAGGTAGGGTGGCCATACAGGCCACCCTCAAAAGACAGACATAAAACCCCGGCCCCAGGTCCCACTAAGCCACGCCCACAACCCACTTCGCAGCCGACGGGGATTGAAAAATGAAGGTAAAAATCAACTTCTGTCAGCTGCAGGGGATCGAGGGAGGGTGACTTTCTCCCTGCAGCTCATAATCAGACAGCACAGTGCTGCTGTCAAAAAGAACATCCTTGTGTCCGTCCAGGACCTGAAGTCTGACAGCCGGACTGTCCAGCCTAAAACCGGACCTCTGGCCAACCTAGATGTAGGCTGCTGTGGAGGTCAGAGTTAAGGGAATGGTCCGCTATGGAGATCAGTGTTAAGAGGCAGATTGCTGTAGAGGCCACTGTTAGGGGAAGGGGTGTTGTGGAAATCACTGTTAAGGAGATACTGTGAAGGTCACTAATGAAGGGGCGGGATGCTGTGGAGTAGGGCTTCAGCTATCGATGATTTTTGTAATCAAATATTCTACCGAATACTCCGATTAATCAAGTACTCAAATAAGAAAAAACTAATTAAAAGAATGTTTTCTTTTATAAAAACTCATACCCCCCCAGTGGCGTAGCGTGGGGAGGGGGGAGTGGAACTTTGCCCCGGGCACAAAATTTTAACCCCTTAACCCCTTAAGGACGCAGGGCGTATCGGTACGCCCTATTTCCCGAGTCCTTAAGGACTCAGGGCGTACCGGTACGTCCTAACTTGAACTCAGTATTCCGGCGCCCGAGGGGTTAAACGGAACGGGATTTCGGCTGAAATCCTTCAGCCGGCATCCTGTGACAACGCCAGGGGGGGTCATGTGACCCCCCTGTGTCGGCGATCGCAGAAAACCGCAGGTCAATTCAGACCTGCGGTTTGCTGCGCTTTTTGCAGTTTCTGATGCCCGCGGTCCCTGACCGCGGGGATCAGAAACTTTTGAGTGCCTATAATCAATATTTTTCACCCCCCCCTGCACCCCTGCACGATTTTATGCCGGCGGGTGGTGCGGGGGGGGGTGTCGCATGTGGTGGGGGCGGTGCGGGAGGCGGGCGGTGCGGCAGGCGGGATCGCGATCCCCCGCCCGCCTCCCCATGAATGATCGTTGGCTTCTAGTGGTTATACCAGGGTGCCAGCACATTGCTGGCACCCTGGTATAAACGGCTGACATCTGTGCAAATGTCAGCCGTTTAACCCTTTCCATACCGCGGTCCGTACGGACCGCTGTATGGAAAAAGTTAACTGTCGTCGGTCAGGGAGCTCCCTCCCTCTCCATCGGGGGGCTGCTGTGCCTTTGCAGCCCCCCGATGGAGAGGGAGAGAGCCCCCAGAGAGCCCCCCTCAGCCCTGTGCTTACCCTTCCCCGTCTGCGAAGTTCTGAGCAGACGGGGAGGGTTCCCATGGCAACAGGACGCCTGCTCAGGCGTCCTGCTGTCCATGGTGCTGAACAGATCTGTGCTAAAAGCATAGATCTGTTCAGTGTAAGTAAAATACAGTATAGAACAATATATATTGTACTGTACTGTATTATACAGACATCAGACCCACTGGATCTTCCAGAACCAAGTGGGTCTGGGTCAAAAAAAAAGTTAAAAAAAGTGAAAAAAGTTAAGATAAAAAAAAAAAACATTCATCACTGAATAAAAATTAAAAAAATAAAAAACACTACACATATTAGGCATCGCCGCGTCCGTAACGACCTGATCTATAAAACGGTCATGTTACTTTCCCCGCACGGTGAACACCATAAAAATAAAAAAATAAAAACTATGAGAAAATTGAAATTTTGCCCACCTTACTTCCCAAAAAAGGTAATAAAAGTGATCAAAAAAGTCACATGTACGCCAAAATAGTACCAATCAAACCGTCATCTCATCCCGCAAAAATCATACCTTACCCAAGATAATCGCCCAAAAACTAATAAAACTATGGCTCTCAGACTAAAGAAACACTAAAACATGATTTTTTTTGTTTCAAAAATGAAATCATTGTGTAAAACTTACATAAATAAAAATAAAGTATACATATTAGGTATCGCCACGTCCGTATCGACCGGCTCTATAAGAATATCACATGATCTAACCCCTCAGGTGACCACCGTAAAAAATAAAAAATAAAAACGGTGTAAAAAAAGCCATTTTTTGTCATTTTACGTCACAAAAAGTGTAATAACAAGCGATCAAAAAGTCATATGCACCCCAAAATAGTGCCAATTAAACCGTCATCTCATCCCGCAAAAAATGAGACCCTACTCAAGATAATCGCCCAAAAACTGAAAAAACTATGGCTCTTAGACTATGGAGACACTAAAACTTTTTTTGGTTTTAAAAATGAAGTTATTGTATAAAACTTACATAAATAAAAAAAAGGTATACATATTAGGTATCACCGCGTCCGTGACAACCTGCTCTATAAAATTACCACATGATCTAACCTGTCAGATGAATGTTGTAAATAACAAAAAAAAAAAAAGTGCCAAAAAAGCTATTTCTTGTTACCTTGCCGCACAAAAAGTGTAATATAGAGCAACCAAAAATCATATGTACCCTAAACTAGTACCAACAAAGCTGCCACCTTATTCCGTACTTTCTAAAATGGGGTCACTTTTTTGGAGTTTCTACTCTAGGGGTGCATCAGGGGGGCTTCAAATGGGACATGGTGTCAAAAAAACCAGTCCAGCAAAACCTGCCTTCCAAAAACCGTATGGCATTCCTTTCCTTCTGCGCCCTGCCGTGTGCCCGTACAGCGGTTTACGACCACATATGGGGTCTTTCTGTAAACTACAGAATAAGGGCCATAAATAATGAGTTTTGTTTGGCTGTTAACCCTTGCTTTGTTACTGGAAAAAAAATATTAAAATGGAAAATCTGCCAAAAAAGTGAAATTTTGAAATTGTATCTCTATTTTCCATTAAATCTTGTGCAACACCTAAAGGGTTAACAAAGTTTGTAAAATCAGTTTTGAATACCTTGAGGGGTGTAGTTTCTTAGATGGGGTCACTTTTATGGAGTTTCTACTCTAGGGGTGCATCAGGGGGGCTTCAAATGGGACATGGTGTCAAAAAAACAGTCCAGCAAAATCTGGCTTCCAAAAACCATACGGCGCACCTTTCACTCTACGCCCCGCTGTGTGGCCGTACAGTAGTTTACGGCCACATATGGGGTGTTTCTGTAAACGGCAGAGTCAGGGCAATAAAGATACAGTCTTGTTTGGCTGTTAACCCTTGCTTTGTTAGTGGAAAAAATGGGTTAAAATGGAAAATTAGGCAAAAAAATGAAATTCTCAAATTTCATCCCCATTTGCCAATAACTCTTGTGCAACACCTAAAGGGTTAACAAAGTTTGTAAAATCAGTTTTGAATACCTTGAGGGGTGTAGTTTCTTAGATGGGGTCACTTTTATGGAGTTTCTACTCTAGGGGTGCATCAGGGGGCTTCAAATGGGACATGGTGTCAAAAAAACAGTCCAGCAAAATCAGCCCTCCAAAAACCAAACGGCGCACCTTTCACTCTACGCCCTACTGTGTGCCCGTACAGTAGTTTACGGCCACATATGGGGTGTTTCTGTAAACGGCAGAGTCAGGGCAATAAAGATACAGTCTTGTTTAGCTGTTAACCCTTGCTTTGTTAGTGGAAAAAATGGGTTAAAATGGAAAATTAGGCAAAAAAATGAAATTCTCAAATTTCATCCCCATTTGCCAATAACTCTTGTGCAATACCTAAAGGGTTAACGAAGCTTGTAAAATCAGTTTTGAATACCTTGAGGGGTGTAGTTTATAGAATGGGGTCATTTTTGGGCGGTTTCTATTATGTAAGCCTCGCAAAGTGACTTCAGACCTGTAGTGGTCCCTAAAAATTTGGTTTTTGTAAATTTCTGAAAAATTTCAAGATTTGCTTCTAAACTTCTAAGCCTTATAACATCCCCAAAAAATAAAATATCAATCCCAAAATGCTACAAACATGAAGTAGACATATGGGGAATGTAAAGTCATCAAAATTTTTGGGGGTATTACTATGTATTACAGAAGTAGAGAAACTGAAACTTTGAAATTTGCAAATTTTTCAAATTTTTTGGTAAATATGGTATTTTTTTATGCAAAAAAATTAACTTTTTTGACCCAATTTTAGCAGTGTCATGAAGTACAATATGTGACGAAAAAACAATCTCAGAACGGCCTGGATAAGTCAAAGCGTTTTAAAGTTATCAGCACTTAAAGTGACACTGGTCAGATTTGCAAAAAATGGCCAAGTCCTTAAGGTGAAATAGGGCTGAGTCCTTAAGGGGTTAAGGACGCAGGGCGTACCGGTACGCCCTATTTCCCGAGTCCTTAAGGACTCAGGGCGTACCGGTACGTCCTAACTTTAAATGCAGATTCCGGCGCCGCGGGGGTTAATGGGAATGGGATGCCGGCTGAAATCATTCAGCCAGCATCCTGTGACAACGCCAGGGGGGGTCATGTGACCCCCCTATCGGCGATCGCCGCAAACCGCAGGTCAATTCAGACCTGCGGTTTTCTGCGCTTTTTGCAGTTTCTGATCCCCGCAGTCCCTGACCGCGGGGATCAGAAACTTTAGTGTCCCTCAAACATAGATTTTACACCCCCCCCCTGCACCCCTGCATGATTTTTTGCCGGCGGGCGGTGCGGCAGGCGGGATCGCGATCCCCCGCCTGCCTCCCCTTGAAAATTCGTTGGTGTAGAGTGGGTATACCAGGGTGCCAGCACATTGCTGACACCCTGGTATAAACGGCTGACATCGGTGATGCGATGTCAGCCGTTTAACCCTTTCCATACAGCGGTCCGTACGGACCGCTGTATGGAAAAAGTTAACAGTAAGAGGGAGCTCCCTCCCTCTCCCATCGGGGGGGCTGCAGTGCCTTTGCAGCCCCCCGATGGAGAGGGAGAGAGCCCCCAGACAGCCCCCCGACAGCCCCGTCCTTACCCTTCCCCGTCTGCGAAGTTCTGACCAGTACTGAGCAGACGGGGAAGGTTCCCATGGCAACAGGACGCCGTCTCAGGCATCCTGCTGTCCATGGTGCTGAACAGATCTGTGCTAAAGGCAAAGATCTGTTCAGACAAAGTGTAAGTAAAATACAGTACAATATATATTGTACTGTACTGTATTATACAGACATCAGACCCACTTGATCTTCAAGAACCAAGTGGGTCTGGGTCAAAAAAAAAGTAAAAAAAAAGTAAAAATCAAAAAACACATTTATCACTGATTAAAAATGAATTCCCTACACATGTTTGGTATCGCCGCGTCCGTAACGACCTGATCTATAAAATGGTCATGTTACTTTCCCCGCACGGTGAACGCCATAAAAATAAAAAAATAAAAACTATTAGGAAATTGAAATTTTGCCCACCTTACTTCCCAAAAAAGGTAATAAAAGTGATCAAAAAAGTCGCATGTACGCCAAAATAGTACCAATCAAACCATCATCTCATCCCGCAAAAATCATACCCTACCCAAGATAATCGCACAAAAACTGAAAAAACTATGGCTCTCAGACTATGGAAACACTAAAACATGATTTTTTTTTGTTTCAAAAATGAAATCATTGTGTAAAACTTAAATAAAATAAAAAAAGTATACATATTAGGTATCGCCGCGTCCGTATCGACCGGCTCAATAAAAAGATCACATGACCTAACCCCTCAGGTGACCACCGTAAAAAAAATAAAAATAAAAACGGTGTAAAAAAAGCCATTTTTTGTCATCTTACGTCACAGAAAGTGTAATAGCAAGCGATCAAAAAGTTATGTGCACCCCAAAATAGTGCCAATCAAACCGTCATCTCATCCCGCAAAAATGAGACCCTACTTAAGATAATCGCCCAAAAATTGAAAAAACTATGGCTCTTAGACTATGGAGACACGAAAACATTTTTTTTTGTTTTAAAAATGAAATCATTGTGTAAAACTTACATAAATAAAAAAAATTGTATACATATTAGGTATCGCCGCGTCCGTGATAACCTGCTCTATAAAATTACCACATGATCTAACCTGTCAGATGAATGTTGTAAATAACAAAAAAAACGTACCAAAAAATCTATTTCTTGTTACCTTGCCGCACAAAAAAGTGTAATATAGAGCAACCAAAAATCATATGTACCCTAAACTAGTACCAACAAAACTGCCACCCTATCCCGTAGTTTCTAAAATAGGGTCACTTTTTTGGAGTTTCTACTCTGGGGGTGCATCAGGGGAGCTTCAAATGGGACATGGTGTCAAAAAAAAAACAGTCCAGCAAAATCTGCCTTCCAAAAACCGTATGGCATTCCTTTCCTTCTGCACCCTGCCGCGTGCCCGTACAGCGGTTTATGACCACATATGGGGTGTTTCTGTAAACTACAGAATCAGGGCCATAAATAATGAGCTTTGTTTGGCTGTTAACCCTTGCTTTGTAATTGGAAAAAAAATATTAAAATGGAAAATCTGCCAAAAAAGTGAAATTTTGAAATTGTATCTCTATTTTCCATTAAATCTTGTGCAACACCTAAAGGGTTAACAAAGTTTGTAAAAATCAGTTTTGAATACCTTGAGGGGTGTAGTTTCTTAGATGGGGTCACTTTTATGGAGTTTCTACTCTAGGGGTGCATCAGGGGGGCTTCAAATGGGACATGGTGTCAAAAAACCAGTCCAGCAAAATCTGGCTTCCAAAAACCATACAGCGCACCTTTCCCTCTACGCCCTACTGTGTTCCCGTACAGTAGTTTACGGCCACATATGGGGTGTTTCTGTAAACGGCAGAGTCAGGGCAATAAAGATACAGTCTTGTTTGGCTGTTAACCCTTGCTTTGTTAGTGGAAAAAATGGGTTAAAATGGAAAATTAGGCAAAAAAATGAAATTCTCAAATTTCATCCCCATTTGCCAATAACTCTTGTGCAACACCTAAAGGGTTAACGAAGTTTGTAAAATCTGTTTTGAATACCTTGAGGGGTGTCGTTTATAGAATGGGGTCATTTTTGGGCGGTTTCTATTATGTAAGCCTCGCAAAGTGACTTCAGACCTGTAGTGGTCCCTAAAAATTGGGTTTTTGTAAATTTCTGAAAAATTTCAAGATTTGCTTCTAAACTTCTAAGCCTTGTAACATCCCCAAAAAATAAAATATCATTCCCAAAATGCTACAAACATGAAGTAGACATATGGGGAATGTAAAGTCATCACAATTTTTGGGGGTATTACTATGTATTACAGAAGTAGAGAAACTGAAACTTTGAAATTTGCAAATTTTTCAAATTTTTTGGTAAATATGGTATTTTTTTATGCAAAAAAATTAACTTTTTTGACCAAATTTTAGCAGTGTCATGAAGTACAATATGTGACGAAAAAACAATCTCAGAACGGCCTGGGTAAGTCAAAGCGTTTTAAAGTTATCAGCACTTAAAGTGACACTGGTCAGATTTGCAAAAAATGGCCAAGTCCTTAAGGTGAAATAGGGCTGAGTCCTTAAGGGGTTAAGGGGCACCAGCGGCCCTGCTCAAAAGTGGGGGCGGCGGCATTGTGGAAGCTGTTGTGCCTTTTCATAGGTAAATGCATTGATATCCAATTCCTTCTAGTCAAGATGGATGTTCATTACCTTTAAGAGCCATGCTCGACTATAGTTGCAATTTTGCATGTCTTGAGTAGGCCGAAGTAAGGTCACACAAAGGTTTCAACTTTTTAGTATTATTCTTCTCATGAATGTACCATTCTGAGAAGAAGCCTCCTTGTCTACTTATAAATTTATGACGGGAGATAAAGATAAGCTCTATGCAGCTGGTCATCATTACCTATACAATTAGATATTTATTAATGAAGCAAAATATATAATTCATATATTCATTTAATGAGCCTTAGTTAGTCCTTAGCATAAGACAATCAGTAGGACATATATATATATATATATATATATATATATATATTACTTTATATTATATTGTTATATGTTATGAAAACAACATGTATCCAGTATATATATATATATATACAGTACAGACCAAAAGTTTAAACACATCTTCTCATTCAAAGAGTTTTCTTTATTTTCATGACTATGAAGGGATCAAAACTATGAATTAACACATGTGGAATTATATACATAACAAACAAGTGTGAAACAACTGAAAATATGTCATATTCTAGGTTCTTCAAAGTAGCCACCTTTTGCTTTGATTACTGCTTTGCACACTTTTGGCATTCTTTTGATGAGCTTCAAGAGGTAGTCCCCTGAAATGGTCTTCCAACAGTCTTGAAGGAGTTCCCAGAGATGCTTAGCACTTTTTGGCCCTTTTGCCTTCACTCTGCGGTCCAGCTCACCCCAAACCATCTCGATTAGGTTCAGGTCCGGTGACTGTAGAGGCCAAGTCATCTGGCTCAGCACCCCATCACTCTCCTTCATGGTCAAATAGCCCTTACTTTTAAAGTTTTCCCAATTTTTCGGCTGACTGACTGACCTTCATTTCTTAAAGTAATGATGGCCACTCGTTTTTCTTTACTTAGCTGCTTTTTTCTTGCCATAATACAAGTTCTAACAGTCTATTCAGTAGGACTATCAGCTGTGTATCCACCTGACTTCTCCTCAACGCAAAACTCTTTGAATGAGAAGGTGTGTCCAAACTTTTGGTCTGTACTGTATATTTCTCATTAGGAGAATCTTTGTCTCTAAAAGAGTGTCTGTGAAGATGTGTGTTTTGTAACAATTATTCACATCTTTGGTATGACAGGAGGTACTGATATCTGTGAGAAAACAAGGCCATTCAAGTTATTTATGATCCATAAATTAACAGTGTGAGAAACATTCAGAGAGACGCCTAGAGGTCTGTCTCTAATTGCTACAAGTGTCAGAATTAATCCCTATGGCTTTGAATTAAAGCTTTTAAGGTCAAATGTATATTCAGACTTACATAAGTTAACCCTTTATACTATGATGCAAATAGCTTATACAGCAGAGCCTCCTAGGTATCAGTAGGTGACAATACAACAGTAGCAAAAGTGCATTCTGGGTAAGGTTACGATGTCACATCTTTTATCAATGGTCACGCCCATCCGACAATGATTGGAAAGTTCCAAACTAGGAAGGTGTGTCTAACTGATAAGTTTGTGATCATAAACCATACACAGGAGGAGAAAAAGAAAGAGAAGAGAAAAAGAGAGAAAAGGAGAGGAGGAGAAGACAAGTAAAGCTCTCTAGAGCGGTCTATCAAGATGAAAGCCATGGTGAAATGCGCTATGATGGACCACCCAGCTTTCCTAGGAGCAGAAGTGAGATTCCTACTAGGACTTAGTAAGAGACACAGAAAATGATATTTCATTTTATTAAGACTAATTTGATAGTGTGGGTGAAATTATACCATCTAGATTGGCGAATAAATAATTAAATTAATTGATCATCTCCATATTGAGATGTAGTCTTAGGATATTGGGAGGCTTCATTCTACCACAAGAATCTAGACTCATAATCTAGCAAAGCATTAAATAATTGCTTTTATATATATATATATATATATATATATATATATTTTGATAGAACATTCTTCACCAAGCTAAGTGATGGATTCCCACAGGATAGACTTGTTTCAAGTCCTTCCCATTTAAGATCCTAGATCCCTGTTATTTGTCTTAATAGTCTTACCAAAGTTATATATGTGAAAATAGTCCAGGATGGGGTGGAAGGATACAGTTGTCTCTTCTAAGTTATATCCTTGAATGGATTTGCCCATCTTGAAGTCATGTGATGTGTAGTTGGTTAGAGGGGGGGCAGAATGTATTTAGCATTCTATAATGATGTCTAGGATTAGACATGCCCATCCTGATATCATGAGGTTTTCTCTGAACAGAAGTAATGTATATAACTTATGTTCCTACTTTGATATCCTAACCTAATAATAGCTTGGTTATAATGTAACAAGTTATTTCCACTCACATGTATTGTTAAGCTTGTAATGCTTTATATTAACGCTATATATATTTATTTGCATGTATCATTGTGTTTATTTACTTATATATGTTTATAATCTTGTAACCAAAAAATCTGCATATTTTTATAATACCTGTGTATTATTGTATAATGCAGAACTACATTTTATCATTAACATCATCTCACGTCAAAAATAACTTATTTATCTGAGGAAATAGTCGGACTCAGATGTGAATTGTATCAATTAGGTTGTCTACAATTCACCAGGTCATGATTTTAAGAATTTATGACAAATTTTATAATTTTTTTTTTTATGGTTAATTATTTTTATGACCATAATTAATAATTCTTAATTTAATTATTACCCCCCGACATAAATGGAGGCCCCAGCGAGATTTGATTGATGAGATGACATATTAATGATAAATTGTCATGTATATTGTTGCTGGCATTAGAATGCTACAGCCAGATCACGTTTACAACCCTTAGAAGGGCGTGGTATATACATAGTCAAAATTAATGTCCTGGTACTGAAGGGGTTAAGCCCATACCAGAACCGCAGATGAGTTGTTGCAGTAAAGTGTTATTACACAAATGCAACCAGTGCATGACATGTAAATCAACTCAGGAGTTGTTTGTCTATGCTAAACACATTTGATGTTTATGTATCGCCAGAAATTAATAGTAAATTGTCCCAAGATAGGGAACAGATGTAGGTCTCCTTAGCCTAGGCCAGTGATGTCGAACCTTTTAGAGACCGAGTGCCCAAACTGCAACCCCAAACCCTCTTATTTATTGCAAAGCGCCAACACAGTAATTTCACCAGAATACTACAGTCCTATAGTATATATTCCATGTACTTTATCACTTATCTATAATAGTCTGCCTACATTCAGTGCCCTGCCTGTGCTGTTCATAGTGCGCCCTGCGCTGATGAATGCCAGAAGAAGTCTAAGGCATATTGGTACACTGTAGACTTTTTCCAGGGGCGGGTGCCCACAGAGAGGGCTCGGAGTGCCGCCTCTGGCACCCGTGCCATAGGTTCGCCACCACTGCCCTAGGCGGTACAGGGTCCGGTTCTAGTCCTTTGTTTGACTCAGGAATCTTCCTATTAATTCCTGGCCAGTGAACTCCCATAGTTGGAGATTTACCCCCATATACATGGAGGTTGAGTTTAGTAGCTCAGGGCGTTACAGGATAATAGAGGAACTTTATACATAAAGTCTGACCCAATGTTATTTGATAAATAGAATCTATAAGAGAACGGTTTTAAACAGGATAATTGCTATGTATGCTAATGTAACAATGCTTTCTTATAGGATCCTAATGTACAATCTGCAATTGTTGCAGATATGATAATCCCCCAAGGGGGGAATTGTTTTTTATATCATCTCTGATTAATCGTTTCAGATTTATTTTTTTATCGGTTTGTGAATTTTTTTTTAAGCAGAGTACCTAAAACCTGATAATTTGTTTTAATAGAGAAAAGCGCAAAACTGTATTTAACCACCTCAGCCCCCAGTGCTTAAACACCCTGAAAGACCAGGCCACTTTTTACACTTCTGACCTACACTACTTTCACCGTTTATTGCTCGGTCATGCAACTTACCACCCAAATGAATTTTACCTCCTTTTCTTCTCACTAATAGAGCTTTCATTTGGTGGTATTTCATTGCTGCTGACATTTTTACTTTTTTTGTTATTAATCGAAATTTAACGATTTTTTTTGCAAAAAAATGACATTTTTCACTTTCAGTTGTAAAATTTTGCAAAAAAAACGAGATCCATATAGAAATTTTGCTCTAAATTTATAGTTCTACATGTCTTTGATAAAAAAAAAATGTTTGGGTAAAAAAAAAAAATGGTTTGGGTAAAAGTTATAGCGTTTACAAACTATGGTACAAAAATGTGAATTTCCGCTTTTTGAAGCAGCTCTGACTTTCTGAGCACCTGTCATGTTTCCTGAGGTTCTACAATGGCCAGACAGTACAAACACCCCACAAATGACCCCATTTCGGAAAGTACACACCCTAAGGTATTCGCTGATGGGCATAGTGAGTTCATAGAACTTTTTATTTTTTGTCACAAGTTAGCGGAAAATGATGATTTTTTTTTTTGATTTTTTTTTCTTACAAAGTCTCATATTCCACTAACTTGTGACAAAAAATAAAAACTTCTATGAACTCACTATGCCCATCACGAAATACCTTGGGGTCTCTTCTTTCCAAAATGGGGTCACTTGTGGGGTAGTTATACTGCCCTGGCATTTTAGGGGCCCAAATGTGTGGTAAGGAGTTTGAAATCAAATTCTGTAAAAAATGACCTGTGAAATCCGAAAGGTGCTCTTTGGAATATGGGCCCCTTTGCCCACCTAGGCTGCAAAAAAGTGTCACACATCTGGTATCTCCGTACTCAGGAGAAGGTGGGGAATGTGTTTTGGGGTGTCATTTTACATATACCCATGCTGGGTGAGAGAAATATCTTGGTCAAATGCCAACTTTGTATAAAAAAATGGGAAAAGTTGTCTTTTGCCAAGATATTTATCTCACCCAGCATGGGTATATGTAAAATGACACCCCAAAACACATTCCCCACCTTCTCCAGAGTACGGAGATACCAGATGTGTGACACTTTTTTGCAGCCTAGGTGGGCAAAGGGGCCCATATTCCAAAGAGCACCTTTCGGATTTCACAGGTCATTTTTTACAGAATTTGATTTCAAACTCCTTACCACACATTTGGGCCCCTAGAATGCCAGGGCAGTATAACTACCCCACAAGTGACCCCATTTTGGAAAGAAGACACCCCAAGGTATTCCGTGAGGGGCATGGCAAGTTCCTAGAATTTTTTATTTTTTGTCACAAGTTAGTTGAAAATGATGATTTTTTTTTTTATTTTTTTTTTCATACAAAGTCTCATATTCCACTAACTTGTGACAAAAAATAAAAACTTCCATGAACTCACTATGCCCATCAGCGAATACCTTGGGGTCTCTTCTTTCCAAAATGGGGTCACTTGTGGGGTAGTTATACTGCCCTGGCATTCTAGGGGCCCAAATGTGTGGTAAGGAGTTTGAAATCAAATTCTGTAAAAAATGACCTGTGAAATCCGAAAGGTGCTCTTTGGAATATGGGCCCCTTTGCCCACCTAGGCTGCAAAAAAGTGTCACACATCTGGTATCTCCGTACTCAGGAGAAGGTGGGGAATGTGTTTTGGGGTGTCATTTTACATATACCCATGCTGGGTGAGATAAATATCTTGGTCAAATGCCAACTTTGTATAAAAAAAATGGGAAAAGTTGTCTTTTGCCAAGATATTTCTCTCACCCAGCATGGGTATATGTAAAATGACACCCCAAAACACATTCCCCACCTTCTCCTGAGTACGGAGATACCAGATGTGTGACACTTTTTTGCAGTCTAGGTGGGCAAAGGGGCCCATATTCCAAAGAGCACCTTTCGGATTTCACAGGTCATTTTTTACAGAATTTGATTTCAAACTCCTTACCACACATTTGGGCCCCTAGAATGCCAGGGCAGTATAACTACCCCACAAGTGACCCCATTTTGGAAAGAAGAGACCCCAAGGTATTCGCTGATGGGCATAGTGAGTTCATGGAAGTTTTTATTTTTTGTCACAAGTTAGTGGAATATGAGACTTTGTATGAAAAAAATAAAAATAAATAATCAGCATTTTCCACTAACTTGTGACAAAAAATAAAAAATTCTAGGAACTCGCCATGCCCCTCACGGAATACCTTGGGGTGTCTTCTTTCCAAAATGGGGTCACTTGTGGGGTAGTTATACTGCCCTGGCATCCAGGGGCCCTAATGTGTGGTAAGTAGGTAAATGACCTGTGAAATCCTAAAGGTGCTCTTTGGAATGTGGGCCCCTTTGCCCACCTAGGCTGCAAAAAAGTGTCACACATGTGGTATCGCCGTATTCAGGAGAAGTTGGGGAATGTGTTTTGGGGTGTCATTTTACATATACCCTTGCTGGGTGAGAGAAATATCTTGGCAAAAGACAACTTTTCCCATTTTTTTATACAAAGTTGGCATTTGACCAAGATATTTCTCTCACCCAGCATGGGTATATGTAAAATGACACCCCAAAACACATTCCCCACCTTCTCCTGAGTACGGCGATACCAGATGTGTGACACTTTTTTGCAGCCTAGATGCGCAAAGGGGCCCAAATTCCTTTTAGGAGGGCATTTTTAGACATTTGGATACCAGACTTCTTCTCACGCTTTGGGGCCCCTAGAATGCCAGGGCAGTATAAATACCCCACATGTGACCCCATTTTGGAAAGAAGACACCCCAAGGTATTCAATGAGGGGCATGGCGAGTTCATAGAAATTTTTTTTTTTTGGCACAAGTTAGCGGAAATTGATATTTTTAATTTTTTTCTCACAAAGTCTCCCGTTCCGCTAACTTGGGACAAAAATTTCAATCTTTCATGGACTCAATATGCCCCTCACGGAATACCTGGGGGTGTCTTCTTTCCGAAATGGGGTCACATGTGGGGTATTTATACTGCCCTGGCATTCTAGGGGCCCTAAAGCGTGAGAAGAAGTCTGGAATATAAATGTCTAAAAAATTTTACGCATTTGGTTTCCGTGAGGGGTATGGTGAGTTCATGTGAGATTTTATTTTTTGACACAAGTTAGTGGAATATGAGACTTTGTAAGAAAAAAAAAAAAAAATTCCGCTAACTTGGGCCAAAAAAATGTCTGAATGGAGCCTTACAGAGGGGTGATCAATGAGAGGGGGGTGATCAATGAGAGGGGGGTGATCAATGACAGGGGGGTGATCAATGACAGGGGGGTGATCAATGACAGGGGGGTGGTCAATGACAGGGGGGTGATCAATGACAGGGGGGTGATCAGGGAGTCTATATGGGATGATAACCACAGTCATTGATCACGCCCGTGTAAGGCTTCATTCAGACGTCCGTATGCGTTTTGCGGATCCGATCCATCTATCAGTGGATCCGTAAAAATCATGCGGACGTCTGAATGGAGCTTTACAGGGGGGTAATCAATGACAGGGGGGTGATCAGGGAGTCTATATGGGGTGATCACCACAGTCATTGATCACGCCCCTGTAAGGCTTCATTCAGTCGTCCGTATGCGTTTTGCGGATCCGATCCATCTATCAGTGCATCCGTAAAAATCATGCGGACATCTGAATGGAGCTTTACAGGGGGGTAATCAATGACAGGGGGGTGATCAGGGAGTCTATATGGGGTGATCACCACAGTCATTGATCACACCCCTGTAAGGTTTCATTCAGACGTCCGGATGCGTTTTGCGGATCCGATCCATCCATCAGTGGATCCGTAAAAATCATGCGGACGTCTGAATGGAGCTTTACAGGGGGGTGATCAATGACAGGGGGGTGATCAATGACAGGGGGGTAATCAATGACAGGGGGGTGATCAGGGAGTCTATATGGGGTGATAACCACAGTCATTGATCACGCCCCTGTAAGGCTTCATTCAGACGTCCGGATGCGTTTTGCGGATCCGATCCATCTATCAGTGCATCCGTAAAAATCATGCGGACATCTGAATGGAGCTTTACAGGGGGGTAATCAATGACAGGGGGGTGATCACCACAGTCATTGATCATGCCCCTGTAAGGCTTTATTCAGACGTCCGGATGCGTTTTGCGGATCGGATCCATCTATCAGTGCATCCGTAAAAATCATGCGGACATCTGAATGGAGCTTTACAGGGGGGTAATCAATGACAGGGGGGTGATCACCACAGTCATTGATCATGCCCCTGTAAGGCTTCATTCAGACGTCCGGATGCGTTTTGCGGATCGGATCCATCTATCAGTGCATCCGTAAAAATCATGCGGACATCTGAATGGAGCTTTACAGGGGGGTAATCAATGACAGGGGGGTGATCACCACAGTCATTGATCATGCCCCTGTAAGGCTTCATTCAGACGTCCGGATGCGTTTTGCGGATCCGATCCATCTATCAGTGCATCCGTAAAAATCATGCGGACATCTGAATGGAGCTTTACAGGGGGGTGATCAGGGAGTCTATATGGGGTGATCACCACAGTCATTGATCATGCCCCTGTAAGGCTTCATTCAGACGTCCGGATGCGTTTTGCGGATCCGATCCATCTATCAGTGGATCCGTAAAAATCATGCGGACGTCTGAATGGAGCTTTACAGGGGGTTGATCAATGACAGGGGGGTAATCAATGACAGGGGGGTGATCAGGGAGTCTATATGGGGTGATCACCACAGTCATTGATCACGCCCCTGTAAGGCTCCATTCAGACGTCCGGATGCGTTTTGCGGATCCGATCCATCTATCAGTGGATCCGTAAAAATCATGCGGACATCTGAATGGAGCTTTACAGGGGGGTGATCAATGACAGGGGGGTAATCAATGACAGGGGGGTGATCAGGGAGTCTATATGGGGTGATCAGGGGTGATCAGGGGCTAATAAGGGGTTAATAAGTGACGGGGGGGGTGTAGTGTAGTGTAGTGGTGCTTGGTGCTACTTTACTGAGCTACCTGTGTCCTCTGGTGGTCGATCCAAACAAAGGGGACCACCAGAGGACCAGGTAGCAGGTATATTAGACGCTGTTATCAAAACAGCGTCTAATATACCTGTTAGGGGTTAAAAAAAACACATCTCCAGCCTGCCAGCGAACGATCGCCGCTGGCAGGCTGGAGATCAACTCTCTTACCTTCCGTTCCTGTGAGCGCGCGCGCCTGTGTGCGCGCGTTCACAGGAAATCTCGGCCATCGCGAGATGACGCATATATGCGTGACTGTGCGCAGCGCTGCCACCTCCGGAACGCGATCCTGCGTTAGGCGGTCCGGAGGTGGTTAAATAGCTCTGTTAACTAACCCTAATTGCCTTAAAAAGTCTCCTAAGGGAGAGGTGAGGAGTAGTTTGCGGTAACAGCAGACCACAGTATACTCCCAGGGTCACAGAGCTGTGTCATGTATACAGTTTTTCTGCAGATGCTGTATATCCCAACATTTTGTCCACCATCTTAAAGATGGGAGGGGGGAAGGAGAACATTCCTTAAGTCTAGGTAGATGTCAGTGAAGAGGTCAGAGGTCGCAGAGCTGCGCTGCGAGCTGATTTCTTAAGTCAGCCTAATGGAAAGGAAGAGTAAGATTCTCCCAACTCCATTAAATGTAAATTCTTTATCTCATGAAGTGAATAAAGAGTAAAGGAAAAGTTGTTTAATACTTCGCTGACATAGGAATGTCCAGTAAACGAAGCAAACTGCTTCATTCAATTAATAATTATAGCAAGTCAATAAATGATTAATGATATTGAATACTAATCAAATTTTCCACAGGATCATTAACATAATGTTTGTGTAGAGTTTTATTTCAGTGCTAAAAATGCCAAGAGCTGAACTGAGATTGAAAAATCAAAAATTTTAAGATGGAGACACATCATAAATTTCATATGATTGGTGGTGGTATCGTATGACTGAAAAGATACTGAACAGTTATACTAACCATATTGTTTGTCTATCAATTGTGATTAACTTGTCGTCACTGTATTTCATGCAGATATATGGACGCATATATATTACTCTGTTTCGAGGTAGTCTCCAAGTATTGATTGGGTTATTATCCTAAATAGGCATAACACCTAAGGCTATATTAGCCTATCAGAGGAAGAATAGTTATATCTATTCATGGTACCCTGTAGTTTGTTTTTCTTTGAAAAAAAAACAAAAACATAAAAGTCCTCAACTAGCTGCTGGCTAAAGTATGGCATAAGTCAAAAGGCCTAAACTAGGCAGGTATATGTTTGATAAAGTTTTGCTGCGTTGTTTCTCATACTGTCTATTGTTTTCTTAAGCTTAGATGATGGCCCAAGATGGGATCACGTGTTGATGGAAGGACAGATGGCGGAATCCTAAAAGTCTTTGTATCCGGAACCAAGAGAACCTGAGGTCAAGGCTATCCATGACGCAAGAGACGTCCAGTCGGAGCCAACCCAGATGTATCCAAGATGTATCCAGGAGGGACAAGTGGGCAGAGCCCCAGGAGATTCGACAGCCGCTGCAAAAGTACAGTACATCACACCAATGCAACATGACAAAGTATTCGAGATCACAGACATAAAGATATGATGCCAAGCACCGCTCACTAATTCGAGTTGCCAAGTTGCTGACAAACCAGGAAGCTATTACTTCCAGTTTTTCATTTTAGCAGCAATGTTATTGAGTTGAGGACCAAAGAAAGATCTTAACTAGAGACACGTTTCCAGAAAGTCCAGAAAACGACAAAAACGTATTTTTCTCTACAGTGGTCATAAAGGAAAAGAACGAAACAATTGTATAATATGCGTTCTATGAACCAACGCGTTTATCACTAATACAAGGAACGTAACATACTTGTAGTTAAACTAATCATAAAGTTTGTACGTTAGATTTGTGTCGTAAAAGTACACCCAAAATTGTGATAAATTTATTCCAAGGTAAAACTTGTGTTCCCCAATCCATAATGATTTGGAGCATTTAGCCCTTTATTGCATTTCAGCCTATTCAACCTTCTA
Organism: Bufo bufo; assembly: GCF_905171765.1. Classification (NCBI taxonomy): domain Eukaryota; kingdom Metazoa; phylum Chordata; class Amphibia; order Anura; family Bufonidae; genus Bufo; species Bufo bufo. The sequence continues at coordinate 16,219,676 of NC_053390.1, read as the reverse complement.
ATAACGAAATTGAATAGGCTGAAAAGGGGGGGATTTGTTGTGCCTTTTCATAGGTAAATACATTCATATCCAATTCATTATTGTCAAGATGGATGTTCATTACCGTTAAGAGCCATGCTCGACTATATTTACAATTTTGTATGTCTTGAGTAGGCCAAAGTAAGGTCATACAAAGGTTTCTGCTCTTTAATGTTATTCTTCTCATGAATGTACCAGTCTGAGAAGAGGCCTCCTTGTCTACTTTAATTTATGACGGGAGATAAAGATAAGCTCTATGCAGCTGGTGATAATTACCTATACAATTAGGCATTTATTAATGAAGCAAAATATATAATATTTATGTATTCATTTAATGAGCCTTAGTTAGTCCTTAGCATAAGACAATCAATAGGACATATATATATATTACTTTATATTATATTGTTATATGTTATGAAGACAACATGTATCCAGTATATTGTATATATTTCTCATTAGAAGAGTATCTGTCTCTAAAAGAGTGTCTGTAAAGATGTGTATTTTGTAACCATTAATCACATCTTTGGCATGACAGAGGTACTGATATCTCTGTGAGAAAACAAGGCCATTCATTTCATCATAGTCCATAAATCAACAGTGTGAGAAACATTCAGAGAGACGCCTAGAGGTCTGTCTTTAATTGCTACAAGTGTCAGAATTAATCCCTATGGCTTTGAATTAAAGCTTTTAAGGTCAAATGTATATTCAGACTTACATAAGTTAACCCTTTATACTATGATGCAAATAGCTTATACAGCAGTGCCACCTAGGTATGAGTAGGTGACAATACAACAGTAGCAAAAGCGCATTCTGGGTAGGGTTGTGATGTCACATTTTTATTATCTATGGTCACACCCATCCCACAATGATTGGAAAGTTCCAAACTAGGAAGGTGTGTCTAACTGATAAGTTTGTGATCATAAGCCATACACAGAAGAAAGAAGAAAGGGGAGAAAGGAGAAAAAGGAGAGAGGAGAAGACAAGTAAAGCTCTCTAGAGGGGTCTATCAAGATGAAAGCCATGGTGAGATGCGCTATGATGGACCACCCATGATGGACCACCTAGGAGCAGAAGTGAGATTCCTACTAGGACTTGGTAAGAGACACAGAAAATTATATTTCATTTTATTAAGACTAATTTGATAGTGTGGGTGAAATTATACCATCTAGATTGGCGAATAAATAAATTCATTAATTGATCATCTCCATATTAAAATGTAGTCTTAGGATATTGTGAGGCTTCATTCTACCTGCAGAAGAATCTAGACTCATAATCTAGCAAAGCATGAAATAATTGCATATATATATATATATATATATACAGTACAGACCAAAAGTTTGGACACACCTTCTCATTCAAAGAGTTTTCTTTATTTTCATGACTATGAAGGCATCAAAACTATGAATTAACACATGTGGAATTATATACATAACAAACAAGTGTGAAACAACTGAAAATATGTCATATTCTAGGTTCTTCAAAGTAGCCACCTTTTGCTTTGATTACTGCTTTGCGCACTCCTGGCATTCTCTTGATGAGCTTCAAGAGGTAGTCCCCTGAAATGGTCTTCAAACAGTCTTGAAGGAGTTCCCAGAAATGCTTAGCACTTGTTGGCCCTTTTGCCTTCACTCTGCGGTCCAGCTCACCCCAAACCATCTCGATTGGGTTCAGGTCCGGTGACTGTGGAGGCCAGGTCATCTGGCACAGCACCCCATCACTCTCCTTCATGGTCAAATAGCCCTTAATTTCAAAGTTTCCCCAATTTTTCGGCTGACTGACTGACCTTTATTTCTTAAAGTAATGATGGCCACTCGTTTTTCTTTACTTAGCTGCTTTTTTCTTGCCATAATACAAATTCTAACAGTCTATTCAGTAGGACTATCAGCTGTGTATCCACCTGACTTCTCCTCAACGCAACTAATGGTCCCAACCCCATTTATAAGGCAAGAAATCCCACTTATTAAACCTGACAGGGCACACCTGTGAAGTGAAAACCATTTCAGGGGACTACCTCTTGAAGCTCATCAAGAGAATGCCAAGAGTGTGTGAAGCAGTAATCAAAGCAAAAGGTGGCTACTTTGAAGAACCTAGAATATGACATATTTCCAGTTGTTTCACACTTGTTTTTTATGTATATAATTCCACATGTGTTAATTCATAGTTTTGATGCCTTCAGTGTGAATCTACAATTTTCATAGTCATGAAAATAAAGAAAACTCTTTGAATGAGAAAGTGTGTCCAAACTTTTGGTCTGTACTGTATATATATTGATAGAACATTCTTCGCCAAGCTAAGTGATGGATTCCCACAGGAAAGACTTGTTTCAAGTCCTTCCCATTTAAGATCCTAGATCCCTGTTATTTGTCTTAATAGTCTTACCAAAGTCATATATGTGAAAATAGTCCAGGATGGGGCTGCAGGATACAGTTATCTCTTCTAAGTTATATCCTTGGATGGATTTGCCCATCTTGAAGTCATGTGATGTGTAGTTGGTTAGAGGGGGCGGAATGTATTTAGCATTCTATAATGATGTCTAGGATTAGACATGCCCATCCTGATATCATGAGGTTTTCTCTGAACAGAAGTAATGTATATAACTTATGTTCCTATTTTGATATCCTAACCTAATAATAGCTTGGTTATAATGTGACAAGTTATTTCCACTCACATGTATTGTTAAGCTTGTAATGCTTTATATTAACGCTATATATATTCATTTACATGTATCATTGTGTTTATTTACTTATATATGTTTATAATCTTGTAACCAATAAATCGCCATATTTTTATAATACCTGTGTATTATTGTATAATGCAGAACTACATTTTATCATTAACGTCATCTTACGTCAAAAAGAACTTATTTATCTGAGGAAATAGTCGGACTCAGATGTGAATTGTATCAATTAGGTTATCTACAATTCACCAGGTCATGATTTAAAGAATTTATGACGAATTTTATAAATTTTATTTTTTTATGGTTAATTATTTTTATGACCATAATTAATAATTCTTAATTGAATTATTACCCCCCGACAACACATACACACACTACAGAGGACAGTATACTGTATATACACACTACAGGAGACAGTATACTGTATATATACACTACAGAGGACAGTATATTGCATATATATACTACAGAGGACAGTATACTGTATATATATATATATACTACAAAGGACAGTATACTGTGTATATATACAAATCTACTACAGAGGACAGTATACTGTATATATACTACAGAGGACAGTATACTGCTACAGAGGCATCTGGATAGATTGGAGGCTTGGGCAGAGAAGTGGCAGATGAGGTTTAACACTGACAAATGTAAGGTTATGCACATGGGAAGGAATAATGCAAGTCACCTGTACATACTAAATGGTAAAACATTGGGTAACACTGACATGGAAAAGAACTTAGGAATTTTAGAGAACAGCAAACTAAGCTGCAGAAACCAGCGCGCTCTGTGTTCTCCTCAGCAGCACAGGGGAGAAGGAATCGGTCTCTTCCTCCCCCCTGTGCCGCTGCTGCTGCCACCAATGAGGAGAGAGTAAATGTTTAATACAAATCCAGGAGGCGGGTGCTGGCGGGGAGCTGCGATTAGCGGCAGTTAACCCCTCCTGTATTAAATGTTAATTATATTATCATTGGTGGCTGCAGTGCGCCCTCCCCCCTCCTTCCCAGTATTAAAATCATTGGTGGTGGAGGGCGACCCTCACCTCAACCCCCCAGTATTAAAATCATTGGTGGCGGGGGCGTGGCCAACTGCCGGCATGAGAGCACGCGTTTGAGAGAAGCTCCGATAACCCTCTGAAATCCTGCTTCATCCTGACAAACTGTCGACCACAGACACTGACTGGAAGGTGTGCAGACGCAAGAGAAGACCCCGCACACCGACGATGGGGCCTAGCAAAGCTCAGAACGCGGCGGAGAGGTTAAAGGAATTTGCCAGGTCTGAGGCCCAGCATGGCGCCGCGACCGCATCACCGGCGCCGCGACCGCATCACCGTCGCGCGCGGCGGTCACAAGGGGTCAGACTACTCAACAAGCTGAGGCGGATGAACCAACCGAACCTGAGTTCACCCTAAAGGCAGCTTATGACCAGCTATTAGTGGCGATCTCCTTGTGTCAGTCTTCGCTGACTGTGAAGCTGGAGGAGGTGAGAGTGGACGTCAGCTTACTCCGCCATGATATGCAGCAGCTCCGTGACCGGGTCAAAACCACTGAGGATCGCGTCTCGGCCCTAGAAGACCTGACAAGACCAATAGAGGGGAGAGTGCAAGATCTGGAGAGAGCGGTGGGTCAATGGCAGCAGAAATGCGACGACCTAGAAAACAGGTCGCGCCGTAATAATGTGAGAATTCTTGGCCTACCTGAGAGGGCTGAGGAAAGAGATCCGGCAGCGTTCCTGGAGGCTTGGTTCAGGGAGCAGTTTCCTGAAGCGCCGTTCACATCGGCATATGCTGTGGAGAGGGCCCACCGTGTCCCTGCCAGGCCACCTCCACCGGGTGCTCCTCCGAGGCCACTTCTGGCTCGTCTCCTGAATTGGAGAGACCGCGACCTACTCCTTAGTCAAGCCAGACAAAAACAAGACATCAGGCACGACAACGTGAGGATCTCTCTTTTCCCGGACTTCTCGGCGGATCTTCAGAAGAGAAGGGCTACATTTGTGGCGGTAAAGCGCCGTCTCTGGGAGCTGAACCTGCAATACTCTATGGCCTACCCTGCCCGCCTTAGAGTGATAGACGGTGAAAAGACCGTCTTCTTCAACGACCCCAAAGAGGCTGAGGACTGGGCCTCGAGAGTGGCGGCTCGCCCGCCCCTGCGATGAGTGGGCTCCTAGGGTCACAGCAAGTATTATCTGTTCCCCCCATGTGAGAGGAGCGATATTAGAGCTTAATGACATTTTTCCAAGTATTACAGCTTCAGTGTTGTGTCATGCAGTTCATGACGTCCTGGACATTATATGTCAGCATCCCTCCTGGAGAGGGAGCTTTATGATTGCTTGACGGGACACTGTGTCATTGAGCTCGGCTCCTTTAATCCAAAGGTGGCAGTTTTCAAGATTATGATGTAATGAGGATTGGAGCAGCACCTGTGTGATACTACCAACCATTTACACCATACAGGTCCCCGAGTTTAGGACCATTATGTTTGCTGGTCCTGTACCTGACACACTCAGGTCTTTCATGTTGATGTTATATGTTCTTTTATTGCACGCATATGCACACTCGTATCAAGCATGGCCAAATGTCTATTACCTTCCTGTAGTAGGATTGATGTATTGTTCTAAGCAGTTGCAAACTATGTTGGGGAGCGGAGTGTTTGAGGGGTTACATGGCCTGGATATAGTTACTACGCCCTTATGGCCCCCTTGAGAGTTATGTCGTGGAATGTCAGGGGACTGGGAGACCCAAAGAAGAGGATAACTGTGTTCTCTCAGATACGGTCCTTTAGTCCCCACATTCTAGGTCTCCAGGAGACTCATCTCACCCCGGAAACGGGACATAGGCTTAAAAAACCCTGGGCCCAGCATCTATTTAATGCCTATGGTAGCACGCACTCTAGGGGAGTGGCGCTCTTGTTTCACAGAAGCTTGAGATGTGAGATCCATCATTCCATGATCGATCCAGGAGGTCAATACATTTTCTTATTTGCGCATGTTGATTGTGTCCCATATGTGATAGTTAACCTGTATAACTCACCCCCTGCCTCTGTCTCCCTATTGCAGTCAGTTGTGGGCTTTGTAACTCACTATCCCAATGCTCGATTACTATGTATGGGGGACTTTAACCAGGTCATGAGCGAGAACATGGATAGATTTAGAAACAGGCCTGATAGTATGGGGACGGGATGCGACGATACGTCCTTGGCTAGGATTTCCCAGGAGATGGGGTGGATAGACATGTGGAGGGTCAGGAATCCGAATATCAGAGAATACTCCTGTTTTACACCCTCTCGGGACGCCCTCTCTAGAATTGATTACTTATTTGGCAATCCCACAGCCTACACTGATTTGGTAAGCATCCGGTACGGACCGCAAGGCCCCTCCGATCATGCACCGGTTCTGGCTGAGCTGGATCCCTCTAACTCTCCTGGAATAGGCAGTAAGATGCGCATCCACCCTTTCTGGCTCACTCTATTTGGCCCGTCGGACAGGGTTCCTGATCAGCTAAAGGTGTTCTTTGAGGCCCAGGATGTCTCCACTGATCCCCTGCTACTTTGGGAGACCCTGAAGGCGTACCTCAGAGGCTGCCTCAAGTCTTCCATTTCATATGTCAAGAGGGATGCGCAGCGTAAGGAGGAAGAATTGCTTGCGAGTTGTAAGGAAGCAGAGAGGAGGTTTACCCACGGAAGAACATAGAGGGGTGTGGCTGACCATGGGCAGACACTATACCATGCATTTGGAAGAGAAGAGCAAAAGGAAACTCTTTTTCCTTAAACAGCAGGTGTTCGAGGTGGGTAACCAGGCCGGGAAGTTGCTGGCCCATATAGCCCGGGCTAACACTATGGCTCCACCGGTACTCCGCCTTAGGGGGACCGATGGTCGCATAGTGGAGACGGTTCGTGATATATTAAATTGTCTACACACTTTTTATGCGGACCTATATAAGTCAGCGGCAAATTATACCGAGCAGGACCTGGAGGCGTACCTCACAGAGGTCACCTATCCCCGACTTAGCGACCTGGATAGGGGTATTATGGAAGAGGATATCACCTTGGAGGAAGTGGAGAGAGACATTTCGGATCTCCCCTCTGGGAAGGCCCTGGGTCCTGATGGCATTCCGGTGGAAGTGTATGCAAGGTACAAGGAGGTGTTGGCGCCACAACTAGTAAAGCTATATGAGGGTGCACTCCGGCGGATCATTGCCAGTTTCTATGTATGATGCCTCCATTGTTTTGATTTTGAAGCCTGGCAAGGATCCGCTGGACTGTGGATCTTATCGTCCAATTTCGTTACTGAACTTGGATTATAAAATCCTGACTAGGATATTAGCCAACAGACTCAATAAGGCGATAACCTCAGTGATCCACTCTGATCAATCAGGACTTATGCCGGTAAGATCCACCTCGGATAATATCAGGAGAACTCAGGTGGTTGCGCAAATAGGCTCGGCTGGGAAAGAAAGGTGGGCCTTGGCCTCTTTAGACACGGCCAAAGCTTTTGACTCCCTGGAGTGGCCCTTCTTGATAGCTGTGTTGAGGAGCTTTGGTTTCGGCCCCAAGTTTGCTAAATGGATTAATATACTCTATAATAACCCATCTGCACGTATTCAGCTCAATGGCTCTTACTCCGAAGAGATCTCCCTGCACAGGGGTACCAGGCAGGGTTGTCCGCTTTCACCCCTATTGTTTGCAATTGCGATAGAACACCTGGCAATTAGAATCAGGCAGGACCCAGTGTACGCAGGAGTATCAATGGGCTGTAGGGAGGAGAGAATAGGCCTGTACGCGGATGACCTGATACTATTTATGTCTAGCCCGGAGGTGTCCCTGCCAAGGGCGATTGAGGTAGTTGCGCTGTTTGGACGCTATTCTGGTCTACACATAAACTGGGGTAAATCTGCCATCATGCCTTTATGGGACCACGACTGGGCGAATTACCATCATAACCTGCCAGTAGTGGATAGATTCAAATATCTTGGGGTGATGATCACTAGGGTACCACAGCTTGCCTACGATCTGAATGTTGAGCCCCTGGAAACTCTTTTTAAAGATAAAATGAAAACTTGGGAGTCCCTCCCGTTGTCTGTTATGGGCAGGCTGAATCTAGTGAAAATGGTTTTGTTACCTAAAGGTTTATATGTATTGTCCCACGCCTGCACACCGATCCCTCGGAGCTTCTTTAAACGCATACACTCCTTGGTCACTGCTTTTGTCTGGGGGAAGGCTAGAAGGAAGCTCTCGCTCCCGGTCCTTCAGAGGTCGAAGTTGCAAGGCGGTGCTGCCCTGCCTGATTTCTTCCTTTATTTTATTGCCAGTCAGCTGAGATTTCTGAGGAGCTGGGTTACTGAGACCTCAAGGCCTAATGCGGAATATTATCTGCATGAATATCTGCAGGTTTCGACTTTATGGCCTGTGTTGGAAGGGATGGGACGCCTACAAAAAGCTACCCTCCCGCTGCACAAACTAGCCCATCAGACATGGCAGGCTTCCAAGCTGAATGCTTATAAAGATTTACCTTGCGATATTCCTATATGGGATAATTGTATGTTTCCTCACCTGTCGGGATTAGAGGGGGCAGGGGAGTGGAGAAGGTATGGGATTCTAGCGCTGGGGGACTTATATGAGGATAGTAAGCTACTAGCTTTCTCGCCAATCCGGGACAGGTTCCCAATACCAAGCACCCTATTTTATAGGTACCTTCAGCTGCGATATGCACTTCAGACCCAATTTAGAGGCAGTGGTAGAAGCATATCCAAGTATCCCACCATCGGCATACTCAGATCCCAGGGACCTAGGGGGATAGTGTCGGCCCTTTATACCCATCTGCTAGATCGCCGTATGCTGGTGACTCCGCTGGCCGTAGAGGACAAGTGGAAGGGGTTTATACCCTCTTTGTCCGATGAGGAGTGGGAGGAGGCTTTACTGGCACCTACTAGAGTGTCCCCCTCTATTAATAATAGGATGACGCAGCTCTTCATTTTGCATTACAGCTATTTAACCCCTACCAGGCTTCACAAGATGGGCAGGATGGACAGCGCCAGGTGCCACAGGTGCAGTGTGGAGGGCGCAGACTTTTGGCACCTGATGTGGGACTGTTCATACATCCGGCAGTATTGGGTATCTGTACTGGAGACTCTCGGGGCCCTGGTGCCTCCAACACTGCAGCTGTGTCCCAAAATGTGCATCCTGGGTATAGTAGACGAAGAAAATTGGTCACACTATCATAAGATCTTCCTGGAAAGAACACTGTTTATGGCTAGAAAGGCAATCGCCCTGCGATGGATGGGGGACATTTTACCCTCCAGGGGTCAATGGCTTTCCCTAGTGAATGCTACGGTATCTATGGAAAACATGGTCTACAAGCATAGGGGATGCCCGCAGAAGTTTGATAGGGTATGGGGGGCCTGGTGCGAGTCCTCACTCACCATGCATGACTCGAGTCGGTACCTGGTGGCCGACGGTTCTGGATAGCCTTTCTATGGGCATGCAAGGGGGCTTGGGAACCGGCTTGGCTGGCCTTCTGAGGCCCGCAGTGCTAGCCTACATCTATTATACACCCGCACGTTTCTACCCCTCGATAAACACCGACTGTGTTAACATTTTGCATTTGGCGCCCTGGCGTCCACAGTTGATTGAAAATGTATGTAAGCTTCCACGTGCACTGCTTTTGCTTTTACGTATGGCCCCTGCGAGGGTCACTGTAATTTCTATGTGCCATGCTTGTAAATTTACTTTGCAATAAAACGAGTTTAAAAAAAAAAAAATCATTGGTGGCGCAGGGCGCCCCCTCACCTCAACCCCCCAGTATTAAAATCATTGGTGGCGCAATGTGACCCCCCAACCCCCCAGTATTAAAATAATTGGTGGCAGTGGCCACAGGGTCCCCTCCACTCCTCCTCATTGGTGGCAGTGGCAGTTCCGATTGGAGCCCCAGCAGTGTAATCGTAGGGCTACGATAGGTTACCATGGCACCCAGGGCGCTACTGAAGCCCTGGCTGCCATAGTCAGCTCCCTGCTGCTGTGTGTACTATGCACAGGGCAGCAGGGAGAGTGTGAAGTCCTATTCACCCTGATAGAGCTCTATCAGAGTGAATAGGACAAGTGATTAAAAGATCCCAGGTTCTGGCCCCTAAGGGGGAAAATAGTTCTTAAATAAAAAAATAAAACATCAAAATATTAAGTATAAATCACCTCCTTTCCCAATTTTACATATAAAATATATAACCAATAAATAAATAAACATATTACATATCGCCATGTCTGAAAAGTCCAAACTATTAAAATATTTTAAAAAGTCCTATTCGGTGAGCGCCGTAAAAAAAAAAAAAAAACTGTGCGATTCTCCATTTTTTTTTGTCACCTTGTCCCCCCAAAAAATAGGATCGGACTGTTCTATTATGGGCTGGACATTCCATAAAATGCGGATGCTAAAAGGATTATCCCTCGGCGCAAGGACGAATCGGCCAATGGGGGTTAATAGCAATCTTTAAATCTTTATTGGTTCACAACGCGTTTCGGGGATAGCTTCCCCTTCTTCAGGTGAATGCAATAGTATTTATGTCAGCAAGTTTATATACGGGAGCCATGACACTGATTATCTAATACCGGCGGGGGCCACATGATTGCAAGTGCCGGGAGGGACTTGTCACGTTACTGAGGAAATGGATGTCGGACCTGCCTGCGCCTGCGACATGCAAAGTCTCCACACCGCCTATTGGGTATGGCCTTGGGAAGGGACGGTGGGAGCGAGTAGCTTAACCCAGGATGAGTGCCTCAGTAAAACCAACAGAAGTCAAGCAAATGCCAAGGAAAGGAACTTTAAAATGAATTTCGTGGCAACATATGGTAATAACCACAATATCATTAGAGGCATACTATCAAAGTATTGGCATATATTGGCTAAAGACCCCCATTTGAAGAAGACCATACCAGCCCGACTACCCCTGACATTTAGAAGGGTTAAAACCCTAAAAACTATTTTGGCACCCAGGAAATTAAAATCAACTAATAAATGCATCAAAACAGGGGCTGTGAGGGAAAGTAAAATCCGTGAAACTGGAGGAAGCTTTAGATGTAATTTACCCAGATGCCTTTGTTGTTCCACCATAAGCCGGTCCTCCGCCTTCTGTAGTAATCCCACCGGAGTCTCCTTCCCGATCAAAGACCATCTTGATTGCGGGTCTCAAAACGTTGTCTATCTATTGGAATACCCATGTGGGTTGCAGTATGTGGGCCGCACTATTCAGGCATTGAGAAATAGTCTTAATAAGCACAGGTCAAATATAAAGAAGAAATTCCTTCAGCATAGTGTCTCTCGACATGCCGCAGAGCACCACAAGGGGATCTTTTCAATAGGTGTTACTTTAAAACCTGCAAAGATTAGAAAGACTGTCGGAATATTAACCAAACCTTGAAAAGACGTGAAATGTTCTGGATTTTTAAGCTAAATTGCCTAAATCCCAGTGGTCTTAGTGAAGCGTTTGAAATGAACCTGTGAAAATGTAATCTGTCATAGTGGTGCTGGGACACCTTCACAATATTATGTACCACCCATAGGGCTCTCTATCTCTTTACTGTTCCAGCCCAGGAAAGCTCGGGATCCCTTTGGTTAACATCCAAGGCCATTAATTAGACAGGTAAAAAATTGTACTATAGGGCTTTTCTTTAATACCAACCGATGCGAAATAAGGTAAAATAAGATTCCAGCACCCTGTGCTTTGATTTGCCTATATTAAATTTAGTAACATCTATTCAATTATTCCTTAATTATTTTAAACTATTTGATGGCCAATCTTAGTAGATTCCTCGTGGTCCCAATTGTACGGCAAAAAGCTCTCACAAGAAAATAAGGTTTTTAACAACATCCGATTGGCACAACTTCTACACTTATGTATTCTGTATTATTTATATAAATCTATTTTTAAGAATTAATTAATTTCAGTTTTTAGCTTAGGTGTGAATAGGGAAATTATTCAGGTTTTATCAAATTATATGAATTCTCATTAATATTAATAGTTTATTAATGTTCGATCTACCAACTTGTATTTTATTTATTATTCTTGTCTTATGGAACCAACTAATTATCAATTTATTTATTTTTTAAGTATTCTTTCTTATGCAGTTACCTAATTCCATAATCTAAATTACCCTGAGTAGTTCTCTGGTCGGCTGGCGTCCCAATCACCCAGGCAACCTCTGGCTTCCACTCGCTTGGATAGGGTCATGTGACCGACAACCGCGGCCACATGACAACCGATCCTGCCCTCTACATACGTCACCCTGGGAGCCATAATGCCCCAGCTCCGGAGCCTTCCCGTGGCTTGTTACGTGGTCGGCTGTATGCGGTCACGTGGCTCCCCGCTCCGTCCAGACTCCGGGAGGCTTTCTCCCTCCCACCGTCCCTTCCCAAGGCCATACCCAATAGGCGGTGTGGAGACTTTGCATGTCGCAGGCAGGTCCGATGTCCGTTTTCTCAGTATTGTGACATGTGACTCCCGGCACTTGCGATCATGTGATCCCCGTCGGTATTAGACAATCAGTGTCACGGCTCCCGTATTTTTAGCCAGTTTCAAGATCAATAAATAAAAATATACGGACAAAAAGTATTTTAGGCCCTGTTCTAGACATAGTGTATTATGTGGTAAAAAAAACTATTAAAATAAGGTTTTTAAAGGACCCAATCACCCCCAAATTCAGAGGTCACCTTCTCATTCCCCGCCCACTCCCACCCCTGACCTCTGTTTGGGGCATTTTTTGATATGTCAGTGTTATCCAGTACAGTCCAGACCTCTAAGGGTTACATAGCATCATAAATCACTATAATGCTATGCGACCTGATTAGTGCTGCGCAGGCGAGGACGGGGGATCCCACCGACATACTGTGGTGTGAAACCAGCATAGCCGGTGCTTCTAGATGTTCTAACAGGGTTTACCCGTCTCTCCTTGTGACCTCCTGGGGCCCAGTCCTAGAAAACACACTAATAAATCTGCGCGCCTCGTGTCATCAGCCGTGGGCTGTGCGGGAGCTCTGTGCGTCCCTAGCTGACATCTCTCCAGCAGCTCACTTCCACCGGCAGCTCACTTCCACCGGCAGCTCACTTCCACCGGCAGCTCACTTCCACCGGCTGCTCACTTCCACCGGCTGCTCACTTCCACCGGCAGCTCACTTCCACCGGCAGCTCAGCTCCACAGCACAGATTCAAACTTGCCGGACCGCTGGAGACGGGAGCCCAAGCCACGCCCCCCTGTGTCGGGTAGTGTGAGGGGCGGATCTTCGCCCAGCAGACGTCTGCAGCGTGTCTCTGCTGGATGAAAGCCTTTTTTCTTAACCCTTTCACCCTTTTCGTTTTGCGCTCCCTGCCTTCCCAGAGCCATAACTTTTGTATTTGTCTCTTCACATAGCCATATGAGGCTCGATTTCTGCCGGACAAGTTGTACTTTCCAACGCCACCATTTTATATTGCATATGATATAGTGGGAAGCGGGGAAAAAAAATCCAAATGGGGCAAAATTGCAAAACAAAAAAAAGCAATTTCACCAAAGTTTTAAGTTTTTTATTTTATTTACGACGTTTAATAGACGAAAAAAATGACCAGTTACTTTTATTCTACAGGTCGGTACGAATCTGGCGATACCTTATATGTATAGTTTTTCTTGCGTTTTGATAGGGATAAAACAATTAAAAAGTGGGGAAAAAAATCTAAGTTTTGTCGCCATATTTTTATCCCTATAACTTTTTTTGTAATTACGTGTACGGAGTATATGGGGGCTGCTCACTTTTTGCGGGGCGATCTGAACTTTTCATTGATACCATTCTGGGGTGTGTATGACTTTTTGATCACTTTTTATAAAAACAATTTTTAGAAAATGAAGCGACCAAAAACGGCGAATCGCCCATTTGGACCCTTTTTTTTGTTTTGCTGTTTGCTGTATGGGGAATATATTTTATACTATGGGCGACATCCATGATGTGTATTTTTTTTAAAAAAAATTAGTTCTTTTCTTTTTATTTTGGGAAAAGGGGGGTGATTAGAATTTTTATGGTTTTTTAATTTTTAAAAACTTTTATTTTTTTCACACTTCTTATAGATCCCATAGGGAGCCATAAGATGCAGTCATGTGATTGTTATTATCAGGCCCTTGCATTGGAATCTACGATGATGTCACTACTTTCCTATGGAGCCTATTACAGGCGCGGGCTCCACAGGAAATACACAAAGACAGGGGCTGCTGCACACAAGCTCCGGCTCCTCCGATCGCCGCACAGGGGAGCCGGAGCACCACCGGAAGCGTGCGATTTTGTTTTTTTAGCGCGCTCAGATGCAGTGGTCAGGATTGACCACGGCATCTGAGGGGTCAAATGTGTGCAATCGGCATTACTGCCAATTGCGGACATGAGCCGTGGGTGTCTGCTATAAGAAGCAGGCGGGCGCCCGCAGCGCTCAGGACAATGGGGGCCTATCCTAGCGATATGCCTCATTGTCTGTGATGGGAATACCCCTTTAAGGGCCTCGGATTTCTCCTGAAAGCTTCCTCAATTCTTAAAATAAACCCCAAATAATCGGAGAGAAGGAGGCGAAGATCATCAGCAAAAGAGTCTGTCAGCCAGGCCGTTCTCCAGGACCCTGGACTCTTCCTATCACTTCCTATGATGGATTCTCCTTCCCGATGTCTGACTTGTTACAGAATACAATAAGAAGGAGAGAAATCTAGAAAAGTTTACCTCTCCGCTCAGCAGTGAGATGATCTCCAAGGTGAGGTCTAATATTCTTCTGCTGATCTCCTTCCTGTCCATCCTTGGTGGTCGTTCAGGAGAAGAGGAGAGAACTGGAGGAGATGGAGGCTTCTAGGACTTCTAGGACCTGTGGTGATGTCACTGATCCATTTTGTTGAGCCCCGCCCCCTGCACTGATCACATGATGGTGATGTCATCATAGGTCCTTCTACACCTCTTATCTTCTTCATTGCTCAGCCCCGCCCCCTGCACTGATCACATGACGGTGACGTCACCCCAGGTCCTTCAGCTCTGAGACTAGAATGGAGTTGTCAGGAGGAGGTCCTTCTGTTCTTGATGTTACATATTAAAGGGCTTCTGTCACCCCACTAAACTCTTTTATTTTTTGGCTACTTATAATCCCTATACTGCGATATATCAATTTATAATGCTATTACTCATTTTGGTTCAGTAGTTAATTCAAAAAACGGACTTTTATAATATGCAAATTACCTGTCTACCAGCAAGTAGGGCGGCTACTTGCTGGTAGCAGCCGCATCCTCCTATCATAAAGACGCCCCCTCCTCATGTTGATTGACAGGGCCAGCAAACGTGAACGTCCTCTGGCTGGCCCTGTCTGCGATCAAAATCTCGCGCCTGCGCCGTAACGGTATTCAGTCGGCGCAGGGGCACTGAGAGGAGGACGCTCGCTCGGCTGCTTCATCCTCAATGCGCCTGCGCCGATGACGTCACAACTACACCCAGAAGAGAAGACGCCGGCATCGCTGGAAGGAGGCGGAGAGTCTGGTGACGTCGCTGGATGCTCGAATCAGGTAAGTATGTACGTAATAAGCATGCTGCCACAAAAACCACCAACGAAATGGGAATAAATAATTTTATAAAAATGTCAATTATTAACACTATACCACCAACGAATATTAATAATAAGCACCTACTCAATAAATATACAGATACTTATATATCACATATATATATATATAAATATAAATATCTGTATATATCTGTCACATATATATATAAATACACACATACATATATATTTGTGTATGTAATATATATCCTTATATATATAGGTTTCTTTGTGTATACAGTACAGACCAAAAGTTTGGACACACCTTCTCATTCAAAGAGTTTTCTTCATTTTCATGACTATGAAAATTGTAGATTCACACTGAAGGCATCAAAACTATGAATTAACACATGTGGAATTATATACATAACAAACAAGTGTGAAACAACTGAAAATATGTCCTATTCTAGGTTCTTCAAAGTAGCCACCTTTTGCTTTGATTACTGTTTTGCACACTCTTGGCATTCTCTTGATGAGCTTCAAGAGGTAGTCCCCTGAAATGGTTTTCCAACAGTCTTGAAGGAGTTCCCAGAGATGCTTAGCACTTGTTGGCCCTTTTGCCTTCACTCTGCGGTCCAGCTCACCCCAAACCATCTCGATTGGGTTCAGGTCCGGTGACTGTGGAGGCCAGGTCATCTGGCACAGCACCCCATCACTCTCCTTCATGGTCAAATAGCTCTTACTTTCAAAGTTTTCCCAATTTTTCGGCTGACTGACTGACCTTCATTTCTTAAAGGAAATTTGAAATAATTTAGGCTGTCTCACAGTATTTTTGCGTACATAAATGTATTACTCATTAAAATACACTTGAATTAATGTCAACATATCAGCATGATTGCATGTATAGACATAAATAGTGCGGAGCTCTCGCACACACCTATACGACTGGAGTACTCCAAAATATATAAGACCTTTAGCTAGTGTTATTGGCGTTTTTCTGCAGACTTCAAATATATAGAAAGTTTAGTACCAAATGTACTATTTTACCGGTTGTTGGAACCAGGTGGTTCAAGGAACGTCCTTTTTGCGATTATTGATGTAAAAAATGCTGTATTCAAGTATCGTCCGCTGGTGTTGATGCCTCCGCCTTCACCTGATGTTACTCCACCGGCTATCGTTGCGGAATGGGCTCCGACCTCGTTTCACACAGCGTCCCACGTGACCTCCCGGAAGATAGCACAGTGGAAGCTGAGGCAGCAGAGTTCTTTCGGTATGCGGTCCGATTTTAATCACAAAGTTAGTTACCTAAATTAGGCATGTCAGCATGAATCAGTCCTTATGGCCGATAATTTGTAGCTGAAATCGCTATTAGGCTTGTTACTTTTAGAGGTATATATCCCGGTATTCTGAAGAAATCTTTTATCAGGCAGAGTTGCAAAAACGCATCAATAGCTAGGTCCGGTTCACACTAGACGCGTTTCGGAACTATGTTCCTTCCTCAGTAGATGTGAAATGCTGCCTAAATTTCGGCACTCCAGCTCTGTGACGTCAGCCAGCAAGGAGGAGATTCGGAGGACGCGGGGCGGTGCTGGGCTCCTTTCCGCTTGACTCATCTCCGGATACAGGACTCATATCAGGTCATTTGCATATGGATCAAAACTGTTTTTTAACACAATAAAGGCACAGAGAGCTATGGGGACTGGGTATTGCAGATGAGCTAGTGGCCATCTAGCAGCCCATGTCTCCAGCTCTATGCACAAAATCCTGGTGACAGGTTCCCTTTAAAGTAATGATGGCCACTCGTTTTTCTTTACTTAGCTGCTTTTTTCTTGCCATAATACAAATTCTAACAGTCTATTCAGTAGGACTATCAGCTGTGTATCCACCCGACTTCTCCTCAACGCAACTGATGGTCCCAACCCCATTTATAAGGCAAGAAATCCCACTTATTAAACCTGACAGGGCACACCTGTGAAGTGAAAACCATTTCAGGGGACTACCTCTTGAAGCTCATCAAGAGAATGCCAAGAGTGTGCAAAGCAGTAATCAAAGCAAAAGGTGGCTACTTTGAAGAACCTAGAATATGACATATTTTCAGTTGTTTCACACTTGTTTGTTATGTATATAATTCCACATGTGTTAATTCATAGTTTTGATGCCTTCAGTGTGAATCTACAATTTTCATAGTCATGAAAATAAAGAAAACTCTTTGAATGAGAAGGTGTGTCCAAACTTTTGGTCTGTACTGTATATTATTATTTGTGGTCGGGGCGACGGCCCCTGATCGTACTGACCGGACCTTACCGATGGCTGGTTAATTCCGGGAGCCAAGGACGAGGGTAGGCCTAAAAAGGGGGCCTACCCCAATGAAACCGAATAAAAAGGGGAGGGTGGGTGGGGTACCTGGCTGCACGTCCCGCCTGAGAGTTTAGCAAAGGTTATAAAGGCCAAGGGGGAGTGGCCTCAGCCCCTCCCACTAATACAGACTGCCCGGCAGCCTTAACTACTTGTGGTCGGGGCGACGGCCCCTGATCGTACTGACCGGACCTTACCGATGGCTGGTTAATGCCGGGAGCCAAGGACGAGGGTAGGCCTAAAAGGGGCCAAAAATAGAGACACAACATACTGCCAAAAGACTTTATTGTATGATTTACAGGGCAAGCGAGCAAAAAGCATTGCGAATTTCCGATTGAGGATTCGGAACATATCTGGAGAAACAAGACGACCTCCAACGCCCCATGCTCCTGATGACATGTGGAGGTATTTGGTGCCTAGAAGCCGCCCCAATGCGAAAGGAGTGGCCTGAGATGGTTTTTGGATCATAACCTAACCCCGCAGCCAATGAGCGAACATGCGAAATGAACTGCGACATTGATAATGGACCCCCCTTGAATGGTAGCAGAGGACTAACCGAGGCAGCCGCCTGAAGCCCTAATGATAATTGCTGCAGTGCTTTGACCGGGCACCAATCATTGTGAGAAGGGTAAAACCTCAGCTGTGTTGGAGGCCCTGTCTGTGCGGTCTTAGTAGAAGGAATGCTGAGTATGAAGTGGTCGTGATCCCAGGATAAATGCTGCTTTTGGAGATGACGACCACTCCTAACGGTGGCAGTGAATTCCCCGGGCCGGAGGAATCCGTAGAACCCTAGGTATATGGCGGATTTGATGATTGTGCTGACTAGAGGCCCAAAAGGATTACCGTCCAGGGCAAAAGACAGCTGCCTGAACATTAAGCTGGACAGGGGTTGCCGGCCCAATGGCCTACTTGCACTGACTTTCTCAATGCCCCTGAGAGTGGCTTTG
Source organism: Bufo bufo (assembly GCF_905171765.1). Classification (NCBI taxonomy): domain Eukaryota; kingdom Metazoa; phylum Chordata; class Amphibia; order Anura; family Bufonidae; genus Bufo; species Bufo bufo. Next base: position 16,201,159 of record NC_053390.1, on the reverse strand, counting down.
ATGGCTTGTGACGTGAAGAATGAGCCTCGGGCAGGGTCGTTTAACGTGAACAGGTGTTGTACCCCTGCCAAGTAAAGGCGGATGGTGTTAGAAGAGAGGCCGAGGTTGGAATGGCAGTGGGCGATAAAAGCCATCGACGTCGCCCTGAGGGTGTCCATCGGCAAAATCCCTGTAGAGATTCCAGCCCGTGCGGTAATTCCTGATAGTGTTCCCTGAGAGGCTTTGGTGTAACAGGTCTTTCGCTGTCCTGATCAATGATGCTATTCCCAAACTAGGTCGCTGTACGCTGGAATGTACGCCCCTGTTGTGTCCGCATGTGGCATGTTCTGGAAAAAGACATTAAGGTTAAAGCGGGACAGAGCATCGGCAGCAGTATTCCTGGAACCCTGAATGTGGGAGCACTCAAAGTAGAAATTATATACCATTGAAAGCCAAACCAATCTACGCATGAGAGACATGATTTTAGGGGATTTGGCTCTGCCTTTGTGGATGATATCAACCAGGTCCTGACTGTCAGTGACAAACCACCCTAGAATCTGCCCACTCGCGGCCCCACACATGTGCCGCTGCCACCAATGGATACAACTCTAATACGGGGGAAGAGCGAAGAGCCTCCCTGTCTATGGTGATTTGAGATGGCCAGGGGCTGGCAAGCCAGTGATTCCCAAAAATGGCTGCAAAACTCTTTGATGCAGCCGCATCCGAAAAAACCGTGGGGGAGGAAGGGCCCCCGGGGGGGATGAACAACCTGACCCCATTCCATGAGGACATAAACGTGTTCCACATGGACAGGTCCGCCATGGCCTGTTGGTCCAATTGAACGATACTGTCCTGTTCCGGCGCAGATGGCAGGAGAAGCAAGAGCCGTGAAATGAAGGCACGTCCCTGGGGCATGACCCTCATGGCGAAGTTCAGCCTGCCCAGTGAAGACTGGAGATTTGCCTTGGTCAGGAAGCAGGACTCGGAAGTTTCCTGGATGGCCGTCCGGATCTGCCGCAACTTCTCCTCGGGGAGCCTTGCTTCCAACCTAACTGAGTCGAGAATGACCCCCAGGAAGGTGATAGCCTTGGATAGGCCTACCGTTTTCCCTGGGGCTACAAGGACTTGAAGTGTGGAAAATTATTCCAACAAGGAGAACAAGCTAGATGGCTGCCGGGAAGGGTGCTCTACCAGTAGGAAGTCGTCCAGGTAATGGATGCACATGGGGGCCTCCCCGTGCTCGACCAGGATCCAGTGCAGGGCCTGAGCGAGCCGGTCAAACAGCCAAGGGCTGCTTTTGGAGCCAAACGTCAGGCGATTGGCAAAGTAGTACTTGCCCGCCCACCTGATACCATAGTATTGCCAAAGTTGGGGATGGATCGGAAGAAGTTTGAATGCGTCCGCAATATCCGTTTTGGACAAACAGCCCCCCTACCTGCCTTGAGAATGAACTGTATGGCCTCATCAATTTGAAGAGTACTTCATATTAAACTCTTCAGACAGTATGAGGGAGTTAATACTGGGCACATTGGAAGAATGAGGAGCCGAGAAGTCATAGATAAGCCTTTTTTTATTGGAATCTTTCTTGGCCACCACACCGATGGGGTTGACCCTCCAAACATCGAAGGGAATGGAATCGAAGGGGCCGATGAGGAACTCTTTGTCCAACTCCGAGACAATCGCTGCTTGCACTGCCTCCAGATCCCGTCTGGCGGAAATAAGGTTCTCACACTCCCAGTTGGACTGAGGGAGGGCCACCAACCCCATGTGGAACCCATGTGACAGACCCGTTAACAGATGCTTGGCGATCGAGATGACCCTTCAGGAGCGCCCCGAGGAGGTCCACGTTTATGTCGGTCCATCATGGCTGCTTGGAGGATTTTTTTGGACATGTGGACCTGGGGTGAGCACGGAAGCAGACCGTGCAAACATGGAGGGCCCTGCACCCGCTGAACATGCAGTGACCGAAATTGAAGTTGTTGCATATTTGACTTTTACCCAAATATACAATAGGTCTACCGAACTTATCCATGAGGGCCGGGCCCCTGGGGACCCCCGACGTGCCTGGAAGGGCTCTATCTGATTGGGAGACCGCTTCATTGGGGCACCATTCTGTAGCATGAAAGATGGATTGACATGAGCCACAAGTGGGGGCTCGGAGACCTGCAAAATGTCTGCAGAAGAGCTCCATGTCGAGCGTAGCCCAATTTGTCAAGAACTGAAATTGTGCAAGAGCGGCTGCTGCTTTGGCCGCGAAGGAACGATGATAATCGTAAAAAGCCGAGCCCCCATACTTGTGGCCTAAATTGGTGACCTGATAGAGATACGAGTCAAGCTCTTCCCTCCTATTCGGCTGCGCAGAGCAGATGACATCCCTAAACAGACTGAAAGCGAGAACGAACTCGGGTATGGAAAGCTTCCGATTAAGGCGGGAATCTTTGGACTTCAACACCACCGAGACCTCTCCGCAATCAATAGTTTTGTTCTCATTAGCATCATGAGACGCTATGAGAATTGAAGCCAGGTTGACTTCCTTCCCAGCCAATATATCCTTCCTGATATTTTCTGCCACGAAGTGAGCTGGGGCAATGGCCGGAGGAGTGAAGGACATACCTGGGGAACCTGCCAGAGGCCATGGTGGGGTTGCCACAGGAGCCACTGGCTGCGAGACGGCGGTGGCCCTGGACTCGAGCTCCATGACCCTGGTCTGGATGTCTGCTACTGAAGCAGCCAGACTTCCCATCGTGGCGTGCAACTGAGCCAAAGAAGTCTGAATTGTGGGTAACAATGCCTGATCACTGGAAGGTCCCGGATTAGACACCAGCAGTCTATACAGCTCCGCCTTTCTGGCCGACGCCGGGTGGCTGATGCCCCTTCTATTTAATTCCGCGACCAGCTTCGGAATTGTCCAATTCCTGAGGGATCCATGGCCAGTCAGACCGGAAACTTGGGACTCGGAGATGGACGAAGTGTCATCTATGTCAGAAGCCTGGGACATGTTGGCCGCGCCAACTGACAGGACGAACCTGGACACCACCTGAGGACTAAAACCTTAGTTACTATGTGGAAGGAGACAACGCATGCTGAGGAAACCCTGGTGACAGGGGGGGGATTCCCGACCACTACCAGGGGTGAGATGGGCCGACCCTAAGACCGTGGATGGCGCCCCGTGAACCCTTACCTGGGTATGGATACGGACGTGAATGGAACCGGATCCGTAGAAGAGGACCCGAACCCACCGACGGAGGTGGAGGCCTTGTTCTAGGAAGGCCGATGACACTGAAGCCCCCTAACGTTGCTGTTGCGTGAAACAAAAAAGAATAATGATGAACATAACCTTCATGCCCTGAATACCGAAGGCGACCCCATGCTAGGAGAGCACTGGTCGGTGGATCCCCACCATTTTTTAAATATTTTTTTTTTTAAATATTTTTTTTACCTACCGACCTGGACGTACCAGGCCGGACAACAAGCCACCACGGGCAGACGAGACATGGTGCCTGAACGTTTCAAGCGGACATGTCACGAGGACTGATGAATATGACAACCTGGACGTTCCAGGCAGGACAACATGCCACCGTGGGCGGCAGACGTGACATTGCCTGAATGCTTCAAGCCGACGTGCAACAAGGATTGACGAGTACAACAACCTGGACGTTCCAGGCAGGACAACATGCCACCGCGGGCGGCAGATGTGACATTGCCTGAATGCTTCAAGCCGACGTGCAACAAGGATTGACGAGAACAACAACCTGGACGTTCCAGGCAGGACAACATGCCACCGCGGGCGGCAGACATGACATTGCCTGAACGCTTCAAGCCGACGTGCAACAAGGATTGACGAGTACAACAACCTGGACGTTCCAGGCAGGACCACATGCCACCGCGGGCGGCAGACGTGACATTGCCTGAATGCTTCAAGCCGACGTGCAACAAGGATTGACGAGTACAACAACCTGGACGTTCCAGGCAGGACCACATGGCACCGCTGGTGGCAGACGTGACACTGCCTGAACGCTTCAAGCAGACATGTAACAAGGGCTGATAAGTACAACCACCCGGACGTTCCAGGCAGGACAACATGCCACCACGGGCGGCAGGCGTGACATTGCGCCTGAACGCTTCAGGCCGACGTGTAACGAAAAGTGACGATCATGCATAACCTGTAGTACCAGGCAACACAACATGCCACCCAGGCGCGGACGTGACATTGGACATAAACACCACAGCAGCCGTGCAATGAGGATTGACCAGCAATACGACCTGAAGTACCAGGTAAGACAACATGCCACTGCAGCGGCAGACGTGACATAGCGAACGAACGCTTTGACGGACGTGCAACGAGGACCGACAACATAACACCTGAAGGAACAAAATAAGATAGTAAGCCCACATGGTGCAACTGTGACAGGATGCCTGACCTCCACTGGTGCCATGCAAAGAACCGCCCCCCCAAGCCAACAGGGATATGAACATCAGCTGAACCTTACATAACGTGAAATGCGGACAAATGCTGCCTGGTCGCACCAGGTGCAAACCCACCAACACTAAACCCCCTGGCAAGCCTGTAGCCCTACATGGTACAATAACACCACTGTAAAAAATAACATATATAAAAAAAAAGCATGGGATAACTGAACATACAACCTAAGGTTTGCAAGAGATGTCCGTTGAATGCGTGAAGCGTCAGTTATTTGACCCGATCGCTGCCACTGAAATATGATGTAGTAATTTAAATACAGTGATTATGACCTGGCGGAATTAAATTATTGAGTGGTATCATCATTACATACATAAATGGAAAACACCGGCGGCTCATAACATCTTAACGCCCAGGTAATATGGAGGTATGACACATAAATGGAAAATTATTATTATTATTTTTTTTTTTTAAACACCACAGGACCCCCAGAAATTAACGAACCCCAGTGGGCGGCCCTCCCTGCAACGGAAGAGACCCTGTCGCCTCAGTGCAGGGCGCCCTATAGCAGGAGAGATCGTGGCTACAGGGGGAGGAGCCGCCGCGTGTGCCTAGCAACTGCCAACACAAGCGGCTGAACGCCGAACGCTCTCGGATCACGTAATAACGAAGGGGGGCGGGGCTGAGGAATCCGGCCTGGGACACAGGATCCCGCGATGCTCCGGACCCGCAACCAGCTCCCACTGCGCCCGATACCGGTAAGAGGCATGACGACCAGGGCGAGCGGCACCTACCCGACGCTGGCGCCGGCCCAGACATCCGAACCCCTGCTTACCTGTGCGCAACAGCCTCACGGAGACGCACGGCCGGAACCCTATACTTACCTTAGGCAGGTTGTGGAGGTGTGGGACGTGCAGGGAACCAGGCAAGTGACACGTGACCCGGAAGTACCTGGCTGCACGTGTCACGACCATGGTTGTGGTCGTGACTCCTTGGTTCGCATGCTGTTGTCAGCGGTTTGTCTTATGTTGTCTTCCACAGGTGTGGGCTCTGTATCTTGCCTCACGTGTGGTTGCCGCTGGCAACTTAAGGTTGTTGGCAGTGGAGCGACCTGAGCGGTTGCTAGTCGCTCGCTGTCATGGCATGCGGTTGCCTCTGGCAACGTGTGGTTTTAGTGTTCACTTTTTATGTTTGGTGAAAGGGAGTTTGATGTCTGTACACTTCCCCTTTAAGTGACACTTACCTGGTTTGGTGATGGAAGGGTTAAGCTCCTTTCCTAGTGTGCGTGTGGGTGTGGCCGCTTGGGTTATTTATCTTCCTGCTGGATGGCAGAAGCTTGAGGGGTACTCCAGGCATGTTGCTGGAGTCGTCCTCCTGGTATCCTGTTACCATCCTTCCAGTAAGGGCCACCCTTCCGGTCATAAATCCAAATCCCTGATGTTTAGTTGATGTCCTATGCTTTTGGTTTTTATTGCAGCTATGGATGTCCTGGTTCCTCTGTGTGCTTATGTGTGTGCTGTTTGTCTAATGTTTGTGTGGACAGCGTTTCTGAGCACAGGTTCCAGTCAGCAAGGCTGTGGCAGGTTAGTGTGGAACTGTTTGGTTCACCTGTCATATTCATAGGTCTGTTCTTGTTCCCCTTCTCCTTGCTGCTTGGCCAGTGAGACTCCTGTTCCTCCGTGCCTAAGAGGAATAGGTAGTCTTACCCTCCTCCTAGTTCAGGGCCAGCCTGAGGGCTTCTAGGGACTATTAGGTTCCAGAGTATGAGCCCTCCTACCATCGGGGTCGGCTCATATGGCTAGGAGACAGGGTCAGTGTTAGGGACGCATTAGGAGGTGACCTGCTCCCTAATTCAGTCGTCCTGGCCAAGTAGCGACCGGACATCTTCAGAATATCGCACGGCTGAGGGTTTCCCCCATCCTCAGTCGTGACAGCACGTCCCGCCTGAGAGTTTAGCAAAGGTTATAAAGGCCAAGGGGGAGTGGCCTCAGCCCCTCCCACAAATACAGGCTGCCCGGCATCCTTAACTACATATATATGTGTTCACGGACAGGCATATATATACACATAGAAACAGATATAGAGATACACACAAATATATACATACAGTACAGACTAAAAGTTTGGACACACCTTCTCATTCAAAGAGTTTTCTTTATTTTCATGACTATGAAGGCATCAAAGCTATGAATTAACACATGTGGAATTATATACATAACAAACAAGTGTGAAACAACTGAAAATATGTCATATTCTAGGTTCTTCAAAGTAGCCACCTTTTGCTTTGATTACTGCTTTGCACACTCTTGGCATTCTCTTGATGAGCTTCAAGAGGTAGTCCCCTGAAATGGTTTTCCAACAGTCTTGAAGGAGTTCCCAGAGATGCTTAGCACTTGTTGGCCCTTTTGCCTTCACTCTGCGGTCCAGCTCACCCCAAACCATCTCGATTGGGTTCAGGTCCGGTGACTGTGGAGGCCAGGTCATCTGGCACAGCACCCCATCACTCTCCTTCATGGTCAAATAGCTCTTACTTTCAAAGTTTTCCCAATTTTTCGGCTGACTGACTGACCTTCATTTCTTAAAGGAAATTTGAAATAATTTAGGCTGTCTCACAGTATTTTTGCGTACATAAATGTATTACTCATTAAAATACACTTGAATTAATGTCAACATATCAGCATGATTGCATGTATAGACATAAATAGTGCGGAGCTCTCGCACACACCTATACGACTGGAGTACTCCAAAATATATAAGACCTTTAGCTAGTGTTATTGGCGTTTTTCTGCAGACTTCAAATATATAGAAAGTTTAGTACCAAATGTACTATTTTACCGGTTGTTGGAACCAGGTGGTTCAAGGAACGTCCTTTTTGCGATTATTGATGTAAAAAATGCTGTATTCAAGTATCGTCCGCTGGTGTTGATGCCTCCGCCTTCACCTGATGTTACTCCACCGGCTATCGTTGCGGAATGGGCTCCGACCTCGTTTCACACAGCGTCCCACGTGACCTCCCGGAAGATAGCACAGTGGAAGCTGAGGCAGCAGAGTTCTTTCGGTATGCGGTCCGATTTTAATCACAAAGTTAGTTACCTAAATTAGGCATGTCAGCATGAATCAGTCCTTATGGCCGATAATTTGTAGCTGAAATCGCTATTAGGCTTGTTACTTTTAGAGGTATATATCCCGGTATTCTGAAGAAATCTTTTATCAGGCAGAGTTGCAAAAACGCATCAATAGCTAGGTCCGGTTCACACTAGACGCGTTTCGGAACTATGTTCCTTCCTCAGTAGATGTGAAATGCTGCCTAAATTTCGGCACTCCAGCTCTGTGACGTCAGCCAGCAAGGAGGAGATTCGGAGGACGCGGGGCGGTGCTGGGCTCCTTTCCGCTTGACTCATCTCCGGATACAGGACTCATATCAGGTCATTTGCATATGGATCAAAACTGTTTTTTAACACAATAAAGGCACAGAGAGCTATGGGGACTGGGTATTGCAGATGAGCTAGTGGCCATCTAGCAGCCCATGTCTCCAGCTCTATGCACAAAATCCTGGTGACAGGTTCCCTTTAAAGTAATGATGGCCACTCGTTTTTCTTTACTTAGCTGCTTTTTTCTTGCCATAATACAAATTCTAACAGTCTATTCAGTAGGACTATCAGCTGTGTATCCACCCGACTTCTCCTCAACGCAACTGATGGTCCCAACCCCATTTATAAGGCAAGAAATCCCACTTATTAAACCTGACAGGGCACACCTGTGAAGTGAAAACCATTTCAGGGGACTACCTCTTGAAGCTCATCAAGAGAATGCCAAGAGTGTGCAAAGCAGTAATCAAAGCAAAAGGTGGCTACTTTGAAGAACCTAGAATATGACATATTTTCAGTTGTTTCACACTTGTTTGTTATGTATATAATTCCACATGTGTTAATTCATAGTTTTGATGCCTTCAGTGTGAATCTACAATTTTCATAGTCATGAAAATAAAGAAAACTCTTTGAATGAGAAGGTGTGTCCAAACTTTTGGTCTGTACTGTATATTATTATTTGTGGTCGGGGCGACGGCCCCTGATCGTACTGACCGGACCTTACCGATGGCTGGTTAATTCCGGGAGCCAAGGACGAGGGTAGGCCTAAAAAGGGGGCCTACCCCAATGAAACCGAATAAAAAGGGGAGGGTGGGTGGGGTACCTGGCTGCACGTCCCGCCTGAGAGTTTAGCAAAGGTTATAAAGGCCAAGGGGGAGTGGCCTCAGCCCCTCCCACTAATACAGACTGCCCGGCAGCCTTAACTACTTGTGGTCGGGGCGACGGCCCCTGATCGTACTGACCGGACCTTACCGATGGCTGGTTAATGCCGGGAGCCAAGGACGAGGGTAGGCCTAAAAGGGGCCAAAAATAGAGACACAACATACTGCCAAAAGACTTTATTGTATGATTTACAGGGCAAGCGAGCAAAAAGCATTGCGAATTTCCGATTGAGGATTCGGAACATATCTGGAGAAACAAGACGACCTCCAACGCCCCATGCTCCTGATGACATGTGGAGGTATTTGGTGCCTAGAAGCCGCCCCAATGCGAAAGGAGTGGCCTGAGATGGTTTTTGGATCATAACCTAACCCCGCAGCCAATGAGCGAACATGCGAAATGAACTGCGACATTGATAATGGACCCCCCTTGAATGGTAGCAGAGGACTAACCGAGGCAGCCGCCTGAAGCCCTAATGATAATTGCTGCAGTGCTTTGACCGGGCACCAATCATTGTGAGAAGGGTAAAACCTCAGCTGTGTTGGAGGCCCTGTCTGTGCGGTCTTAGTAGAAGGAATGCTGAGTATGAAGTGGTCGTGATCCCAGGATAAATGCTGCTTTTGGAGATGACGACCACTCCTAACGGTGGCAGTGAATTCCCCGGGCCGGAGGAATCCGTAGAACCCTAGGTATATGGCGGATTTGATGATTGTGCTGACTAGAGGCCCAAAAGGATTACCGTCCAGGGCAAAAGACAGCTGCCTGAACATTAAGCTGGACAGGGGTTGCCGGCCCAATGGCCTACTTGCACTGACTTTCTCAATGCCCCTGAGAGTGGCTTTGATGGCTTGTGACGTGAAGAATGAGCCTCGGGCAGGGTCGTTTAACGTGAACAGGTGTTGTACCCCTGCCAAGTAAAGGCGGATGGTGTTAGAAGAGAGGCCGAGGTTGGAATGGCAGTGGGCGATAAAAGCCATCGACGTCGCCCTGAGGGTGTCCATCGGCAAAATCCCTGTAGAGATTCCAGCCCGTGCGGTAATTCCTGATAGTGTTCCCTGAGAGGCTTTGGTGTAACAGGTCTTTCGCTGTCCTGATCAATGATGCTATTCCCAAACTAGGTCGCTGTACGCTGGAATGTACGCCCCTGTTGTGTCCGCATGTGGCATGTTCTGGAAAAAGACATTAAGGTTAAAGCGGGACAGAGCATCGGCAGCAGTATTCCTGGAACCCTGAATGTGGGAGCACTCAAAGTAGAAATTATATACCATTGAAAGCCAAACCAATCTACGCATGAGAGACATGATTTTAGGGGATTTGGCTCTGCCTTTGTGGATGATATCAACCAGGTCCTGACTGTCAGTGACAAACCACCCTAGAATCTGCCCACTCGCGGCCCCACACATGTGCCGCTGCCACCAATGGATACAACTCTAATACGGGGGAAGAGCGAAGAGCCTCCCTGTCTATGGTGATTTGAGATGGCCAGGGGCTGGCAAGCCAGTGATTCCCAAAAATGGCTGCAAAACTCTTTGATGCAGCCGCATCCGAAAAAACCGTGGGGGAGGAAGGGCCCCCGGGGGGGATGAACAACCTGACCCCATTCCATGAGGACATAAACGTGTTCCACATGGACAGGTCCGCCATGGCCTGTTGGTCCAATTGAACGATACTGTCCTGTTCCGGCGCAGATGGCAGGAGAAGCAAGAGCCGTGAAATGAAGGCACGTCCCTGGGGCATGACCCTCATGGCGAAGTTCAGCCTGCCCAGTGAAGACTGGAGATTTGCCTTGGTCAGGAAGCAGGACTCGGAAGTTTCCTGGATGGCCGTCCGGATCTGCCGCAACTTCTCCTCGGGGAGCCTTGCTTCCAACCTAACTGAGTCGAGAATGACCCCCAGGAAGGTGATAGCCTTGGATAGGCCTACCGTTTTCCCTGGGGCTACAAGGACTTGAAGTGTGGAAAATTATTCCAACAAGGAGAACAAGCTAGATGGCTGCCGGGAAGGGTGCTCTACCAGTAGGAAGTCGTCCAGGTAATGGATGCACATGGGGGCCTCCCCGTGCTCGACCAGGATCCAGTGCAGGGCCTGAGCGAGCCGGTCAAACAGCCAAGGGCTGCTTTTGGAGCCAAACGTCAGGCGATTGGCAAAGTAGTACTTGCCCGCCCACCTGATACCATAGTATTGCCAAAGTTGGGGATGGATCGGAAGAAGTTTGAATGCGTCCGCAATATCCGTTTTGGACAAACAGCCCCCCTACCTGCCTTGAGAATGAACTGTATGGCCTCATCAATTTGAAGAGTACTTCATATTAAACTCTTCAGACAGTATGAGGGAGTTAATACTGGGCACATTGGAAGAATGAGGAGCCGAGAAGTCATAGATAAGCCTTTTTTTATTGGAATCTTTCTTGGCCACCACACCGATGGGGTTGACCCTCCAAACATCGAAGGGAATGGAATCGAAGGGGCCGATGAGGAACTCTTTGTCCAACTCCGAGACAATCGCTGCTTGCACTGCCTCCAGATCCCGTCTGGCGGAAATAAGGTTCTCACACTCCCAGTTGGACTGAGGGAGGGCCACCAACCCCATGTGGAACCCATGTGACAGACCCGTTAACAGATGCTTGGCGATCGAGATGACCCTTCAGGAGCGCCCCGAGGAGGTCCACGTTTATGTCGGTCCATCATGGCTGCTTGGAGGATTTTTTTGGACATGTGGACCTGGGGTGAGCACGGAAGCAGACCGTGCAAACATGGAGGGCCCTGCACCCGCTGAACATGCAGTGACCGAAATTGAAGTTGTTGCATATTTGACTTTTACCCAAATATACAATAGGTCTACCGAACTTATCCATGAGGGCCGGGCCCCTGGGGACCCCCGACGTGCCTGGAAGGGCTCTATCTGATTGGGAGACCGCTTCATTGGGGCACCATTCTGTAGCATGAAAGATGGATTGACATGAGCCACAAGTGGGGGCTCGGAGACCTGCAAAATGTCTGCAGAAGAGCTCCATGTCGAGCGTAGCCCAATTTGTCAAGAACTGAAATTGTGCAAGAGCGGCTGCTGCTTTGGCCGCGAAGGAACGATGATAATCGTAAAAAGCCGAGCCCCCATACTTGTGGCCTAAATTGGTGACCTGATAGAGATACGAGTCAAGCTCTTCCCTCCTATTCGGCTGCGCAGAGCAGATGACATCCCTAAACAGACTGAAAGCGAGAACGAACTCGGGTATGGAAAGCTTCCGATTAAGGCGGGAATCTTTGGACTTCAACACCACCGAGACCTCTCCGCAATCAATAGTTTTGTTCTCATTAGCATCATGCGACGCTATGAGAATTGAAGCCAGGTTGACTTCCTTCCCAGCCAATATATCCTTCCTGATATTTTCTGCCACGAAGTGAGCTGGGGCAATGGCCGGAGGAGTGAAGGACATACCTGGGGAACCTGCCAGAGGCCATGGTGGGGTTGCCACAGGAGCCACTGGCTGCGAGACGGCGGTGGCCCTGGACTCGAGCTCCATGACCCTGGTCTGGATGTCTGCTACTGAAGCAGCCAGACTTCCCATCGTGGCGTGCAACTGAGCCAAAGAAGTCTGAATTGTGGGTAACAATGCCTGATCACTGGAAGGTCCCGGATTAGACACCAGCAGTCTATACAGCTCCGCCTTTCTGGCCGACGCCGGGTGGCTGATGCCCCTTCTATTTAATTCCGCGACCAGCTTCGGAATTGTCCAATTCCTGAGGGATCCATGGCCAGTCAGACCGGAAACTTGGGACTCGGAGATGGACGAAGTGTCATCTATGTCAGAAGCCTGGGACATGTTGGCCGCGCCAACTGACAGGACGAACCTGGACACCACCTGAGGACTAAAACCTTAGTTACTATGTGGAAGGAGACAACGCATGCTGAGGAAACCCTGGTGACAGGGGGGGGATTCCCGACCACTACCAGGGGTGAGATGGGCCGACCCTAAGACCGTGGATGGCGCCCCGTGAACCCTTACCTGGGTATGGATACGGACGTGAATGGAACCGGATCCGTAGAAGAGGACCCGAACCCACCGACGGAGGTGGAGGCCTTGTTCTAGGAAGGCCGATGACACTGAAGCCCCCTAACGTTGCTGTTGCGTGAAACAAAAAAGAATAATGATGAACATAACCTTCATGCCCTGAATACCGAAGGCGACCCCATGCTAGGAGAGCACTGGTCGGTGGATCCCCACCATTTTTTAAATATTTTTTTTTTTAAATATTTTTTTTACCTACCGACCTGGACGTACCAGGCCGGACAACAAGCCACCACGGGCAGACGAGACATGGTGCCTGAACGTTTCAAGCGGACATGTCACGAGGACTGATGAATATGACAACCTGGACGTTCCAGGCAGGACAACATGCCACCGTGGGCGGCAGACGTGACATTGCCTGAATGCTTCAAGCCGACGTGCAACAAGGATTGACGAGTACAACAACCTGGACGTTCCAGGCAGGACAACATGCCACCGCGGGCGGCAGATGTGACATTGCCTGAATGCTTCAAGCCGACGTGCAACAAGGATTGACGAGAACAACAACCTGGACGTTCCAGGCAGGACAACATGCCACCGCGGGCGGCAGACATGACATTGCCTGAACGCTTCAAGCCGACGTGCAACAAGGATTGACGAGTACAACAACCTGGACGTTCCAGGCAGGACCACATGCCACCGCGGGCGGCAGACGTGACATTGCCTGAATGCTTCAAGCCGACGTGCAACAAGGATTGACGAGTACAACAACCTGGACGTTCCAGGCAGGACCACATGGCACCGCTGGTGGCAGACGTGACACTGCCTGAACGCTTCAAGCAGACATGTAACAAGGGCTGATAAGTACAACCACCCGGACGTTCCAGGCAGGACAACATGCCACCACGGGCGGCAGGCGTGACATTGCGCCTGAACGCTTCAGGCCGACGTGTAACGAAAAGTGACGATCATGCATAACCTGTAGTACCAGGCAACACAACATGCCACCCAGGCGCGGACGTGACATTGGACATAAACACCACAGCAGCCGTGCAATGAGGATTGACCAGCAATACGACCTGAAGTACCAGGTAAGACAACATGCCACTGCAGCGGCAGACGTGACATAGCGAACGAACGCTTTGACGGACGTGCAACGAGGACCGACAACATAACACCTGAAGGAACAAAATAAGATAGTAAGCCCACATGGTGCAACTGTGACAGGATGCCTGACCTCCACTGGTGCCATGCAAAGAACCGCCCCCCCAAGCCAACAGGGATATGAACATCAGCTGAACCTTACATAACGTGAAATGCGGACAAATGCTGCCTGGTCGCACCAGGTGCAAACCCACCAACACTAAACCCCCTGGCAAGCCTGTAGCCCTACATGGTACAATAACACCACTGTAAAAAATAACATATATAAAAAAAAAGCATGGGATAACTGAACATACAACCTAAGGTTTGCAAGAGATGTCCGTTGAATGCGTGAAGCGTCAGTTATTTGACCCGATCGCTGCCACTGAAATATGATGTAGTAATTTAAATACAGTGATTATGACCTGGCGGAATTAAATTATTGAGTGGTATCATCATTACATACATAAATGGAAAACACCGGCGGCTCATAACATCTTAACGCCCAGGTAATATGGAGGTATGACACATAAATGGAAAATTATTATTATTATTTTTTTTTTTTAAACACCACAGGACCCCCAGAAATTAACGAACCCCAGTGGGCGGCCCTCCCTGCAACGGAAGAGACCCTGTCGCCTCAGTGCAGGGCGCCCTATAGCAGGAGAGATCGTGGCTACAGGGGGAGGAGCCGCCGCGTGTGCCTAGCAACTGCCAACACAAGCGGCTGAACGCCGAACGCTCTCGGATCACGTAATAACGAAGGGGGGCGGGGCTGAGGAATCCGGCCTGGGACACAGGATCCCGCGATGCTCCGGACCCGCAACCAGCTCCCACTGCGCCCGATACCGGTAAGAGGCATGACGACCAGGGCGAGCGGCACCTACCCGACGCTGGCGCCGGCCCAGACATCCGAACCCCTGCTTACCTGTGCGCAACAGCCTCACGGAGACGCACGGCCGGAACCCTATACTTACCTTAGGCAGGTTGTGGAGGTGTGGGACGTGCAGGGAACCAGGCAAGTGACACGTGACCCGGAAGTACCTGGCTGCACGTGTCACGACCATGGTTGTGGTCGTGACTCCTTGGTTCGCATGCTGTTGTCAGCGGTTTGTCTTATGTTGTCTTCCACAGGTGTGGGCTCTGTATCTTGCCTCACGTGTGGTTGCCGCTGGCAACTTAAGGTTGTTGGCAGTGGAGCGACCTGAGCGGTTGCTAGTCGCTCGCTGTCATGGCATGCGGTTGCCTCTGGCAACGTGTGGTTTTAGTGTTCACTTTTTATGTTTGGTGAAAGGGAGTTTGATGTCTGTACACTTCCCCTTTAAGTGACACTTACCTGGTTTGGTGATGGAAGGGTTAAGCTCCTTTCCTAGTGTGCGTGTGGGTGTGGCCGCTTGGGTTATTTATCTTCCTGCTGGATGGCAGAAGCTTGAGGGGTACTCCAGGCATGTTGCTGGAGTCGTCCTCCTGGTATCCTGTTACCATCCTTCCAGTAAGGGCCACCCTTCCGGTCATAAATCCAAATCCCTGATGTTTAGTTGATGTCCTATGCTTTTGGTTTTTATTGCAGCTATGGATGTCCTGGTTCCTCTGTGTGCTTATGTGTGTGCTGTTTGTCTAATGTTTGTGTGGACAGCGTTTCTGAGCACAGGTTCCAGTCAGCAAGGCTGTGGCAGGTTAGTGTGGAACTGTTTGGTTCACCTGTCATATTCATAGGTCTGTTCTTGTTCCCCTTCTCCTTGCTGCTTGGCCAGTGAGACTCCTGTTCCTCCGTGCCTAAGAGGAATAGGTAGTCTTACCCTCCTCCTAGTTCAGGGCCAGCCTGAGGGCTTCTAGGGACTATTAGGTTCCAGAGTATGAGCCCTCCTACCATCGGGGTCGGCTCATATGGCTAGGAGACAGGGTCAGTGTTAGGGACGCATTAGGAGGTGACCTGCTCCCTAATTCAGTCGTCCTGGCCAAGTAGCGACCGGACATCTTCAGAATATCGCACGGCTGAGGGTTTCCCCCATCCTCAGTCGTGACAGCACGTCCCGCCTGAGAGTTTAGCAAAGGTTATAAAGGCCAAGGGGGAGTGGCCTCAGCCCCTCCCACAAATACAGGCTGCCCGGCATCCTTAACTACATATATATGTGTTCACGGACAGGCATATATATACACATAGAAACAGATATAGAGATACACACAAATATATACATACAGTACAGACTAAAAGTTTGGACACACCTTCTCATTCAAAGAGTTTTCTTTATTTTCATGACTATGAAGGCATCAAAGCTATGAATTAACACATGTGGAATTATATACATAACAAACAAGTGTGAAACAACTGAAAATATGTCATATTCTAGGTTCTTCAAAGTAGCCACCTTTTGCTTTGATTACTGCTTTGCACACTCTTGGCATTCTCTTGATGAGCTTTAAGAGGTAGTCACCTGAAATGGTCTTCCAACAGTCTTGAAGGAGTTCCCAGAGATGCTTAGCACTTGTTGGCCCTTTTGCTTTCACTCTGCGGTCCAGCTCACCCCAAACCATCTCGATTGGGTTCAGGTCCGGTGACTGTGGAGGCCAGGTCATCTGGCGCAGCACCCCATCACTCTCCTTCATGGTCAAATAGCCCTTACTTTCAAAGTTTTCCCAATTTTTCGGCTGACTGACTGACCTTCATTTCTTAAAGTAATGATGGCCACTCGTTTTTCATTACTTAGTTGCTTTTTTCTTGCCATAATACAAATTCTAACAGTCTATTCAGTAGGACTATCAGCTGTGTATCCACCTGACTTCTCCTCAACGCAACTGATGGTCCCAACCCCATTTATAAGGCAAGAAATCCCACTTATTAAACCTGACAGGGCACACCTGTGAAGTGAAAACCATTTCAGGCGACTACCTCTTGAAGCTTATCAAGAGAATGCCAAGAGTGTGCAAAGCAGTAATCAAAGCAAAAGGTGGCTACTTTGAAGAACCTAGAATATGACATATTTTCAGTTGTTTCACACTTGTTTATGTATATAATTCCACATGTGTTAATTCATAGTTTCGATGCCTTCAGTGTGAATCTACAATTTTCATAGTCATGAAAATAAAGAAAACTTTTTGAATGAGAAGGTGTGTCCAAACTTTTGGTCTGTACTGTATATATATATATATATATATATATATATATATACACATAGAGTAATGGAGATATATTATGATAAAGATACATATAGAAAGAGTTGTGATAGATAGGCAGAGATAGATACGCAGAGATAGATATGCAGACATAGATACGCAGACATAGATACGCAGACAAATATACGCAGAGATAGATAGGCAGAGATAGATAGGCAGCCTTCTAGCCAAAGAATTCAAAGACATAGTGCTCAACAGAGACCCCCGGCCCAGACCCCACACAAGACAAAAGCCCATGGAAAAGTCACCAACAACAAATAGACCTGAAACCTCATACCCTCCTAAACAAACTGAAAATGGTGACCTTTACCCAAAATATGGCCATCAGAGGCACAAACCATGGAGGAATCCACCTGCCTCACATAGAGTAATGCAGAGCAGAGACATTGAGGAGATAAAGACCCTGCTCGGCACTCTGTGCAGAACACTGACTGGACCAAACTGCTAGAATATGGCCACCAGTCTATAATCCAGCTTGTCCTACACAGGGCAGCTCATTACAAGATATACGGACAAAAAATGACAGCTCTTATTGTCAGCAGCTGGAACATTCAGGGCCTGAACGCTTCAGCCTTCGGATGTAAGACGCACGATCCAGACTTTACCCAAAGACTAAAAAATATTGACATACAGATCCTCCTGGGCCGGAGCTCAGGAGGAATATTAGTCTGGTATAAAGAGGAGCTCCATGAGCAGATCAGACCAGTAAAGAGAGGAGACAGCCACATCTGGGTAAGGATAGCCCGCTCCATCCTCACCTCTCCGGCTGACGTCTACCTCTGTGCAGCATACATAGCTCCACCAGAGTCTCCATACTTCAATCCCGACAGCGTTGAGATCCTACATTTTCAGGCCCTGGGCAACGTTCTCATCTTTGGAAACCTCAATGCAAGAACAGGGAGGGAGAGAGACTACCTGACAACTGACGGAAATGTCTATATATTCGGAGCAGACACTGACTCTGACAGCTCAGTGCACACCGAGAGGAACAGCTATGACAGCACAGTAAACAAAAGTGGCAGAACATTGCTGAACTTATGTCGAAGCTTCGGACTTCATATTCTCAATGGCCGCACCAAGGGAGACTCTCTTGGTAGATATACCCTAAACTCCCATTTAGGCAACAGTGTGGTAGACTATGCCATCACAGATATGGACCCCAAAAATGTTAGTGGCTTCATAGTCACCCCACAGACACACCTGTCAGACCACAACCAACTTCTCCTATACATAAAATCCACAAATAAACTACCGGCACAAACATCTCAGCAGACCGGCCTCTTTAAGCTACCTCCATCTTTTAAATGGTCCAAGATGTCAGCCCCAAAGTATATAGAGACCATAAACAGTGCAGAGATCCAGGAGATGCTAGGAAGCACCAAGATCCGAACAACCCCTGTCTGAGGGAAGCCTACTACAACATACAAAGGCAATACAAAAATACCCTCAGAAAGAAAAAGCAAGGCAACATCTCAACCAAGCTCCTCCAACTCCAAGTGTAACATCCCAGAGTATGTCACTAAAACTCTGTCACCCTGCTATATGATGTTAAGGTGTAAATGTGTTAACATCCTGTGTAATCTGACATTGCATTTGTATTATATGGATTTTCTATGCCTGTATTTTATATATTTGCTGTAGTTCTCAATGTACACCAGTAGGTGGCAGCAATATGTAGGCAGACCATAGCCAGTTAATAGACCTAGACTGGAATAGCCCATTCTAGTCCTTTCTGAGGAGGAGTGGAATGTTCCCACATCCTACTTCAGGGGGAGGAAGGAAAGTTCTAGGCAGTGTACCAGCCACCCCCTGTTGGGGTAGGCTGTGTTGATAGGAGCTCCCAGAAACAGGGACCCCAACCAAGGATCCAAGCCTCTGCTGAGGCCCAATATCAACCTTCCCAGCCTGAGTGCCTTACCTCAGCTGGTGGACAAGGAAGCAGCCATCTACAGAACTATCAGATCTCCAGGAAGAAACCACCATACCCTGCGAGCAGTCCGGTAAGTACAGATCCAAGATAAGGAGAAGATAAATACCTCATCAGCTAGTCAGGCCCATACCAACCAGAATACAGACAGAGCAGAAGACAGATACCTGCCAGATCTATAGGCGTATGTACCAGATGCAGAATAGATATAAATTCCTGCCACATATTGCCAAAACCTGCTGGGATCCTAGACTAAAGCTGTATACTTGTATGGATCAAGAGCTGCATATCATAACATCAAGTAAAGACAAGTTGGACCCTATTATCTGTGTGGAATTCCATCATTCCTCCATTACTCCTATTAACAGCACTCAATTTGTTGCATGTGAGCCGGGATACAGGAGTCCAGCCGTACTACATGCAGGAGACACCGTTGACACTATACAGAGACAATATCCCCCTCTGGCATTCCTCACCTGGTACATGAGCCTATACCATCTTAAAGGGCCCTGCTACAGTACCTGCGCAAGCTGCAACTGGCGTCAAGAACTTATACATATATATACTGACCCACTGCATAGCATGCCCACTGACCCAGTGTCCTGCTCATTGCACAAGATGCTCTCCAGGACAACTCCTTCTGGGAACTATGGAAGCAGATGGACAAAACCAGCAAGAACACCAACCTCCACATCCAAAACGGCAACATCTGGCTCCAGTACTTCAAGGATCTGTACAAAGCCATCTCGAGGGAGGACCAAAGCCCAGAACAAAAAGAAATCACGAAAAAGATGAAGGATATGGAGGAAAAAAATCAAAGATTTCCAAAACCCTCTAGACACACCGATCACACTGCAGCAGATAACAGAGAGGATCTCAGTGATAAAGAGTAAAAAGGCCAGCGGCTCATATGGGATCCTTCCAGAAATGATCAAATACAGCCCGCCAGGTATTCAGGCCGCATTAGTAAAACTCTACAATGTTGTGCTGAGTGCCGGCTACTTCCCCCAGATCTGGAACCAGGGCATCACCCCCATACACAAGGGCGAAGACAGGTACGACCCAGCCAACTATAGAGGGATATGTGTCAGCAGCAACCTGGGAAAACTCCTCAGCAGTATCCTGAATAAGAGGATCCTCAGCTTCCTCACCCAGCACAACGTCCTCAGCAGAAAGCAAGCAGGCTTCATACCAAACCACCGCACCACGGACCACGTCTACACCCTGCAGAGCCTCATCAAGAGCCATGTCCACAATACAAAGCATGGAAAGATCTATGCCTGCTTTGTGGACTTTAAGAAGATCTTTGACTCAGTGTGGCATCCGGGCCTATTCCTGAAACTTCTTGAAAGCGGAATAGGAGGAAAAGCATATGATGTCATCAGAAGTTCCTTCACTGAGAACAGATGCAGCGTGAAGGTAAATGGGAGGAGAATGGCTTATTTCCGGCAGAGCCGAGGAGTCAGACAGGGCTGCAGCCTCAGTCCAACCCTGTTTAACATCTACATCAATGAGCTGGCGGCGGCTCTGGAGTCCTCCTCAGCACCAGGTCTCACCCTCCATGACACCGAGGTGAAATTTCTCCTTTATGCAGATGATCTTCTGCTACTATCGCCAACTGAGAAAGATCTCCAAGATAACCTGAAAATACTGGAGAAGTTCAGTAACACGTGGGCACTGCCCATCAATCCAAAGAAAACCAACATCATGGTGTTCCAGAAAAGAAACCGAAAAGCAGCCGGGCGTCCTCCCTTCCTGCTAAACTGTCCACTTTCAGAAACCGACAGCTACACCTACCTGGGTCTAGAAATCAGCCAATCAGGGAGTTTTAAGAAAGCCATGGAAACACTGAAAGACAAGGCGAACAAAACCTTCTATGCCATCAGAAGGCGTCTGTATCACCTTAAAGCACCAATGATCGTCTGGCTTAAAATCCTTGATACCATCATCGCCCCAATCCTCCTGTATGACAGCGAAGTCTGGGGCCCAGACATATACCCAGACCGGGCAAAGTGGCACTCTGGGCCAACAGAACTATTCCACCTACAACTCTGCAAACACTTTCTCCAGGTCCAAAGGAGCACCTCAAACAGGAGGCCGTGGAGGATGAGGCTCATTTCCTGCTGTGGTACCCCAAATACTTAGCAGTGCGGGAGACTCAATTCAGGAGACTGTCTGATCTCTGCCCAGACTTCATCTCCATGGAGGAGAAAGAGAGACTCTCCATACTGCTGGGGGAAGAGGAGAACACAGCGGCCACAGCAGCACAATATATTACTGCCTACCATAGACTGAGAGGAGCCTGATATACCATGGACTCCTTTATCCCCACCCTGGATGTGTCCCCATCCCCCAACCCTACCCAATTATTTCCCACTTGCTTTGGCAATGCTTAAATGTATTTAGTCCTGCCAATAAAGCTGATTTGATTTGACCAGGACCTGCCCAGTATATGCTGCACTGCCAGAGCTGAAGGACCTGGGGTGACATCACCATCATGTGATCAGTGCAGGGGGCGGGAAACAGTAGTGGAGTAACCAGAAGGTGAAGGACCTGTGATGACATCACCATCATGTGATCACTGTAGGGGCGGGGCTCAACAAAATGGATCAGATGACAGTGACATCACCACAGGTCCTAGAAGTCCTAGAACTATCCATCTCCTCCAGTTCTCTCCTCTTCTCCTGAATGACCACCAAGGATGGACAGGAAGGAGATCAGCAGAAGAATATTAGACCTCACCTTGGAGATCATCTCCCTGCTGAGCGGAGAGGTAAACTTTTCTAGATTTCTCTCCTCTGTATTGTATTCTGTAACAAGTCAGACATCGGGAAGGAGAATCCATCATAGGAGGTGATAGGAAGAGTCCAGGGTCCTGGAGAACGGCCTGGCTGACTCTTTTGCTGATGATCTACGCCTCCTTCTCTCCGATTATTTTGGGTTTATTTTAAGAATCGAGGAAGCTTTCAGGAGAAATCCGAGGCCCTTAAAGGGGTATTCCCATCACAGACAATGGGGGTATATTGCTAGGATAGGCCCCCATTGTCTGATAGGTGCGGGTCCCACCTCTGGGACCTGCACCTACAGTGAGAACAGAGCTGGGAAATGAACAGAGGGCTCACTGCGCAGCCAATCTCTATTCATTTCTATGGGGCCGCTGAAAATAGCTGAGCACTAGCTCGGTTATTTACGTCTGCCCCCATAGAAATGACTGTAAGTAGGAGCCGTGTGTGCGCTCTCATTCACATCTATGGGAGCAGCGCTCGGTGGTGGACGGACCCCGGGAAATCCATGATCCTCCAGTCATAGCTCTCCAGTGTTCCAGATTGTAAGCAAAATGGTCGCCAATGCAACTTAGAATTGCAAGATGGCGACAAGACTTTGCAGTCTTGTCGCCGTTTGCGCCTAGACCCTCCACTGCTCTGCCTCTTTAAGGGGAGTCTTTCACCTAATCAGAGTGTTTCAGACCGCTCAGATCAGGTTATACACTGTGTGCAGAATTATTAGGCAAATGAGTATTTTGACCACATCATCCTCTTTATGCATGTTGTCTTACTCCAAGCTGTATAGTCTCGAAAGCCTACTACCAATTAAGCATATTAGGTGATGTGCATCTCTGTAATGAGAAGGGGTGTGGTCTAATGACATCAACACACTATATATGGTGTGCATAATTATTAGGCAACTTCCTTTCCTTTGGCAAAATGGGTCAAAAGAAGGACTTGACAGGCTCAGAAAAGTCAAAAATAGTGAGATATCTTGCAGAGGGATGCAGCACTCTTAAAATTGCAAAGTTTCTGAAGCGTGATCATCGAACAATCAAGCGTTTCATTCAAAATAGTCAACAGGGTCGCAAGAAGCGTGTGGAAAAACCAAGGCGCAATAACTGCCCATGAACTGAGAAAAGTCAAGCGTGCAGCTGCCAAGATGCCACTTGCCACCAGTTTGGCCATATTTCAGAGCTGCAACATCACTGGAGTGCCCAAAAGCACAAGGTGTGCAATACTCAGAGACATGGCCAAGGTAAGAAAGGCTGAAAGACGACCACCACTGAACAAGACACACAAGCTGAAACGTCAAGACTGGGCCAAGAAATATCTCAAGACTGATTTTTCTAAGGTTTTATGGACTGATGAAATGAGAGTGAGTCTTGATGGCCCAGATGGATGGGCCCGTGGCTGGATTGGTAAAGGGCAGAGAGCTCCAGTCCGACTCAGACGCCAGCAAGGTGGAGGTGGAAACATAGAAACATAGAATGTGTCGGCAGATAAGAACCATTTGGCCCATCTAGTCTGCCCAATATACTGAATCCTATGAATAGCCCCCGGCCCTATCTTATATAAAGGATGGCCTTATGCCTATCCCATGCATGCTTAAACCCCTTCACTGTATTTGCAGCTACCACTTCTGCAGGAAGGCTATTCCATGCATCCACTACTCTCTCAGTAAAGTAATACTTCCTTATATTACTTTTAAACCTTTGCCCCTCTAATTTAAAACTGTGTCCTCTTGTGGTAGTTTTTCTTCTTTTAAATATGCTCTCTTCCTTTACCGAGTTGATTCCCTTTATGTATTTAAAAGTTTCTATCATATCCCCTCTGTCTCTTCTTTCTTCCAAGCTATACATATTAAGGTCCTTTAACCTTTCCTGGTAAGTTTTATCCTGCAATCCATGTACTAATTTAGTAGCTCTTCTCTGAACTCTCTCTAGAGTATCTATATCCTTCTGGAGATATGGCCTCCAGTACTGCGCACAATACTCCAAGTGAGGTCTCACCAGTGTTCTGTACAGCGGCATAAGCACTTCACTCTTTCTACTGCTTATACCTCTCCCTATACATCCAAGCATTCTGCTGGCATTTCGTGCTGCTCTATTACATTGTCTTCCCACCTTTAAGTCTTCTGAAATAATTACTCCTAAATCCCTTTCCTCAGATACTGAGGTCAGGACTGTGTCAAATATTCTATATGGAGTACTGGTTTGGGCTGGTATCATCAAAGATGAGCTTGTGGGGCCTTTTCGGGTTGAGGATGGAGTCAAGCTCAACTCCCAGTCCTACTGCCAGTTTCTGGAAGACACCTTCTTCAAGCAGTGGTACAGGAAGAAGTCTGCATCCTTCAAGAAAAACATGATTTTCATGCAGGACAATGCTCCATCACACGCGTCCAAGTACTCCACAGCGTGGCTGGCAAGAAAGGGTATAAAAGAAGAAAATCTAATGACATGGCCTCCTTGTTCACCTGATCTGAACCCCATTGAGAACCTGTGGTCCATCATCAAATGTGAGATTTACAAGGAGGGAAAACAGTACACCTCTCTGAACAGTGTCTGGGAGGCTGTGGTTGCTGCTGCACGCAATGTTGATGGTGAACAGATCAAAACACTGACAGAATCCATGGATGGCAGGCTTTTGAGTGTCCTTGCAAAGAAAGGTGGCTATATTGGTCACTGATTTGTTTTTGTTTTGTTTTTGAATGTCAGAAATGTATATTTGTGAATGTTGAGATGTTATATTGGTTTCACTGGTAAAAATAAATAATTGAAATGGGTATATATTTGTTTTTTGTTAAGTTGCCTAATAATTATGCACAGTAATAGTCACCTGCACACACAGATATCCCCCTAAAATAGCTAAAACTAAAAACAAACTAAAAACTACTTCCAAAAATATTCAGCTTTGATATTAATGAGTTTTTTGGGTTCATTGAGAACATGGTTGTTGTTCAATAATAAAATTAATCCTCAAAAATACAACTTGCCTAATAATTCTGCACTCCCTGTAGACTCTTTGACCCTCATTACAATGGTTCCTTTCTTTTCTGTGTCCCTCGTCCAGATCATGGGAAAAAACACTTTTTAAACGTATGCAAATGAGCTTCTGAAGGTGCCCAGGGGGCGTTACTGGGCGATGTGCCCCGAAAAACACACCTCTTTCAGCCCCCTGGCCCGCCCTTCTGTCCTATTACCTTCTCCGCCCGCAGCCGGCGAAAGTCACGAGCGGCACCATAGGCCGGCGGGCCGGCGCATGCACAATATGAACAGCCGTTCCTCTGCCCATTATGGGCAGTGCGCAGTTGTGGGCCAGTTCCCAACTTGACTTCTGCTCTTGCCGCTCGTGACGTAGGGGGGCAGAGGAGGAGGTAATAATAGGACAGAAGGGCTGAAAGAGGTGTGGTTTTTTTCTGGGCACAAAAATGAAACCATGGTTGCCTGACCAAAAACTCCTTTTAGGGGCCCTATCTGTAGGTTAAAACCTAAACCTTTATTATTTACTTTTAAAGCAAAAATACTCAGAGAAACCAATACTACAAGGAACCAATACTACAAGGAACCAATACTACAAGGAACCAATACTACAAGGAACCAATACTACAAGGTAATTTAAAAATATCAGGTAGCAGTTTTGACTGCAACCTGTCTAAAAATTTTAGATTGTCACTACCCCACCCGACATGTTTAGCCACGATGCGGCTTCGTCAGGGGAGTTGGGGTAATAGCCATCGCCCAGTAACGCTGCCCCTGGGCACCTTCAGAAGCTCATTTGCATACGTTTAAAAAGTGTTTTTTCCCATGATCTGGACGAGGGACACAGAAAAGAAAGGAACCATTGTAATGAGGGTCAAAGAGTCTATAACCTGATCTGAGCGGTCTGAAACCTCTTCCCGACAAGCACCTTAATAGTAAGGCGCTGGCCGGGTCTTTAAAGTTGGCGCCCGCTCCTGAGCGCTGCGGGCGCCCGCCTGCTTCTTATAGCAGACACCTCATGTCCGCAACCGGCAGTAATGCCGATTGCGCACATTTAACCCCTCAGATGCCGTGGTCAATCCTGACCACGGCATCTGAGCGCGCTGAAAACCAAAAGCGCGCACTTCCGGTGGTGCTCCGGCTCCCCTGTGCGGCGATCGGAGGAGCCGGAGCTTGTGTGCAGCAGCCCCTGTCTTTGTGTATTTCCTGTGGAGCCCGTGCCTGTAATAGGCTCCATAGGAAAGTAGTGACATCATCGTAGATTCCAATGCAAGGGCCTGATAATAACAATCACATGACGGCATCTTATGGCTCCCTATGGGATCTATAAGAAGTGTAAAAAAAAAGAAGTTTTTAAAAATTAAAAAAACATAAAAATTCTAATCACCCCCCTTTTCCCAAAATAAAAATTAAATAACATATCTTTTTAAAAAAAATACACATCATGGGTGTCGTGATGTGGCGAAAACGCCCATAGTACAAAATATATTCCCCATACAGCAAACAGCAAAACGGAAAAAAGCGTCCAAATGGCCGATTCGCCATTTTTGGTCGTTTCATTTTCTACAAAAGATTAAATAAAAAGTGATCAAAAAGTCATACACACCCCAGAATGGTATCAATGAAAAGTTCAGATCGCCCCGCAAAAAGTGAGCAGCCCCCATATACTCCGTACACGTAATTACAAAAAAGTTATAGGGGTAAAAATATGGCGACAAAAAAATAAAACTGATTTTTTTTCCCACTTTTTAATTTTTTGCTCACTATCAAAACGCAAGAAAAACTATACATATAAGGTATCGCCAGATTCGTACTGACCTTTGCAATTTCACCCCATTTGGAATTTTTTTCCCGCTTCCCGTTATATCATATGCAATATTAAATGGTGGCGTTGGAAAGTACAACTTGTCCGGCAGAAATCGAGCCTCATATGGCTATGTGAACAGACAAATACAAAAGTTATGGCTCTGGGAAAAAAACCTCCAGGGGTGAAAGAGTTAAGAAAAAAAAGGCTCTCATCCAGCAGAGACACGCTGGGTAAAGATCCGCCCGGCACAGGGGGGCGTGGCTTGGGCTCCGTCTCCAGCGGTCCGGCAAGTTTGAATCTGTGCTGTGGAAGTGAGCTGCCGGTGGAAGTGAGCTGCCGGTGGAAGTGAGCTGCCGGTGAAAAAGTGAGCAGCCGGTGGAAGTGAGCAGCCGGTGGAAGTGAGCAGCCGGTGGAAGTGAGCAGCCGGTGGAAGTGAGCTGTTGGTGGAAGTGAGCAGCCGGTGGAAGCGATCAGCCGGTGGAAGCGAGCAGCCGGTGGAAGTGAGCTGCTGGAGAGATGTCAGCTAGGGACGCACAGAGCTCCCGCACAGCCCGCGGCTGATGACACGAGGCGCGCAGATTTATTAGTGTGTTTTCTAGGACTGGGCCCCAGGAGGTCACAAGGAGAGACGGGTAAACCCTGTTAGAACATCTTTAAGCACCGGCTGTGCTGGTTTCACACCACAGTATGTCGGTGGGATCCCCCGTCCTTGCCTGCGCAGCACTAATCAGGTCGCATAGCATTATAGTGATTTATGATGCTATGTAACCCTTAGAGGTCTGGAGTGTACTGGATAACACTGACATATTGCTGTCAGTGTTATCCAATACATTCCAGAACTGTAAGGGTTACATAGCACCATAAATCACTGTAATGCTATGCGGCCCCGGCAGTGCTGGGAGGTCAGGACGGAGCTCCTGCAGGACCTAGGACAGGACGGCGATGTCGGTGCGCGGCTCCTCGCTGACACGTGGGGGATGGGCAGACGGTTAGCTGCTCCTTTCTGCTCTAAAGACATGTGGTGAAGTCATGCTGGTCCCGTCCACACGTGATGCCGGCTGATGTGGTCACTGGTTGCAGTGGCGCCTCTCTTAAGGAGTGCAGTGGGGACAGTTTATTTTAACCCATTCTGTGTCACATATAGAAGAATATTGGTTTAAAACCCCCCTTAAAAAAATTAAACTCCTTAAAGGGTTTGTATACACTCATACTTTCCTGATCCCCAGTGCGGGGTCCCGGCTCGTTTGCTCCCCGGCCCCCGTTGCTCGTCTTGAGTCCCTTCATGAAAACTTCCTGTTTGGACCCACTACAGCCAATAACTGACCACCGCTTCCCTTGCATTATGTTAAGTGGTCATGTGATGCAAGGGGAGCAGATCTCCACTGTGGTCAGTGATTGGCTGCAGCGGCATCAAGATAAATGTTTTCATGGAGAAACCCATTTTTTGGGAAGACTACAGAAGCCGTGTGGGTGAGAGTAGGTGGGGGGTGTAATGGAGGAACAGGGAGGGGGTGTAATGGAGGACGGTGAGCCTCAAGATTGATGGGGTTAGAAGAACTAATCAAAAGGAAAGACAAATGGGCGACTAAGACTCGTCTTTTTATTTATTTTTATTATTTATTATACCGTAATTATATGTATTTAACATTTGTCGACTAAAAATATCATTTGGCTCCTAAATTTTTCAGGTTAGGAGCCAATGGCTCCTTGATATTTTGTTTTAGCCTGGAGCGCTGCTCTCCCCGCTCCGTTCTCATTGTAGGTGCAGGTCCTAGCGATATGCCCCCATTGTCTGTGATGGGAATACCCCATTAATACATCTGTCCCGTCGGACGCCCTTCGTACCATCTAGATCAGTGGTCCCCAACCTTTTTTGCACCAAGGACCGGTTTCATGCAAGACAATTTTCCCAGGGACCAGGTTGGGGAGGGGGGGAAGGGGGCGGGGGTTAGGGGCGGGGTTTAGGGGGTGGGCGGGGCTGACTGATTCACGCACATAACAAAACACGAGGTGCATATTAAAATATATAACACTATATAACGACTATATAAACTGACTATGGTCTCTGCTGCACTGGTCTCTGCTGCACTGGTCTCTGCTGCACTGGTCTCTGCTGCACTGGTCTCTGCTGCACTGTATTTCTCGCCCTATAAGACGCACGTAGGTTTTAGAGGAGAACAATAGGAAAAAAATATTTTTCATTACACCTCAGGTCAGACCTCAGATCAGACCCCCAATGTTAATCAGACCTCAGATCAGACCCCCAATGTTAATCAGACCTCAGATCAGACCCCCAATGTTAATCAGACCTCAGATCAGACCCCCAATGTTAATCAGACCTCAGATCAGACCCCCAATGTTAATCAGACCTCAGATCAACCCCCAAACCTTTAGCCATCTATCAGCCCCCAATGTCAGCCATAACCCCCCCCCCAATGTCAGCCATAAACCCCCCCAATGTCAGCCATAAACCCCTTCAATGTCAGCCATAAACCCCTTCAATGTCAGCCATAAACCCCCCCAATGTCAGCCATAAACCCCCCCAATGTCAGCCATAAACCGCCCTAATGTCAGCCATAAACCCCTTCAATGTCAGCCATAAACCCCCCCAATGTCAGCCATAAACCCCCCCAATGTCAGCCATAAACCCCCCCCAATGCAGTGCTCCAGACTAAAAAAAATACCTAGTAGCCATTGGCTCCTGAACTGAAATTTTTAGTCGCCAAATCGAAACCGAATCAAAATTTTGGCATCGTGACAACGCTACGCCGATCAGATTGGCGTAGGGTTGTTTTGAAACCAAAATTTTGATTCGCTTTCGTCACCATAAAAAAGTATTGCGATACTCAATACCACGCGGAAAAAAAAACCACCAAAAAAAGCCGCGTGCATTTCACATTTTATGAAACATTCGGCCCATAATAGAACAGTCCTATGCTATTTTTTGGGGTGACAAGGTGACTAAAAAATGGCGAGTGCTCACCGCATAGGAGATATTTTTTAATAATTTAATAGTTTGGACAGCGCTATGTAATATGTTTATTTATTGTTTATATATTTTATATGTAAAATTGGGAAAGGGGGATTTAAACTTAATATTTTAGAGTACTTTCACACTTGCGTTTCTCTTTTCGCCGTCTCATTCACCATTTTCTACGCCTGGTTTAGGGGTAGAAAATGATCTACATCTAGAACTGGAACATCTAGAACATGTAGAACTGGTGGAGGATCCACCAAGGGTTATGGAGAGGCCGTTTTTCTTTTCGTCACAGGGGCTCTATACCGGAAAAGAACTGATCAGTTTTATCCCCATGCATTCTGAATGGAGAGTAATCCGTTCAGGATGCATCAGGACGTCTTCAGTTATTTTGACTGATCAGGCAAAAGAGAAAACCGCAGCATGCTACGGTAACCCTTGGTGGATCCTCCACCAGTTCTACATGTTATAGATGTTCCAGTTCTAGATGTAGATCATTTTCTACCCCTAAACAAGGCGTAGAAAATGGTGAATGAGACGGGCCTGTCGCCCCTCCCCTTCCATGTCTACTCATTTAGACATGGCGTGAGCGGGGCAAAGTCGCAGATTGCGGCGACTGCACCTGAAATATAGGCGTATTTCGGGATAATAAATGACCCCTTAGGTTCTTCTGATCAGACACGGAGAAAGAGCAAAAACATTTCCGACACCCAACAATTATCAAATCAGAAGGGTCCACGTACGATACCTGCTGAGCGTGGCATGGTTGCTTTGTCTGGTGTCGGCAGATGTCATCCACCGGGGTCCCTCCACGTGTGAGGTCCGATTTAATCCTCTTTCATTAGCGAATTTTCCTACTGGATGCGATGTGTGCAGCAAATGCATATCCTCCAGACTGAATCCAGACCCATTCATTTCAATGGGTCTGTGTGAGGGGGCACATATCAGGGCACAGTACTGTGAGGGGCACAATGTGGATATTACTACTGTGTGCTGGCACAAATGGGCAATAATTACTGTGTGAGGGCATTAAGGGGGCATTAATATGGACCACAGGATCTGAACGGTCTCCACCATCTTTGATGCCCTTGATCACCCCTTCCTCCCCCTGAAGGATCGGGAGGAGCTGACAATCTGGGGTGCCTTCTGCTGTCACACGTCACTATGTATTAATCTTTGCCTATGGCCTATGTTTATTTCTGTATGTGTGTTTGCGGGGGGGGGGGGGGGGGGGGGCTAGGGGAAGGAGGGGGGCAGGCCCTCTGCTTTCTGTTTCCACCCCTAGGGGGCACATATCTAGATATAACTACTGTGAAGGGGCACATATCTGGTCATAGCTACTGTGAAGGGGCACATATCTGGGCATAACTACTGTGAGGGGCACATATCTAGATATAAGTACTGTGAGGGGCACATATCTGGTCATAGCTACTGTGAAGGGGCACATATCTGGGCATAACTACTGTGAGGGGCACATATCTAGATATAAGTACTGTGAGGGGCACATATCTGGATATAAGTACTGTGAGAGGCACATAACTGGGCATAGCTACTGTGAGGGGCACATATCTGGGCATAACTACTGTGAGGGGCACATATCTAGATATAAGTACTGTGAGGGGCACATATCTGGCATAGCTACTATGAGGGGCACATATCTGGCATAGCTACTGTGAAGGGGCACATATCCGGTATAACTACTGTGAGGGGCACATATCTAGATATAAGTACTGTGAGGGGCACATATCTGGCATAGCTACTGTGAAAGGGCACATATCTTGTCATAACTACTGTGAGGGGCACATATCTAGATATAAGTACTGTGAAGGGGCACATAACTGGGCATAGCTACTGTGAGGGGCACATATCTTGTCATAACTACTGTGAGGGGCACATATCTGGCATAGCTACTGTGAAGGGGCACATATCTGGCATAGCTACTGTGAAGGGGCACATATCTGGCATAGCTACTGTGAAGGGGCACATATCTAGTATAACTACTGTGAGGGGCACATATCTAGATATAAGTACTGTGAGGGGCACATATCTGGCATAGCTACTGTGAAGGGGCACATATCTGGGCATAACTACTGTGAGGGGCACATATCTAGATATAAGTACAGTGAGGGGCACATATCTGGCATAACTACTGTGAGGGGCACATATCTGGTATAACTACTGTGAGGGGCACATATCTGGTATAACTACTGTGAGGGGCACATATCTGGCATAGCTACTGTGAGGGGCACATATCTAGATATAAGTACTGTGAGGGGCACATATCTGGCATAGCTACTGTGAGGGGCACATATCTAGATATAAGTACTGTGAGGGGCACATATCTGGCATAGCTACTGTGAAGGGGCACATATCCGGTATAACTACTGTGAGGGGCACATATCTAGATATAAGTACTGTGAAGGGGCACATAACTGGCATAGCTACTGTGAAGGGGCAGATATCTGGATATAAGTACTGTGAGAGGCACATAACTGGGCATAGCTACTGTGAGAGGCACATAACTGGGCATAGCTACTGTTAAGGGGCACATATCTGGGCATAACTACTGTGAGGGGCACATATCTAGATATAAGTACTGTGAGGGGCACATATCTGGCATAGCTACTGTGAAGGGGCACATATCTGGCATAGCTACTGTGAAGGGGCACATATCTTGTCATAACTACTGTGAGGGGCACATATCTAGATATAAGTACTGTGAAGGGGCACATAACTGGGCATAGCTACTGTGAGGGGCACATATCTTGTCATAACTACTGTGAGGGGCACATATCTGGCATAGCTACTGTGAGGGGCACATATCTGGCATAGCTACTGTGAGGGGCACATATCTGGCATAGCTACTGTGAGGGGCACATATCTGGCATAGCTACTGTGAGGGGCACATATCTGGCATAGCTACTGTGAGGGGCACATATCTGGCATAGCTACTGTGAGGGGCACATATCTGGCATAGCTACTGTGAAGGGGCACATATCCGGTATAACTACTGTGAGGGGCACATATCTGGCATAGCTACTGTGAAGGGGCACATATCTTGTCATAACTACTGTGAGGGGCACATATCTGGTATAACTACTGTGAGAGGCACATACCTGGTATAACTACTGTGAGGGGCACATATCTAGATATAAGTACTATGAGGGGCACATATCTTGTCATAACTACTGTGAGGGGCACATATCTAGATATAAGTACTGTGAGGGGCACATATCTGGCATAGCTACTGTGAAGGGGCACATATCTGGGCATAACTACTGTGAGGGGCACATATCTAGATATAAGTACTGTGAGGGGCACATATCTGGCATAGCTACTGTGAAGGGGCACATATCTTGTCATAACTACTGTGAGGGGCACATATCTGGTATAACTACTGTGAGGGGCACATATCTGGTATAACTACTGTGAGGGGCACATATCTGGTATAACTACTGTGAGGGGCACATATCTGGTATAACTACTGTGAGGGCCACATATCTGGCATAGCTACTGTGAGGGGCACATATCTAGA
Source organism: Bufo bufo (assembly GCF_905171765.1). NCBI lineage: Eukaryota > Metazoa > Chordata > Amphibia > Anura > Bufonidae > Bufo > Bufo bufo. The sequence goes on along the minus strand of NC_053390.1, from coordinate 16,168,198 downwards.
TATAAGTACTGTGAGGGGCACATATCTGGCATAGCTACTGTGAGGGGCACATATCTGGCATAGCTACTGTGAAGGGGCACATATCCGGTATAACTACTGCTCTGGTCTCTGCTCAGTCGCTTGCCTAACTGGCTGCGTACAACGCGCACTTTGACCTGACGCGCTGTACGCAGTCAGGTCACATGTGCGCCCTCTGGAGACCAGCAGCAGGCAGCAGCACAGCACTGTGTCACGACCCAGCCCAGGCCCCAGCAGGGATAGAGCGTGAGAGTCTGCCCTGAAGTGAAGTAAGATAGTTTTTAAATAAAGATAATATTGTTTTCCGTCTGATCTGAGGTCTGATGGGGTTCTGGATGGGGTAAAATTACAAGGAACGCCCGGGAGAAGGGGGGGAATTGGGCAGCTTAGCCTCTGTTGGTGGTGGACCTTGTCCCAGCCCTGCTCCCTCCCACCCCTGCAGCTGACAGAAGTTGATTTTTACCCTCATTTTTTCAATCCCCGTCGGCTCAGGAGTGTGAGGGGGCGTGGCCTAACCAGATCGGGGCATGGCTTAGCGGGACCTATAAATTGATTTTTTCTTTATTTTTTCAGTCTCAGTCGACTGAGGAGTGGGAGGGGGCGTGGCCTAAACAGATCAGGGGCGTGTCTTTTTGAAGAGCTCACTCTAAGACAGCAGCACTGTACTGTCTGAGTGTGAGCTGCAGGGAGAAAGTCACCCTCCCACCCACCTCTACAGCTGACAGAAGTTGATTTTTACCTTCATTTTTCCAACCCCTTCTGCTCAGGAGTGGAAAAGTGCTTGGCCTAACCTGGGGGCGGGGTTTTAAGTCTTTTGAGGGGGGTATACATTGTGGCAGGGGTTGTGTCTGGGCTCCTTCCTGCAAGAGTGATGTCCCTCTGGGCACCTTACTGTCTCATTTGCATAGCAAAAAAACTGGATTTTCAGAGGATAAAAACATCTATTGCTGGAATAAAGGCACATCTTGAAATAAGGTACTAAGTGCTCTTAGGCCATGGCTTTACTGCAATAGCAATTATCCTGGTGACAGATTTCCTTTAAAGCTCTCCTACAGCAGTGAAGATAAAGTGCTGGGTTGTTATGGAAACCTGGAGTAAAACTGTGTATGTGGCGACTGGAGGATCTGCGAGCTTCTATTGGCTGATAATGGTCATGTGACCAAGCTTCTATTGGCTAATGCATTTTTTTGGGGAATATCTCAGGAACGGTACGTCCTAGAGAGCTGAGAACCGGTCTAAAACCTTCCCGGATGCCTGATGTACCTGTGTGCCAAATTTCGTGATTGTAAATGCGACGGTGCGGATTCCTTTAGCGGACATACACACACACACATACACTCTTGTCTATATACCAGGAGCATATCATAATGGCTTTAGACCAAAAAGGAGTGAAATTATTGCAGAAGTTCTCACAGAAGTAAAGACAAAATTCTCAGCCTTGGGTTTAGAACATTCTAATCTAACGATAATGTAAAAATGTCAGCAGGAGAATAATGGAGTATGAGAAAGAAGGAGGGGAAGAGCCCACTGTGAGGAGAGAGGAGCAAAATGGAGGAGGTATGATTTCCTTCACACAGTCTTAGTTATGCCTTACATTTAGGTAAGAACCATGTGCTCTCTGGCCTTGTACTCCCCCAGGTCTTATATATCATACAAGGCCTACCATTACACATCCCAAATAGTTCTTTTCTCCCAGTCGACTCCTCAGCAGCTCACCGGAGATCGCTCCTCCGCTCGGGAAACCACATCCAGAGAAGGTAAAACTCCTTCCCGTCCTCCGTGTTTTTCCTGTCCCTTAACAAGCCTCATCTGGAAAAGCCTAAAAGAAGAAGGCAGCTTAAGGGCTCATGCACACAAACGTATTTTCTTTCCGCTTCCATTCCGGGTTTTTTGCGGACTGTTTGCGGAACCATTCACTTCAATGGGGCTGTAGAAAATACAGAAGTTACTCCGTGTGCATTACGTTTTTGTTTGTCCGCATGGCCGCTCCGCAAAAAAGTAGCACATGTCCTATTATTGTCTGCAAATCACGGTCCGAGGCCCCATTCAAGTCAATGGGTCTGGAACGCATACGGCACATATCCGTATGTCATCTGTATTTAATCTGAGTTTTGCGGATCCATACTGTAGAAATGCTATGCCCAGCCCATATTGCTCATGTGTTTGGTGATTAATAAGTTACTGTTTCTGTATATGATCCGTAAAAAACGTATCAAATACGGAAACCATACGTCCTATTTTGTGCAATAATGGAACAGAAGAGGACTTAAATCAGAGAGAAAAAAAACTCAGATACGGAACAACGGATCAGTGAAAAACGGACCGCAAAACAACAAAAGTCGTGTGAATGAGCCCTAAGGAGGAGGAAAGAAAAGAGAGCGGGAATGAGATGGAAAGGAAAGAGAAGGGGGCGAAGAGAACAAACAGAGGTGGAGGGAGAACTCTATTTCTATGAGGCCAGCAGAGATCTGTCCTCCGTTCTCATGACCTCATGTATCTTACTAAACCAAAGAGCTATAGAGGGAGAGGCGGTCTGTTTCCATAAACAGGGAATAAATACATCCTCGCGCAGTGTTAACCCAGTGGTGCGCCACAGACGTAGACAAAGGGATCTCACCACGGTGAAGCAGGAAGAAAGCCAGTGTATTAGGCAGAGTGTGAGAGGTTATCTGCCTATGACCAAAAACTGGCTAACACCAGGACACTGCCAAAAATGTGAACAATTACCCTATGGACAGAACCTTGAAACCTGAGTTCTACCAGCAATGGAGACTTGATGGGTAAAGATGCGATCTTTCTGTTCTGTTGTGAAAGTCATTCCAAAATCCCTTTCTCGATTAATATGAGGGAGATAACTGATTAGATGGAGAATTAAGTAGGCAATAAAGTTGTGAGAGGGCGTACCGCAATATCCTTGTCACGGTACAATGTTCAAATGCTGTTTTGTCTCTAGTGTTCTCCGAGGCCCGAGAGAGTATTTAAAAAAGACCAAATGTCTCTTCTACTTCTCTGGCCAGAAGCCTTCATTTGTGGCTTACACAATTAGAGGTTCATAATAAAAATCGGTTTGGAGTCCATCCCGGTGGACTAGAACACCGGTCTTGTCTAGTTCCTGTAGAAGAGTGTTATGGTTAAAATCTTGGCAGGGAGATTTGGCTTCTAATTGTAAACCGACTTCTGTCCCTTCTCATGGAGAATTTTTATTTGGCCCTGACTTAGATAAAGTTCTTGAAAAAGCCTCAGATAAAAAGAGAGGCTTTCTTGAGGTGGAGTCTCGTAAGAAGGATAGACCCAGGCAAAAAAGGTTCACATATCTGGACAACAGGAATAAGAAAGATAAAGGGAATCTGGGTCGATGGAGCCATAAAAATGGGGGCAGAGGTAAGCCGTTTCTTGTTAAACCTCCTATTGACAGAACCTCTACTCCAAAACAATGATACCAGAACTGTAGGGGGAGACTTTCACACTGCTTGGAAGAATAGAGGAAAATCGCAGCTTCAGAGTTGGTATTAAAGGTATTAGAGGAAGGTTACAGAACTGAATTCCTCTCTTCTCCACCAAGAAAGTTCTTTATCACAAATCCCCCTCTCACCTGCAGAGCAATATGAGGAGCGGAGTAGAAGACTTTAGATGCAGTCTGTCCAGTATCCAAAGAACATAGTTTATAAGGCTAAAAAAAAGCCCTCTGTCCATCCAGTTCGGCCTGTTATCCTGCAAGATGATCCAGAGGAAGGAAAAATAAAATGTGAGGTAGAAGCCAATTTTCCTCACTTTAGGGGGAAAAATTGCTTCCTGACTCCATTCAGGCAATCAGAGTAACTCCCTGGATCAACGACCCCTCTCTAGTACTGTAGCTATAACCTGTAATATTACTACACACCAGAAATGCATCCAGGCCCCTCCTGAACTCTTTTAGTGAACTCACCATCACCACCTCCTCAGGCAGAGAGTTCCATAGTCTCACTGCTCTTACCGTAAAGAATCTTCTTCTATGTTTGTGTACAAACCTTCCTTCCTCCAGATGCAGAGGATGTCCCTTCGTCACAGTCCTGGGGATAAATAGATGATGGGAGAAATCTCTGTATTGACCCCTGATATATTTATACATAGTTTAGGGTTGTTTTGATACCAAATTTTTGATTCGGTTTCTATACCATAAAAAAGTATTGCGATACGAGATACCATTCGATACCACGTGAAAAAAATAAAACACCAAAAAAAGCCGCTTGCGTTCCGCATTTTATGTAATTCGCATATTCAGGCTTGGGAGGGAGTAAGCCTCCGGGAGTCTGGACAGAGCGGGGAGCCACGTGACCGCATACAGCCGACCACGTGACAAGCTCCGGGAAGGCTACGGTGCTAGGGTGTTATGGCTCCCAGGGTGACGTATGTAGAGGGCGGGACAGGTCGTCATGTTGCCGCGGGTGTCGGTCACATGACCCTATCCAAGCGAGTGGAAGCCAGAGGTTGCCTGGGTGATTAGAACGCCAGCCGACCAGAGAGCTACTCAGGGTAATTTAGATTATGGAATTAGGTAACTACATAAGAGGGAATACTTAAAAAAAAAAAAAATGTGATCATTAGTTGGTTCCATAAGACAAGAATAATAAATAAAATATAAGTTGGTAGATCATACATTAATAAACTATTAATATTAATAAGAATTCGTATAATTTTATAAAACCTGAATAATTTCCCTATTCACACCTATGCTAAAAACATATAATAAATAAATTCTTAAAAATAGATTTATATAAATAATGCAAAATACATAAGTGTAGAAGTTGTGCCAAACGGATGGTGTTAAAAACCTTATTTTCTTGTGAGAGCTTTTTGCCGTACAATTGGGACCATAAGGAATCTACTAAGATTGCCCATCAAAATTTAAAATAATTAAGGAATAATTGAATAGATGTTACTGAATTAAATATAGGCAAATCAAAGCACAGGGTGCTGGAATCTTATTTTACCTTATTTCGCATCGGTTGGTATTAAAGAAAAGCCCTATAGTGCCATTTTTTACTTGTCTAATTAATGCCCTTGGATGCTAACCAAAGGGATCCCGAGGTTTCCTGAGCTGGAACAGTAAAGAGATAGAGAGCCCTATGGGTGGTACATAATATTGTGAAGGTGTCCCAGCACCACTATGACAGATTGAATTTTTACAGGTTCATTTCAAACGCTTCGCTAAGACCACTGGGATTTAGGCAATATAGCTTTAAAATCCAGAACATTTCACTTCTTTTCAAGGTTTGCAGGTTTTAAAGTAACACCTATTGAAAAGATCCCCTTGTGGTGCTCTGCGGCATGTCGAGAGACACTATGCTGAAGGAATTTCTTCTTTATATTTGACCTGTGCTTATTAAGTCTATTGCTCAATGTCTGTATAGTGCGGCCCACATACTGCAACCCACATGGGCATTCCAATAGATAGACAATGTTTTGAGACCCGCAATCAAGATGGTCCCTGATCGGGCAGGAGACTCTGGTGGGATTACTACAGAAGGTGGAGGATCGGCTTATGGTGGAACAACAAAGGCATCTGGGTAAATTACATCTGAAGCTGCCTCCAGTTTCACGGATTTTACTTTCCCTCACAGCCCCTGTTTTGATGCATTTATTAGTTGATTTTAATTTCCTGGGTGCCAGAATAGTTTTTAGGATTTTAACCCTTCTAAATGTCAGGGGTAGTCGGGCTGGTATGGTCTTCTTCAAATGGGGGTCTTTAGCCAATATATGCCAATACTTTGATAGTATACCTCTAATGATATTGTGGTTATTACCATATGTTGCCACGAAATTCATTTTAAAGTTCCTTTCCTTGGCATTTGCTTGACTTCTGTTGGTTTTACCGAGGCACTCATCCTGGGTTAAGCTACTCGCTTTCGTATACGCAGCCTCTACTACCTTTTGGAGAAACCTAGTTCGGATGATTTCACTCTGAGCTACAAAGTCCTCGTCCGAGGTGCAATTACGCCTAATTCTTTTAAACTGGCTGAATGGAATGTTTATCTTCCATTTTTTATAATGTGTGCTGGAGTAGTTCAGGTAGCTATTGCTGTCTACTGTCTTGAAGAAGGTCCGGGTTGTTATTTCACGATGCTTTGAACTTAATTCAAGTTCCAAGTATTCTATAGTTTGCGTACTATAAGTGCCGGATAAGTGGATTCCCCAATAAGTCTTATTTAGGTCTTCGATGAAAGAGGTGATAGTGGTGTCTTCACCCGTCCATATGAATATCAAATCATCGATATACCTTCGATAAAAAATAAAGTTTTCTGTCAAGCTTTTGGATCCATAAATGCAATTATCTTCAAAACGCCCCATGAATAGATTAGCCAGACTTGGCGCAAATTTCGTCCCCATTGCGGTACCCCTCTTCTGTAAATAGAGTTTGTCCTCAGAAGTAAACACGTTCTGTGTAAGGATGAATCTAATCAAGTACAAACAACTTTTGTTCCTCTGGTATCTCAGGATCATTATCAAGGTACCACTTTATACAATCGATACCCAATTCATGAGAAATGTTGGAGTACAACGCTGTGACATCCAAGGTGACCCATTGGTACGTGTCTCTCCACTCTATTTCCCGATCCACGATCAGGGACCATCTTGATTGCAGGTCTCAAAACGTTGTCTATCTATTGGAATGCCCATGTGGGTTGCAGTATGTGGGCCGCACTATACAGACATTGAGAAATAGACTTAATAAGCACAGGTCAAATATAAAGAAGAAAGTCTTCAGCATAGTGTCTCTCGACATGCCGCAGAGCACCACAAGGGGACCTTTTCAATAGGTGTTACTTTAAAACCTGCAAAGATTGAAAAGACTGTCGGAATATTAGCCAAACCTTGAAAAGACGCGAAATGTTCTGGATTTTTAAGCTAAATTGCCTAAATCCCAGTGGTCTTAACGAAGCGTTTGAAATGAAGCATAGTGGTGCTGGGACACCTTCACAATATTATGTACCACCAATAAGGCTCTCTATCTCTTTACTGTTCCAGCCCAGGAAAGCGCAGGATCCCTTTGGTTAGCATCCAAGGCCATTAATTAGACAGGTAAAAAATTGCACTATAGGGCTTTTCTTTAATACCCACTGATGCGAAATAAGGTAAAATAAAAGATTCCAGCACCCTGTGCTTTGATTCGCCTATATTAAATTCAGTAACATCTATTTGATTTATTCCTTAATTATTTTAAATTCTTTTAAACTATTTGATAGGCAAGAGAATGCCAAGAGTGTGCAAAGCATTAATCAAAGCAAAAGGTGGCTACTTTGAAGAACCTAGAATATGACATATTTTCAGTTGTTTCACACTTGTTTTTTTTATTTTTATTAAATTTCTTTATTTAACATCCTCTCAACAGAATAGAAAAAGTTTCAACATTAAAAAATTACATTTTTAGTATATCCAAAACATACCAGTTTTTCCTATACATAAACAAATATCTTCATTCCCCATTTACCCACTGTCACGGATGGTGTACAGGAAACAAGACAATGCAATAATATCAATGACTCACTGGATCCACAACTAAGGAACAAAAGGGAGACCCCTGCATGAGACCTGCCACTCTCCCTGACTGCTCAGCCTATGCGAACACCCCAAAGGTGGATGGGCGCATATCCACGTACCTCGGCTATCTAATACCTGAAGACCCTACAATAGTGAGGGGACACGACCACCGGCTCCCTACACTAGACACGGAGGGAGTCAGGGTCTCCTGAAATCCAGCAGACAGAAAATCACAAATAAAGGAACAGCACTTATCTTGCAGAGGACTGGGAAATGGGAACAGCATGCGCACACAAACTCCAGGAAGTTGTATAAGCCGCACACTACTGCATTATGGGGAGGAACTTAAAGGGAAGCAATCAGTCCAACTGCATGACAGCTGAGATAGACTAACGAGATGAGGAACTGAAACCAAAACAAAGAAACTCAAGGAGGAGGATCTGAAAGACTCCTGTCAGAGCTTCTCAGCTGTCTGGTTGTGACAGTACCCCTCCCTCTATGAGTGGACTCCGGACACTCAGAGCCCACCTTCTCAGGATGGGACCTATGGAAAGCCCTGATGAGACGAGTGGCCTTAATGTCCGTCACTGGGACCCACATCCTCTCCTCAGGACCATAACCCTCCCAATGAACGAGGTACTGTAGGGAACCGCGGACAAGACGAGAATCCACAATCCTAGAGACCTGAAATTCAAGATTTCCATCAACCATAATCGGAGGAGGAGGCAAAGGCGAGGGTACAATAGGTTGAACATAAGGTTTCAATAAGGACTTATAAAAAACATTATGGATCTTCCAAGTCTGAGGAAGATCAAGACGGTAGGCAACAGGATTGATGACAGACAGGATCTTGTAAGGCCCAATAAACCTAGGACCCAACTTCCAGGAGGGAACCTTCAATTTGATATTTTTGGTAGACAACCACACCAGATCACCAACATTCAGGTCCGGACCAGGCACACGTCTCTTATCTGCCACACGCTTATATCTCTCACTCATGCTCTTTAGATTATCCTGAATCTTTTGCCAAATAGATGACAAAGACGAGGAGAATCTGTCCTCATCAGGTAAACCAGAAGACCCCTCTCCCGAGAAAGTCCCAAACTGCGGATGAAACCCATATGCACCAAAAAGGACTCCTGACGACGGTTATTTAAAGCAAACTCAGCAAGGGACAAAAAAGAACACCAATCCTCCTGATTCTCCGCCACAAAACAGCGCAGATATGTCTCCAGATTCTGATTGACGCGCTCTGTCTGGCCATTCGACTGCGGGTGGAAAGCAGAAGAGAATGACAACCGAACCCCCAAGCGAGAACAGAAAGCCTTCCAGAATCTGGAAACAAACTGCGTGCCCCTATCAGAGACTATGTCTGAAGGAATACCATGCAATTTGACAATGTGGTCAATAAATGCCTGCGCCAGCGTCTTAGCATTGGGCAAACCAGGAAAAGGGATAAAATGCACCATTTTGCTAAAACGGTCCACCACCACCAGAATCACAGTCTTCCCCGAGGAACGAGGCAAGTCCGTTATGAAGTCCATGGACAGATGTGTCTAAGGACGGGAAGGAATGGGTAAGGGAAGGAGAGGACCTGATGGCCGTGAATGAGGGACTTTGGCACGAGCGCAAGTCTCGCAAGCTGCCACAAAACCCTCAACCGACTTACGAAGCGCAGTCCACCAGAATCTCCGAGCAATGAGATCCAGTGTGGCTCTTGCCCCCGGGTGCCCAGCAAGGACCGTATCGTGGTGTTCCTTAAAAATCTTGTGTCTCAAAGCGAGAGGCACAAACAACCTCCCAGGAGGACACAGATCAGGAGCCTCTGACTGGGCCGCCTGGACCTCTGCCTCCAATTCAGGAAAAAGAGCAGAGACCACCACACCTTCAGCCAAAATGGGACCCGGGTCTTCAAAATTCCCACCTCCCGGAAAACAACGTGACAGGGCATCTGCCTTCACATTCTTAACCCCAGGGCGGAACGTGACAACAAAATTAAACCTTGAAAAGAACAAAGACCATCTGGCCTGTCTCGGGTTCAGACGCTTGGCTGACTCCAAGTAGGCCAGATTTTTATGGTTAGTAAACACGGTAATAGGGTGTCTGGCTCCCTCTAGCCAATGGCGCCATTCCTCAAAAGCCAACTTGATGGCCAACAATTCCCTATCTCCCACATCATAATTTCTCTCTGCGGAGGAGAGTTTCTTCGAGAAAAAGGCACACGGTTGCCATTTGGCAGGAGAGGAACCCTGAGACAAGACCGCACCCACCCCTACCTCAGAAGCATCAACCTCAACTATGAAGGGTAACGAAATATCAGGTTGTACCAGGATGGGGGCGGAAGCAAAACTCTCCTTGATATTAGAAAAGGCCTTACGCGCCTCTACCGACCAGGAAGAAAAATCTACCCCCTTTCTGGTCATATCAGTGAGTGGTTTAACAACAGAGGAATAATTCAAAATAAATTTCCTGTAATAATTGGCAAAGCCCAAAAAACGCATCAACGCCTTCTGATTCTCAGGAAGCTCCCACTCAAGCACAGCGCGGACCTTCTCGGGGTCCATGCGAAAACCAGAAGCGGAGAGAAGAAACCCCAGAAATTGAATTTCTGGAACCGCAAACACACATTTTTCCAGTTTCGCGTATAATTTATTCTCCCGCAGGATGAGCAAGACCTGACGTAAGTGTTCCTTATGAGTCTTGAAATCAGGAGAAAAAATCAAAATGTCATCCAAATACACTAATACAAATTTTCCCATTAAATGATAAAAAATGCTGTTCACGAAATGCTGAAAAACGGCTGGGGCATTCATCAAACCAAAAGGCATAACCAAATTCTCAAAATGCCCTCAGGGGTATTGAAAGCCGTCTTCCATTCGTCTCCTTCTCTGACCCTGACCAGGTTGTATGCCCCTCTTAGGTCTAATTTGGAAAAGACTTTAGCCCCAACAACCTGGTTAAACAGGTCCGGGATCAGAGGAAGCGGATAAGGGTCACGAATAGTGATACTGTTCAGCTCCCTGAAATCCAGACAAGGTCTTAAAGAACCATCTTTTTTCTTAACAAAGAAAAAACCAGCGGCAACAGGTGACTTCGAGGGTCGTATGTGTCCTTTTCTCAGACTCTCAGAGATATAAGCACGCATAGCGACCCTCTCAGGTTGGGAAAGATTGTATAAACGAGATTTAGGCAGCTTGGCGCCTGGGATGAGATTAATAGGGCAATCGTACTCCCTGTGCGGAGGCAAATCCTGAACTCCACTCTCAGAGAAGACATCCGAAAATTCAGAGAGGAAAGGTGGTACAGTCTTAGTAGAAACCTCAGAAACAGATGTCATGAGGCAATTCTCTCTGCAAAAGTCACTCCAACCATTTATTTGCCTCGCTTGCCAATCAATGGTGGGGCTATGTTTAGTGAGCCAGGGTAGCCCCAACACTAGAGGAGTAGGCAAACCGTTAAGGACGAAACATGACACATCCTCAACATGAGCATCACTCACAATAAAACGGATATTGTGAACTATGCCCTTTAATGATTTCTGAGAAAGTGGAGCGGAATCAATAGCAAAAACAGGAATATCCTTTCCCAAAGTGCATACCTGGAAACCATGAGTTATTGCAAATTAATTATCAATGAGATTGACAGCTGCTCCACTATCCAAAAAAATCTCACAAAAAATGCTCTTGCTCTCTAGCGCCCCCCTAGCAGGCAGGACAAAACGGGAACTACAAGCAAACGGAAAACCTTCAATTTCCGCCTCAACCCTGCCAATAGTAACAGACGGAACATTTTTAAAAGATTTTTTCTTTTTTGTTTCTTTATTACTCCCAGAAGACTGCCTGAATCTCCTAGAGGGACAAACATTTGCCAAATGATTTATACCTCCACAACAAAAACAAACCCTCCCATGCGGGCTGAATCTTCTATTGTCAGAGGTAATCAACCCCAGCTGCATGGGCTCCTGCTCAGAAGGGGCTGACAGCGACTGAGACCCCTGCGTACAGAATGAGACCGCTGCACTGTCCCGGGACTGAGTATGACAGGAAGAAGAGATCTCTCCTCTCTCTCTAAGATGCCTGTCAATACGAACGGCCTGAGACATAGCAAAATCCAAGGAGGTAAGTCTCTCATGAAAGGCAAATGCATCTTTCAAACCCTCTGAAAGACCATGGCAAAATTGACTTCGGAGTGCAGCATCATTCCAACCAGTATCAGCTGCCCATCTCCGAAATTCTGAGCAGTATATCTCTGCGGATTGTTTACCCTGGCATAACAGACGTAGTCTAGACTCAGCCAGAGCAATACGATCCGGATCATCATATATCTGACCCAGGGCTAAAAAGAATTCATCCACTGAACGGAGGGGCCGTGCCCCCTCCGGCATCGAAAAGGCCCAGGACTGAGCGTTACCCCTGAGCAGCGATATAATGATCCCCACCCTCCATTCCTCATCACCAGAGGAATGGGGAAGAAGGCGAAAATGGAGTTTGCAAGCCTCTCTAAAACGCACAAAATACTCACTACCCCCGGAGAACGTATCCGGGAGCGAGATCTTAGGCTCAGAACAAACTCCATGAACGCAAGCTGAACCGGTCACTTGAAACTGAGAAAAAGTCTTACGGAGATCAGCTACCTACAATGAAAGACCCTGGAAGCGTTCAGCCAAAAGTGAAACCGGATCCATGCTTGAGACGGTTTTGGCGGCTTATAATGTCACGGATGGTGTACAGGAAACAAGACAATGCAATAATATCAATGACTCACTGGATCCACAACTAAGGCACAAAAGGGAGACCCCTGCATGAGACCTGCCACTCTCCCTGACTGCTCAGCCTATGCGAACACCCCAAAGGTGGATGGGCGAATATCCACGTACCTCGGCTATCTAATACCTGAAGACCCTGCAATAGTGAGGGGACACGACCACCGGCTCCCTACACTAGACACGGAGGGAGTCAGGGTCTCCTGAAATCCAGCAGACAGAAAATCACAAATAAAGGAACAGCACTTATCTTGCCGAGGACTGGGAAATGGGAACAGCATGCGCACACACACTCCAGGAAGTTGTATAAGCCGCACACTACTGCATTATGGGGAGGAACTTAAAGGGAAGCAATCAGTCCAACTGCATGACAGCTGAGATAGACTAACGAGATGAGGAACTGAAACCAAAACAAAGAAACTCAAGGAGGAGGATCTGAAAGACTCCTGTCAGAGCTTCTCAGCTGTCTGGTTGTGACACCCACCCACCTACCACCCTTATGGGGAAGGGTAGAGGGAGACGCGTGATAAGAAGAAAAAAAGAAAAAAAAAAACTCTATCCAGCCCTAGAGTAACCAGTTTTTCCATATTTCATCGACACTTTTTACTTTTCTACTATGGCCCTCCATCGCTCGTTCTTCTTTAATCAGGTTATCCACTGCTTTTCTCCACTGTACCACTGTTGGAGGGTCCGCCCCTACCCATTTCTTAAGTATAAGGAGTCTAGCTTGAAATAGCACCTTACTCAAGACCATTCGTGTGTCTCTATTTAGCCTCAGATGTTCGGTTGCCCCCAAGATACAAGTCATGGGATCTTCTGATATTTGAACCTTCAAAATTAGGTATACAGTATCTGTTATTTCTGTCCAATACCTGAACAGTCTTGGGCATCTCCAAAAACAGTGTATTAAATCAGCATTCTCTCCCCCACATTTTGTACAGTTATCCAAAACTCTAACACCCATTCTTTTCAATATCCGTGGGGATCGATGCAGCCTATGAACTACGAAAAATTGTGAGATCCTATGTGAGCCCCTATTGGAAACTCCCGCGTAGCTTTTTAGAGCATCGTTCCATTTTTCTTCCATAAAAGATTGGATTTCATTTTCCCATTTTTTGCTGGCAGGTATTATAATCAGTTTCTTTTTTCCCTTCATCAATATCCTGTATCTTTTAGCCATTGCTCCTCCTCTTTCACCCACGTTAGTGAAATTGTGCAATATATCAGATCTTTCCATCTTATATTTATCCTCTTGCATAACTGTACGCAATGCATTCCTAAGCTGGAAATATTTATATATGTTCTTTTGCGGTATACCAAACTCTCTAACCATTGTATTGAAGTCTTTCAGTGTACCCTGTTCAAATATCTGGTTTAAGTATTTAACCCCATTTCTTTCCCAGTCTATATACGCCTTATTCCCTTGCAGTTCCTTAAGATAAATATTTTTCCAAATAGGTGTATAGTGCAAAAACCCTTTAATTTCTAATATTTTTTTAATTTCCACCCAAATATATTCCAATAAGTTTAAAACTCTATTTCCGATATTATTTCTATCAAGTGTACCTGATTCCGAAACCTCTAAATAATTCCATTCTTCTTTCCACCCCAATCTATTTAGTACCTGCCTACCCACTAAACCATTTAAACTAGCTTTTACATGACTATATTGTGTAATTAAATAATAAAAAAAACAATTCAGAACAGCTAATCCACCTTCGCTCACTGGAAGCTGGAGTATCTCTCTCTTAATTCTGGGGATCGTACCTTTCCAAAGAAAATCTCCTATTAAACTATCAAATAGTCTAAAAGTACCCTGCGGCAACCTAACTGGGGCATTTTGAAGGACATAGAGTATTTTAGGGAGGAAAACCATTTTTGTTAAATTTACACGACCCTGTATTGACATCGGTAGTCTTCGCCAGATATGTATTTTGGCCCTAAGTTCTTTTAGAAGGGGGAGTACATTTAAATTTTCATATTCTTCAACATTTCCAGAAATTTGTATCCCTAAATATTTAAAGTTTTCCTGTTTACCAAGCACCTGCACCTTTAAACTCCCCTGTGGTTGTGCATCTCCCAACATCAGCATATGTGATTTCCCCCAATTAATATTTAATCCTGAAAAAAAAAAAAAATTATCTATTATATCTATAACTCTATTGAACTGATCCCCAGTATTGTGCATAAATAACATAATGTTATCTGCATACATTAGCAATTTTTCCTCCCCACCCTCATACTGAAAACCTTTTAATCTCCCTATCACTTCTTATTATGCATGCCAAAGGTTCAATTGCAATAGCGAATAATAGTGGAGAGAGAGGGCATCCCTGCCTAGTGCCCCGGTATAGGGCAAGGGGCAGGGACAGGCTCCCGTCCACCATCACTCTAGCCCTAGGATTGTGATATATTAACTGTATCCACCTTATAAATCCCTCCCCTATACCAACCCTTTTTAGTACTACCCATAAATATTCCCATTCAATACAGTCAAATGCCTTTTGGGCGTCTAGTGAAAGTACCGCTTTCTCTCCTACTTCTGATCTATTGTCTTCAATATTTAGAAACAGCCTTCTTATATTTGAATGTATCGTTCTACCAGGTATAAAACCAGTTTGATCTTCATTTATTACACCTTTAACCACTTTTGATAACCTATCGGCCAAAACTTTTGCCAAAGTTTTAACATCCGTGTTTAAGAGAGATATTGGCCTATATGCTCCAGGGTCTAATTGTTCTTTACCCTTTTTTGGAATTAATGTAATAATTGCTTCTTTCATAGAATCTGGTAGATCCCCAATTTTTTTTAGCCTCGTCCAATGTTGTTTTTAATTCAGGTACTAGCACCTGGGAGAAAGTTTTATATATTTCAAAAGGAAGCCCATCACATCCTGGTGCTTTTTCAGATTTTACCTGCCCCAAAACCTCATTTATTTCCGCCATCGATATTTATTTTTCTAAAAATTGTTTTTGGGCCTGGGATATCTCTCTGAGGGGAATCTGATCTAGGTATAACTCTAGATCTTGTATTGAATATTGTGCCTTGGACTTATATAACTCCTGGAAATATTCCAGGAACACTTCTTTAATTCCTTCTGGTGTATTCATTATTATGCCCATTTTATCTTTAATCGCCCCTATCCAAGATTTCCCTCTTTGATTTCTCACTATGCTTGCCAAAACTTTGCCAACTTTTTCTCCCTCTGAGGCTAACCGAATCCCTTGGAAAAGTAATTCTTTCCTGCTTCTCTCCATTTGATATACCTTTAACTTTTCCTGTTCTTTCTCCCATATTTTCTTATTATGTTCAGTAGGGTATTTTACGCATGTTATTCCTGCTTCTTGAACTTTTTTTTTCCAATACGGTCCCACTTTCCCTAGTGTTTTTTTTCCCAGTAGTTCACTTTTTTAAAAAGCAGTCCTCTCAAGTATGCTTTGGCAGTGTCCCAAACGATTAACCTACTCGCGGAATGATTATTCTCCCTAAAAAAAAAATGTAATTCTTCAATTATACTCTCTTTATCTGAAATCATTGATAACCAATGGGGGTTGAACTTAAACAATGGTAAATCCTTCTTTTTATTCAAATCTAATTCCATTACTACCGCATTATGATCTGATAGGGCCATGGGCAAGTACTTTATTTTAATCCTATTGTAAGACATTACATTTTTATTTCCCAGGACCATATCTATTCTGGACCAAGTTTGATGTGTTTTAGAATAACAGGAATACATGGTTTCATCCGGGTTCTGGAAGCGCCAAACGTCAACCCAATTAAATTCATGGGCTACTTTATAAATATCTACTTTTTGAATTCTTCCCCCTCCGCTAGAGGTTCTATCCCTGAGTGGATCCATTACCGCATTATAATCTCCTATCGCTATCATTATGGATTCCTGTCTGTTCAGCATAAATCTATACAGTTGATACAAAACATCTGACTTATATGGTGGAGGAATATATATGTTTGCAATTACCATTTTAACCCCTTCTATATTACAATATAGAAAGAGGAACCTGCCATAATCATCGGCCTCGTATACCAGACACTCAGATTTAATTTTATTGTGAATCAGAATTAAGACCCCTCTTGAGTAAGTAGTATATACGGAATGATAACTTTCCCCTATCCATCTCTTCTCCAACCATCTTAAAGATTCCTTATCTAAATGTGTCTCCTGTAGGCAGATGATGGCTGGCAGGAACCTCTTCATCCACTCAAGGATAGCATGTCTCTTTACTCTCTCACGTAGACCTCTAACATTCAATGAAACAATCCTGACCATCTAGCAGAGGGAAAAAAAAAACACGTCTCCCTCTCCCCCTCCCCCAACCCACGAATACCCACCCACCTTATATAGCCCCCCCCCTGCTAGCCAGCAGTCAGGGCGGCTCCATATCTTAGCATACTAACTCTGTTCCCCTCCGCAACCCCCAGCCTCAAAGGCCCTCTCCAGTCGCTAACCTCCTCCGGGGTCTGAAAAAAAACAGTCCTGCCTTTATATTCCACCCTTAATTTTGCCGGGAACAGTAAACTATACTTTAGACCTGCTTCCCTCAGTCTCTTTTTAACGGCAATATACTCTTTCCTGTGGGCATTAGTATGAGCTGAATAGTCTGGGAATAACCTTATCTTTACACCCTGTATCTGATATTTTTCGGAGATCCTTGCATCAGATATTATTATGTCACGATCCTTAGTCAATAAACATTTAACCAATATCTGTCTGGGAGATTCCCCTGGAACCCGCTTTTTTGTAGGGACCCTATGTGCTCTTTCGATAGTAAAAAATGGGGAAAGAATGCCCTCCTTACAATTCTCCCTTATCCATCTCTCCATGTATTCAGTACAATTATCGCCCTCTGCGCGCTCTGGGATCCCTACACATCTTATATTGGATCTCCTTGATCTATCATCCTTATTAACCTTTGTTCCATCCTAATATTCATTTCCCTTAACGAGACCACCTCTTTCTTTAATTTCTGCACCGAGTGTTCTAAGGCAGGGACCTTTTCCTCCATCTCATGTAGGCGCTGCCTTATTTTCTCCATCTCGTCCCGTATTACACTAACATCCGTTTGCACTGCCCCGATCTGGGTCACTATATTCCCCATTGCATTCTCCATCCTCGAGACAGTGCAAAATATGTCTTTCATCATCTTTGCATCAATTTCTGTAAATGTCACTACCATTCCCCTCTCCCCCCCTTCCCCCACAGTCCCATTATCCTGCACCAAACCATGGGACCCCGGTTCTATCGTTCTCTCCTTCTGTGGGGATCTAAAACCTGTCGAGTTAGGAGCTAAAAATTTATTTAAACCCAGCTGTTTGGGCCCACTCTCTAGCCCTGTTACTGATCTCCTGCTACTGCCGCCGGTAGGGCCTTTCTTGGGTGGCATTTTGGATTCCCCTTATCTCCCTCACCTTCCTTCCTCCTTGCTAGCTTTCTGCCCACCCGCAACAAATCAATAGAAAAAAATAAATAATAAATGACAGAATGGTAACAAAAAAAAATAAAGAAAGAAAGAAGAGAAAAACAAGAGGAGATGGGGGTAGCGCAAAACAAAACCCAACAACTGGGTTATAAGTGTTATCCTTGTTTTCCACAAGGACGTTTCACACTTGTTATGTATATAATTCCACATGTGTTAATTCATAGTTTTGATGCCTTCATAGTCATGAAAATAAAGAAAACTCTTTGAATGAGAAGGTGTGTCCAAACTTTTGGTCTGTACTGTACGTCACCCTGGGAGCCACAACGCCCCAGCTCCGGAGCCTTCCTGTAGCTTGTCACGTGGTCGGCTGTATGTGGTCATGTGGCTCCCCGCTCTGTCCAGACTTTGGGAGGCTTTCTCCCTCCCACTGTCCCTTCCCAAGGCCATACCCAGTAGACAGTGTGGAGACTTTGCATGTCGCAGGCACAGGCAGGTCCGGCGTCCGTTTCCTCAGTAACGTGACTCCCCCCACAATCATGTGACCCTCGCCGGTATTAGACAATCAGTGTTACGGCTCCGTATATAAACTTGCTGACATAAATACTATTGTATTCACCTGAAGAATCGCGAATGGCTATCCCCGAAACGCGTAGTGAACCAATAAATATTTAATGATTGGCCGATTCGTCCTTGCGCCGAAGGATAATCCTTTTAGCATCCGCATTTTATGGAATGTCCGGCCCATAATAGAACAGTCCGATCCTATTTTTTGGGGGGACAAGGTGACAAAAAAAATGGCGAATCGAAAAAAATTTTTTTTGTTATGCCGCTCACCGCATTGGACTTTTTAAAAATATTTTAATAGAAACAATAAGATCAGCCATTTCAATGATACACGAGGAGGCAATGATGGTGACATTAGATTTGAAGTATGAGTACTGTGATATCCCAAATCATCCAGACCACTAAAAGATTTCAAGATTTTGCAATGAAAAACAAGGGAAGGATACTACACTAGCAATTAACATGCCTGTCCTTTTGGGTTTTCATCCTCCCCGATGCTCTTCGCAAAGGTGATGTCAGATCTGATTGCGTTCTGTTATGATAAGTCCATAGTTAGATGACCTATTGATTTTAGAGAATGCCAAACAGGACTTTCATAGGCAGTTGCAGTTTGTATTGAAGACGCTACAGAAGTTGGGTTGGATGATCAACTTCCAAAAGTCATCACTGACCCTTCTACAATGAAGGAACCAGAGGAGGGTCACATCTATTCTTCCTGTTCCTGCCAGGTTGGAGGAGGGCCTCATCGGCATAGAGCTGCCGTGGAGGACTCATGAAAATAAAATTACCAGTAACTGTCATCCAGTTGTTCATTTAAGTGTCTCTCTCAATCCACAGGAGTACACAATAGTGAAGAAGACATTGGGGGACTGTGTGACTCCCATCATTTATCTCCAGGAGTCAGGCGGGCAGAGCAGAACCCCTCACCCCATCACAGAGCCTCACCCCCTGATACATGAGCAGAAGATCCTAGAACTCACCCACCAGATGATGGAGCTGCTGACTGGAGAGGTGACACTGCTGGGAATGCTGAGAAATTCTCCAGTAACCGCACTGGAGGGGTCTGGGTGATGACGGTGTCATTGTGTTGTCAGGTTCCTATAAGGTGTCAGGATGTCACTGTCTATTTCTCCATGGAGGAGTGGGAGTATATAGAAGGACACAAGGATCTGTACAAGGAGGCCATGATGGAGGAGCACCAGCCTCTTATATCACAAGGTGAGATACGTCATGTGCAGTGTATACACGTGTGTGCAGTGACATGTAATGGAGGAGCACCAGCCTCTTATATCACAAGGTAAGACCCGTCATGTGCAGTGTATACACGTGTGTGCAGTGACATGTAATGGAGGAGCACCAGCCTCTTATATTACAAGGTAAGACCCGTCATGTGCAGTGTATACATGTGTGTGCCGTGATATACAGGTGTCTGTACTACTCATTGTAAGGGAATGTTTTAATGTGAATTTGATCATTTGACTTTCACAGTGGCCGCCCCTTTAACAGTGACTTTCAAAGTGACAGCCCCTTTAACAGTGACCGCCCCTTTAACAGTGACTTTCACCGTGACCGCCCCTTTAACAGGGACCTTCATAGAGCTCGCCCCTTTAAAAACAGTGACCTCCACTGTGCCCGCCCCTTTAATAACTGTGACATTCACTGTGCCCGCCCCTTTAAAAACAGTGACCTCCACAGTACCCGCCCCTTTAAGCAGTAAAGAAAAATGGCTGTGTCGTTATGGAAACCTGGAGTAAAACTGTGTTTATGGCAGTTGGGATTTGAAGGGAAAGGCTTGTATTGGGGGGGGATTTTTTGGGAATATCTCAGGAACGGTACGTCCTAGAGAGCTGAGACCCGGTCTAAAACCTTCCCGGACACCTAATGTAACTGTGTGCCAAATTTGGTGAAGATCGGTCCAGTCGTCTGGTCGCGCATAAAGAACGTCTAGACAGACAGACAGACAGAAACTCATTTTTATATACATAAGAGATATAGAAGGTAATATAAGAATAAAAGGAGACAGAACAAATCAGTACTTCATTATGTATGTAAAATACCCTTACAACACAGGGGAGAACCCTACTTTTTAGATAAACAGGGAGCTCAGAGTCTCCTGCCTCCATAGGAGAGACAGAACAATGGATGGCTCTTGAAGTTACCTGGAACTCAAAAGACTTCAGGGGCATAACTGGTGTCTCTCTTGCTAAGGATTTATGCTTGTCTGCTACTTCAGTTACTATCCACTATATCACAAGTGGATCTACACTGAGATGCTTAAAAGATCTGGTGAGTCTGGAGTCTATGTCTGTTACAACCTTTAAGCTTAGGATCATATACCCTCTCTCTCTAGTGTGAAGATGCTCAATAAAAGTAATGCAGTATTCTAGAGAGACTAGTTGATGATGAACTGGGCATGTTACAGCAGCTCCTTTGGGGGTAGCACTACACAAAAATAAATAAAAAATTGTCAGCTGGTGCAAATATACTGTATGCTGTGAGCATTAAACTATATACAATTTTTATTAAATGAAGATATTGAAATTGAAAGTCAAGATTCTGATGAGAATATATGCTTTTTATTTTTAGAACGAGAACTTTCTTTAAAAAATAAAATAAACATGCTTGTTGCTGAAAAAGAAACAAACTTGGGCACAAAAAGATTTTCAAAAAGAAGGTTTGAACAATTATTAGCATCAGAGGACGAATCTGCTGCTGAAGATGTTCAGGTAGAGCCTCTATCATGAATGTAGGGATGATAATGATCTTTACCCTAAATACTTTTATGTCACACTGGAAGAATTATAGTCCAGAATCATGAAAAACCCAGGCAGCCAAACCTGTCTATTAAAGGGGTTGTCCGTGATTTTTTTATTGATGACCTATGCTCAGGATAGGTCATCAAAAAAAAAAAAAAGCCCGAACAACCCCTTTAATGTATCCCAAAACTATCCTAATTATTGTTTGTGCGAATCTAAGGTTGTTGCCATTAGTAATAATGTAATGAGTCTGGCACTAAGAACATGTCGTTCCAGTGGAATTTTGTGGGGATAGATTACAGATTTGTTACTGATAATTTTATTAATCCTGAATTTAAGTTTAGAATGTGACCTGTTCCTTTGTGTTAGTGACTATTTGCAAAATTTTGTAGGCTAAATCACGGAAAACAATACGCAAAGAGGCAGAAATAGTTGCTGCTAAGCAGTTAGTTAATGGTGTGAAGGACAACCAAGGTGATGATGAAGCTCCAGAAACACGCCGAAGAATGGAAGGCCGTATTAGGAAATTAGAAGAAGAGAACAAACAACTGAGGCAGTTGATTGTTACAGGCAAGTCAATCTGACCAATCATTCAGCTCACGTAGTTACATTTCAGAAAGCTTGGCAGGTCAAGAAGTGAGCACTTGCTCTTTATATTTCCGGTGTTTTTGATTTGTTGTAAGGTCATCTTTGTGTGATCTTGTATTTTCTCCTCGCCCCCGGCTAGTCTACACCCTTTACTTGCTTGTTCCAGTATAGTTTTAAACCTTTGAAACAGATCTCAATCCAATTTTTTTTAATTCCACTTCTGATGTTTGGGGATATTAGCACGTGTAGAGAGCTTTAAGAACCTCTCGCAGGGGTTGTTCAGTATGGCGTCCATACACTGCTTTCAAAACCATACAGGTATAGCCTTCTGGCTTTCACTCTGGTTTGAGTGGTCCGCTCCGATTGTATCGTGATCAAAGCCAAGGAAAAGAAGACGCCCACAGCGGAAGATGGCGTCTTCGCCCTGTTGCGAGTTTACAGGTCGGTACAATACAGAACAGGCCTCCACAGCAGACGAACAGGGGGGGTGGGGGGGTTTAAAAAAAACACACACACATCGCATCAGTGGGGACTGCACTACAAGGTTTTGACAGTTAGCCTATGTCAAAACTGATGAAAGGTCCTCTTTAACAGTAATAATTTTTACTCCCAGGTCCACTCTGTAGTCCTGTCCAACACTTGTGCTGGTAGCTCCTCACCAGTTCCCCCAGCTTACGTGGCTGTCTTTGTGTGTCTCTTGACTTCTTTCTGACTCCCGGAGGAGTCCTCTTGATCCCTGAATGACGTCTGTTCCTATTTCCAAGCAGGGGCTAATTCCCCTAGCCAGCACCCTTTCCTTAAGTGTTGTGCACACCTGTGCAATCATCAAGTGCTTGCCACTACCAAGACATGGACCCAGGAATGGAGATCTCATCTCTCCAACTCTCTTTGAAATCTCCTGGAACCCAGATTCCCAGCAAAATCCAGAAAACCACAGTCTATCTGGCTGAGAGTCCTAGGTAATCAAACCACTAAATTCCACTGTGGGATTGCCACACAATACCACGTATTGGAATATTTTCTGTGTGGAAATAATATTCGACTAAGAGAAAGATTAGCAATAGTACACAAACTTGGCATTATCTGGATACTACATCGATTATAGCCTTGGTTCTCAAACCCCACGTTCAGTGGGTCGCCTCATGCCTTCCACTTTTCTAGGTGAGCTACTCCTCTGCCTCCCCCTAGTGCAGCACTGTCAGTTCTCGCACCGAGCAGCCATTCAAAATATGCTGCCAGTCCCTGCGTTCCAAGTTGAGGTGAGGTTGGCTGGCAGTATGGCCACATGGAAGCACCATCCATATCTGCATTGCTTCCAGATCCCTCACATGTCCTGTGGAGGTGCCTGGACTGAGGTCACATTCTGGCTCCCAGCAAGGGAGCGCTGTACCAGCAATGCACATATTGATGGAGTTTAGTCATAGCACAGAAACCCACACTGGAGCCCAGAATGAGGATCCACTCCAGTCCTCCTAAAATAGGGAGACTTGTTAGATTTTAAAAAAGAACCAATATTTGGCTGGTTTTAGGGCATGTGTCTGAGAGTGAGACTGTGCGAAATTGTGTCTGTGGTTGAGTGTATCTGTCAGTGTTTTTGAGAGGTCGCACAGTCCAGTGAGATTAATGAACCTTACCATGCAATCCCACCTAACGCGCATTCTGGTAGGGACGGCGTGTTACATATGGCGCACCCAAACGCACCTCCCAACCGCAGTTCAATTGCACTCACTGGAATGAGGGGTATGGCATTTCCATGTGTTCCAGTGCGGCGTGACGTGGGTCACTACTTAATGACCAAGGACAAATGTGGGTTCTGAGGTTACACAGGTTAAGTCCACTGATTATATACACAAGTAAGCTTGCTTGTTTGTTTTGTGGGACGGCCTCACTTTTACCGAATCTAAAATTCTGCTGAAATATTTTTGAAGTAGTGAGCGGCCAGCGGCAGACGTGAATAAACCCTTCTATTGTGTCTAGGTACATTTCTCAGGCCCGACCTCTAAAAGGTTGTGTAACTAACTGGGATTTTATTTTCCGCAGACTTGCCTGGTATTTTAGATACTTTGAAAACAACAACAGAGCAGCTGATAGCACTGAAGAATGATGGGGGCAGTTGTTTGGGTCCATCCTCTTCATCAGAATCCATCTCATCTCAAGAGTTGCACTCCTCTCAAAATCAAGCCGCATCCTCTAAGCCTAAACGGGTTGGTTTGCTTTTTTCCTACACCTAAATTTCCTTGCACATAACAAATTCACACAGGACAGAATTAGCAAGTTTCAGGTCACTTCAACGTATTCAATAAGAAACCTGCAGCATTCAATAATAAACCTGCAGCATTCAATAAGAAACCTGCAGCATTCAATAAGAAGCCTGCAGCATTCAATAAGAAACCTGCGGCATTCAATAAGAAACCTGCAGCATTCAATAAGAAGCCTGCAGCATTCAATAAGAAACCTGCGGCATTGTATGAAGACACCGTCTTGTTAGTCTTCATTTTCAGTCTAAGGCCTTCTGTGCGGAACCGTCCTGTACTTGTTCAGAATGGATCTGTTTGTATTCTAAAATGTCTAAGTCAGATCTGTTTTGACCCCCATTGAAAGTCAATGGGCTGGACGCCTCCGTCTGCAATTGCACCATTTTGTGTCAATGCCAACGGATACGTCCCCATTGACTTGCATTGTAAGTCAGGACAGATCTGTTTGGCTCCGCATTGCCATGCGGACACTGCTTGCAGAATTTTAGTGTCCCCCCTCCAAAACGGAACGGAAGCGGTATGGAGCCCAACCAACGGATCCATTCAGAATGTGTTGGGCTAAACTGATCCATTTGAGAGCCTTGAAAGGGATCTCGCGAGTGTGAGAGTGGTGAAAGTAGCCTAACTCGGCTCAGGGCTCAGATTAATATATCTGACTACATATTTTACAGAAACATACAGAGATCTATTAGTTACAATTGCTAACACAGCATTCAACTTTTTTTTTCAGAAAAATGTTTTTATTTAAATTCTTCTGCTTAATATCTAATTCTTAATCCGGCATTTATCTTGTTGCAGATGGAGCTTCATCCTGGTACCAGGGTGTATTTGTCTGCGCCGCAGTGGGCGGCCGCTCAGCAATGTAGTACAGCGTCTGCATTTGTTAGAGCGGTTATCATGTGTTTATTTGACACTGACACATTACTAAAAAGCAATTTCAAAGGTGGTGCCTCCAAGCGTCTGACAGATGGAGAGAAACGGGTGCCATTAGACCCTGTGAAAACATCAGCTCTGACAGGTAGACCGGGAACCATTATGACTGTAACTAGACTATGTTCAATTCAGACTGATTATTAAAGGGGTTCAGAGCTGAACTCGGACATACCCCCATTTTCACCCCGGCAGCCCTCCTGATCGGAGCAGTTTGCCCTGTGGTAAATTGCGTAGGGCAAAGGCATTTTCTGTAGTTCCGTTGACGCACCGAGTTCTCCATGGGGCTGCCAGGAACCCTGGTGACGTCACCGGCTCTGATGGGCGGGCTTTAGCGCTGCTTTAGTCAGTAAAACGGCTAGGACAGCGCTAAAGCCCGCCCATCAGAGCCGGTGACGTCACCGAACACACTGCCGGGCGGAAGCTTCTGCCCGGCAGTGTGTTATGGTAAACAAAAGAGCCTTTGCCTTGCGCGATCTAGCGCAGGGCAAAAGAGCATCGGAGCATAAACTGCTCCGATGCTCCTATCAGAGGGGCTGCAGGGATGGAAATGGAGGAATGTCCGCATTCAGCTCTGAACCCGGACAACCCCTTTAAAGATCTACAGTATTTTGTTGTTTATATGCATGCCTAATATTGTTAGTAGGGATACACCAATATCGGGAGCACAAGTGAGACCTCCTAGCACAGCATAGGGCTGCAGAGCCTGCCCCTTCTGCCCTGCATAGAGCTCGCACAACTACAGATGTAGCAGGGGTAACACACACTCTCTTAAATTTCTTAACTCATCGGGTTATCTTGGAACGAAAGCCATTGAAAAGCAATTGCTTAACGCATTTAGCGGCATTTCGTTTAGATAACACGTCTCATAAAGCATTAGCGTTAACCCTGCTACCTCCGTACCTGACAGCCCACCACAGTACCTGCACAGCCCAGCAGACCATAGCCACCTGAGAGTCCACACAGCCTACTGCAGAACCTGCAAAGACCACCTGAGAGTCTACACAGCCCACCACAGTACCTGCACAGCCCAGCAGACCATAGCCACCTGAGAGTCCACACATCCTACTACAGCACCTGCAAAGACCACCTGAGAGTCTACACAGCCCATCATTTACCCTGCACAGCCCAGCAGAACATAGCCACCTAAGAGTCCACACAGCCTACCACAAAACCTGCAAAGACCACCTGAGAGTCTACACAGCCCACCATTTACCCTGCACAGCCCAGCAGACCATAGCCACCTGAGAGTCCACACAGCCTACCACAAAACCTGCAAAGACCACCTGAGAGTCTACACAGCCCACCACAGTACCTGCACAGCCCAGCAGACCATAGCCACCTGAGAGTCCACACAGCCTACCACAGAACCTGCAAAGACCACCTGAGAGCCACACAGCCCACCATTTACCCTGCACAGCCCACATGAGTGTCCACACAGCCCACCATTTACCCTGCACAGACTGTCCTTACAGTCCACCATAGACCCTAAACAGCCCACCTGAAAGCACGAACAGTCCAACATAAACCTGCAAAGCCTACCTGAGAGTCTGCACAGCCCACCAAAGAACCTACACAGCCAACTGAGATGCCATATAGCCCACCATAGACCCCCATAATCCAATAAGAGTCTGAGCAGCCCAGCATAAAACCTGCAAAGCTCACCATAGACCCCACACAGCCTCCTGCATGGGTGTGGACATTTAAATACTTAAAGCAGGGGCCCAAACTACTTGTCCTGATATATAAAAATGTATTTAAAGTAAAACCTTATTGGGACAGTTCAGAAAGCACTTCTCATTGGTCACCATGGCCACCTGACTGTGCTGCACTGTATGCGGTACAAATAGTACATCCATGGCAGTAGAGAGGACAGTTCACTGAAAGGTATTAGCACTGGGGAAGGGGGGATGGGGAGAAGGGCTAGATTTGAGCTGTTTTTTTCAATTTTCCAAAATGCCTTAAGAAAAGTGAAGTTACCCTTAAATTTGCATTATACGTGATAGAGAACACTGCTTAATCAAATCACGATGGTGGGGGTGGGGAGGTTGGTTTAATTTTTTTCTTATTTTTTTTACATGTTTTTAACTTTTAAACATTTTTTTACTTTGATTATTGTTTAGTTTTTTATTTAGTTTATTGCTATCATATAGAGGCTAACATGCCCCTACATGATAGTGTTTGGAGTTGACAGGTTATCTTTATAGAATCTGCCCTCCAACATAGAAGATCAAGCTCATTACTGAGCTCAATCTCCTGTACAGTTTGCGACAGTTGGCACTGGGATCGCAGAGATCAGCAAGGAGATCATACATTCTCTGCTCTGCCCGCCGCTCTCCATCCTGAAATGTTTGCCATGCTCCCGGGTCCTACAGATGAGCATGAACCTTGAAAGTGGTGGTGATGATGGGCGGGGAATAGTGTTGGCTGCTGCTTGCTAGTCCGCAGCAGGGCTAAATATAGAAAAGACAACCTGATTTTGGATGGTATAAATTCAGCACCCTTGCTCCGGAGACCCTGCACAGCCCACTAAGATCCCACAGAGCCCTCCTGAAACCTAGCCTCCTGGGATATCAGGCAAGCATCCTGGAGCACATAGTTTGGAGCTTCATATTACTCTGCATTAGTGTATAAAGCATTGCTGGGATTTGTAGTCCCCCTACAGCTTGGAGTCAGTGGCAAACTACTAGTGGTGCAACATTTGCAGCTAGGACTGGGCCCTGGTGCTCCATAACTGTTCCAAAATCATTAGTCTGCATTGTTTAAACAAAAATATAAAAGGTATTAGTAATTGGCATCGTAAAGTATCTCGTACTTGGTCTGGAACCAGTGGTATCGGTGCATCCCTAATTGTTAGTTTACGTTACTCTTGCATCTGTTACAGAGCTTTTGAACATCTAATAAGTTTATTATTTTCCATTTACTTTTTAAAGCTGCAACTTTAGAAAAATTTCCGGGGACTTCAAAAGGTGTCATAAGTGATGCCGTCAACAGGAAAATTGCAGAATTAAAATTTCGACTGAAGGAAACGGTGAAGACCTCAGCAGATTTACAGAAATAATTTTTATAATGCAATTAAGTTTCAAAAATTTTAAGAGTGTTGCACAATTGTTTTTCTATTGGATTTTGTACATGTTGTACATGATATTATTATAATAATAATACAAGATTTGTTTATTGTACTGTTTTTTGTCTTGAATACTATACAGTTTTTAACTTAGTGGAGTATATGAAATGCATTGGAAAAACGGTATATTATAATTACTACCAGAAAGGCCTCTATCACACGGGTGTTCCGAATTTGCTCCGGATGCGTCCTCTGTGCATCGCGGGAAACCCGCGCGAGTGAGTACACAATTTCAGTCAGTTTTGACTGCGATTGCGTTGTTTAGTTTTTTCCGCGCGAGTGCAATGCATTTTGCACGCGTGTGAGAAAAAACTGAATGTGGTACCCGGACCCGAACTTCTTCACTGAAGTTCGGGTTTGGGTTCGGTGTTGTGTAGATTTTATTATTTTCCCTTATAACATGGGTATAACATTCTTAATACAGAATGCTTAGTAAAATGATCCTTGAGGGGTTTAAATTTTTTTTTTATTAACTCACCTCATCCATTTGATCGCGCAGCCAGGCATTGTCTTCTTTCTTCTTCTTTGAGGACCTTCAAAAGGACCTTTTGATGATGTAAGGTCCTTCTATCTTCATTCAGCAGGACCTGCACTGACATCACCACGATTATGTCATCAAAGGTCCTTTAGCAGGTCCTTCAAGAAGAACAAAGAAGAGGATCACAGCTGCGCAAACAATTGGATGAGGTGAGTTAATTTTTTTTTTAACCCCTCAAGGCACATTTTGGTAAGCATTCTGATTATTTTCCTTTATAACCATGTTATAAGGGAAAAATAAAGTAAATCGGGTCCTGGGTCACTCATCTTTCATCTCCTTAGCAACCATGCGTGAAAATCGCATTGCATCCGAACTTGCTTGCAGATGCTATGCGATTTTTCACGCAGCCCCATCCTTTTCTATGGGGCCTGCGTTGCGTGAAAAATGATTTTCACGCAACGCACAAGTGATACGTGAAAATCACTGCTCACCTGCACAGCCCCATTGAAGTGAATGGGTCCAGATTCAGTGCGGGTGCAATGCGTTCAACTCACGCATTGCACCTGCGCAGAATTCTCGTCCGTGTGGAAGGGGCCAAATAGTTGACAATTTTATAGGCCTATGATGTATAAAATACATTACAAATGCATTTCAGAATATAATAGTAGTGTTTTTTTTTTTTTATATTTCTCCCGCACATATTTTGCATTCAGAAGTACATTTAACATAATAATCCAGAACATATTCACAGCATATTTCACAATGCATTCCAAAATACATTTTCATATACCGTATATTTATGGCCACAGTAATATATTACTAAATGTATTTATAAATGCATGTAATATATATTCTATTATATATTGACAGCATATTTCACAATGCATGCATAAATATATATTTGAAATCAATGTATTGAAAAATATATGCCCAAATATATTGCAATTAGAGTTCAGCGAACCCGAACTGTAAAGTTCGGGTTCGTACCGAACTTTAGGGTTTTCGGGCCCCAGACCCGAACATTTACGTAAAAGTTCGGGTTCGGGGTTCGGCCAATCAACCAGCGTCGTACTACTTGCCCCAAAAGGCCATCACAGCCATGCCTACTATTGGCATGGTTGTGATTGGCCAACTGCAGCATGTGACCCAGCCTCTATTTAAGCTGGAGTCACGTAGCGCCGCCCGTCACTCTGCTCGGATTAGTGTAGGGAGAGGTTGCAGCTGCTGTGAGGGAGAGATCAGGGAGGAATCTTATGAAGAACTGCTTCTTTACTCAGCGATCTACAGAAAAAGTGTTTTGTGGGTGCAGTGCACAATTTTTTTAAGCCTGCCCTGAGCCAACTACTGCTGAAAACAAACTTTTTTTCCTTCAGTTAGTCAATATCAATACATAATCGGCAGCCATTTTATGCAATGATAGTGCACCAGCACAGGATATCTGCATGTCTGCAAGTCCAGAAATACTGCTTTTTGCTTACTGGGGTTAAAAAAATACATCTGTTAAATATAGTGCACATCTGGGATTACACGTGCATAAGTCACTGTCACATTTAGGCCAGAAATACGGCTTTTTGGTTACTGGGGTGAAAAACCCTGTAATATACTGCACATCTGGGATTAGACAAGCATAAGTGAGTGTCATATTTAGGCCAGAAATACGGCTTTGTGCTTACTCGGGTGAAAAAAATAAATCTGTTTCATATAGTGCACATCTGGGATTAGACGTGCATAAGTGACTGTCACATTTAGGCCAGAAATACATCTTTGTGCTTACTGGGGTGAAAAAACCCTCTGATATACTGCACATCTGGGATTAGACGTGCATAAGTGACTGTGAAATTTAGGCCACAAATACCGCTGTCATATAGAGATTAAAATAAAAAATTAGTGCAATACCCTACATCAGGGTTTTTATTGGCGGTTAATTATTTTTAACAGACTTAACCACTTTTTACTTTGCTTTGTGAACGCTAACTATGAGGCAAACATCTAATAAGGGACGCAGTCATGGTTGTAGTGGTGGTGTTGGTGGAGCCTCTGGTGCAGGGAGAGGACGTGGCCGTTCTGCCACAGCTACACGTCCTACTGAACCTACTACCTCAGGTCCCAGTAGCCGCCAGAATCTACAGCGATATTTGGTCGGGCCTAATGCCGTTCTAAGGATGGTATGGCCTGAGAAAGTACAGGCGCTAGTCAATTGGGTGGCCGACAGTAGATCCAGCACGTTCGCATTATCTCCCACCCAGTCTTCTGCAGAAAGTGCACAGGTGGCGCCTGAAACCCATGCCCATCAGTCTGTCACATCACCCCCGTGCATATCGGGGAACCTGTCTGAGCCTCAAGTCATGCAGCAGTCTTTTATGCTGTTTGAAGACTCTGCTGACAGGGTTTCCCAAGGGCATACACCTAGCCCTTCCCCAGGGGTGGAAGACATAGAATGCACTGACGCACAACCACTTATGTTTCCTGATGAAGACATGGGAATACCACCTCAGCACGACTCTGATGATGACGAAACACAGGTGCCAACTGCTGCGTCTTTCTGCAGTGTGCAGACCGAAAAGGAGATCAGGGAGGAAGACTGGGTGGAACACGATGCAAGGGACGATGAGGTCCTAGACCCCACATGGAATGAAGGTCATGCCACTGACTTTCAGAGTTCGGAGGAAGAGGCAGTGGTGAGACCGAGCCAACAGCGTAGCAAAAGCAGGGTGCAAAAGCATAGCAGCCGTCGCCAAAACAGTTCGCCTGCTACTGGCCACCGTCACCAGGGACCGAGCACCCCAAAGGCAGCTTCAAGGAGTTCCCTGGCATGGCACTTCTTCACACAATGTGCTGACGACAAGACCCAAGTGGTTTGCACGCTGTGCCATCAGAGCCTGAAGCGAGGCATTAACATTCTGAACCTTAGAACAACCTGCATGACCAGGCATCTACATGCGAGACACGGGCTGCAGTGGAGTAAGCACCTTCAAAACCAAGAAAGGGCTCAGGCCCCTCCTGCTCCCTCTTCTGCTGCTGCCTCGGCCTCTTCCTCCGCCTCTGGACGATCGTTGGCACCTGCCGCCCAGCAAACAGAGGATGTGCCACCAACACCACCACCTCCGTCACCAAGCATCTCCACCATGTCACATGGAAGCGTTCAGCTCTCCATCTCACAAACCTTTGAGAGAAAGCGTAAATTCCCACCTAGCCACCCTCGATCCCTGGCCCTGAATGCCAGCATTTCTAAACTACTGGCCTTTGAAATGCTGTCATTTAGGCTGGTGGAGACGGACAGCTTCAAACAGCTCATGTCGCTTGCTGTCCCACAGTACGTCGTTCCCAGCCGCCACTACTTCTCCAGGAGAGCCGTGCCCTCCCTGCACAACCAAGTATCGGATAAAATCAAGTGTGCACTGCGCAACGCCATCTGTGGCAAGGTCCACCTAACCACAGATAAGTAGAGCAGTAAGCAAGGCCAGGGACGCTATATCTCCCTAACTGCACACTGGGTAAATGTAGTGACGGCTGGACCCCAGGCGGAGAGCTGTTTGGCGCACGTCCTTCCGCCGCCAAGGATAGCAGGGCATCATTCTTTGCCTCCTGTTGTCTCCTCTTCCTACTCGGCTTCCTCCTCCTCTTCTACCACCTCCTCATCCGGTCAGCGACAGACCTTCACCACCAACTTCAGCACAGCCAGGGGTAAATGTCAGCAGGCCGTTCTGAAAACTGATGTGTTTGGGGGACAGGCCCCACACCGCGCAGGAGTTGTGGCAGGGTATAGAACTGAGGAAAATAAACTGTCAGATGACATGCAGAATGTAAAAATAAATTCCCCATTAAAAGTGTCCTGTCTGACCCAGGAAGAAGTACAACAGCGACTTAAAAAGATTAAAATAGACAAATCGCCAGGACCAGATGGCATACACCCCTGTATCCTAAGGGAATTAAGTAATGTCATAGCCAGACCCTTATTTCTGATATTTGCGGACTCTATACTGACAGGCAATGTCCCACAGGATTGGCGCATGGCAAATGTGTTGCCAATATTCAAAAAGGGTCCAAAAACAGAGCCTGGAAACTATAGGCCGGTAAGTTTAACATCTGTTGTGGGTAAACTGTTTGAAGGTTTTCTGAGAGATGTTATCTTAGAGCATCTAAACGGAAATAAGCAAATAACGCCATATCAGCATGGTTTCATGAGGGATCGGTCATGCCAAACTAATTTAATCAGTTTCTATGAGGAGGTAAGTTCTAGACTTGACAGCGGCGAATCAATGGATGTCGTATATCTGGACTTCTCCAAAGCATTTGACACTGTACCACATAAAAGGTTAGTATATAAAATGAGAATGCTCGGACTGGGAGAAAACATTTGTATGTGGGTAAGTAACTGGCTCAATGATAGAAAACAGAGGGTGGTTATTAACGGTATACACTCAGATTGGGTCACTGTCACTAGTGGAATACCTCAGGGGTCCTTATTGGGCCCTATTCTCTTCAATATATTTATTAATGATCTTGTAGAAGGCTTGCATAGTAAAGTATCAATTTTCGCAGATCACACTAAACTGTGTAAAGTAATTTACACTGAAGAGGACAGTATACTACAGAGGGATCTGGATAGATTGGAGGCTTGGGCAGATAAGTGGCAGATGAGGTTTAACACTGACAAATGTAAAGTTATGCACATGGGAAGGAATAATGCAAGTCACCCGTACATACTAAATGATAAAACACTCGGTAACACTGACATGGAAAAGGATCTAGGAATTTTAATAAACAGCAAACTAAGCAGTAAAAACCAGTGTCAGGCAGCTGCTGCCAAGGCTAATAAGATAATGGGTTGCATCAGAAGGGGCATAGATGCCCGTGATAAGAACATAGTCCTACCACTTTACAAATCGCTAGTCAGACCACACATGGAGTACTGTGTACAGTTCTGGGCTCCAGTGAACAAGGCAGACATAGCAGAGCTGGAGAGGGTCCAGAGAAGGGCAACTTAAGTAATAACTGGAATGGGGCAACTACAGTACCCTGAAAGATTATCAAAATTAGGGTTATTCACTTTAGAAAAAAGACGACTGAGGGGAGATCTAATTACTATGTATAAATATATCAGGGGTCAGTACAGAGATCTCTCCCATCATCTATTTATCCCCAGGACTGTTACTGTGACGAGGGGACATCCTCTGCATCTGGAGGAAAGAAGGTTTGTACACAAACATAGAAGAGGATTCTTTACGGTCAGAGCAGTGAGACTATGGAACTCTCTGCCTGGGGAGGTGGTGATGGGGAGTACAATAAAGGAATTCAAAAGGGGCCTGGATGTATTTCTGGAGTGTAATAATATTACAGGCTATAGCTACTAGAGAGGGGTCGTTGATCTAGGGAGTTATTCTGATTGCCTGATTGGAGTCGGGAAGGAATTTTTCCCCCCTTAAGTGGGGATAATTGGCTTCTACCTTACAGGTTTTTTTTTGCCTTCCTCTGGATCAACTTGCAGGATAACAGGCCAAACTGGATGGACAAATGTCTTTTTTCGACCTTATGTACTATGTTACTATGTTTAATTAGCAGGTCCCAAAAGACAAGGGGATTTAGCCGAGTCATTGAGAAGCAACTAAATCCTAACACAGTTCAGTAACCAGATCAACGAGGCAGAAGAAGAGGTCCCTACAGATGATGGGACATAGACAGTTCCTGTATAGAGTTGAGCGAACACCTGGATGTTCGGGTTCGAGAAGTTCGGCCGAACTTCCCGGAAATGTTCGGGTTCGGGATCCGAACCCGACCCGAACTTCGTCCCGAACCCCATTGAAGTCAATGGGGACCCGAACTTTTGGGCACTAAAAAGGCTGTAAAACAGCCCAGGAAAGAGCTAGAGGTCTGAAAAAGGCAGCAACATGTAGGTAAATCCCCTGCAAACAAATGTGAATAGGGAAATGAATTAAAATAAAAATTAAAAAAATAAAAATTAACCAATATCAATTGGACAGAGGTCCCATAGCAGAGAATCTGGCTTCACGTCAGCAGAGAATCAGTCTCTTCATGCCATAGCAAAGAATCTGGCTTCATGTCAGCAGAGAATCAGTCTCTTCATGCCATAGCAGAGAATCTGGCTTCATGTCAGCACAGAATCAGTCTTCATGTCATAGCAGAGAATCAGGCTTCACGTCACCCACCACTGGAACAGGCCACTGTCACACATTTAGGCCCCGGCACCCAGACAGAGGAGAGAGGTCCCGTAACAGAGAATCTGGCCTTATGTCAGCACAGAATCAGTCTTCATGTCATAGCAGAGAATCAGGCTTCACGACACCCACCACTGGAACAGGCCACTGTCACATAATTAGGCCCCGGCACCCAGACAGAGGAGAGAGGTCCTGTAACAGAGAATCTGGCCTTATGTCAGCACAGAATCAGTCTTCATGTCATAGCAGAGAATCAGGCTTCACGTCACCCACCACTGGAACAGGCCACTGTCACATATTTAGGCCCAGGCACCCAGGCAGAGGAGAGAGGTCCCGTAACAGAGAATCTGGCCTTATGTCAGCACAGAATCAGTCTTCATGTCATAGCAGAGAATCAGGCTTCACGTCACCCACCACTGGAACAGGCCACTGTCACACATTTAGGCCCCGGCACCCAGACAGAGGAGAGAGGTCCCGTAACAGAGAATCTGGCCTTATGTCAGCGCAGAATCAGTCTTCATGTCATAGCAGAGAATCAGGCTTCACGTCACCCACCACTGGAACAGGCCACTGTCACACATTTAGGCCCCGGCACCCAGACAGAGGAGAGAGGTCCCGTAACAGAGAATCAGGCCTTATGTCAGCGCAGAATCAGTCTTCATGTCATAGCAGAGAATCAGGCTTCACGTCACCCACCACTGGAACAGGCCACTGTCACACATTTAGGCCCCGGCACCCAGACAGAGGAGAGAGGTCCCGTAACAGAGAATCAGGCCTTATGTCAGCGCAGAATCAGTCTTCATGTCATAGCAGAGAATCAGGCTTCACGTCACCCACCACTGGAACAGGCCACTGTCACATATTTAGGCCCCGGCACCCAGACAGAGGAGAGAGGTCCCGTAACAGAGAATCTGGCCTTATGTCAGCACAGAATCAGTCTTCATGTCATAGCAGAGAATCAGGCTTCACGTCACCCACCACTGGAACAGGCCACTGTCACACATTTAGGCCCCGGCACCCAGACAGAGGAGAGAGGTCCCGTAACAGAGAATCTGGCCTTATGTCAGCACAGAATCAGTCTTCATGTCATAGCAGAGAATCAGGCTTCACGTCACCCACCACTGGAACAGGCCACTGTCACATATTAAGGCCCCGGCACCCAGACAGAGGAGAGAGGTCCCGTAACAGAGAATCTGGCCTTATGTCAGCACAGAATCAGTCTTCATGTCATAGCAGAGAATCAGGCTTCATGTCACCCACCACTGGAACAGGCCACTGTCACACATTTAGGCCCCGGCACCCAGACAGAGGAGAGAGGTCCCGTAACAGAGAATCAGGCCTTATGTCAGCGCAGAATCAGTCTTCATGTAATAGCAGAGAATCAGGCTTCACGTCACCCACCACTGGAACAGGCCACTGTCACACATTTAGGCCCCGGCACCCAGACAGAGGAGAGAGGTCCCGTAACAGAGAATCAGGCCTTATGTCAGCACAGAATCAGTCTTCATGTCATAGCAGAGAATCAGGCTTCACGTCACCCACCACTGGAACAGGCCACTGTCACATATTTAGGCCCCGGCACCCAGACAGAGGAGAGAGGTCCCGTAACAGAGAATCTGGCCTTATGTCAGCACAGAATCAGTCTTCATGTCATAGCAGAGAATCAGGCTTCACGTCACCCACCACTGGAACAGGCCACTGTCACATATTTAGGCCCAGGCCCGTAACAGAGAATCTGGCCTTATGTCAGCACAGAATCAGTCTTCATGTCATAGCAGAGAATCAGGCTTCACGTCACCCACCACTGGAACAGGCCACTGTCACACATTTAGGCCCCGGAGGAGGAAGCTGAGTAGGAGGAGGAGGAGACAGGAGGCAAAGAATGTTGCCCTGCGATCCTTGGCGGCGGAAGGACGTGCGCCAAACAGCTCTCCGCCTGGGGCCCAGCCGCCACTACATTTACCTAGTGTGCAGTTAGGGAGATATAGCGTCCCTGGCCGTGCTTACTGGTCCACGTATCTGTGGTTAGGTGGACCTTGCCACAGATGGCGTTGCGCAGTGCACACTTGATTTTATCGGACACTTGGTTGTGCAGGGAAGGCACGGCTCTCTTGGAGAAGTAGTGCCAGCTGGGAACAACATACTGAGGGACAGCAAGCGACATGAGCTGTTTGAAGCTGTGTGTGTCCACCAGCCTAAATGACAGCATTTCATAGGCCAGTAGTTTAGAAAGTGCCAGGGATCGAGGGTGGTAAGGTGGGAATTTACGCTTTCTCTCAAATGTTTGTGAGATGGAGAGCTGAACGCTGCCGTGTGACATGGTTGAGATGCTTGGTGACGCAGGTGGTGGTGTTGGTGGTACATCCCATGTTTGCTGGGCGGCAGGTGCCAACGTTCCTCCAGAGGCGGAGGAAGAGGCCGAGGCGGCGGCAGCAGCAGAAGAGGCCGAGGCGGCAGCAGCAGAAGAGGTAGCAGGGGGAGCCTGAGTGACTTCCTTGTTTTTAAGGTGTTTACTCCACTGCAGTTCATGCTTTGCATGCAGGTGCCTGGTCATGCAGGTTGTGCTAAGGTTCAGAACGTTAATGCCTCGCTTCAGGCTCTGATGGCACAGCGTGCAAACCACTCGGGTCTTGTCGTCAGCACATTGTTTGAAGAAGTGCCATGCCAGGGAACTCCTTGAAGCTGCCTTTGGGGTGCTCGGTCCCAGATGGCGGCAGTCAGTAGCAGGCGGAGTCTCTTGGCGGCGGGTGTTCTGATTTTGCCCACTGCTCCCTCTTTTGCTACGCTGTTGGCTCGGTCTCACCACTGCCTCTTCCTCCGAACTGTGAAAGTCAGTGGCACGACCTTCATTCCATGTGGGGTCTAGGACCTCATCGTCCCCCGCATCGTCTTCCACACAGTCTTGATCCCTGACCTCCTGTTCAGTCTGCACACTGCAGAAAGACGCAGCAGTTGGCACCTGTGTTTCGTCATCATCAAAAACGTGCTGAGGTGGTATTCCCATGTCCTCATCATCAGGAAACATAAGTGGTTGTGCGTTAGTGCATTCTATCTCTTCCACCCCTGGGGAAAGGCTAGGTGGATGCCCTTGGGAAACCCTGGCAGCAGAGTCTTCAAACAGCATAAGAGACTGCTGCATAACTTGAGGCTCAGACAGTTTCCTTGATATGCATGGGGGTGATGTGACAGACTGATGGGCTTGGTTTTCATGCGCCATCTCTGCGCTTTCTGCAGAAGACTGGGTGGGAGATAATGTGAACGTGCTGGATGCACTGTCGGCCACCCAATTGACTAATGCCTGTACCTGCTCAGGCCTTACCATCCTTAGAATGGCATTGGGCCCCACCAAATATGGCTGTAAATTCTGGCGGCTACTGGGACCTGAGGTAGTTGGTACACTAGGACGTGTGGCTGTGGCAGAACGGCCACGTCCTCTCCCAGCACCAGAGGGTCCACTAACACCACCACGACCATGTCCACGTCGGCGTCCCTTACTAGTTGTTTTCCTCATTGTTACCGTTTCACCACAATAAGAAAAATATTATTCGGGCCAATGTATTGAATTAAAATTCAGGCCTTTTTTTACAGACACCTAACATTGTCTGGCTATCTATTTAGGTACCGTATTACACTAATACAGGCACACAAGTAATGACAGATTTGGTTGAATATAAATGTCAGGCCTATTTTTTACGCGCTGTGTGACAGATATACCTTTAATCACAGAATTAGACTTGAACACCGAACTCGAACCCAGACTTTTACGAAAATGTTCTGGTTCGGGTCCGTGTCACGGACACCCCAAAATTCGGTACGAACCCGAACTATACAGTTCGGGTTCGCTCATCCCTACTCCTGTAGAGTCGGCCATCTCCTATCACTGGTGAGGAGAAGGTCCTTACGGAGTATAGGATTCAGTCACAACCTTCCAGAATTACTAGAGAAGAGACCAGGACCTGCCCAGTATCTGCTGCACTGCCAGAGGTGAAGGACCTGGTGTGACGTCACCATCATGTGATCAGTGCAGGGGGCGGGGCTGAGCAGTGAAGAAGATATTAGGTGTAGAAAGACGTGGGAATGATGTCAGCATCATGTGATCAGTGCAGGGGGCGGGGCTCAATAGTGGAGGGATTAGAAGGTGAAGGTCCTGTGATGACATCACTATCACGTGATCACAGTAGGGGGCGGGGCTCAGCAAAATGGATCAGATGACAGTGACATCACCACAGGTCCTAGAATACCGGAAACCTCCAGCTCCTACAGTTCTCTCCTCTTCTCATAAAGGCGCCTGCAGTACTAGAAGCCTCCAGCTCCTCCAGTTCTCTCCTCTTCTCCTGAATGACCACCAAGGATGGACAGGAAGGAGATCAGCAGAAGAATATTAGACCTCACCTTGGAAATCATCTCCCTGCTGAGCGGAGAGGTAAACTTTTCTAGATTTCTCTCCTCTTTATTGTATTCTGTAACAAGTCAGAAATCGGGAAGGAGAATCCATCATAGGAAGTGATAGGAAGAGTCCAGGGTCCTGGAGAACAGCCTCCAGACCTTCCAAGTGATGGAGAACCTGAAGATCAGGCCCCAATATGGTGAGTGATGTGTCATGTGACCAGTGACCAATAGTCATATTGTAGGAGCCATGAGAAGGTAAGTAGGCACGTTGTACTAGGAGGAGAGGGCCGGAGGATAGCACATGGCCCCTGAAGGGTTTATTCCCTAAGTGTCTCTCTCCATCCACAGGAGTACACAATAGTGAAGAAGACATCGGGGGACTGTGTGACTCCCATCATCCATCTCCAGGAGTCAGGAGGGCGGAGCAGGACCCCTCCCCCCATCACAGAGCCTCCCCCTCACCCCCTGATACATGAGCAGAAGATCCTAGAACTCACCAACAAGATGATGGAGCTGCTGACTGGAGAGGTGACACTGCTGGGAATGCTGGGAAATTCTCCAGTAACAGCACTGGAGGGGTCTGGGTGATGACGGTGTCATTGTGTTGTCAGGTTCCTGTAAGGTGTCAGGATGTCACTGTCTATTTCTCCATGGAGGAGTGGGAGTATATAGAAGGACACAAGGATCTGTACAAGGAGGCCATGATGGAGGAGCACCAGCCTCTTATATCACAAGGTAAGAGCTGTTATGTGCAGTGTATACACGTGTGTGCAGTGACATGTAATGGAGGAGCACCAGCCTCTTATATCACAAGGTAAGAGCCGTCATGTGCAGTGTATACACGTGTGTGCAGTGACATGTAATGGAGGAGCACCAGCCTCTTATATCACAAGGTAAGAGCCGTCATGTGCAGTGTATACACGTGTGTGCAGTGACCTGTAATGGAGGAGCACCAGCCTCTTATATCACAAGGTAAGAGCCGTCATGTGCAGTGTATACACGTGTGTGCAGTGACATGTAATGGAGGATCACCAGCCTCTTATATCACAAGGTAAGACCCGTCATGTGCAGTGTATACACGTGTGTGCAGTGACATGTAATGGAGGAGCACCAGCCTCTTATATCACAAGGTAAGAGCCGTCATGTGCAGTGTGTACACTTGTGTGCAGTGACATGTAATGGCGGAGCACCAGCCTCTTATATCACAAGGTAAGAGCCGTCATGTGCAGTGTGTACACGTGTGTGCAGTGACATGTAATGGAAGAGCACCAGCCTCTTATATCACAAGGTGAGAGCCGTCATGTGCAGTGTATACACGTGTGTGCAGTGACCTGTAATGGAGGAGCACCAGCCTCTTATATCACAGGGTAAGGGCCGTCATGTGCAGTGTATACACGTGTGTGCAGTGACATGTAATGGAGGAGCACCAGCCTCTTATATCACAAGGTGAGACCCGTCATGTGCAGTGTATACACGTGTGTGCAGTGACATGTAATGGAGGAGCACCAGCCTCTTATATCACAAGGTAAGAGCCGTCATGTGCAGTGTATACACGTGTGTGCAGTGACATGTAATGGAGGACCAGTTACTAGGGAAGGAGGATAGGAGGATCCATCGTCTGTCTCTTCCAAAGGTGCCTTCCTGTAATGTGCTGGGTCTTCCACCCTGGAGCTGTGGACTTCATCTTCCTGCAGTGGGTCAGAATCTAAGGTTGTTGTCAGTATTGAACTTTTTCAGAAAGACAAAGTACAATAAGGCAATTAAACACATTTTTAGCAAGTGTATAAGAACTGCTCTATCAGTGAGAATTAAGGTAACATTGTACCACAGTAAATAGCATAAAACAACATGCTTTATCAAATCTCAATGTAACCCAGTGAACCAATTTGCCTTCAAACCATTAATATTGAAAACGAAGAAGAAAGGAACAAAGTAGTGAGTGGAAAGAAAGAGAAGAAATAGGAAAGAGGGATGATAAGGGGGGGGGGGGAAGCGCAGCGAGGGAGGGAAGAGGGAGAAGGAGGGGGGAAGAAGTAAGTCTTAATTGGGTATCATATATTATATTTTGATATCTCGGCTCAACTGAGATCAGATTAGACCTCCAATAAAGAAAGGAAGTCGGGGGATACCTGCGCATCTATCCAACCATGAAGTCTTGTGGGATTTGGAGGACAGGTCTGAGGCTTCCGCAGCAATTTCCTCCTTCCTAGCTATCTGCTGCATTTCCTGGAACAACTCTCTCATGGTGGGCACATGGTGTCTAGGAATTACTGCTCTAGTGGCCGTAATAAAGAATCTCCGCAGGTTCCCTTTTTGGGATAAAATAGAGCCCGGAAGGATGGAGCGGAGCGCTATTTGCGGGGAATTATCAACTGTTCTTCGTGAGATTTTGTTGAAAGCTTTAAATCTAGAGTCCCAAAAGGGCTTGATTAAGTCGCACCCCCACCAAACGTGAAGCATTGAACCTCTTTCCTTGTTGCAGCGCCAGCATAAATCTGATACCGAGGGAAAGATTCTATGTCGTCTCACTGGGTATCAACGGGATAAGATCCTATAGTTTTTTTCTTGCGCGGCACAAGCCATAGAAAGCTTATAGGAAAATAGAAATGCTTTTTGTAGATCCGCTCTTTCTATGGTAATTCCTAATTCCAATTCCCATCAGCGATAAAATTTGGATTGTCTTTGCATGAACCAGTCAATAGAATCTGATACAACTGCGAGTCGCTGGAGAGGATGTAGTGAACAGCTTTTCAATCTCGGTTAGTGTGGTCCCGAAGGAACACTGCGCTCCCCAAGACAAAACAAAGGATTTTAGTTGTTCATACTCTAACCATGAAATCCGTGTATCAGGGAATTTAGTGGGAAGAGACGGGAATGTGTTGCCTGACATAAAGGTGGGCCATTTTAACAGTCGGTTGCTGGCAACAGGTGCCTGTGATTGCTCCCCTAAGCCTCACTGGCGTGTGTTGTACTACTGTCTAGATCCCTGGCATTCTGATTTTTAGATTGTCCCTGACCTTGCATCTGATTGCTGAATATTTCCTCTGAGGTTATCTGCTGGCTCTGACCACATCTGGTATTTGACTCTGTGTTTGTATCTTGTTTGTGCTGTGACGTATCTCTCCGGTTTGGACTGATTTTAACTTACTTTTGGATTCTGATCCAGTCCTTGTTTTGACTGTCTGGTTTTGACCTCTTTCTGTCTTACTACTCTTTTACCCCACTAGGTTTAGGCTCCTGCAGTTAGTCAAGTTAGGGACCGTTGCTGAGTTGTGGGCTGTTAGTCAGGGTGGATCATGCCAGTAGGTAGGGATATCGGTGCGGGTGGCGTACAGAGCTGAACTGTGTGTTGCTATTTAGCCACAGTTTTGTAACGCCCTTATGGTCCTTACTGTCCATCCTGTCTCAGACCTGCAGTCAGTCAGTGGCGCCTCCTGTGTTTCTCCTGCACTAACGTCTCTGCGGCCCGACTCCTTTAACAGCATGTGCACAGTAGACCAGAAATCCTCTCCAGCTCCCGAGCAGCTGTAGATTTTCTGCCAGACAGAACCTCAGAAGATGCTCCAGACTTATTACCTGTTAATAATTCGGGCGTATCGTACACCAGCGGGGTTCACTATTTAGACTGGTGTAAGAAGCGTCAATCTTAATACATCCCCCCACTCTGTCTATGACACTCCACACCCAATGGAGCCAAAACAGACCCTTTTATAAACTCCTCACACGAATAGTGTAGGTCCGTTATGTGCTGTCACGTTCCAAATGTTGTGACTCCTTCCCCTGCACAAGCGCCATCAGCGCCCCTCACAGTGAAGAAACATTATGGCGTACAGGACATAACAAAAGGTGTAATAGACAGAACAGAAGGTGGACAGATTCAAGCTGAGCAGATGACGGAGAGCGATGGGTAAAAGGGATCCCATAGTAACTGCCTCAGATACAAGTCCATCAGGATGGGAGCTACCTGCATCTTTCCCACTTCAGGGGAGGTAGAATACGGCTCAGGAGGAGGATTCTCACCATGGGAGAGAGTTTAGAGCGATTCTCCTCACGTTCATTCAGTGACCATAGCCTATGTCTACAGACAAGGGGAGATCAGCTTCTAAGGCAAGTTCTGTAAGTTGCTCGGTGAGGCCTCCATGGATGGGACGTGTTTTCCAGCACATCCCACAGATGACAAACGGACTGAGATCTGGGAATCTGGAGACAAGTCTACATCCTGATCTCTATGTCATGTTCCTCAGTCCTACAGTTTTTGCAGTGTGGCCAGACATTATCCTGCTGAAAGAGGGCACTGCCATTAGGAGGCATCCATGAATGGTGGTACTTGGTGGTACATGTCACATAGGTTTGTCTTCTTCCCATAGTGAACCTGGTGCTGTCACGGCGGACGTGCACAGTTAAACAGATAACACACCAACCAGGCTCTGGACGAGAGGCAGGGGAAGGGTCACCTCCTAATTTATCCCTGACCTCTTTCCCTGCAATGCTCAGCCCACAGACAAACCTTGATGGTAGATTTGCTGTGTCCACCAGCCTATACTAACAGAACCCTGAACTCCCTGAGATGGTGAAGTGGGGAGAAAGGAGCAGCCTGCTCGCACAGAACCTGGATGGGTAAGATGACATAAACAACCAAACAAGAAAAGACACTTATCTGCTGAGAGCAGGAACAAACAGCCAACCTTCCTTCCAAACTTCCCAGACAATAATGAACAGTATAATCCGCTCAGGGCACTGAGCTGAGTTGCTATTTAAACTAATGACTCCACCCAGTGCACCTGATGAGGGGCGGATCCAGCACGACTCCAAAACAAACACTAAACTCGTGCTGCAATCCTGGCCGACCTCCGCACATCGTCAGAGTGGGGCATGACAGGTGCCATCTCTTCCCCAGGTAAGTGACGCAAAATCTCCTGGCTGTCCACATGATGTAACCTGATTCATTAGACCAGGCTGTGTTCTTCAGTTACTCCATTTTTGATGCTCAGGCGCACACTTTTGGTGGACAGGGGCCATCGTGGATACTGTGACCCTTCTGCGGCTACACTACAAGTGATGTCCTGTGTCTCCTAACACCTTTCTATCATCACCAGCAGTGATGTTGTCAGCTCTTTTCTGTACAGTAGCTATTCTGTGGGATCGGACCAGATAGTAAACACAGAATCCCCGATCCAGGGATACCGCCCGATCCTAGGGTTCGGTATCCGGAACGGGGTCGCCAGTTTCGGGGCGGGTGCTCTGTATAGACAGGCAGGGTCACACTAGCAACCCCTTCCCCCATACCCAGGGTTGAATAGGGATATTTGTTCCCTGCTTTGTCTATGCATAAAGAAACCCGGCTACATCATCACAGTATCTGACAAGACTTTCTGAGCTTGAACTATTGCCTGGTCTGTCGTGTACGGGGTACGTCTGAACTGGCAAGGACGTTCCGATTCATTTCTTAAATAATTTTCCTTCACTGGGGGGTTTTGTGTTTATGCAGATTGTTTATTTACTTTGGTGCTTTTATCATGTTTTAGCGATTAGAAGTAAAGGTTACGTTTTAGCTCCCTTT
The DNA here is from genome assembly GCF_905171765.1 of Bufo bufo. Lineage (NCBI taxonomy): Eukaryota > Metazoa > Chordata > Amphibia > Anura > Bufonidae > Bufo > Bufo bufo. Next base: position 16,123,635 of record NC_053390.1, on the reverse strand, counting down.
CTCCACTCCCCTCGGGGGTTCTGTGTTTACGGTCTTGGCTCCGGTAGTACAATTGCCATTTATTGGACCAGATAGTCTTCACCCCCCACACATCAGTCAGCCTTGGACACATGGCCCTGTCTCCAGATAACCAGTTGTCCTTCCTTGGGCCACTTTTGTTAGGTAATAACCGCTACATACCCACAACACCCCATAAGACCGGCCACTGTGGAGATGATCTGACCCAGTTGTCTGCACATCACACGTTGGCCCTAAACTTAACATAGAAACATAGAAACATAGAAACATAGAATGTGTCGGCAGATAAGAACCATTTGGCCCATCTAGTCTGCCCAATATACTGAATACTATGGATAGCCCCCGGCCCTATCTTATATGAAGGATGGCCTTATGCCTATCCCATGCATGCTTAAACCCCTTCACTGTATTTGCAGCTACGACTTCTGCAGGAAGGCTATTCCATGCATCCTCTACTCTCTCAGTAAAGTAATACTTCCTTATATTACTTTTAAACCTTTGCCCCTCTAATTTAAAACTGTGTCCTCTTGTGGTAGTTTTTCTTCTTTTAAATATGCTCTCTTCCTTTACCGAGTTGATTCCCTTTATGTATTTAAAAGTTTCTATCATATCCCCTCTGTCTCTTCTTTCTTCCAAGCTATACATATTAAGGTCCTTTAACCTTTCCTGGTAAGTTTTATCCTGCAATTCATGTACTAGTTTAGTAGCTCTTCTCTGAACTCTCTCTAGAGTATCTATATCCTTCTGGAGATATGGCCTCCAGTACTGCGCACAATACTCCAAGTGAGGTCTCACCAGTGTTCTGTACAGCGGCATAAGCACTTCACTCTTTCTACTGCTTATACCTCTCCCTATACATCCAAGCATTCTGCTGGCATTTCGTGCTGCTCTATTACATTGTCTTCCCACCTTTAAGTCTTCTGAAATAATTACTCCTAAATCCCTTTCCTCAGATACTGAGGTCAGGACTGTGTCAAATATTCTATATTCTGCCCTTGGGTTTTTACGCCCCAGGTGCATTATCTTGCACTTATCCACATTAAATTTCAGTTTCCAGAGTTCTGACCATTCTTCTAGTTTTCCTAAATCCTTTTCCATTTGGCGTTTCCCTCCAGGAACATCAACCCTGTTACATATCTTTGTGTCATCAGCAAAAAGACAAACCTTACCAGCGAGGCCTTTTGCAATATCACTTATGAAGATATTAAACAAAATCGGTCCCAGTACAGATCCCTGTGGAACCCCACTGGTAACATGACCTTGTTTTGAATGTTCTCCATTGACTACAACCCTCTGTTGTCTGTCACTCAGCCACTGCCTAATCCACTCAACAATATGGGAGTCCATGCTCAATGACTGCAGTTTATTGATAAGTCTTCTATGTGGGACAGTGTCAAAAGCCTTACTAAAATCTAGATATGCGATGTCTACTGCACCTCCACCGTCTATTATTTTATTCACCCAGTCAAAAAAATCTATAAGATTTGTTTGACATGATCTCCCTGAAGTAAACCCATGTTGTTTTTCATCTTGCAATCCATGGGATTTTAGATGTTCCACAATCCTATCCTTTAATAGGGTTTCCATTAATTTGCCTACTATTGATGTCAGACTCACTGGTCTATAGTTGCTCGATTCCTCCCTACTACCTTTCTTGTGAATGGGCACGACATTTGCCAATTTCCAATCTTCCGGGACGACTCCTGTTACTAATGATTGGTTAAATAAATCTGTTAACGGTTTTGCCAGCTCACCACTAAGCTCTTTTAATAATTTTGGGTGTATCTCATCAGGCCCCTGTGACTTATTTGTCTTCACCTTAGACAGCAAACTTAGAACATCTTCCTCTGTAAAGATACATGCATCAAACGATTTATTAGTCATTCTTTCTAGTGGAGGTCCTTCTCCTTTTTCTTTTGTAAAAACTGAACAGAAGTATTCATTAAGGCAGTCGGCTAGCCCTTTATTCTCTTCTACATACCTTCCGTCCTTTGTTTTTAATTTAGTTATTCCTTGTTTTAATTTCCTTTTTTCATTTATATATCTGAAGAATGTCTTATCCCCTTTTTTCATAGACTGAGCTAGTTTTTCTTCTGCCTGCGCTTTAGAAGTTCTTATAACTTGGTTGGCCTCTCTCTGCCTAATCTTGTAGATTTCCTTATCTTCATTGCTCTGGGTTTTTTTATAATTACAAAATGCTAGCTTTTTATTTTTAATGATTTGGGCCACTTCTGCTGAGTACCACAGTGGTCTCTTCCTTTTTTTGCTTTTACTGACAAGTCTAATGCAATTTTCTGTTGCCTTCAATAATGCACCTTTTAAGTAGTCCCATTTCTCCTGGACTCCATGTAATCCGTTCCAGTCTGATAAGGACTCATTTATGACTAATTTCATTTTTGAAAAGTCTGTTTTTCTAAAATCTAAAACTTTTGTTTTTGTGTGGTGGGACTCTTTCACAGTTCTTATATTAAACCACACTGACTGGTGATCACTAGATCCCAAGGTTTCGCCTACAATGACATCATATACCGAATCCCCGTTTGTGAATACCAAATCCAAAATGGCCTCCCTCCGGGTTGGCTCCTCAACCACTTGTTGTAGAGATAACCCCAGTAGGGAATTTAGAATATCTGTACTCCTGGTAGAACTTGCTATTTTGGTTTTCCAGTTTATATCTGGAAGATTGAAATCTCCCATAATGATAACTTCTCCTTTCATTGTCATTTTAGCTATTTCTTCAACTAGTAGATCATCTAGTTCTTTAACTTGACCAGGTGGTCTATATATCACACCTACACGAGTTACTGCATGGTTAGCAAACTGCAACGTAACCCAAACTGACTCTATGTTGGCCTCACCAACTTGTATTAGGTTAGATTTAATGCTATCTTTCACATACAGGGCCACTCCTCCTCCTTTCTTGCCTTCTCTGTCTCTTCTGTATAAAGAGTACCCTGGTATGGTTATGTCCCAGTCATTTCTTTCATTAAACCTTGCTGAGATGGTTGCTCTAAACTTGCTGAGATGGTTGCTCTTCCCACGCCCATGGTTACTCTTTTTTTTTTTTCTTTTTTTAATCTTTTTAATAATTTCCAAAGATGAACAAACAATGTTAAACGCATATTGGTACATCTGCAAATAATCAAAGGTTTCTAATACAGTTGGTATATCTGAAACAGTTACTTTTAGTCGGAGGTCAGTGTGCGGAACGAGGACTTGTAGCTGTCCCTCCAATCAAAGAAAACTGGGGTGTTCTCTGACCATTCTTTTGACTGTAGTTTCGCAAATTAGCTAAGAAGTAACTTGGGCATACAAACAGACAACAAAGACGGGGGGGTGACAAGGGAGAGTTTGAGGGGAAGGTTGAGGGGGGGGGTCTTGTAAGCAGCTCGAGTATGTGAAGCTTCCCTAATGAAGGTGGGAGAGAAATCTGAAAGTCTGTAGGTCGTATCTATTTACCGCTGGTCAGCCTCTCTCTAGTACATCATTGTGGGGGCTAACCACTACAGGCTGTTAAGAAAGTGAATGTGGGCGCAGCCAACGCAAACGAGGGAAGGAGTGAAGACCACCAAAGTCTATCCATTGGTTCTCCAATCTGTCCACAGCTTCCATATATTAGTATATTTATGATGTGATCTTTGTTCCCAGTGTGAAAGTTCTTCTAATCTAGAAATGGATTCAACCTTATCCAGCCATAGAGCAATAGAAGGAACTGCCTAAGATTTCCAATGGGAAGCAATCATAAGTCTTGCTGCTGCTACCAACAAACTTTTTTTTGGCTTTGTAAGCATATCGGGTATTAAATTGAGTAGCGCAATTTTGGGACAAAGTGGTCATTTGGTGTTACCCTGCTTGAAAATGCTATTTATGCAGTCAAAGATCTGTTTCCAGAAGATCTCTAACTTCGAGCAGGACCACCATATATGGAGAAAGGTGCCTTTCTTGGTAGTGCATCTCCAACATAATTCTTCTGAAGACATCATTTTTAGCTTAGCAGGTGTCAAATACCATCTGGATATAACTTTATAAGTATTCTCCTGTATGGTGGTGCAGCGCGATGCAAGTTTGGCTGCTGTTAAAATAGATTGGGTGTCTGTATCTGAGAATTTCACTCCTAGGTCCCTTTCCCATTCTCTCAAGTAGTAAAGAAAAGCTGGAGTTTCTTTTGAAATTAGGTTTTGGGAAACGTTAGAGATTAGTTTATTAGGGTGTTGTGATTGAGCTAGCAGTTTCTCAAACCAAATGTGTGTGCGCCATGGATTTGTCTGGATTAAAGCTTTCTTAAGGGATGATCGAATAATGGCATATTGTAAATCATTCAGATGTGTAAGCTGAAACTTAGATCTGATGCGTCTATGATAACCCCATCCTGGTCTAGTAGTTCCTGTGGTGGAGCCTTGGAGTCTCTTATTTGAGGAGGTAGGGAGGAGTAGCCACTCTCCGAGGGCGGTAGACAGTCTCCTATGGTTAGAAGGGGTGAGGGGTCTTTAGAGCACAGCTCTCTTATCTCAGGAAGTTTCCAGATCAAGAAGGTTGCCTGGAAGAGAGAGTTGTCTTTAGGGATCTGTGGGAGAGAAAACACAAGGGCTCTCAATGGATTCTTTGCTAAGCTTTCCTCTAATAACACCCAGTGTTTATAGGCAGGCCTTCTAATCCAGTCAACCACCCCACCAAGGTGAACTGCTCTGCAATACCTTTTTATGGATGAGAAGCCGATTCCTCCCTTATTAAACGGGAGCAGGAGGATCTAGTTAGAGATCCTAGGTTTAGTGGGACCCCAGACATAAGAGGAGCATATTTTGAGGAAGGAGTCAAAGAAACGGCAGGGGAGTTTTTTATTGGCAATACTTGTAATAAGTATGTGATTTTGGGGTGACGTGAACGCATTGAATCCGGACCCATTAATTTCAATGGGGCTGTGCACAGGAGCGGTGATTTTCACAAATCACTTGTGCGTTGCGTGAAAATCACAGCATGCTCTATATTTTGCGGTTTTCACGCAACGCAGGCACCATAGAAATGAATGGGGATGCGTGAAAATCGCAAGCAAGTGCGGATGCGGTGCGATTTTTTTCATGCATGGTTTCTAGGAGATGATAGGGATGCGCAACCCCTATTCACTGTATAATTCTCCCTTATAACATCGCACGATTTTCCTGTGACGCACCCGCATCCTATCCGGCCCTCACATGCGATGTCCGTGTGAAAGAGGCCTTAAGTAACTCTGGAATGGACTTTAGTAGTGGTAGATAGTTAAGATCATATAACATATTGGGATCTGGATAGATGTTGATACCTAGAAATTTCGATGACGCGGTCGTCCAGTCAAAAGGAGAATCTGTGCGTAGCTTCTTTAATTCTATAGATGATAGGTTTATTCCCATCACTTGGGATTTGGACATATTAATTTTAAAGTTGGAGATATAGCCAAAGGACTGAAATATCTCAACAATGGTCGGGAAGGCTTGAGCGGGATTAGTGACCATCAATAATACTGTAGGTCATCCGCATAAGTTGCTTGTTTGAATTCTAATCCGCCACAGGTTATTCCTCTAATCTCTTGGGACTGGCTAATGTGCTGCAGAAGGGGTTCTACTGTCAATATGAAAAGGATAGGTGATAGAGGACATCCCTGTCTAGTTGTATTGTTAATTCTAACAGCTTGGGAGAGAACATCATTTACTTTGATATAGGCGCTTGGGTGTTACATTGTGAAAACTGCTCTGATAAACATCTCAGGGAATCCCATCCTAGCCAAAGTACAGTTAATGAAGGGCCAAGCCACTCTGTCAAAGTCCTTTTCTGCATCTGTTCCCAATAAGACCATAGAGCTATTTCTCCTCTTTATCAGAGCAATGGAGTTCACTATTTTATATGTGTTGACTTTGCCTTCTCGGCCTGGTACGAACCCTGTCTGATCGGGATGTAAATATTCTGGAAGATGTATTCTGGCATATATTTTGAGATCTAAATTCAGCAAGAAGATGGGTATTTAGCTGGTACATTACGAGGTTTATGGATCAGTGTAATGTGGGTGTTTAAAGTTTGAGGTGGAAAGGGAGAGCCTATTAAGGCCAAATCAAATGTCTGAAGCCTAAACTGCGACAGAATATCTTTAAGGTAGAATAATATAGAAGTGGTAGACCATCTGGTCCCGGGCACTTCCCTTTGGCCATTTGTTTCAGTGTTGAGGTTATTTATTTTATTGTGAAAGGTGTGCATAATTTAGAAGCTTGGTCAGTAGTTATAGAAGGTAGGTGTATCTTTTTTAAGAATTCTTACATTAATTCAAGTTTTTTTAGCCGTAAGATTCTCAATATCTGTCTCATTGATATTATAAAGTTCAGAGTAGAAACTTTGGAAGGCTGCCTCTATACTAACATCATCTCTTAGTAGCAGGTTGTTTGTGTGTTTAATAGCAGGATTCTTGACTTGCGTTTGCTCTGTCGCAACATTGCTAACATGAATTATGTGGATTTGTTCCCATGGGCAAAGAACTTATGTTTGAAAGATAAATATAATTTTGCAGACTGCGCATTCAGGATCTTTTGAAGTTCAGCTCTTGCCGCTGATAATTTCTCTAACCTGTTCCTATTCCGAGTGTGTTTGTGGGCACATTCCAGTCTAGAAATCTTGTCATATAATAGTGCTATCTTCACACGTCGTTCTTTATTGAGATGAGAGGCTACAGAGAGAAACTCCCATCTTATAGCCGATTTATGGGCTTCCCATAATATATGAGGTTATATATCGCCTGTCTCATTAGTGGAGAACAATTCCTTCAGCCTTCTTTCTACTTTTTCTCTTATATCTGTTCTATCTAATAGTGTCTCAAACGCCAGATGTAGGTCTTGGGAGAAGAGTCCGGAGGACAGTATGTAACGTATACTGGGTGAATGATCTGAATGGATTATTGAGCCAATTCGCGCCTCTCTGCATAGGTGTATTTGTGCCGCTGAGGAAAGAACATAGTCTACTCTGTGGTAAGAGTTATATTGGGGGATAAAAATGTGTATAGTCTCTGATATTTGGATTAAGTGTGCGCCAAACATCAATAAGAGCGATTTTTATGCATTCATTTTTTTTATACAGTTTAGTGTTTTCTTGGGAATATCAGATCTACCAGAGGAGGCGTCTACACTAGGGTTTAATGACACATAAAAATCTCCTGCTAGGATAACTAGTCCCTCTCTGAACTCCTCCATTTGTTGCCAAAATTCCTCAAACCCCTGTTTATGTGCTACATTTGGGGCGTATACATTAACAAAGGTATACAGTTGTGTATTGATTCTCCCTTTCACCAGTATAAAGCGTCCATCTCTATCAGTTTGTACATCAACCAACGTAAAGTCAGTATGTTTGTGGATACCCACACTCACCCCCAACCTGAAGAGCTATGAAACCAAAGGTTATAAAGGGAGCGTGAGAGATTTGGAATTTGGTTGTGTTTAAAATGTGGACCTTTTCTTTATGTAACTGCTGAAGTATTTGGCTCCTCTTTGCAGGGGTCTTAAAGCCTCTTACATTATAAGTTGCTATTCTAATTTCAGCCATGACATATAGTCAGGAAAGTAAGGAGTATCGCCTTCATACCTTCTCCTGGTTTGTCCTTTTACAGTATGTCTACCCTACAGACGAGTGGAGATGCTTGATGCTTGGACCCAGTGAAACATGGAAGGGAAAGCGGGGGAGGAGAAGCGCTAAGACATATAAAACAAAAACACATATTAACATTATTGCAAATAAACCTCCAAAACAGAATAACCATAGGGAGTTCTTTAAACCCTATATGAGACCAGTCTGGTCAAAACTTCTGTAATGAGACAGAAGTTGGCAGCACACTAGAGATTCAGTAAGCTTCATGTACATAGTATCCTAGGAAGGGGTAGTGTCATATATGTAACAAAGCACAATAGGCTAATTATTCTAGGCCGAACTGCAGATAATAATTAATGGCCAACACTGAAAACATAGTTTAATGTGCATCCATGACCTCCCACCAAGAAATAAACCACCTTAGGCATCAACCACCAAGGTACTGGTAGATGAGGTAGGACACAGATACACCCCAGTAGACCAAGATGACCTAATGCAACTGTGGTGCCACGGGATAACCGTCCGCACCAGAGCCTCTGTGAAAAAGACTAAAACAATAGACCAAAGGGAGCCCTCAATCTTCTTCCGTGATAATGCGGCAAAGAGTCAGTCTTTCTTGTTTCTTCTTGACTCTCTGTGCTTTACCAGAGACGACCATTTCCCAAGGTGTTGATGGAGAAATTTTAGAAGGGATGCATACATCATTCGTTGCTGACCAGTCTGGAATATCCACAGCCTCTAATCTTCAATGCAGCGAAGATGTCCGGGAGATCCTTGGGAGATCTGATGATGTACTTCTGTTCTTTCCATGTGATCAGCATCCCAAAGGGAAACGTTTATGCCTTAGGTAGTCTGTCAGTGGTTTATGGAAGAGTCTCTTATTTAAGGTAGCAGGTTCAAGGTCTTGAAAGAGTCAAATAGGAGAGCCTTCGTATCCAATTGGAGTACATTCTCTGGCTTTCTTCATCACATGTTCTTTTTGTGCAGAATTGAGGAGTTTGCATATTATATCTCTTGGTGGGTCATTGGGCTTGGGCTGTAAAGTTCTGTGGGCTCTTTTGATAATAATAGGGTCAGTGAAATCTTCTCCCAGTAGTGATTGACAGATTACAGACATTGCTTTAGGTATCACGTCAGATGCCACTGATTCAGGGATATTGTTTCTCCTTCCTCTGTTATTGTCACCGCCAGTTCTGTGAGAAGGTCTGGCAGACGTCCTTCTCTACCTCTTGCATGATGTTCTTTGTTTTGGTTTCCCTTTGTCATCTCCTTTCCTTCTCCCAGGTGTCACCTATTTAGACTAATCGTCTCCCTTTATATTCCCTCCCATACTGCCTCACTTTGCGGTTTATACTACTTCCTGGATGAAGTGTTCACTGCTGGAGGCTGCTGCTGCTGTTTACTCAGATAAGTCTTTTCATGTATTGTGTTTCCTTGCTGGCTTGATTCTAGGTGACCCTGACTCCTTCCGTATTAAGTGCAGGGAGCCGGTGGTCGTGTCCCCTCACTATTATAGGGTTTTCACTGTGTCACACAGTCTTAGGTACGTGGGCATGCAATCGACTACCATTGAAACCCTTGCATGGGCATAGCAGTCAGGGAGAGCTCTTAGGGTTTTATAGGGCTCACCTATATGCTCCTTAGTTTGGGATCAAGCCAGTCAGACGTTTATTCATAAGTTCCAGCTATCTGCAACATCATCCGTGACAGTTATCTTGGTCCTCAATATAATCTTATAAATGGTTAATATGCTTCTTATAAATAGCCAATGTGTCTGCGGCCTGTTTTGTATAGCTTGTTATGGCGGCTTGGGTGGTCTCTAATGCTTCCACTCTATAGCCAATCTGTCTCATCTCTCTTTTGATTTCTGACAATTCTTCCAAAACTGGGTTGAGAGCTTTTAAAAGTGCCTGAGAAATAAAGGACCTAGATATGGGGAGATATCTGCAGTATCTTCTTCCTCACTGTCTCTCTCCAGGTGAGCAGGAACCTGACGTGACATTGATTTCTTGGGGGTTCAGGACGGGGTCCCCGTGTGGGTTTGTGACTTTTTAATCACATACTTATCCAGATCTGACTGTGATAGAGGAGGGTTCCTTGTGGGCTTTTGTGATTCCTGACTGTAGCCCCTACTGTATATCCCCACTTTCACCATATGTGCTGGAGTACTTCCACTTCTATAGTAGCTTAAAACTATCCCTTCTAAAGAGGGATTTTACAGCATGTTTTATCTAAAGTTGCATTGGAGATTAGGGAGGAGGCAGTTCTCACATCTCCATTTGCTTGTGACTCAAAATGACATATTGATAGAGAAAATGCACATGAAAGGGAGAAAAGATCCAAATAGGAGGAAGCAGACTACTGTGCAGTCCTGAAAAATTGGGTCTGTGGCTTAAGAAGTCAAGTGGACCTCCGGTTATAGGTAGAGAGGTCTCAGAAAAAATTTAGGCCAAGCCTATATGGGTTTTACAATGGAAGTTAACAGTCCGGAGCACAAATTGAAGGTCAGGAGGAGGGAAGGTGGGTATCACGGCCTGCAGTACTGGTAGCACGCTGTCTCTGCGAATCTCAGCTGTCTTTGAGTATAAAGGTAAGACCGGAGCACTTTCCAGATGAAAAGTTCCCAATATAGAGTCCAGGTGTACTCATTATTGGTCCTGGTGACACATATGTAATATTGCAATGAAGCAAAATCGAACATCCAACTGTCAGGACAACTGCAATCTGCAACATCACAGAAGTCAAATTCACATACCAGCATCTGCTCTGTAATGTCCACCCAGAATATCCATGTACCAGTGTCTGAAGCCCAGTATGAACATTGGGCTGTATCTGCTCCCACAAGACCCACACCCCCTCCCAACAGGAAGACCAAAAAATATATAATTCTCAGCAGGTCTCCGTATGGGGGGCTGGAACCTTCTTGCAGTGGGAAGTGTGTGTCCAGGTCTTCTTGCCCTTGAGTTTCACTGAAGTGGGGGTAGTTAGTAGAACCTGGAATGGGCCATCAAATCTGGGCTCCAGAGTCTTTCTGACGTGCCTTTTCACCAGAACTCAATCTCCTGGTTGAAGGGTATGACTTTCAGGAATCTGGCTGGGATCTGGAAGTGAAGAAAATACTCGGAAATGTAGGTCAGTCAGATGTTTGCACAGAGCAGATACATAAGCAGACAAGCAATCATGTTGTAAAGCAAGTTCTTGGGAAAAATACAGTCCTAACTTGGGGGCCCTGCCAAACTAAATCTCAAAAGGGGACAGCTTCTCTTTACCCCTAGGGTTATGTCTGATACTGAATAGGGCAATTGGAAGAGTCTATGGCCATGGTTTTTCAGTCTCTTGAGCCATTTTCAGCATTTTTAGTTTTAATGTGCCGTTTATTCTTTAAACTTTTTTGCTGCTTTGTGGTCTGTATGGGGTATGGAAAGCAAGGTGAGTTCCCAGTGCGGCCCATATCTCCTGGGCCACATCTGCTGTGAAGCCAGTTCCTTGATCACTTTCTATCACTTCAGGTACCCCAAATCTACAGACAATTTCATTTAACAGTTTTTTCGCTGTTGTCTTCGCTGTCTGATTCTTCATGGGATAGGCTTCAGGCCATCCAGAGAACATGTCTATGACCACCAGAGCATACTGAAATCCCTGCGCAATGTCAATCTGGATCCTTTGAAACGGGTAAAGAGGCTTTGGTTAACACTTGACAGGGACTTTTTCAATTTTTCCTGGGTTTCACTTGGCACAGACCTTGCAGCTATTAACATGACAGGCGGTGAATGTAGAGATGCCTGGAGCAAGCCATATAGAAAAGATGAGGTTGTTCATCGCAGTTTTTCCTAAGTGTGTAGGCCCATGAGACTATCGTAGGGTAGAGACTTCGAGGCAAACAGAGGACATGCTCTTTCCTCCAAATCCTGTCTTTATCAAGGTCTACTCCATTTTCACACCACACTTCCTTCTCCTCTTTTGATGCTGCTTCTTGCATATCTTCCAGCATTTCCTTGGTAAGAGGGAATCCACATGGTATTCCTGCCTCGCTCCTTGCGACCTTTGATTGTGTCTGGGCTATCATTGTCTTTACCTCCTTCCTTTTCCTCATTGTAGCCTCCTTTGCCTCTTTATCAGCCCTGGCGTTTCCCTGGGTTTCTAGAGTATCTGCCTTTGAGTGTGCCTTGACTTTGAGTATGGCCATCTGCTTAGGGAGTGTCAGGGCCTCTATTAACGCTTGCACAGCTTCAGCATGTTTTACAGGAGTTCCACTTGCCATGATGAAATTGCGGCTCCTCTAGATGGGGCCGAAGTCATGAGCTACTCCAAAGGCGTATCTAGAGTCCGTGTATATGTTGGCAGTCTTCCCCTCAGCTATCTTGCATGCCTCAGTGAGGGTTATCATTTCAGCCTCCTGGGCAGACTTGTCAGGAGAAAGAGGGTAGGCTTGTAGCACATCATGTAAGGAAGTAACCGCATCTCCAGTAGGATATCTGCCTTGAACATCTGCGTATCGAGATCCATCTACAAACAGATTGAGATCAGGTTTGTCCAACATTGTTTCAGTCACATTCAGGAGAGTCTGTCTCTTATTTAATCAATTCCAGGCAATCATGGGAATGTCCACAGTAGAAATCATCATCAGAATAAACATCCTCCTCCTCAGCACCAGCACTCCCCCCTTGAGGAAAAGGAAGGAGGGAAGCAGGGTTGAGGACATGACACCTAGAGATAGCAACAGTGTCCGGAAGGAGAAATGTATACTGCATACGAAGGTGTCTAGCAGTAGAGAGATGTTTTGGCTGAGTTTGCTGGAGGATCGCAGATATGTCATGGGGGGCCAAAACCTTAGGAGGGTGACCCAGGACAATATCAGAAGTTTTGTCCAGCAGAAGATGACAGGCATGAATGGCTCGTATGCAAGAAGGGGTCCCTCAAGCAACTGGGTCCAAACGGGCTGAGTAGTAGCGCAGAGGCCTGTTCCTGCCCCTATGGCTTTGAGTAAGGGCACCAGTGGCGTGTCCCTGACGCTCCATAACATACAGTCTAAAAGGCAGGTTGTAGTTAGGTAATCCTAGAGCAGGAGAGGATGAGGCCACCGCTTTAAGCTGTTGGAAACAGAGTTTGGCGTCCTCTGTTAGATAGAACGGAGTGTGGGGTATGCAGTCATATAAGGGCTGCATGAGGATAGAAGCATCCAGGATCCAAGGGCGGCAGTAGGAAATGAGGCCAAGGAAGGCCTGTAATTGTTTTGAGGTAGTAGGTTCTTGGATCCGCAAGAGAGCCTTTTTGTTCTCTTCAGTGAGATGTTTAGCACCAGGGCTAAGGCAATGTCCGAGGAACACTACCTGTGATGGACACCACTGGATTTTGTCTTTAGAAACCTTGCACCCCTGATCTGACAAGAGAAGTAAAGAGAGTGAGGCATCCGAGCATAGCTGTGTGTCCTGAGCACACACTAAGAGATCATCCACATACTGGAGCAGCACAACATCATCATCATGAATCTGTTTCCATTCATCTAAGATAGATGACATGGCTTTGCTGAATTGGGAGGAGCTATTTTGAGCTCCTTGCGGCATGACCGTCCAGGTATACTGCGATCCTGCATGAGTGAAGGCAAAAAGGTATTGACAATCGGGGTGTAAAGGCACAGAGAAAAAGGCATTAGCTAGTTAAATGACTGTAAAGGCTGCTGCATCCGGTGGAATTGCAGAAAATAAGGTGTGGGGATTTGGTACAACTGGAGTTTCCAAGACGGTGGCTTAATTCACAGCTCAAAGATCATGTACCATTCTGTATGTATCAGGTTGCCCTTTTTTACCCTTCTTCCTCATTTTGAAAAGGGGCATGTTACAGGGGGATGTGGTGGGAATTATGGCACCAACGCCCGTACTTGTAGAGTGACAGCATCCTTTTGGGCTATCGATAAGGAATATTGTGGCTTCCGGGGATGTACTGCTCCTGGCTTCTTCGTTGGACGGCTGAGGTCCAAAATAAACACTGAGTGGTTTTGTTAAGGGAGAGGATCTAGCATAACAATCAATGCCGATACACTGCACAGTAATGCTGTCCAGTAAGGAGGGGTCTGGGATCTCATCACGTCGGATTACACTTCTGGCTGCACCAGTATCCACTAAAAATGTGTGTATATCATCCTCTATCTGCAGCTGCACCATAGGTGCAGACCGGCAGTGGGGGGAGGTCCATGGTGGGATTGGCTTCTCCGACATGTGGATCTGGCTTGTGGTGTGGTGTCCTTCCTCCCTTGGAGGGGGAGGAAGTGGATCCCATGGGTACACATGGGACGGCCCCCCTCTTCCTTGCTGCGGGGGGGCGATGCGGGCACTCCCTTTTTAGATGGCTGTACTGTCCACACCCATAGCAGAACTGACCAAGTTTGAATCCTTCCCTAGGGCGGGAGGGGTACTCCTCTGCTGCGAGCATTATATTAGCTCTGGGAACTGCCTCTATGCCTTTAGCCACCAGAGTAATGTCTCAATAGAAACGGAGCGGTACTCCGGGCGGGCCATTTTCAGTGCTTTTTGTATGTGGGGTTTTAGTCCATCAGCAAATGCACTAGACAACATTCTGGTTTGTACTAGGTCTTGTTTGAAAAAACCGAGATCCTTAAACATTTGCTCTATGCGGTTTGCAAAGTTCTACACTGACTCTACCTTATCTTGTTTCATGTCCTGAATCTGAAATGCCTGATCAGTCAGTTTAGTCCTAGCTCTCTGGGGAGAGAGTTCACCAGATTAGTGGCCTGTGTGGGGTTAAAAGTCACATATCTCCCCTCTTTATGCATCTCGGTTGGGAGTCTGGGATCTGGACTTGTCTGGCTAGGAGATCTATTTTTCCATCTAACCTGGCCACCATCTTGTCCTTCTCTCTCTCTCTCTCTCTCCCCTGCTGTCCTCCCTTTCTGCACTCCATGCTGCCTCAGCTCCCCCCCCCCTCCCCTCTGCTCCTGGGAGCTGCATGAAAAAGGGGGCTGAAGAGGGGACTGACTGCTTCGCTTTTGTCGCGAGGAGGTTTTGTCTCCTCCTCACTCTGCTCTTTCCTCTGCTCTTGTGTTTCAACTCCCATCATTATGGGCACATTCAGGGGTGCAGTAGGGTGGGCAACCAGCCCCCCTGGCACATAATGGGTGCCATCCGGATTCAACACAAGATACAGGGTTGGCGTGCTCGTTTTAGCATTTTCTCTGCAGTCTGACTGAGTCTTCACAGGGTTGTGCTGTCTCCTCGAATGTTATCAGGAGAGGATTGGGGCAACTCAGAGTGGTCTATCTGTCACCCTGCGATGGGGGCTGGACAGGGAAGACGACCGTTTGTACTGGGGAGTGGGTATCTACGGACTGAGGCTGCATCATCACAGAAGCCCTCCCACTTCTGGAAGGGTGTAGCCGGGGGGGCACCACAAGCAAGACACGTATCTCGGGAATCTGGATTCTGCTACCCACAATGTGCACACGCCCATCCTGCTGGTCCCCTCGCTGGCACCCGACTCAGTGGGCGGAGCCTCTCAAAGTGTGGATTATCAGACACTGCTTCATCAGACACTTCGCCATTATAGGGCGGCGGCATTCCACTTTCTGTCATATAGACATACGCTTTCAAACCTTCATCCCATCTCTCTGACCCCCCCTTCCCCGGCAGCCAGACGATCTGCCATCCGGTGCCAGGATTGTGCTGCACCAAGTAAACTTTCATCACACAACTTTCCACGACACTGCGTTAACTCATTTTTCAACATTTCAGAGTTTAGCTCTCCATTTCCATGACCACCAACTATCTTCATTAGCTTTCTATAATGCTTCACATGTTTGCTTCCTTCTTCTCGGTCCACCAACTGAGGGGCGATATACTCGCCCTCGGGCAGGGATGGAGACTGTTCCATGAGCTAAGCCACTTGAACACAAACAAAACAGATACAACTAGCCGGGACTCCTCCCCCTGCCCTGCAGCAAAAATTGCCACCGCAAGCAGGATTATATTATAGTCCCCCGGAGCTCCCCGGGGACTACTCCATCCGCCACTGCAGGCAAGAATGTATAATAGCCCCTGTACTCTGAGCTCCCCTCTATGCCAGGGGAATTCTCTTGCTCTGCTTAATTGTTTAACTGTGTAGGTGCCTGACACAAAAACACAACACACAAATCCACAGCAGAGTAAACTCCTCTTTCAGTCTATGGTTCTAAAGGCTGCAGGATTTCAACATCAGCCGAAGCTGCTACTCACATGAACCATCAGCAGCAGAACAGATAACCACAGCACGGTGCAGTATGACAGGAGGCAGGCAAGATAACCAGTTTTCTTACCTTGTCTCTGGAGCTGCAGTCCCTGTCCTCAAGCGTCTTCCACCGTGCTCCGGGAATCCCGGCCTTCGGCTGCAATGCTCCTTTCTCCCGCAGCCCCACGTTGGGTGCCAAAATGTTAAAGATGCCCTCAATCATGGCTAATTGTGTTTGCTCTACTGCTCCAAATTAGTAGTGTAATCCTAGGATTTTACATGCATGGAAGAAGTCACACTGCCACCTGGCAAGGGTGAAAGAAATTTCTCATTTATTTAAGGAAGTGAAGCAGTTTATAAGGACATCAGAGAGGGCCCCCACCCCCCGAGGCTCTTGGCATTGTTCCATTGTCTAAAATACAAAAATAAGAAAATAAATAACACTTGGCATCTGCGCATTGTGCATTGTTTTACTAACTTTGGTATGCAAATTATGTAAATATCGATAAGCAAGCGCCATACATCATATGTAACACATCAGGAAGGCGGGTCCTCTTGGGGAGGGAGAAACCTTCATGCTTTGGAGAAGATAAGGCGTTGTCTGAGAGCTGGAGTATATGGGAGCCATCTTGTAGGGTAAAGGATGATATCCACATCTCCATCACAAGCACGACTGTAGGCTGGTTGTAGCCATGGAAACGAGCAGTATCATGTGATGGAAAAATGAATCCAGCCAGCAAAGGAAGCAATATGGATAATAACAATTAGTGGCTTGTATAATAAATGCTATTTGCTGAAGTGAGACAACCCCTTTAAGGATTCTTAGAACCACAAGGAGTCTGCGGCACTAAATACTGCTTCAGCATAATATGTTTATCATTAATCAACACAAAGTCAAGGATCTCATGTTGATTGCATTTGCATAACTGAAACGATAAGATGTGATTAAGCTACCTCAGGAGAGGAAACCGAGACAGCAGCAGAGTGGTGACTCATTAGGGATGGAGACGGGCTTCCTGGTCAGACACATGGGTGTCAGGCATCTCCTTACCAAAATCTGAGTCAAGGTGGGTAGAAAGCGTAACCTGGTAATACAGTGATTTTTCCTTCCTTTTCCTGAGAGTATACAGGACGGATGTTGTTTTTTTTAGAAATAATGGTGGCTTTGCATCCTCCATCAATAAATCATTTGCCTGAAGGCAGTGAAATCCACTAAGTGGTGTGGCAGCGGCTGCACCACCAGCAGCTTGGCCAGGTGGACGTTCAGTTTGCACACAAGCAGATCACTAGGCACATATGATTATTACCTGCTCACACTTTCTGTTATGGATGACTGACGATAAAGCAGCGAACAGGAAGGAGGAGTTGTTTGAGCAGGACAAGAAATAGCCGATGATGTTTTTGATGATGACAACAACACCGTACTGCTTGTGGATGTGGCCTGGCTACTAGAATGATGACTGGGAGAAGGAGGACTGTCTTGCTCACATTGGTGGCCAGTTTTCTGACCACATCTTATTTGTGGCCTGCAGAGCTTGCTCACTGCAATGGTTTTGGTAGCTGGCACCAATGTTTTGAAAAATTCCCACAAGGAAGATGGCCATGCAAAGTCACCACTATCCAAGCTTGACTTGGGTCTGACAGCTGTTGAGACTGCACCAACAACTGCAGCGACATCGCCTTCTTCCGCAATAGTTTTGTAGAAAAAAATTGTCATTTGGACAGTCTACTACAATAGATGGTAATTGTGATGCAGGAATATAAGTCAGGTGGTACATTAGCCTGTGCTAAATGGAATTTTTGTAATAAATTCAGTTTTTTAGGAAAAAATGTAAGAAGGGAAGAAACACCAGTATAACTGTGACACAGAAAAACATGTCACTTACACTAGGCTGCCTGAGGAATGGAATCTTTGTAATTCAATTTTGTAAAAAAAAAATAAATAAATAAAACTACAATGTCTGCCATCACGGTGCAGAAACATTCCCACAAAGCAGTTACCCAGACAGAGCTATCACCAGCAACGCTAACATTTATGCCACCAGCTTGCCCTACTTCTGACAGCTTTTGAACCTGTACCCACAGCAGCGGCATCGCCTTCTCCCAAGCAGCAGTTCTGTAGTAAAAAGTTTTTGATTGGACGTAGCAAACTACAATATAACAGTGAGTGACACAGAATGTAATGTCCGGTACACTAGTCTGTGATGAATGGAATTTTTGTGGTTACATTTTGAAAAAACTTTTAAAACACTTAAGCCAAACGCAGCTGGTCCACTTGTATGACTGATGAATGGAATTTTTGTAATAACGTTTTTAACCATTATTTTTTTTTTTTAAATGCCCTGTTGGAGACAGTCTGCAGCAAATATATATGCTGAAACTTGAAAAAGCTGTGCAACAACTTTCTGGAAAAAATGTGTAGTTGAAAAATGTCCACTGCAATGATGTGAACAAAAAAATGAGCAGCCAGTACATGGCTCCTGCACACCTGAAAAAAGGCATACTACAACAAAGCTAGCACAGGATTGCCCATGGCTGGAGGCAGCAAAGCAACACACAGAACCCTATATGACCCTTTTACTGTCACCAGCTAAAACCTCTCTATAAATGAATGAAATCAATCCATCTAAGTAAATATCTAAATGATTTCCCATCAGACCCTGAACTCGCTGATAACTTTCTTTTTACGAGTTGCTGAGAGGTCCTGCCTCATCCATGTCTAAGCTCAGAATAGTTTCCTTGTTTGTGATAATAGTACCTATGACCTGTCCATATCGTTCTATCTGATTGGCTGAGGCTGACTGCAAGGCATTATGGGAGAGCCCCCCAGGGCAGGGACTCTCGCAGGGTCTTGTGATCCACTGTATTATCACCCCTGCTCTGCTGTGCTCACTACTGTACTGTGAAATGTAAAATGATGGATACCTTTTTGAGCAATTTTATTAAACAAATTTGTAGAAGATGAATTTGTAGATTACCAAATTAATTTACGAAGTCTCATACGACTTCGGGTGAGATGAATTTTGCCTACATGGAGGCAATACATTTTAATGCGTTACAGAGACAGCATTAAAACTGAAGTGTTCCAACGAATCGACTTTATTCACTCAACTCTAATTATCAGGAAGCTCCGATGTCATGTGATTATTGTACAGACACAGACGTCTCAGTGATGGTCACCTGCACTCACAGGACACTTCATTAGCTCCACCTTCTTATTTCTTGATAGGACTCGTTCCCCTTAGAACATCCTGAATTCTTAGTGTAATGGACCCAACAAGGTGCTGGAAACCTTTATTACAGGTTCTGATTGATGACCTCACTCTGTCTATTCCACTGCATCCTACAGATGTCTATAAACCTGAGGTCTGGTGACTGTGCAGCCCTTAGGTCATACAGACCACATTTTCATGAGACATGCTCTTTACAGAACGTCATGACATATCATCTTGTTAAATGTAGACTGTGGCCATGATTAAATTGTTGATAACAATGTTAAAGAGGATCTCTCACTAGACTTCATAATACAAACTGCTTGTAGTATTAAACAGATCTCTTAGACCTGATGAGGCCGGTGAACTTGTTTTAAAATTCCATGTCAGAATGCGAATATTAAAGTGAGAAAGTAAGATCGCTCACGAGTCCTATATTCACAAGCTGTACTCAGTCTCTTCCCACTGTTGCTCCTGATATCTCACACATGCGCAGTGCAGGCTGCAGTCCTCATAGCTGTGTAGTAAAGAAAAGCAGCAGATGCAATTAGAAGCTGTAATTTTACATTGAATCTCCTGCTGGAAGACGGGCACATTCTCACTAAAGAGCCAGGGAGTCTGAAGCTTGTTCTGAGCATTGTGAGATTTCAGCAGCAGCAGCAGACGAGGAGGTACACTTAAAAGAGCTTGTGAATTAAGCTTTAGGTGGTTATTATGACATGGATTATTCTAGTGAGGACATCAGCATCATCAGGTTTCTAATCATTACAGTTTGTGTTGAGGAATGTAGTGATGGATGCTTGTCTGTCATATATGTGTTGACAGAGTACGAGTCTGATGTCCAGACATGGGCTATTCAAACTCAGCGTTATATCAAATCTTGACTTACTGTATATAATAAAAGTTGTGATCAGGTGTAAACCAAAAGTTTGGACTCTATCAGGACGTAAGAAAATCTTATAGAAAGCTTTATAAGATTGGAATAACAAATGCAGTTTTGGGGGCATTTTTTTTTTTTTTTTTTGCAACAATTAGTGGAATGAATGGATTTTCCCGCTCCTTCCTGCTGTATCCACTCCCACCTTACAGGAACTTTATAAATTTGTCTGCTTAACAGTTTGGTAAAATAAAAACCTAAAATTTAAATTTTTATATTAACAGAAATTCCAAGTAAGAATTCCGAGGAAAACTTCATGTTGTTACGAAATTATAAAGTAATAGACGAAGATATAATGCAGCACTCTTCAGGAGAAAACCTTAATTTACATCCAGGACTTCACAGTACAGAATTATCATATAATGGGGAACCTTTTCCTGAACAATCGCACATTGTTATCACAGGTACAGCTCAGAAAGGGGGTAAAAGACTTCAGTGTGGTAAACAGTTCACAAAAAGCTTGGAACTTTCTACACAAAGAAGAACTCACACAGAGGAGAATCCATACTCCTGTTCAGAATGTGGAAATACTTTTATACAAAAATCAGATCTTGTTAACCATGAGAGAATTCACATAGGAGAGAAACTATATTCATGTTCAGAATGTGAGAAATGTTTTACACAAAAATCAGATCTTTATAATCATCAAAGAATTCACACAATAGACAAACCATATTCATGTCCAGAATGTGGGAAATGTTTTACACGAAGCACAAATCTTATTGCACATGAGAGAATTCACACAGGAGAGAAGCCATATTCATGTTCAGAATGTGGGAAATGTTTTACAAATAAATCGGATCTTGTTAAACATCATAGATTTCACACAGGAGACAAACCATATTCATGTCCAGAATGTGGGAAATGTTTTTCGCGGAACTCAAATCTTATTGTACATGAGAGAATTCACACAGGAGAGAAGCCATATTTATGTTCAGAATGTGGGAAATGTTTTACAAATAAATCATGTCTTATTAAACATCATATAATTCACACAGGAGACAAACCATATTCTTGTTCAGAATGTGGGAGATGTTTTACACGGAAATCACATCTTGTTGCACATCAAAGATTACACACAGGAGACAAACCATATTAGTGTTAAGAATGTGGGAAAGTGTAGTTGTAAGGTCTTACAGGGATATTGGACAGGTGTCATTAATCTGATAAATAAAATATATAGTGCTAGTTATGCGCTGCATCCCAAAATGTCCCTCCTTGGGATATTCGAATCAGATAATTTGCAATAATTTATCATGGTTGGAATCAATAGACTTTTGTATCAGGCACGTAAAACTTTAGCTGCTAAGTGGATGCGGCCACTTCCCCTGAGCATCTCTGAATTTACTGCAAGGATGAATTTGGTTATCAGGCAAGAAAGGGGGATATATATGAAGCGTAACTGCCTTTCTAAGTTTGAAAATATCTGGGGCCCTTGGATAGACAAGTCTGGAGTCTGTAGCCCATGGTTGACCCTTTATAGTGGGCTCAGGGTTATTATGGGGTGACGCTAGTGGGGATACTTAGGCACCTTTCGGAAAATGTGCAGGTGCGTTGCGGGAACACGCACAATTTTTCCGTGCGAGTGCAAAACATTGTAATGCGTTTTGCACTCGCGTGAGAAAAATCGCGCGTGTTTGATACCCAAACCCGAACTTCTTCACAGAAGTTTGGGCTTGGGATCGGTGTTCTGTGGATTGTATTATTTCCCCTTATAACAAAAAAAAATAAAAAATAATTTAACTCACCTTAGTCCACTTGCTTGCGAAGCCCGGCATCTCCTTCTGTCTCCTTTGCTGAACAGGACCTGTGGTGACGTCACTCCGGTCATCACATGATCCATCACCATGGATACAATCACATGATACCATCTCCATGGTAAAAGATCATGTGATGGATCATGTGATGACCGGAGTGACGTCACCACAGGTCCTATTGCTGCACAGAGATCAGATGAAGACAGAAGGAGATGCCGGGCTACGCGATCAAGTGGACTAAGGTGAGTTAAATTATTTTTTATAAATTTTTAACCCCTCCAGCGATGTTTTACTATGCATTCTGTATTCAGAATGCTATTATTTTTCCTTATAACCATGTTATAAGGGAAAATTATAATGATCGTCACCTAGCAACCGTGCGTGAAAATCGCACCGCATCCGCACTTGCTTGCGGATGCTTGCGATTTTCACGCAACCCCATTCACTTCTATGGGGCCTGCGTTGCGTGAAAAACGCACAAAGAGGAGCATGCTGCGATTTTCACGCAACGCACAAGTGATGCGTGAAAATCACCGCTCATGTGAACAGCCCCATAGAAATTAATGGGTCAGGATTCTGTGCGGGTGCAATGCGTTCACCTCCCGCATCACATCCGCGCGGAATACTCGCCTGTGTGAAAGGGGCATTAAAGGTTGTTTGGGGGTATCTATTTGGTTCTTACCTGCCAGCATCTTTAGTAAATGGTATATTAGTTTGGCACTACTTATATTTTTCCTTACTCTGTATTGTCTGTCTCATGGTCGGGACTTTGTCCCTAGGTATATGATAAATGTTTACATTTTATAACGAATGTCTAAATTTTTGGGGGTGGGGGGTATTTTGTTGGGGTTTGTATACAAAGAAATATTTGTCTGTCGGTTGCTTTGAGTATTGCAAACAATATCATTGCATTGTACAGGACGAAGCAATTGACACGAAAACTTGTGAGAGGTCATGTTTTATTAAGTTATAAAAAATAAACTAATATCTGATTAAAAAAAAAAAGAATGTGGGAAATGTTTTACAAATAAATCACATTTATTACACATGAGAGAAGTCACACAGGAGTGAAGCCATTTTCACATATTTTAACCACTTCACATCCGGGCCATTTCCCCCATCCTGACAGAGCCATTTTTTGCAAATCTGACATGTGTCACTTTATGTGGTAATAACTTTAAAATGCTTTTACTTATTTAGGCCATTCTGAGATTGTTTTCTCTTCACATTTTGTACTTCATGACAGTGGTAAAATTGAGTCAAAAAATTTCATTCTTAATTATAAAAAAATACCAAATTGACCAAAAATTTGAAAAAATTAGCAAATTTCAATTTCTCTTTTTTTTTTATAATAGATAGTAATGCCTCCAAAAATAGTTATTACTTTACATTCCCCATATGTCTACTTCATGTTTGGATCATTTTGTGAATGTCATTTTATTTTTTGGGGACGTTAGAAGTTTAGAAGCAAATCTTGAAATTTTTCCGAAAATTTCCAAAACCCACTTTTTAAGGACCAGTTCAGGTCTGAAGTCACTTTGTGAAGCTTACATTATAGAAACCACCCAAAAATTACCCCATTTTAGAAACTACACCCCTCAAGGTATTTAAAACTGATTTTACAATTGTTGTTAACCCTTTAGGTGTTCCACAAGAATTAATGGAAAATGGAGATAACATTTTTGAATTTCACATTTTTTTCAGATTTTCCATTTTAATCATTTTTTTCCCACTAACAAAGCAAGGGTTAACAGCCAAACAAAACTCAATATTTATTGCCCTGATTTTGTAGTTTACAGAAACACCCCATATGTGGTCGTAAAATGCTGTATGTTCACACGGCAGGGCATAGAAGGAAAGGAACGCCATATGGTTTTTGGAAGCAGATTTTGCTGGACTGGTTTTTTGACACCATGTCACATTTGAAGACCCCCTGATGCACCCCTAGAGTAGAAACTCCCCAAAAAATGACCCCATTATTGAAACTACGGGATAAGGTGGCAGTTTTGTTGGTACTATTTTAGGGTGCATATGATTTTTGGTTGCTCTATATTACACTTTTTGTGAGGCAAGTTGACAAAAAATTGCTGTTTTGGTACAGTTTAAATTTTTTTGTTATTTACAGTGTTCATCTGGCAGGTTAGATTATATGATATTTTTATACAGCAGGTTCTTACGGATGCTGCGATACCTAATATCTATACTTTTTTTTATTTATTTAGATTTTGCACAATAATATCCTTTTTTTTTAAAACAAAATAAATCATTTTAGTGTCTCCATAGTCTGAGAGCCATAGTTTTTTTTATTTTCTGGGCGATTGTCTTAAGTAGGGTGTCATTTTTGCGGCTTTTTTTGACACCGTGTTTTTTTTTTTTTACGGTGTTTATCTGAGAGGTTAGGTCATGTGATATTTTTATAGAGCAGGTTCTTACGGACGCGGCGATACCTAATATGTATACTTTTATATTTACTTAACTTTTACAATAACAGCATTTTTGAAACAAAAAAAATATTTTTGTGTCTCCATATTCTGAGAGCCATATATATATTTTTTTGGGGTAAATGTCTTTGGTAGGGGCTCATTTTTTGTGGTATGAGGTGACTGTTAGTTTGGTAATATTTTGGGGGGCAGACGCCTTTTTGATTGCTTGGTGTTGCTGGATGAGATGATATAGTTTTTTTTGTTTTTTTTTGCGATTTTCTTATGTAGGGGCTAATTTTTTGCGGAATGAGGTGACTGTTTTATTGCTACCTTTTTGTGGGACATGCGCCTTTTTGATCACTTGGTGTTGCACTTTTTGTGATGTAAGTTGACAAAAATGGCTTTTTATTTTTACACAGTTTTTATTTAAAAAATGTTATGGTGTTTATTGGATGGTGTGGATCATGTGATATATTTATAGAGCCGGCCGTCACGGACGCGGCAATACCAAATATGTCTATTTTATTTATTTTTTCCTATTTTTATATTTTTTTTTATTACTTAATTGGGGAATTATATATTTTTTTTTACATGCGAAACCTTTATTTTTTTTATAAAACACTTGATTTTTTTTTATTTTACACTTTGTGTCCTCCATAAGGTCATACAAGACCTCTGGGGGACATTTAACTTCACTTTTTTTTTCACCATTGATTTCTTCTGTAACTGGGGCTGACATAGTAGCCCCAGTTACAGGGGAAATACACCCCCCAGAGAGGCTGTACAGCAGTATACGGCGCTGTACAGCCTCAGTGCAGGGCTGATCGAGGTCTATGGAAGACCCGACAGCTCCTGCACTCACCCGGCCCTGGCGGTCACATGACCAACGGGCCTGGACAGTAAGCGTATAGCGCTGTGTATGCAGCGATCTAGAAGGCAGGGACACCTGGGAACTGTCCCTGCCTTCTCTCTGGGTTGCCCTGCTGTCACTGAGATGGGACCCCGGCACAGCAGCTACACGATTAGCGTGCAGCTGCGATCTCCGAATGGTCGTTCCAGAACGTCCATTCGGAGTTAAACATCCACCCATAGGACGTTTATATCCTATGGGCGGATGTGAGGTGGTTAACCCCTTCAGGACACAGCCTAATTTCACCTTAAGGACCAGGCCATTTTTTGCAAATCTGACCAGTGTCATTTTATGTGGTGATAACTTTAAAACGCTTTGACTTATCCAGGCCATTCTGAGAATGTTTTTTCGTCACATATTGTACTTCATGACACTGGTAAAATGAAGTAAAAAAAAATTCATTTTTACTTATAAAAAAATACCAAATTTACAAACATTTTGGAAAAAATGGCAAATTTCCAAATATAAATTCTCTACTTCTATAATACATAGTAATACCTCAAAAAAATAGTTATTACTTTACATTCCCCATATGTCTACTTCATGTTTGGATCATTTTGAAAATGACATTTAATTTTTTGGGGGACGTTACAAGGCTTAGAAGTTTAGAGGCAGTCTGCTGTGGAGGTCACAGTTAAGGGGACGGTCCACTATGGAGGTCAGTGTTAAGGGGCAGGCCGCTGTGGAGGTCACTGGTAAAGGGGCAGGCCACTGTGGAGGTCACTGGTAAAGGGGCAGGCCGCTGTGGAGGTCACTGGTAAAGGGGCAGGCCGCTGTGGAGGTCACTGGTAAAGGGGAAGGCGGCTGTGGAGGTCACTGGAAAAGGGGCAGGCCGCTGTGGAGGTCACTGGTAAAGGGGCAGGCGGCTGTGGAGGTCACTGGTAAAGGGGCAGGCCGCTGTGGAGGTCACTGGTAAAGGGGCAGGCGGCTGTGGAGGTCACTGGTAAAGGGGCAGGCCGCTGTGGAGGTCACTGGTAAAGGGGCAGGTGGCTGTGGAGGTCACTGGTAAAGGGGCAGGCCGCTGTGGAGGTCACTGGTAAAGGGGCAGGCCGCTGTGGAGGTCACTGGTAAAGGGGCAGGCGGCTGTGGAGGTCACTGGTAAAGGGGCAGGCGGCTGTGGAGGTCACTGTTAAGGAGGTGGGAGGCTGTCGAGGTCACTGATAAGGGGGCGGGCACTGTGGAGGTCACAGTTAAGGGGACGGTCCGCTATGGAGGTCAGTGTTAAGGGGTGGGGTGCTGTAGAGGTCACTGTTATGGGGGATACTTACAAACACTAAATAAAATAGATTAAATATAGTCGTGCGACGCCGGGTCCTTCTGCTAGCAATCAGTATAAAGCATCCACAGAGCGGACAGAGATCATGAGAAGAGATCGTTATTAAGAGCTAGATAGGTTTAGAGAGTAAAAATAATTGGGGTCATTTATCAAACTGGTGTAAGGTAGAACTGGCTTAGTCGCCCATAGCAACCAATCAGATTCCACCTTTCATTTTCCAAAGGAGCTGTGTAAAATGAAAGGTGGAATCTGATTGGTTGCTATGGGCGACTAAGCCAGTTCTACTTTCTACCAGTTTGATAAATGACCCCAAGTGTGCTTAGGGAGGGGAGTCTCAGCCATTTACACTGTCGCACCTGCAGTTTCTGCACAGTGTGCCAGGCCGGGTCGTAGCAGCCATTTACACAGGCTGTGCGTGTCACTGACGGCTCTGCGTCACATTCACAGATTCCCACACAATCTGCGCAAAAGAAATCTGACCCCGTAGAGACTGCGCGCTCTGTATTTAGTGCAGTGACGACAAAAATGGCCTTTTCTATTCTTTGTGCATTTTATACAGCAGGTAATCATCTGAGTATTTGAAAAACTTATTTTTCAAAATTGTATTTTCAGTGGAAATTCAATTTCTTGCCTCAGGCTGTGAACAAACCCCATTTATGTGTGGATTTAAATAAAAGTCCACTTCTTACATCACAGACAGATCTGGTGTGTGGTAGACAGAGGGATATCTGGTTAGCAAGTGTTTGGCAAAAGAAAATGACAGTCATTTCTAGGTCCGTCCACTAGTAACGTGTCCGCTCCTGCCACCACTGCAAACCCACCACAGCCAGACATCATCTCCTGCACCTTGTCCATCATGTTCCATACTGTACTGCCACCAACTACTACCACCACAGCCAGACATCTCCTGCACCTTGTCCGTCATGTTCCATACTGTACTGTCACCAACTACTAGCACCACAGCCAGACATCTCCTGCACCTTGTCCGTCATGTTCCATACTGTACTGTCACCAACTACTAGCACCACAGCCAGACATCTCCTGCACCTTGTCCGTCATGTTCCATACTGTACTGCCACCACTGCAAACCCACCACAGCCAGACATCATCTCCTGCACCTTGTCCGTCATGTTCCATACTGTACTGCCACCAACTACTACTACCACACAGCCAGACATCTCCTGCACCTTGTCCATCATGTTCCATACTGTACTGCCACCAACTACTACTACCACACAGCCAGACATCTCCTGCACCTTGTCCATCATGTTCCATACTGTACTGTCACCAACTACTAGCACCACAGCCAGACATCTCCTGCACCTTGTCCGTCATGTTCCATACTGTACTGCCACCAACTACTACTACCACACAGCCAGACATCTCCTGCACCTTGTCCATCATGTTCCATACTGTACTGCCACCAACTACTACTACCACACAGCCAGACATCTCCTGCACCTTGTCCATCATGTTCCATACTGTACTGCCACCAACTACTACCACCACAGCCAGACATCTCCTGCACCTTGTCCGTCATGTCCCATACTGTACTGCCACCAACTACTACCACCACACAGCCAGACATCTCCTGCACCTTGTCCGTCATGTTCCATACTGTACTGCCACCAACTACTACCACCACACAGCCAGACATCTCCTGCACCTTGTCCGTCATGTTCCATACTGCACTGCCACCAACTACTACCACCACACAGCCAGACATCTCCTGCACCTTGTCCGTTATGTTCCATACTGTACTGCCACCAACTACTACCACCACACAGCCAGACATCTCCTGCACCTTGTCCATCATGTTCCATACTGTACTGCCACCAACTACTACCACCACAGCCAGACATCATCTCCTGCACCTTGTCCATCATGTTCCATAGTGTACTGTCACCAACTACTACCACCACAGCCAGACATCTCCTGCACCTTGTCCGTCATGTTCCATAGTGCACTGCCACCAACTACTACCACCACAGCCAGACATCTCCTGCACCTTGTCCGTCATGTTCCATAGTGTACTGCCACCAACTACTAGCACCACACAGCCAGACATCTCCTGCACCTTGCCCGTTATGTTCCATACTGTGCTGCCACCAACTACTACCACCACAGCCAGACATCTCCTGCACCTTGTCCGTCATGTTCCATACTGTGCTGCCACCAACTACTACCACCACAGCCAGACATCTCCTGCACCTTGTCCGTCATGTTCCATAGTGTACTGCCACCAACTACTACCACCACACAGCCAGACATCTCCTGCACCTTGTCCGTCATGTTCCATACTGTACTGCCACCAACTACTACCACCACAGCCAGACATCTCCTGCACCTTGTCCGTCATGTTCCATACTGCACTGCCACCAACTACTAGCACCACAGCCAGACATCTCCTGCACCTTGTCCGTCATGTTCCATACTGTACTGCCACCAACTACTAGCACCACACAGCCAGACATCTCCTGCACCTTGTCCATCATGTTCCATACTGTGCTGCCACCAACTACTAGCACCACACAGCCAGACATCTCCTGCACCTTGTCCCTCAGGTTCCATACTACACTGCCACCAACTACTACTACCACACAGCCAGACATCTCCTGCACCTTGTCCATCATGTTCCATACTGTACTGCCACCAACTACTACTACCACACAGCCAGACATCTCCTGCACCTTGTCCATCATGTTCCATACTGTACTGTCACCAACTACTAGCACCACAGCCAGACATCTCCTGCACCTTGTCCGTCATGTTCCATACTGTACTGCCACCAACTACTACTACCACACAGCCAGACATCTCCTGCACCTTGTCCATCATGTTCCATACTGTACTGCCACCAACTACTACTACCACACAGCCAGACATCTCCTGCACCTTGTCCATCATGTTCCATACTGTACTGCCACCAACTACTACCACCACAGCCAGACATCTCCTGCACCTTGTCCGTCATGTCCCATACTGTACTGCCACCAACTACTACCACCACACAGCCAGACATCTCCTGCACCTTGTCCGTCATGTTCCATACTGTACTGCCACCAACTACTACCACCACACAGCCAGACATCTCCTGCACCTTGTCCGTCATGTTCCATACTGCACTGCCACCAACTACTACCACCACACAGCCAGACATCTCCTGCACCTTGTCCGTTATGTTCCATACTGTACTGCCACCAACTACTACCACCACACAGCCAGACATCTCCTGCACCTTGTCCATCATGTTCCATACTGTACTGCCACCAACTACTACCACCACAGCCAGACATCATCTCCTGCACCTTGTCCATCATGTTCCATAGTGTACTGTCACCAACTACTACCACCACAGCCAGACATCTCCTGCACCTTGTCCGTCATGTTCCATAGTGCACTGCCACCAACTACTACCACCACAGCCAGACATCTCCTGCACCTTGTCCGTCATGTTCCATAGTGTACTGCCACCAACTACTAGCACCACACAGCCAGACATCTCCTGCACCTTGCCCGTTATGTTCCATACTGTGCTGCCACCAACTACTACCACCACAGCCAGACATCTCCTGCACCTTGTCCGTCATGTTCCATACTGTGCTGCCACCAACTACTACCACCACAGCCAGACATCTCCTGCACCTTGTCCGTCATGTTCCATAGTGTACTGCCACCAACTACTACCACCACACAGCCAGACATCTCCTGCACCTTGTCCGTCATGTTCCATACTGTACTGCCACCAACTACTACCACCACAGCCAGACATCTCCTGCACCTTGTCCGTCATGTTCCATACTGCACTGCCACCAACTACTAGCACCACAGCCAGACATCTCCTGCACCTTGTCCGTCATGTTCCATACTGTACTGCCACCAACTACTAGCACCACACAGCCAGACATCTCCTGCACCTTGTCCATCATGTTCCATACTGTGCTGCCACCAACTACTAGCACCACACAGCCAGACATCTCCTGCACCTTGTCCCTCAGGTTCCATACTACACTGCCACCAACTACTACCACCACACAGCCAGACATCTCCTGCACCTTGTCCATCATGTTCCATACTGTACTACCACCAACTACTACCACCACACAGCCAGACATCTCCTGCACCTTGTCCGTCATGTTCCATACTGCACTGCCACCAACTACTACCACCACAGCCAGACATCTCCTGCACCTTGTCCGTCATGTTCCATACTGTACTGCCACCAACTACTACCACCACACAGCCAGACATCTCCTGCACCTTGTCCGTCATGTTCCATACTGTACTGCCACCAACTACTACCACCACAGCCAGACATCTCCTGCACCTTGTCCGTCATGTTCCATAGTGTACTGCCACCAACTACTAGCACCACAGCCAGACATCTCCTGCACCTTGTCCATCATGTCCCATACTGTACTGCCACCAACTACTACCACCACAGCCAGACATCTCCTGCACCTTGTCCATCATGTCCCATACTGTACTGCCACCAACTACTACCACCACAGCCAGACATCTCCTGCACCTTGTCCATCATGTTCCATACTGCACTGCCAGCAACTACTACCACCACAGCCAGACATCTCCTGCACCTTGTCCGTCATGTTCCATACTGCACTGCCACCAACTACTACCACCACAGCCAGACATCTCCTGCACCTTGTCCGTCATGTCCCATACTGTACTGCCACCAACTACTACCACCACAGCCAGACATCTCCTGCACCTTGTCCATCATGTTCCATACTGCACTGCCAGCAACTACTACCACCACACAGCCAGACATCTCCTGCACCTTGTCCATCATGTTCCATACTGCACTGCCACCAACTACTACCACCACACAGCCAGACATCTCCTGCACCTTGTCCGTCATGTTCCATAGTGTACTGCCACCAACTACTAGCACCACACAGCCAGACATCTCCTGCACCTTGTCCGTCATGTTCCATACTGTACTGCCACCAACTACTACCACCACACAGCCAGACATCTCCTGCACCTTGTCCGTCATGTTCCATACTGTACTGCCACCAACTACTACCACCACAGCCAGACATCTCCTGCACCTTGTCTGTCATGTTCCATACTGTACTGCCACCAACTACTACCACCACACAGCCAGACATCTCCTGCACCTTGTCCCTCAGGTTCCATACTACACTGCCACCAACTACTACCACCACACAGCCAGACATCTCCTGCACCTTGTCCGTCATGTTCCATACTGTACTGCCACCAACTACTACCACCACACAGCCAGACATCTCCTGCACCTTGTCCCTCAGGTTCCATACTACACTGCCACCAACTACTACCACCACACAGCCAGACATCTCCTGCACCTTGTCCGTCAGGTTCCATAGTGTACTGCCACCAACTACTACCACCACACAGCCAGACATCTCCTGCACCTTGTCCATCATGTTCCATACTGCACTGCCACCAACTACTACCACCACAGCCAGACATCTCCTGCACCTTGTCCGTCATGTTCCATACTGTGCTGCCACTAACTACTACCACCACAGCCAGACATCTCCTGCACCTTGTCCGTCATGTTCCATACTGTGCTGCCACCAACTACTACCACCACACAGCCAGACATCATCTCCTGCACCTTGTCCGTCATGTTCCATAGTGTACTGCCACCAACTACTAGCACCACAGCCAGACATCTCCTGCACCTTGCCCGTTATGTTCCATACTGTGCTGCCACTAACTACTACCACCACAGCCAGACATCTCCTGCACCTTGTCCATCATGTTCCATACTGCACTGCCACCAACTACTACCACCACAGCCAGACATCTCCTGCACCTTGTCCGTCATGTTCCATACTGCACTGCCACCAACTACTACCACCACAGCCAGACATCTCCTGCACCTTGTCCGTCATGTTCCATACTGTGCTGCCACCAACTACTACCACCACACAGCCAGACATCATCTCCTGCACCTTGTCCGTCATGTTCCATAGTGTACTGCCACCAACTACTAGCACCACAGCCAGACATCTCCTGCACCTTGCCCGTTATGTTCCATACTGTGCTGCCACTAACTACTACCACCACAGCCAGACATCTCCTGCACCTTGTCCGTCAGGTTCCATAGTGTACTGCCACCAACTATTACCACCACACAGCCAGACTTAATCTCCTGCACCTTGTCC
Source organism: Bufo bufo (assembly GCF_905171765.1). Taxonomy (NCBI): domain Eukaryota; kingdom Metazoa; phylum Chordata; class Amphibia; order Anura; family Bufonidae; genus Bufo; species Bufo bufo. Next base: position 16,091,113 of record NC_053390.1, on the reverse strand, counting down.
GTCATGTTCCATACTGCACTGCCGCTGCTGCCACCAGTTACTACTACCACTAGTGCCTCTACCATTCTCACTACACAGCCAGACATTATTTGATATTCAAATCCAGCCTTGTCCGTCATGTTCCATACTGTACAGCCATTTATGTTGACGCACCACTGCTGCTTCCACCACTACACAGCGAGACATCTGCTGCTTTGCCCGCATCATGTTTCAAACTGTATTGCCGCTGATGACAACTCGTCACTGCCGCTATCCCCATCACACAGCAGTTATCTGTCGCCGTTATGTCTGTCCTGATCTCTTCTGTATGGGAAATGTAGGCAACACCCATCCAGGATCTGCGCCTCATATAGGAAAACATCTTGGAAAGCCATTTAAAAAAAACAAAAATCACACTTCAATTTTTAAAAAATAATCGCGATCACAGCCACCAAATTTTTAGCAAATTTGTGTAACAACTTCCTAGTTCTTAATAGATGGAAAAAGTCCTTTCGGAGTATGGATAAAAGCCATTTCAATGTGAGAGACAGCTAAATCACATCAGCAGTACGAATCATCCCTGGTCCATAATAGATGGAAAAGGTCCGTCTGGTGTGTGGGAAATAGACAGTTCACTGTGAGCAGGCCAAACTCCATGTCTGAAGAGGACCTCACCAGCAGGAGAACCTCTCTGTATATAACACATAGAAAAGGTCCGTCTGGTGTATGGGAAATAGACAGTTCACTGTGAGCAGGCCAAACTCCATGTCTGAAGAGGACCTCACCAGCAGGAGAACCTCTCTGTCTATAACACATAGAAAAGGTCCGTCTGGTGTATGGGAAATAGACAGTTCACTGTGAGCAGGCCAAACCCCATGTCTGAAGAGGACCTCACCAGCAGGAGAACCTCTCTGTATATAACACATAGAAAAGGTCCGTCTGGTGTATGGGAAATAGAGAGTTCACTGTGAGCAAGTTAAAGGCATTCTGTCATCAGATTTTACCCCTATAACCTAAAGATATCCTCATGTCCGGACTAATAAGAAGAATCCTAAGCTGGCCTTATTAAACCTCACTGAGGCTCTATTTGTCCAAAAAACAGGTTTTTATAACCTGCCAATCACTTACTTAAGGTGCCCAAGGGGAGGTCCGTTAATACAGGGTGCCCGGCCGCACCCCTCGCCGTCCGGTGCCCAGCGCCGCCTTCTGTCTTCATCGCCGCCTTCCCTGTCTTCAGCGCCACCTTCTACAGCTCAGCACCGCCTCCGCAATCCTCCCCGTCCCTCTGCCAGATCCCGCGCTGGCGCACTAAGCTCAGCCAATCTGCAGGTCATATTAGGGTTGAGCGAAGTGCGCATCAGGCCGGCGCATGCGCACTTCGCTCAATGAAGCCGCTGCCAGGAGTCCGCACGGGCTCATCAGGCCGAGCCTAGTGCGTAGGCGCGGGATCTGGCAGAGGGACGGGAGGATTGCAGAGGCGGTGCTGAAGACAGGGAAGGCGGTGATGAAGGCGGCGCTGGGCACCGGACGGCGAGGGGTGCGGCCGGGCACCCTGTATTAACGGACCTCCCCTTGGGCACCTTAAGTAAGTGATTGGCAGGTTATAAAAACCTGTTTTTTGGACAAATAGAGCCACAGTGAGGTTTAATAAGGCCAGCTTAGGATTCTTATTAGTCCGGACATGAGGATATCTTTAGGTTATAGGGGTAAAATCTGATGACAGAATCCCTTTAAACTCCATGTCTGAAGAAGACCTCACCAGCAGGAGAACCTCTCTGTATATAACACATAGAAAAGGTCCGTCTGGTGTGTGGGAAATAGACAGTTCACTGTGAGCAGGCTAAACCCCATCATAGTTCCGGACCTGACCACCAGGGGGCAGAGAAGACCGTACGGGGCATGGGAAATAGACAGCTGCTGTAGAGTCCGCTATTCCCCATACTTGGCAAGGACCATGGTGCATGGAGATTAGACACAACCCTGGAGGAATGGCTGATACCAGAGAGAACAAGAGCCCTGACTACCGACCAGGACCTGCCCAGTATCTGCTGCACTGCCAGAGCTGAAGGACCTGGGGTGACCTCACCGTCATGTGTTCAGTGCAGGGGGCGGGGTTAAGCAGTGGAGAGGAGGTGGTGAAGGACCTGCGGTGACGTCACTGTCATGTGATCAGTGCAGGGGGCGGGGCTCAGCAGTGAAGAGGAGAAGAGGTGGTGAAGGACCTGCGGTGACGTCACTATCATGTGATCCTTGCAGATGCTGAGCCCCGCCCCCTGCAGTGATCACATGACGGTGACGTCACCCCAGGTCCTTCAGCTCTGGCAGTGCAGCAGATACTGGGCAGGTCCTGGTCGGTAGTCAGGGCTCTTGTTCTCTCTGGTATCAGCCATTCCTCCAGCCTGCAGGTAAGATGAGCTGTGAGGAGACAGTGTGGTGGAGAGCTCAGACATGTCACCTCTGGAGATTCTCCTCCATTACACACAAGAAATCCTTCTCCGCTCCTCAGCTTAGTATGGTGGGGAGAGTGGGGGGAGGAGTAGTGGGGATAATTATTATTATTTATTATTAAAGCGCCATTCATTCCATAGCGCTGTACATATGATGAGCGGTGCACATACATAATACAGACAAATGCACTAATCATAAACAAGACGAGTTACAGAAGGAGATCGGGCCCTGCCCGTGAGGGCTTACAATCTACATGGTATGGGAGAAGGACACAGTAGGAGAGGGTGAAGCAGGTCTGCTTCCTGCAGAAGTGGTAGCTGCAAATACAGTGAAGGAGTTTAAGCATGCATGGGATAGGCATAAGGCCATCCTTCATATAAGATAGGGCCAAGGGCTATCCATAGTATTCAGTATATTGGGCAGACTGGATGGGCCAAATGGTTCTTATCTGCCGACACATTCTATGTTTCTCTGTCATGGCGGTATAGAGGCAGCAGGGTCACTGGTTGTAGGCTTGTCTGAAGAGGTGGGTTTTCAGGTTTCTTTTGATGGTTTCCCCTGTAGGTGAGAGTCTGATATGTTGGGGTAGCGAGTTCCAGAGTGTGGGGGATGCACGGGAGAAATCCTGGAGGCGATTGTGGGAAGAGGTGATAAGAGGAGAGGAGAGAAGGAGGTCGTGTGAGGATCGGAGAGTGCGTGTGGGGATGTATCGGGAAAGTAGCTCAGAGATGTAGAAAGGGGACAGGTTATGGACGGCCTTGTATGTATTTGTTAGTACTTTGAAGTGAATTCGCTGGGCAATGGGGAGCCAGTGATAATGTTGTCATTCTTTGCTGCCCCCTGACTGTCTTGTTGAGGGGCCACTGCCTCCAGGAGGAGAATGAATGGAGCGGGGCCCGGCCTGAGCTCAGCTCTCTCCAGTCTCTTCTCTAGGAGTTCTGGACACAGCTGAGCACAGCCCGGAGGTGGGACCTGCATCTATCAGACATTTATCTCCTGTGGAGCCACCAGAGATCTCCATGTTGGGGCCCCTGGAATCCATGTGGTGGGGGCCCTGAGAAGCGGGGCCCCTCCAGGCTCAGGAAGTGCGGTTCTGGAGGTGACATCTGGTCTGGTCCCCTGGATGATTTCCTCTCCTCTTCTCATAAAGGCGCCTGCAGTACTAGAAGCCTCCAGCTCCTCCAGTTCTCTCCTCTTCTCCTGAATGACCACCAAGGATGGACAGGAAGGAGATCAGCAGAAGAATATTAGACCTCACCTTGGAGATCATCTCCCTGCTGAGCGGAGAGGTAAACTTTTCTAGATTTCTCTCCTCTTTATTGTATTCTGTAACAAGTCAGACATCGGGAAGGAGAATCCATCATAGGAAGTGATAGGAAGAGTCCAGGGTCCTGTAGAACGGCCTCCAGACCTTCCAAGTGATGGAGAACCTGAAGATCAGCCCCCAGTATGGTGAGTGATGTGTCATGTGACCAGTGACCAATAGTCATGTTGTAGGAGCCATGAGAAGGTAAGTAGGCACATTGTACCAGGAGGAGAGGGCCGGAGGAGAGCACATGGCCCCTGAAGGGTTTATTCCCTAAGTGTCTCTCTCCATCCACAGGAGTACACAATAGTGAAGAAGACATCGGGGGACTGTGTGACTCCCATCATCCATCTCCAGGAGTCAGGAGGGCGGAGCAGGACCCCTCCCCCCATCACAGAGCCTCCCCCTCACCCCCTGATACATGAGCAGAAGATCCTAGAGCTCACCCACAAGATGATGGAGCTGCTGACTGGAGAGGTGACACTGCTGGGAATGCTGGGAAATTCTCCAGTAACAGCACTGGAGGGGTCTGGGTGATGACGGTGTCATTGTGTTGTCAGGTTCCTATAAGGTGTCAGGACGTCACTGTCTATTTCTCCATGGAGGAGTGGGAGTATATAGAAGGACACAAGGACCTGTACAAGGAGACCATGATGGAGGAGCACCAGCCTCTTATATCACAGGGTAAGAGCCGTCATGTGCAGTGTATACACGTGTGTGCAGTGACATGTAATGGAGGAGCACCAGCCTCTTATATCACAGGGTAAGAGCCGTCATGTGCAGTGTATACACGTGTGTGCAGTGACATGTAATGGAGGAGCACCAGCCTCTTATATCACAAGGTAAGAGCCGTCATGTGCAGTGTATACACGTGTGTGCAGTGACATGTAATGGAGGAGCACCAGCCTCTTATATCACAAGGTAGGATCTGTCATGTGCAGTGTATACACGTGTGTGCAGTGTATACACGTGTGTGCAGTGACATGTAATGGAGGAGCTCCAGCCTCTTATATCACAGGGTAAGAGCCGTCATGTGCAGTGTATACACGTGTGTGCAGTGACATGTAATGGAGGAGCACCAGCCTCTTATATCACAAGGTATGACCCGTCATGTGCAGTGTATACACGTGTGTGCAGTGACATGTAATGGAGGAGCACTAGCCTCTTATATCACAAGGTAAGACCCGTCATGTGCAGTGTATACACGTGTGTGCAGTGACATGTAATGGAGGAGCACCAGCCTCTTATATCACAAGGTAAGAGCCGTCATGTGCAGTGTATACACGTGTGTGCAGTGACATGTAATGGAGGAGCACCAGCCTCTTATATCACAAGGTAAGAGCCGTCATGTGCAGTGTATACACGTGTGTGCAGTGACATGTAATGGAGGAGCACCAGCCTCTTATATCACAAGGTAAGAGCCGTCATGTGCAGTGTATACACGTGTGTGCAGTGACATGTAATGGAGGAGCACCAGCCTCTTATATCACAAGGTAAGAGCCGTCATGTGCAGTGTGTACACGTGTGTGCAGTGACATGTAATGGAGGAGCACCAGCCTCTTATATCACAAGGTAAGACCCGTCATGTGCAGTGTATACACGTGTGTGCAGTGACATGTAATGGAGGATCACCAGCCTCTTATATCACAAGGTAAGACCCGTCATGTGCAGTGTATACACGTGTGTGCAGTGACATGTAATGGAGAAGCACCAGCCTCTTATATCACAGGGTAAGAGCCGTCATGTGCAGTGTATACACGTGTGTGCAGTGACATGTAATGGAGGAGCACCAGCCTCTTATATCACAAGGTAAGACCCGTCATGTGCAGTGTATACACGTGTGTGCAGTGACATGTAATGGAGGAGCACCAGCCTCTTATATCACAAGGTAAGAGCCGTCATGTGCAGTGTATACACGTGTGTGCAGTGACATGTAATGGAGGAACACCAGCCTCTTATATCACAAGGTAAGAGCCGTCATGTGCAGTGTGTACACGTGTGTGCAGTGACATGTAATGGAGGAGCACCAGCCTCTTATATCACAGGGTAAGACCCGTCATGTGCAGTGTATACACGTGTGTGCAGTGACATGTAATGGAGGAGCTCCAGCCTCTTATATCACAAGGTAAGAGCCGTCATGTGCAGTGTATACACGTGTGTGCAGTGACATGTAATGGAGGAGCACCAGCCTCTTATATCACAAGGTAAGAGCCGTCATGTGCAGTGTGTACACGTGTGTGCAGTGACATGTAATGGAGGAGCACCAGCCTCTTATATCACAGGGTAAGACCCGTCATGTGCAGTGTATACACGTGTGTGCAGTGACATGTAATGGAGGAGCTCCAGCCTCTTATATCACAAGGTAAGAGCCGTCATGTGCAGTGTATACACGTGTGTGCAGTGACATGTAATGGAGGAGCACCAGCCTCTTATATCACAAGGTAAGAGCCGTCATGTGCAGTGTGTACACGTGTGTGCAGTGACATGTAATGGAGGAGCACCAGCCTCTTATATCACAGGGTAAGAGCCGTCATGTGCAGTGTATACACGTGTGTGCAGTGACATGTAATGGAGGAGCACCAGCCTCTTATATCACAAGGTAAGAGCCGTCATGTGCAGTGTATACACGTGTGTGCAGTGACATGTAATGGAGGAGCTCCAGCCTCTTACACTGTATCACACGTCATGTGGCCCTTGTTCTGCAGCACTGGTTTTCTCAGTATATTCCTCTCTGCTTCGTTGCTGCACGGTCACAGCTCCTTATTCTGCAGCACATCTCCAGCAGTGTTACTCCGGGTGTTTTCTTCTCTTCTGGTTCTGAATCCAGTTTCCTAGAAATCCCCAGGTAACGGACGAAGATCCAAGATAACAAACAGATCCAAATAGAATCTGCACATCACATTAGTCAGTACCGGCCTGGAACTGCTTCATCCCCTCCAGTGCAGGAACGTGGCAGTGTCTGAACAGTTTCCAATGATATGTTTGTTACACTTACAATATAACATTTCACAGAACATCTACAGTGCGGAGGCCGCATGGAGTCTGTGAAAACGCCCAACCTGAGTTTCTCTTCGTTTTCATCTGCATTTATGTCGTATTAATCAATAACACTGGATCTGTCAGCAGGATAAACCCGAGAAGGGCGTAACTGTCCTTCTAATGAATCCTCTTACAGAGGAGGATGGGGGTTTCAGTGGTCTCGGAGGTCCCTGTTCCTGTCCAGCAGGGCGGCAGTCTCTCTCATCTGATACTTTTCTATTTTCCCTATTCACCAAAACAGCTCCTCTGGAGAAAGGAATAAGAAAGGAGACCTGGAGGGATATAGGTGTAGAGCTTTCTCCAACACCTCAGAGCCTGGTCGAGAGGAGACTGGGAGTAGTTGTTTTGCTTGATCTATAGACAGATCTACAGGAGGCCATGTGTTCAGTCACTGTGTGCTTGTGTCTCCACAGATGGATCCAGGAGGAGAAATCCACCAGAGAGATGTCCCCGTCCTCTGTATTCTCAGGACTGTCCAGAGGAGAAGGTCCCAGAGAACCCTCAGGTAGATGGAGCTGAGCCCTATACACATCTATATAGGGGGGTCCTGCAGTCACAGAGGAGTCATAGATTGTGGGGGTCTCTTCTGTGGACCTGTTAGATTTCCCACCTGTCTGCTGTATTGTCCTAAATTGTTACAGATGACAAATCAGGGGGAAGATCTGACTGATATTAAAGAGGAGGATGAAGAAGAGAGGATGATGGGCGATCCCCCGTGTAAGAGTGAGGAGGAGGAGGACATTCCAGGAGATGTCACCACAGGTATGGAATCATGAATGGGGAAAGTGACTTCAGGTTCTGTCCTTGGTGTCTTCACGGCAGGAGGAGAATCTGATCACCGGCTGCTGCTCTCTGATTGGAGATGTCCCCATCACATCATGGAGTGTTCTCCTTATCCAGCTGACGGAGATCTCTGATCAGATTCTTCTCTGATCCCGGCTGTTCCTGCAGGACATGACGGTCAGTCACATCCACACACCCACTGGGGACTATGTGGGCACAGATTCTGTGTCTGTGCTATCATGGTGGATACATGTACGGCATTGTGCAGGAATTACATGACACCAGTGACCTACATGTACCTCATTGTACAGAAAAGGGTTAAGTGTCATGTTGGGATCATTTGGATGTGGTTCTACATTCGAAGTTATAAAATCACTACAGCGGATACACAGGGGACAGATCCCGCTATTTATTCTGCTCACAGGATATTCACATCACGTGAGGAAACATCTGACTGGTTTTACCTTCTGCCTTGATAAGAAGTAGTTGTTCCTTCCCTCTTTCAGGCCGTCTACAGTCTGCTATGTGACTGCCTGGTACTGATCCGATATGATGGCACCCAGACCTGTCATTAGTGTCTGCCTGTCGGGCCATGCCAGAGGCACAGCTTACCAGGCTGCCGGTCAGTGTACTGCTTCCAGGCTGTGCTGCTGTGGAGAGCTGCATAATCCAAAACATGAATGTATAAAAGTACGGGGGGCCCTCAACATCAAGGCCATATGGACCACTGAAATATTCTATTGCATATACTCAACTATATAAAAATCTAAATATAATAAAACCAAGCTCGAATATACTAAAAACACTAAGCTCAAATATTATATGAGCATGCCCATGAACGGTACTAGACAGTGGTGGTAGACAGTCAATGTGCTACAGTACCGCGAGCATAGACCGCTATATTCCTATCTCTATAGTTGAATATTCATGTCCATAGACGGTAGTAGACAATCATTTATAGGTACGATGCTGATCCAGATCATAATCTTACATTATTCCACATAATTACAGTGCTCCTCTTTTAGTTCTCAAACTGTGTCAATCACAATCTCTAACAGTCGGTTACTGCTGTGTCAGACCGCGCGTTCACCTCATCAATCCCGGTATAGAAGCCGCCATTTAGCTGAATGCAACAAATCGATGGAATGAGATTTCAGCGCCAGTGTTTGTACTTTACCACTCTATGTTGTGCTTGTTCGCGTTCGGTCTTGTGTCGTCTGAGTTCTTCCTCTTTTGGCCTGCCAGGACCTACGCGGCGTCCCACGTGATTCCGCCGTCTCCTCGTGGCGTCCCACGTGACTGAAGCAGGTAGCAGAGCGTATCCTCTGGGTCCTAACTTTTCGCCGCTCTGCTGCAATAATAAACACAATCGGTGTGCCGGACTTCTTAATCTCCGGATTCCCACAAGCTACCCCTATGTTGGGGCCACACGAGTGGAGTATAGGTTCCTCACTGTCCCAAACGCGTTTCGGGGCTACAACATGCCCCTTCCTCAGTGGTTAGACAGTAATAGAACCGGCATTCCTTTTGTAGGGTAAATACCCTCTATCGCAATCTTCGCTGGGATAGTCAGCAGTCCTCAGGATAAGGATACTACAGATATAGTTATGGAGTGGAATGAAGAATGGATTCTAGGCCCATTGGATGGAAGTTCTCTCCATACGATCATAGATCGCTCATTAGGCCTCGAAGCCCTTCAGAAACAATTACCGACAAACAGCCCAAGAGAAAAAAAGCAATTCTCCTTTCTACTTTAAGGAGTGAGGTGTGAACTCGCCCACAGTTATTTCGTGTTTGTCAAAGAATTTTACGTACAGCAGAAAGGGACTGCCATGGGGACCAGATTTGCCCCCAGCTATGCAAATTTATTTACGGCGCAATGGGAGGCAGATATGATCCAACCGAGGCTGGGGACGGATCTGCTCCTGTGGCGTCGTTATATGGATGATATAGTGTTTATTTGGACGGACACGGCGGAATCGCTGGACTGTTTCTTGCAGGATATTAATAGGAATCTAAAGTTTACGTCGACCATTAGCAAGACAGATCTACAATTTCTAGACTTAAATATTAGGGCAGATAGACAAAGACTCGTTTGTAGTACCCACCTTAAGCCGGTGATGAGGAAGAGTTTCATCCGGTTCTCTAACTGCCACCTACCCAGGGGGCTCACAAACATCCCCACCAGCCAGTTCAGGGGGTCAAAGGAACTGTACTGAAAACTAACAGTGCGAGAAACAGCAATTCTTAGATGAAGATTATCCACAATATACAGTACAGACCAAAAGTTTGGACACACCTTCTCATTCAAAGAGTTTTCTTTATTTTCATCACTATGAAGGCATCAAAACTATGAATTAACACATGTGGAATTATATACATAACAAACAAGTGTGAAACAACTGAAAATATGTCATATTCTAGGTTCTTCAAAGTAGCCACCTTTTGCTTTGATTACTGCTTTGCACACTCTTGGCATTCTCTTGATGAGCTTCAAGAGGTAGTCCCCTGAAATGGTCTTCACTTCACAGGTGTGCCCTGTCAGGTTTAATAAGTGGGATTTCTTGCCTTATAAATGGGGTTGGGACCATCAGTTGCGTTGAGGAGAAGTCAGGTGGATACACAGCTGATAGTCCTACTGAATAGACTGTTAGAATTTGTATTATGGCAAGAAAAAAGCAGCTAAGTAAAGAAAAACGAGTGGCCATCATTACTTTAAGAAATGAAGGTCAGTCAGTCAGCCGAAAAATTGGGAAAACTTTGAAAGTAAGGGCTATTTGACCATGAAGGAGAGTGATGGGGTGCTGCACCAGATGACCTGGCCTCCACAGTCACCGGACCTGAACCCAATCGAGATGGTTTGGGGTGAGCTGGACCGCAGAGTGAAGGCAAAAGGGCCAACAAGTGCTAAGCATCTCTGGGAACTCCTTCAAGACTGTTGGAAGACCATTTCAGGGGACTACCTCTTGAAGCTCATCAAGAGAATGCCAAGAGTGTGCAAAGCAGTAATCAAAACAAAAGGTGGCTACTTTGAAGAACCTAGAATATGACATATTTTCAGTTGTTTCACACTTGTTTGTTATGTATATAATTCCACATGTGTTAATTCATAGTTTTGATGCCTTCATAGTCATGAAAATAAAGAAAACTCTTTGAATGAAAAGGTGTGTCCAAACTTTTGGTCTGTACTGTATATTAGAGAGCATCAAACAGAGATAAAGCCGTGACGAGGACTGAATATTTCATTGCTGAACAGGAGAAAGAACAGGATGAGACCATTAGACTGATTCTGCCATACCACCCCCAATACAGAGCCATAGAGAAAACCATGAATAAACACTGGTACCAGCTATTAAATGATAAAGTCATAGGATCTCAATTGACTAAAATACCACAAATTTCATATACCAAGGTCCCCAATTTGGGACTGAAAGTAGCCCCGTCTGTAAGAAATAAGACGCCCGTAATCGAACAGAATTGGTTAACACTTAAAGGTTTTCACAGGTGCGGGCGATGCTCTAACTCAGTGTTCCCCAACTCCAGTCCTCAGGGCCCACCTACCGGTCAGGATTTGAGAATATCCCACAGAAGGAATGCCTGAAGTAAGTCCTGATGCATCAACACTAATTGTATCACCTGCTCAATACTAAAGAAATCCTGAAAACCTGACCGGAAAGTGGGCCCCGAGGGCTGGAGTTGGGGAACACTGCTCTAACTGAAAACAATGAAAGTGCAGTCCACACAAAATACATTTAGTCTAGACATCAACGAAGGGTTAACCTGTGACTCCGCAGATGTGATTTACCCGCTACAGTGTCCTTGCTCTAAACAGTATGTGCGGAGAACAACAAGACCGCTGAGGAAGAGAGCAGCCGAAGATGTGGCCAATATAAAGAAGGGATATGAATTCCATTCCAAAGAGGATCATGGTGGTGACCCCTCTAGTCTTATATATGTGGCACTCGAAAGGGTAAAAAACCCTGGAGAGGAGGAAACCATATCGCGCACATGTCAAGATTGGAGTCTAAAAGGATTTTTGAATTTGACACCCTGATACCAAGAGGTTTGAACGCTGGAATGGAAATATTTGGGTTTCTATAGATCGGGGTTGTGGTCATGGGGTGTCTGGCTGCTTATCAGCCCCCGATCTCCTCTCCCCGGTTCGGCACTTCCCCTCATCTCTCCATGCAGACATCCTCGAGATCACGTGTCATTATATTTCGTTGACATTGTTGCTTTTAGGACTAATTAGTACCTATTAAATGTATGTTAGATCACGAATCCTGATAAAGGGGAAAGTAGAAACGTGAATGTATCGATATATGAACAAACGCATGAAAAACGCACAGATAACGCATGCACGTTTTTCGGACAGATATGGTTTATATGTGATATTTTGTATGATCGTGATATAGGAATCATGTCAAGAACTGCATTTTATGTGAATATAGTCTTATATGGATTTTATGTGAACCTTATATACATTGTATAATGCAGTAATGTGCACTGATCGCGCCCAACAAAGAGAGCAAATGATGTAAATAATATAGTGGGAAAGATGGAGCTATAGCCGTGAATGTGGGCCAGGATCGGGACCTAGGATCCATATCCTGAGGACTGCTGACTATCCCAGCGAAGATTGCGATAGAGGGTATTTACCCTATAAAAGGAATGCCGGTTCTATTACTGTCTAACCACTGAGGAAGGGGCATGTTGTAGCCCTGAAACGCGTTTGGGACAGTGAGGAACCTATACTCCACTCGTGTGGCCCCAACATAGGGGTAGCTTGTGGGAATCCGGACCGGAGTGGCGAAAAGTTAGGACCCAGAGGATACGCTCTGCTACCTGCCTCCGTCACGTGGGACGCCACGAGGAGACGGCGGAATCACGTGGGACGCCGCGTAGGTCCTGGCAGGCCAAAAGAGGAAGAACTACTGAGACACAAGACCGAACGCGAACAAGCACAACATAGAGTGGTAAAGTACAAACACTGGCGCTGAAATCTCATTCTATCGATTTGTTGCATTCAGCTAAATGGCGGCTTCTATACGGGGATTGATGAGGTGAACGCGCGGTCTGACACAGCAGTAACCGACTATTAGAGATTGTGGACACAGTTTGAGAACTAGAAGAGGAGCCCTCTAATTACGTGGAATAATGTAAGATTATGATCTGGATCAGCATCGTACCTATAAATGATTGTCTACTACCGTCTATGGACATGAATATTGAACTATAGAGATAGGAATATAGCGGTCTATGCTCGCGGTACTGTAGCACATTGACTGTCTACCACCACTGTCTAGTACCGTTTATGGGCATGCTCATATAATATTTGAGCTTAGTGTTTTTAGTATATTCGAGCTTGGTTTTATTATTTTTATATATTTGAGTATATGCAATAAAAGATTTCAGTGGTCCATATGGCATTGATATTGAGGACCCCCCAGTAATTTTATATATTTAGGTTTGTTGTTTACAGCCGTTGGGTGAGCCAGTGGGGTGTGCACCTTCTCCATTTCCGTTTTTGCAGGTGAGCCACTTATATTTCAATTTTTACATAATCCAAAATATTATACAAACAATCAAAGAATGGCAGCTTCAGGTCCCCTGGAGGAGAAAAAAGTAAGATTCTCTTCATATTAAAAGTAAATTAGAATCTTATTAAAAAGAGGAAACCCCAAAATGTACATAAAGTAACCCCACTTTATGGAGATTCAGCGACCTCCCTACACTGCATTTAAGGCATCGCACCCAGCCAGAATCCTACTCCGTATTGATGAAGGGTAAGCTCCCAAACCAGCTGTCTTCAGATGGATATCTGGCCTGGCTATGTTCTCTTGTCAAATCCCAAGGCTTGTTGTACAGTAAGATTTTGACTCGTAGGGAGTCACTTCCAAAAGGTAAAAGGTGGCGCTAGCGAGATGGTTCTCTCCCTTGGGAGATAGATACCTGTTTGCATGTTTGTTGCCCATTGCATATTGCCAATACCAGTAAATCTCCATACAGAACTGGTCACTTTAAGGAGATTCAGCACCTCCCTAAGCCACGTTCAAGGTATCGCACCCAGCCGGTCAGAATCCTACTCTGTACTAAGAGCAAGCACCCTGAAATTGCTGTCTACAAATGGATATCTGGCCTGGCTATATTCCCTTGTCAAATTCCAAGACTTGTTGGAAAGCCACATTTTGACTCAGGGAAGCCACTTCAAATACGTGGAACTGGGAGATACCTTAGGAGATACCTTTTTGCAAGCTCTTTAAAGCAGAGGCAGCATTAGTAATGTCAAAGTGACTGAGATATATGGCTGTGGATAAAGGAATGGTTGGCATTGTTAACGAATAGCCTGTTTAATAACACACGGCACTGTTTGGTTTGTTATGTATTGAATTAAAAATCATTCCAAAAACGATCCCTTATTGGAGGAAGATACCTACCCCTGCTCATACAGTAGTAGCAGAAGACGCAATGACTTGTTCTGAACAAGCGGTCCAAGAATCTCCCTTTTTCAGGAGCAGCAGCAGTGGAACCTGATGGACAGGAGTTATGAGGCGGTGTAGGGGTAGTAGTAATGGCAGTATTGGCCTCAGTACAGTGTGGAACCTGACGGACAAAGCAGGAGTTATGAGGCTGTGTAGGGGTAGTAGTAATGGCAGTATTGGCCTCAGTACAGTGTGGAACCTGACGGACAGGAGATGTGAATCTGCATAATTGGCATTAGCCAGGGATGTGTGTGAATATCCTCACCAATCCATGCTCGATTTTTTTTTTTCTGCTTTGGTATGAAGACCCCATCTGCAGTGCTGCGCACTCTCTGACCGTACACTGGAGGCTGCACAAGGCAGTACACTAATGGCAAACTAGTCCAGTTCCAGCCCTGTTACAGTCTGCTGACCCAGATGTCCATGGGGTTATGGAACAGGGTATTTGACAGAGAAAGGGCACAGCCCAGGTACGAGTGAACCTGGTTGTTCAGGCGGTTTGTATCCGTTTGCTGATGTGCATCCGGTTGGCGCAGCGCTTGAAAGAACTGTCCCATCATATTGGTAGTTATAAGTCAGCGCAATTGGACTTTACTGGACTATTTTCTCTTGAAGACGTTTTGCTAATCTTCTGACTGGCTTTCTCAATTAGGATCATTAAAGTGGTCCTCTCACTTCAGCAAATAGCATGTAGAGAAAGTTAATACAAGCCACTTACTAATGTATTGTTATTATCCATATTGCTTCCTTCGCTGGCTGGATTCCTTTTTCCATCACATTATACACTGCTCGTTTCCATGGTTACGACTACCCTGCAATCCATCAGTGGTAGTCCTGCTTGCACACTATAGGAAAGCAACACACAGAACCCTATATGACCCTTTTACTCTCAGCAGCTAAAACCTCTCTCTATAAATGAATGAAATCAATCCATCTAAGTAAATGTCTAAATGATTTCCCATCAGACCCTGAACTCGCTGATAACTTTCTTTTTACGAGTTGCTGAGAGGTCCTGCCTCATCCATGTCTAAGCTCAGAATAGTTTCTTTGTTTGTGATCATAGTACCTATGACCTGTCCATATCGTTCTTTCTGATTGGCTGAGGCTGACTGCAAGGCATTATGGGAGAGTCCCCCAGGGCAGGGACTCTCGCAGGGTCTTGTGATCCTCTCTATTAATCACCCCTGCTCTGCTGTGCTCACTGCTGTACTGTGAAATGTAAAATGTTGGATGCCATTTTTGAGCAATTTTATTAATCAAATTTGTAGATGAATTTGTAGATTACCGAATTCATTCACAAAGTCTCACACGACTTCGGGTGAGATGAATTTTGCCTACATGGAGGCAATACATTTTAATGCGTTACAGAGACAGCATTAAAACTGAAGTGTTCCAACCAATCGACTTTGGATCTCTGATCCAAAGCTTGATTCACTCAACTCTAATTATCAGGAAGCTCCGATGTCATATGTGATTATTGTACAGACACAGACGTCTCAGTGATGGTCACCTGCACTCACAGGACACTTCACTAGCTCCACCTTCTTAATTCTTGATAGGACCCTCGTTCCCCTTAGAACATCCTGAATTCTTAGTGTAATGGACCCAACAAGGTGCTGGAAACCTTTATTACAGGTTTTGATTGATGACCTCACTATGTCTATTCCACTGCATCCTACAGATGTCTATAAACCTGAGGTCTGGTGACTGTGCAGCCCCTAGGTCATACAGACCGCATTGTCATGTCCGTGAATTCAGCCTGAGACGTGCGCTTTACAGAACATCATGACATATCATCTTGTTAAATGTAGACTGTGGCCATGATTAAATTGTTGATAACAATGTTAAAGAGGCTCTCCCAAGATTTCACAATACAAACTGCTTGTAGTATTAAACAGATCTCTTAGACCTGATGAGGCCGGTGAACTTGTTTTGAAATTCCATGTTAGAATGCTAATATTAAAGTGAGAAAGTAAGATCGCTCACGAGTCCTATATTTACAAGCTGTACTCAGTCTCTTCCCACTGATGCTTCTGATAGGCTGCAGTCCCCATAGCTGTGTAGTAAAGAAAAGCAGCAGATGCAATTAAAGCTGTAATTTTACATTGAATCTCCTGCTGGAAGACGGGCACATTCTCACTAAAGAGCCAGGGAGTCTGAAGCTTGTTCTGAGCATTGTGAGATTTCAGCAGCAGCAGACGAGGAGGTACACTTAAAAGAGCTTGTGAATTAAGCTTTAGGTGGGTATTATGACATGGATTCTTCTAGTGAGGACATCAGCATCATCAGGTCTAAGATCTATTTATAATCATTACAGTTTATGTTGAGGAACGTGGATGCTTGTCTGTCATATATGTGTTGACAAAGTGCGAGGCTGGTGTCCAGACATGGGCTGTTCAGAGTTTTATCAAATCTTGACTTACTGTATATAATAAAAGTTGTGATCAGGTGTAAACCAAAAGCTTGGACTCTATCAGGACGTCAGAAAATGTTATAGAAAGCTTTATAAGATGGAATAACAAATGCAGTTTTTGGGGCTTTTTTTTTTTTGGCCACAATGATTGGAATGAATGGATTTTACTGCTCCTTCCTGCTGGATCCACTTCCAGCCTAACAGGAACTTTATACGTTTTCTGCTTAACAGTTTGGTAAAATAAAAACCTCAAATTTAAATTTTTATATTAACAGAAATTCCCAGTATGAATTCTGAGGAAAACTTCATGTTACGAAATTATAAAGTGAAAGATGAAGATATAATGCAACGCTCTTCAGGAGAAAACCTTAATGTACATCCAGGTCTTCACAGTACAGAATTATCATATAATGAGGAACCTTTTCCTGAACAATCGCATGTTGTTATCACAGGTATGGCTCAGAAAGGGGGTAAAAGACTTCAGTGTGGTAAGCAGTTCACAAAAATCTTGGACCTTTCTACACAAAGACGAACTCACACAGAGGAGAAGCCATACTCCTGTTCAGAATGTGGGAAGTGCTTCACATATAAATCACATTTTATTATTCATGAGAGAATTCACACAGGAGAGAAACCATATCCATGTTCAGACTGTGGGAAATGTTTTACACAGAAATCAGATCTTGTTAAACATGAGAGACGTCATACAGGAGAGAAGCTGTTTTCATGTTCAGAATGTGGAAATAGTTTTATACAAAAATCAGATCTTGTTAACCATGAGAGAATTCACACAGGAGAGAAACCATATTCATGTTCAGAATGTGAGAAATGTTTTACACAGAAATCAAGTCTTGTTATACACGAGAGAAGTCACACAGGAAAGAAACCATATTCATGTTCAGAATGTGGGAAATGTTTTACACAAAAATCAGCTCTTGTTAAACATCAGAGATTTCACACAGGAGACAAACCATATTCATGTTCAGAATGTGGAAAGTGTTTTACACAAAAATCTGATCTTGTTAACCATAAGAGAACTCACACAGGAGAGAAGCCATTTTCTTGTTCAGAATGTGGGAAATGTTTTACACAGAAATCAAATCTTGTTACACATCGGAAATTTCACACAGGAGAGAAACCATATTCTTGTTCAGAATGTAGGAAATGTTTTACTCAAAAATTAGATCTTGTTAAACACCAGAGATTTCACACAGGAGACAAACCATATTCATGTATACAATGTGGAAAATGTTTTACACAAAAATCTGATCTAGTTAAACATCAGAGATTTCACACAGGTGAGAAGCCATATTCATGTTCAGAATGTGGGAAATGTTTTGCACAAAAATCAGCCCTTGTTAAACATCATAGATTTCACACAGGAGACAAACCATATTCATGTTTAGAATGTGGGAAATGTTTCACACAGAAATCAAATCTTGTTAAACATCAGAGATTTCACACAGGAGACAAACCATATTCGTGTTCAGAATGTGGGAAATGTTTTACACAAAAATCACATCTTATTACACATGAGAGAAGTCACACAGGAGAGAAGCCATATTCATGCTCAGAATGTGGGAAATGTTTTACACAGAAATCACATCTTATTACACATGAGAGAAGTCACACAGGAGAGAAGCCATATTCATGCTCAGAATGTGGGAAATGTTTTACAAATAAATCACATCTTGTTACTCATGAGAGAATTCACACAGGAGACACACCATATTCATGTACAAAATGTGGGAAATGTTTTACACAAAAATCAGGTCTCGTTAACCATGAGAAAAGTCACACAGGAGAGAAACCATTTTCACATATTTTAACATATCATCAAGTTATTAATGGACCTTAAACAGCCAATAAGAATATTTTTATTTTTGGTTGGAATTATTCTGGATCTCCCAGATGACCAAATTAATATTTCTCTGATGTAAACTGTGACTGAGATCCACATTGTGGATATATAGAAGAGAAGAAGAGCTTTGTTTACTTCCAGAGCAGTGAACATGAATTGTCCCCATGAACCTTGCTTCTTATCACTGTATTTAAACCTCCGCCCACACTGTGGGAGAGTCCAGAGTGACATGGAGAGAAGTAACGACGCTCCATGGAATTGTTTTAACAGTATTTAAATGGACTCTCCAGGCTTTTTGGGAGATCAATCCTTTCTTCTGCCCTGTGGAAGAAAGATGTTTTAGTTAGCACTTGTCCACTCGTTGTGCCGCCAATGCTGCAGTCTCTGCTTCGCTCACACAGGCTGCGGGCTCTTCCTCCTATGTCCTGACCAGATGTGTTCCTTTCTATTCCTGTTCTGCTGCATAATATTAAATGCAAGTGAACAGGAAAGGAACATATCCAGTCAGGATCTTCAGCCTGTGGGAGTGCAGGGGAGTCTGCTTTTCGTACTAAACTGTCTTCCATGACACAGAAGAAAAGACGGGTTTAATAAAAAAAAAAAAACAGGAGAACCCCTATAAAGATAAAAGGAGATCTTATATTTGCGCAAAGACATGTTGATGAATTATTGGTATTTTGTATGTCTCAGAGAAGTACTGGCCAATAGGTCGCCCGCTCATTTATTCTCTGCTTGTAGATTGAAGATCTAATACATGTAATACAATTTCTTATTTTTAACATATTTTATTAGATTTTCTCAATACAATTCCGACCCCGGGTGTGAGAAGTAATAAAAGTATAAGAAAAGTATGTAAAATATACAACTGCACAAGAGCAATACAGTTATACAGCTATATGGTCACAATATAATCAAACTATTTATCTCTGGGGGATTCACAGTTTTCATTAGAGGTTGTACATTTAGATTCAAAATTGATGTTGGTGGCTTCCAGGAAACATCTGATAAATTCTGTATAAGAAGATATATAGTTTTTGACCAAACGCTGGTGCTGGGCTTTAATCTGGAGCACTGTGCATGTACAGTGCAGGATTAAAGTTTTTGCTCCTACAATTTAGCCAGGAACAGGCCCTGTCTTTGCCTGTCACTGACAGCCGAAAACCAGGAGGAGTAGACAGAATTGATTTATTACCGCTTCTGGCTTCTCCTTTCCTTGCTGCATAGCGCTTAATGAGTGCAGTTTCACATCTACTGCAGCAATTCCGGCAGGCTGTTCCTGCATAGAACAGCCTGCTGGAGTTCTCTGAATCCTGCACTGCCCAATGCAACCAGAATGCTCGCTGGCCCCATTAACTATAGTGGGGCCTGGCAGATATGCAGAGAACTGGCCGGACACAAACTGCTGCACACTGCGGTATTTGTCCGGCTGATTCCTGGCCTTCTCTGCCAGAACTGGCAGCCACGTCACCCTGTCACAGATGTGAAAGTAGCCTAAGCCACTCCAGGTCAACTTTTGCAATAAAATAGGCTGAACTGGGGGAATAAAGTTAGAATTGTTAAACCATCACATCCGCCTTAAATCACAAAAATAAACTGTCCAGTCACAAAGACCTTTTTAGGCCTGGTCATTAAAGGGTTACTGACTTTGCAATTAAAGAGGTATTCTCGTCTCAGACATTTATAAGGCTGCGAGAAGAGGTCTGGTTTACGTAAACAATAGGACAGTAATCTTGGCTATTTCTTGGTAACCAAGCCTCCACTGAAACCTGGATACAGTGGGCTGGGTGAGGGGTTCCCCGTTCTACAGATACCTGCAGGTCCCAAGGACGCAGCATATGCCAAAAAAATTCTGAGATTGCTGTTTTAATGATATTGAAGATAATGTCATGTAGCATTGCCCTGAAGTGAAATCCTGTGTGATTATTGCTCAGACTTGCTCCATGTTCTCCCACCTGAAGCTGTGTTCAAGGAAGCCTGTAGATTAATGACACTCCGAGTTCACCAAAGTTCTCTGTAACAACCATTGATTGTATTGGTGGATTGTCATAGACTGAACTATTTTTGTCCTCGACCAATGTTTAACAATAAAAGGGTTTCCTTTGTCAAAGAAGTTTTGCTGTTTCGGTCTGTTGTTCCACGTATGCCATATCTAGACACAACAATTTCTGTAGCTGTAATACTAGTTTTGTTCAAATTTATTGTCAATGGTGGACAGTGCTCATTGATGAAGAACACCACCCTGTTAAAGGGATGAGTCCTCAAGATAAATCAGTTGTTTTAAGGCAACATTACATAGTAAGGGTGACAGGGAGTAATTCTGAGTTATTCTCTTGGTTACTTTTACATGATTGAGAAAGAAGCCTTGAGTATAAATTCAAACTGAAAATTTCATATAGGTCCGAGATGAAGACTCTGAAATTACCCCAAACGCTCGTCTTGTCTTGTACCTGTCAGGGAAACACCACACCGAGCATTAGAGCTAAGGGGAAACAGGGAATCAGGCCTGAGAACTAGGGAAAGAAGATAGACACCTCCCAGTAAAACCCTAACCAAAATCCTGACTGACTACCAGTATGAACAGACCCCAGAGGTAGGTGTGTTCATACGCAGGAATACCGGCAAAACGTATGCCAACCAATGGCATTTGTAAGACTGATCAGGATCCTGATAAGTCTTAAAAATGCCTGATCAGTCAGAAAAATGCATTGAAATGCCGGATCCGTCTTTCCCATGTCATCTGGCAAAACTGATCCGTCATTTATTTTTTTCACCGGACAGATCCGGCATTCTGGTATTTTGAATGCTGGATCCGGCACTAATACATTCCTATGGAA
Organism: Bufo bufo; assembly: GCF_905171765.1. Taxonomy (NCBI): domain Eukaryota; kingdom Metazoa; phylum Chordata; class Amphibia; order Anura; family Bufonidae; genus Bufo; species Bufo bufo. The sequence goes on along the minus strand of NC_053390.1, from coordinate 16,069,968 downwards.
AAAAATGCCGGATCCGGCATTCAGTCAAGTCTTCAGTTTTTTTGGCCGGAGATAAAACTGTAGCATGCTGCGGTTTTATCTTTTGCCTGATCAGTCAAAATGACTGAATGGAATACATCCTGATGCATCCTGAATGGATTGCTATCCATTCAGAATGCATGGAGATATACCTGATCAGTTCTTTTCCGGCATTGAGCCCTTTTGACAGAACTCGGTGCCGGAAAATAAAAACGCTAATGTGAAAGTACCCTAAAGCTTGCGGAAGTTCAAGATGAAAGATCTTATATGGACCAATAAATCTTGGGCCCAACTTCCAAGAAGATACTTGGCGATCTGAAATTCCAAACTACCGTCCACCATGACAGGAGCGGGTGGCAAGGAGGAAGGCTCCAAAGGTTCAACATATCTCTTCAACAAATATTTATGAAACACATTATGAATTTTCAGGGCCTAAGGAAGTTCAAGACGAAAAGCTACAGGATTAATAATGGCTGTGATCTTATATGGACTAAAAAATCTTGGACCCAACTTCCAAGAAGGTACCTTAATGTTTCTTGTGGACAGCCACACAGAATCACCCACTCTCAGGTCCGGACCACTCATATGTCTCTTGTCAGCCATACGTTTATACTTCTTGCTAATTTTTATTTTTTTAGATTATTTAGAATTTTCCGCCAAATAGATGACAAAGAAGAGAAAAATCTTTACTCTTCAGGTATACCAGAAGTCTTGGTACCAGAAAATGTGCCAAATTTCGGAAGGAACCCATATGCTCCAAAAAACGGTGACTTATCAGTGGACTCCTGTCTACGGTTATTTATGGCGTACTCGGCTAAAGACAAAAAAGAAGACCACTCCTCCTGATTCTCTGAGACAAAACATCTCAGATAAATCTCCAGATTCTGGTTAGTGCGCTCAGTCTGTCCGTTCGACTGAGGGTGAAAGACAGAAGAGAAGGACAATTGTACCCCCAAGCGAGAGCAGAACACCTTTCAGAATCTGGAAACAAACTGAGTCCCCCTATCAGACACCACATCAGAGGGAATACCATGTAGCCTCACGATGTTTTCAACAAACACCTGTGCAAGAGTTTTAGCATTAGGTAGCCCTGGTAATGCTATAATGTGAGACATTTTACTGAAGCGATCAACAACCACCAGAATCACAGTTTTTAATGAGTCCAAGGTCTGGACGGGATGGACAACGGAAGTAGAGATCCTGAAGGCCGAGTATGTGTCACCTTAGCACGTGCACAAGTACTACAGGCTGACACAGCCCTCCACACATTTACGCAACCCTGGCCACCAGAATCTACGAGAGATGAGATCGATCGTGGATCTGCCTTCAGGTTTCCAGGTTGTCCTGTAAGAAAAGAACAGTGATGTTCCTCGAATACCTTGTGCCGTAATTCCGAAGGAAAAAACAACTCTACCGGAGGACAAGAATCCGGTGCATCTCCCTGGGCCTCCAACACCTCTGCATCGAGATCAGGATAAAGGGCGGATATTGCTACCCCTTCAGACAAGATAGGACAAGGATCTTCCGAATCACCCCCTCCCCCCTCCCAGAAAAGCTACTCGACAAGGCATCCGCCTTGACGTTCTTAATCCCAGGGCGATTGGTGACAATGAAATTAAATCTAGTAAAAAACAATGACCATTTGACTTCAGTTTACTGCCAGAATAAAATATGTTGGCTATAAACCTATGGTAGACCCTTCCCTCATCCCTATCTCCCCTCCTTTCCTTTCCCTTCCTTTCCCTTGTATCGTTCCTCACTTTAGCATATTGGGGCAAGTTATGTACAAGCCATTATGAAGAGTTTTAGTGATAGTTTCAACAACACTCCAGGCTAGACTGTTTCATAAGATAGTCAGGCAAGATTTTAATATGTACAATTACGCTTTGACATTCTGGTATTGACTGTCGAGGTTCCTGCGACTTCCTATATTGATTGTGCATATTATACTGGCTTGTTTTATGCCCTGTGTAAGTCTTAAAATCAATAAAATCAAGTAAACATAAAAACAACGACCATCTGGCCTGCCTCGGGTTCAGACGTTTAGCCGACTCCAGGAAAGCCAGATTTTTGTGATCAGTAATTACCGTCATAGGATGCATCGCTCCTTTCAACCAATGCCGCTATTCCTCAAAAGCCAACTTAATGGCCAGCAATTCTCTATTGCCTGCTAGTGTTGGGCGCAGATATTTGAATTGAGAATATTAATAGCGAATATCGGTAGAGTTGAGCGGACACCTGGATGTTCGGGGTTCGACGAGTTCGGCCAAACTTGAAAAAAAAGTTCGGGTTCGGGACCCGAACTTGACCCCAAACCTGAACCCCATTGAAGTCAATGGGGACCCGAACTTTTGGGCACTAAAATGGCTCTAAAATAGTCCTGGAAAGAGCTAGAGGGCTGCAAAATGTGCTTAAGAGCATGACAACTGTTCTGCAAACAAATGTGGATAGGGAAATGACTTAAAATAACATAAAATACAGAAAAATTAAAAATAACAATCTGGATCTAGGAGTAGGAGGTTGAGGAGGCGGTGGATGTGGTGGTGTAGGTGGAAGCTGCGGTGAAGGAGGAATAGGTAGCCAACACTGATTTGTGTTATTTTTTATTTTTAAATTGGGGTATCCCCCAAAATATTGGGACATATAACAAAATAAAACAAAGGCTAAGTGCACTTAAGTACAAGAATGGATGGTTGAGGCTGGTATAAATGTCTATTCTGCACAAGGTACGGACAAGTCCTGTGGGATCCATGCCTGGTTCATTTTAATAAACGTAAGCTTGTCCACATTGGCTGCGGCCTGTGATAATGCTTTCTGCCGTGCTAAACACACGTTCACACTATACACTGGCTGCAGGGCAGGTCAGCACCTCCAAGGCTGACAAAGCTTTTCCAAATTTTGGCCATGCTAACCCTGCCTTCTCAGGTGCTGGCGGTGCCCCAGCTGCGTTGGCGACCTCATTCACGGCAAAAGGAGGTTCTTGTCACCCAGCAATAGAACAGACGATTTTGAGAGATTTAGGCCCCTGTCACCCAGGCACAGCAGGGGTTCATTCACGGCAGAAGTGGGTTCTTGTCACCCAGCAATACAACAGACGATTTTAAGAGATTTAGGCCCCTGTCACCCAGGCACAGCAGGGGTTCATTCACGGCAAAAGGGGGTTCTTGTCACCCAGCAATGGAACAGAGGATTTTGAGAGATTTAGGCCCCTGTCACCCAGGCTCAGCAGGGGTTTGCATATGCCAAAAATGGTAAAATGTCACCCGACAATTAAAAATAAGATTTTTTTCAATTTAGGGCACGAAAAATGGCACTTTTTTGCATTAAAATGGCTATAAAATAGTCCTTGAAAAGGCTAGAGGGATGTAAAAGGCAGTAAAATGTGCTTAAGAACATGGCAACTGCTCTGCAAACAAATGTGGATAGGGAAATAACTTAAAATAAGATAACAAAATATTGCAAATTATTAACCTGCAACTCGGACAAGGAGGTGGATATGGAGTCGGAGGTTGAGGAGGCGGTGAATGTGGTGTTGTAGGTAGAGGCAGCAATGGAGGAGGTAGCCAACAATGTTTTTTTTATATTTTTTATTGGGGTAGGTAGCCCCCAAAATATTGTGACAAATAAAAAAAAAATAAAAAAAAGAATTATTGCACTTGACTTGAGTACAAGAATGTATGTTTGATGGTGGTATAAATGTCTATTCTGCACAAGGTACAGACAAGTCTTGTGGGATCCAAGCCTGGTTCATTTTAATGAACGTGAGCTTGTCCACATTGGCTGTGGACAGGCGGCTGCGCTTGTCTGTGATGACGTTCCCTGCCGTGCTAAACACACGTTCATATAATACACTGGCTGCAGGGCAGGCCAGTACCTCCAAGGCGTAAAGGGCAAGCTCAGGCCATGTGCCCAATTTGGAGACCCAGAAGTTGAAGGGGACAGACCCGTCATTCAGTACGTGTAGGCGTGTGCACACATACTGCTCCACCATGTTGGTAATATGCTGCCTCCTGCTAAGACGTTCCATATCAGCTGGTGGTGCTGGTTGTTGTGGCGTGCTGACAAAGCTTTTCCACATGTCGGCCATGCTAACCCTGCCTCCTGAGGTGCTGGCGGTGCCCCAGCTGCGTTGGCGACCTCTTCCTCGTCCTCTGCCTTCGCCTTGTGCTTCCACTGTGCCCCCGCTGTCAGGTGGGAATGCCACCAGCAGCGCGTCTACCAGCGTGCGCTTGTACTCGCGCATCTTACGATCACCCTCCAGTGACGGTATTAAGGACAGTACGTTGTCCTTGTAACGGGGATCCAGCAGCGTGGCCACCCAGTAATCAGCACAAGTTAGAATGTGGGCAACTCTGCGGTCGTTGCGGAGACACTGCAGCATGTAATCGCTCATGTGTGCAAGGCTGCCCAGAGGCAACGAAAAGCTGTCCTCTGTGGGAGGTGTATCGTCTGTGTCCTCTGTATCCCCCCATCCACGCACCAGTGATGGCCATGAGCTGGTCTGGGTGCCACCCTGCTGTGAACATGGTTCCTCCTCCTCCATCTCCTCATCCTCCACCTCCTCATCCTCCAGAACTGTGCCCTGGCTGGACAATTGTGTACCTTGGGTTTGTGGGTGCAGGAACCCACCCTCTGAGCCACTTGGGAATGACTGGCCGGAAACCCTATGAAATGATCTCTCTTCCTTCTCCTCCTCCTCCTGTGCCACATCATCTTCCATCATCGCCAGGAGCGTTTTTTCAAGGAGGCATAGAAGTGGGGTAGTAATGCTGAGAACTGCGTTATCGGCACTGGCCATGTTGGTGGAGTACTCGAAACAGCGCAACAAGGAACACTGGTCATTGGTGGTGAAGTGGTGCTGTTCCGCCGAGCGACTCACCCGTGCGTGCTGCAGCTGAGATTCCACTATCGCCTGCTGCTGCTCGCACAGTCTGGCCAGCATGTGCAAGGTGGAGTTCCACCTTGTGGGCACGTCGCATATGAGGTGGTGAGCGGGAAGGCCGAAGTTACGCTGCAGCGCTGACAGGCGAGCAGCAGCAGGGTGAGAACGCCGAAAGCGTGCACAGACGGCGCACACTTTATGCAGCAGCTCTCACATTTAGTGGTAATTTTTAAGGAATCTCTGCACCACCAAATTCAGCACATGCGCCAGGCAAGGGATGTGCGTCAAACCGGCTAGTCCCAGAGCTGCTACGAGATTTTGCCCATTATCGCACACCACCAGGCCGGGCTTGAGGATGACTGGCACAAACCACTCATCGGTCTGTTGTTCAAGGGTTTTTTCCCCCAAACAGCTAAGAAGAGTTTTAAAACTGCCTGCTGTCGTTTACCCCTGGCTGTGCTGAAGTTGGTGGTGAAGGTGTTACGCTGACCGTATGAGGAGCTGGTAGAGGATGAGGAAGCGGAGTAGGAGGAGGAAGCAACAGTAGGCAAACTGAAGCGCCCTGCAATCCTCGGTGATGGAAGGACATGCGCCAAACTGCTATCCGCCTCAGGCCCAGCCGCCACTGCATTTACCCAGTGTGCTGTTATAAAAGATATAACGGCCCTGACCGTGCTTACTGGTCCACGTATCCGTAGTCAGGTGCACCTTGCCACCAATGGCGTTGCGCAGTGCATACCTGATTTTGTCCCCTACTTGGTTGTGAAGGGAAGGGCACGACGTACTGTGGGACAGCCACAGCCATAAGGCCTTTAAAACTATCCGTCTCCACCAGACGGAATGACAGCATTTCAAAGACAAGTAATTTAGAAATGCTGGCATTCAGGGCTACGGATCTTGGGTGGGTAGGGGGGTACTTCCTCTTCCTCTCCAGCGTTTGTGATATGGAGAGCTGAACGCTTCCGTGTGACATTGTGGAGATGCTTGGTGACCCAGGTGTTGGTGTTGCTGGCAGATCCTCTGTTTGTGGGGTGCCAGGTAGCACTGTCACTCCAGAGGTGGATGAAGAGGCCGCGACTGCAGCAGAAGAGGAAGCAGGAGGAGCCAGAGACCTTTCTTGGTTTTTGAGGTGTCTACTCCACTGCAGCTCGTGCTTTGCACTTAAATGCCTGGTCATGCAGGTTGTGCTCAGGTTGAGAACATTTATGCCTCGCTTCAGGCTCTGATTGCACAGCGTGCAAACCACTCGTGTCTTGTCGTCAGCACATTGTCTGAAGAACTGCCATGCCAGGGAACTCCTTGGAGCTGGCTTTGGTGTGCTCGGTCCCTTGCTGCGGTGGGCAGTAGGAGGCGTACTGTCTAGAGGACGGCCGCTCTGCTTTTGCACCCTGCTCCCTCTTCTGCTGTGCTGGTGGCTCTGTGCAACCACCGCCTCTTCCTCCGAACTACATCAGTCACTCGCATGACCTTGATTCCATGTGGGGTCGAGGACCTTATCGTCCTCCACATCATCTTCCACCCAGTCTTCACCCCTGCCTTCCTTGTCGGTCTGCACGCTTTCGAAAGCCCCAGCAGTTGGCACCTGTGTTTCGTCATCATCTGAGACGTGCTGCGATGGTCCTCCCATGTACTCATCTTGAAAAATAAGTGGTTGGGCATCGGTGCACTCAATCTCTTCCACTTCTGGGGCAGGGCTAGGTGGATGGCCCTGGGAAACCCTGCTAACAGAGTCAACAAAAAGCAGAAGAGACTGCTGCATGACTTGGGGCTCAGACTGCTTGGCTGATTTGCAAGGGGGTGGGGTGAAATACTGATGGACATCGGCTGCAGGTGCCAACTGTGGTCTTTCAGCAGGAGACTGGGTGGGAGACAATGTGAAGGAACTGGATCCACTGTCAGCAACCCAATCTACTATCGCCTGTACTTGTTCAGCCCTCACCATTCGTAGAGCAGCATTAGGCCTGACCAAATACCGCTGCAGGTTTTGTCGCCTACTCGCACCTGAGGAAGGGGTTTCACTTTTGCTTGTAGCTGGCACAGATCGACCACGTCCTCTCCCTGCAACAGGAGCTCCACCAGCAGCACCACGACCTGGGCCACGTCCCTTATTTGACGCTCTCCTCATATTTTTTGAATTTAGGATCTTGCCCTAAATGGGTGTTTAATTAATAGTAAAAAAGAACGACAGTATGTAAAGGGTGTATCTCACACGGCCTGAACCAGACTAGGCCTCAATTAAAGATTTATTTGCACAAAATGGCAGTATTTCAAATGGCTGTATTTCAAATGCCTGATTCAAACCGCTGTATGTAGAGGTGGGATCTCACAGGGCCTGAACCAGTGTAGGCCTGAATTCAATATTGGTGCACCAAATGGTGGTATTTAAAATCTTTGAATGTAACCCAAATGTATTAAGGGTGTATCTCACAATGACATCTGCATCAAAGGCTGCCAACTAAATTTATGGAGCCCAAACAACTGTTTGTTTAACAACTGAATTTGACAGCAGTATATAAGCCTGTAATTTCACATGTGCTGATGCTGCAAGGCCTGAAAATAGTGTTTTTTGTCAAATAAGTGTGTTTTTCAAACCCCAGAAAATGATGGGTGTATTTCTAGCTTAAATTGCACACTGACTAATACAGATGTTGTAGTTTGCCCCCAAAAAATGGTGATTTGCAATGTCCCAAAAGCTCAGATGCAGTGCTGGTGCACTAAGCATGCATAAAATGGCCGCCACCGCCACCCACCTAACTAAAGTTAGTATTTTTGGTCAATGAGCTCAGGGCATGGTAAAACGATAGTGCCCTGCACCCACACAACTATTTGTCTGTAGATCGCTGAGTTAGATTCTCTCCTATGCTCTACCTGAAATCACAAGTCCAGCAGCATCCTCTCCCTACACTTGTAACAGCAGAGTGACGTGCAGCGCTACGTGACCCAAGCTTATATAGAGGCTGGGTCACATGCTGCAGTTTTGCCAATCACAGCCATGCCATCAGTAGGCATGGCTTTGATGGCCTCTTGGGGCAAGTAGTATGACGCTTGTTGATCAATGATTGGCTGCTGTGCAGCCTTTCAAAAAGCGCCAAGAAAGCGCCGAACACCGAACCCGAACCCAAAATTTTACAAAAATGTTCGGGGTCCAAAAATCCTAAAGTTCGGTACGAACCCGAACTTTACAGTTCGAGTTCGCTCAACCTTAAATATCGCGAATATTTAGAATATAGTGATATATATTCGGAATTTCAAATATTCTAGATTTTTTTTTCATCAGTAACCTCCCTTCTTGCTTGTGGGCCAATGAGAAGGCTGCAATGTCTTTGTCTGAGCTTAGCAACATCCCTAGTAACCAATAGGAAAGTTGCCTATCCCTTACTATATAAGAACCTCCCCAGCAGCCATTTTCTACAGTTATTAAAGTTCTGAGAGAGAGAGCAGTGTCGTTGCTGTGCTCTGTGCTTTCCACACTACATTAGATAGATAGTTAGATAGCTTATATATATAATACAGATAGTCAGTGTAGGTTATATCCTGATCTAGTGTAGCTGTTACAGTGCAGTGTGTTAGGTAGTGTGATAGGTTCTGCCTATACATATATGCAGACCTGCAAAAATTAGAAGTTTCAAGTATTGCGCCAAAATATTCACATCATTAGTGCCGATTAGCGCAATCGCAATATATTGGAGCACTCTAACTGCATATAAAGCCATTTTTAATGTTCTGCCATGCCAACCATTTTCTCCAGTCTCGGGAAACTTCTAGCAGCCTGGAAAATGTATCAAAAGTGACCCACGCCGGTATTTCACGCTTATTACGTGAATATTACATTGCCGATTTTTCGCAATCAAGAAAATAATCTCAAATTCGCGAATATATGATGAGTATTTGCCCAAATATTCATGAAATATCACGAATTCAAATATAGCCCCTGCCGCTCATCACTATTGCCTACGTCATAATTTATCTCAGCAGCCGAGAGTTTCTTAGTGAAGAATGCACATGGGCACCATTTACTAGGTGAAGGACCCTGCGACAAGACTGCTCCAACCCCTACCTCGGATGCGTCAACCTCCACAATGAATGGCTGTGACACATCCATGCATATAGCCAGAGACATAGCAGTCTCCAGAGATACTGGGGTTTCATGAAAGGCCAAGGCGTCCTTCAGCCACTCTGATAACCCTTGACAAAACTGGCTACGGAGGGAAGATTTGTTCCACTCTGTATCCGTAGCCCACCTCCTAAACTAAGAGCAATAAATCTCAGCGGAACGATCACCCTGACGAAGGCCGCGCAGCTTAGTTTCGGCTAGAGAGGTCCGATCCGGATCATCATAGATAAGAGCCAAAGCTTCGAAAAATTCTTCTACCGACTAGAGAGACTGCGATATGGTCGGCAGAGAAAAAGTCCATGACTGCACATCCCCCTTAAGCAAGGAAATAACCACACCGACTTGCTGTTTCTCATCCCCAGATGAGTGTGGAGGTAGCCTAAAATACAGTTTGCATGCCTCCCTAAACAAAATTTAATTATCAAGTCCCACAAAGAACCTATCCAGGAGGGCAAATTTAGGTTCAAGACAGGCCTGGTAACCACTACTAGGACCAGCAGCCTGTGGTCTCTGCATCTGCGAGACGATCGTGCGGGGGTCAGTTACATCCAAAGACAGCCCCTGCAGCTGACCTGCTAGTGCAGCAATAGGATCCATGGCTGCACACAAACAAAAAATTATGTTTTTGGCGGTTTATATTGTCACGCTTCGGTGTGAAAGGGAAACACCAAACCGAGCATAAGAGGGAAAGGGGATACCGGAATAAGGCCTGAGAACTAGGTAAGGAATATGGACACCCCCTAGTAAAACCCTAGCCAAAGTCCTGACTGACTACCAGTATGAACAGACCCCAGAGGTAGGTGTGTTCATACGCAGGAATACCTCGCGTCCTATCAAGCCCTAGCAGGGACGAGACTACCTGTTCCTCCAAAAGGAAGGACAAACAGGAGTCTCCTTCAGGCCTAATACAAACAATAGGGAACTGCAACACACAGAACCCAAACAAAATACAAAAAGGGAAAGGAAAGACTTTACTTCAAAGGGGCCATGGAAGCACCAAGAACTCCGCCGAGATCCACACACCAGCAAAACATAACTAAAAATGAAGCTATAAGCTGCACAGCATTGTGGGAGAAGAAACAATAAATAAGGAAGGTTAAATGACCACATTCGCTACACCTGAGGCAAGGGGTGTAGCCATTACCAGAAACAACACAGACGCCTATTGATCCACAAGGAAAACCTGTCAGATCAAATAACGTGTTGCCAGTCTCACCGATCTCCTTCCACCTGTCGCAGGAAAGTCTGTGACAGTACCTTCCCCAGCCAGCTCAACCCTACAGTATTAAAGGCTTTTTGTGTGCAGTGCTAGCAATGTGATATACTCACCCATCTAAGGATGGTTCCAGACAGGGGCGGATTGGCCATAAACCCTACAGGGAAATTTCCCTGTGGGCTGATGCCTAGGAGGGCCACCCAAGCCCTCCTAATGATCTGATTTTCTCCTACACACCTTTTCAGCAGCCACATGTGCCCTCCTGAGTTCAACTGAATCGATGTCCTCAGGACAGTGATACCGTTCAATACAGTGGCGCAGGAGGCAGTATTTTGTGCTGCACTGTGGTATTTGGATCAGCTGGGGCGGTATATTGCTCTGCACTATGGTATTGCTGGCCCTGCCTACTTCTATTGTCCCTGCCGACATATGTTATCCCTGACTAATTATGTTGCTTTGCCTTCTGTCAATTTGGACCCTCCTGCAATATGGGTCCACTTTTATTTTTATTTTTTTCAAGGGCCACTTTTAGTTTCCAGTCCGCCCCTGGATCCAAACCTTGTCTAGAACTTTCAGGGCCTTGCAGTGTTTCATAACAACCACTCTTCTGCCAACAAACATATTAGCATTTTATATATTTTTTTTAACAAAATGTTTATTCGGCTTTTCCATGTACGATAGTTACATTACATTCAAATTTTTACATTTCATTTCACAATATTATTTCAGAACAAAAGAAAGCTAAAACATGACTCAACATCATATTAACTCTCCCTCCCTCCCGTAGCCCCTTCCCCTCTCAGGTGGTTCACAACTATAGACCTCAAAATAATGTAGTGGACCCGTTCGACTAAGCTTCTGTAGATTTAGCCTGTCATGTTTTGTTTTCTGTGATGGTGTATTTCAGCCTACCTAGAGTGCCTGCAATGTCTTCTTTGAGATACCAGGTTGAATCTCTAAAGGGATAAATTCGTTTAGTTTGACATCACCGTCATGTGATCAGTGGAGGGGGCGGGGCTCAGCATCAGCAACGATCAAATGACAGTGATGTCACCTCTTCTCTTCTACTCTCCTGAGCCCCGCCCCTTGCACTGATCACATGACGGTGACATCACCCCAGGTCCTTCAGCTCTGGCAGTGCAGCAGATACTGGGCAGGTCCTGGTCGGTAGTCAGGGCTCTTGTTCTCTCTGGTATCAGCCATTCCTCCAGCCTGCAGGTAAGATGAGCTGTGAGGAGACAGTGTGGTGGAGAGCTCAGACATGTCACCTCTGGAGATTCTCCTCCATTACACACAAGGAATCCTTCTCCGCTCCTCAGCTTAGTATGATGGGGGAGGAGTAGTGGGGATAGTGGGGGTTGTCATCATTCGCTGGCCCCTGACTGTCCTGGTGAGGGGCCCCTGCCTCCAGGAGGAGAATGAATGGAGCGGGGGCCCGCCCGGAGCTCAGCTCTCCAGTCTCTTCTCTAGGAGTTGTGGACACAGCTGAGCACAGCCCAGAGGTGGGACCTGCATCTATCAGACATTTATCTCCTGTGGAGCCACCAGAGATCTCCATGTTGGGGCCCCTGGGATCCGTGTGGTGGGGGCTCTGAGAAGCGGGGCCCCTCCAGGCTCAGGAAGTGCGGTTCTGGAGGTGACATCTGGTCTTGTCCCCTGGATGATTTCCTCTCCTCTTCTCATAAAGGCGCCTGCAGTACTAGAAGCCTCCATCTCCTCCAGTTCTCTCCTCTTCTCCTGAACGACCACCAAGGATGGACAGGAAGGAGATCAGCAGAAGAATATTAGACCTCACCTTGGAGATCTTCTCCCTGCTGAGCGGAGAGGTAAACGTTTCTAGATTTCTTTCCTCTTTATTGTATTCTGTAACAAGTCAGACATCGGGAAGGAGAATCCATCATAGGAAGTGATAGGAAGAGTCCAGGGTCCTGGAGAATGGCCTCCAGACCTTCCAAGTGATGGAGAACCTGAAGATCAGCCCCCAATATGGTGAGTGATGTGTCATGTGACCAGTGACCAATAGTCATGTTGTAGGAGCCATGAGGAGGTAAGTAGGCACGTTGTACCAGGAGGAGAGGGCCGGAGGAGAGCACATGGCCCCTGAAGGGTTTATTCCCTTAGTGTCTCTCTCCATCCACAGGAGTACACAATAGTGAAGAAGACATCGGGGGACTGTGTGACTCCCATCATCCATCTCCAGGAGTCAGGAGGGCGGAGCAGGACCCCTCCCCCCATCACAGAGCCTCCCCCTCACCCCCTGATACATGAGCAGAAGATCCTAGAGCTCACCCACAAGATGATGGAGCTGCTAACTGGAGAGGTGACACTGCTGGGAATGCTGGGAAATTCTCCAGTAACAGCACTGGAGGGGTCTGGGTGATGACGGTGTCATTGTGTTGTCAGGTTCCTATAAGGTGTCAGGACGTCGCTGTCTATTTCTCCATGGAGGAGTGGGAGTATATAGAAGGACACAAGGATCTGTACAAGGAGGCCATGATGGAGGAGCACCAGCCTCTTATATCACAAGGTAAGAGCCGTCATGTGCAGTGTATACACGTGTGTGCAGTGACATGTAATGGAGGAGCACCAGCCTCTTATATCACAAGGTAAGAGCCGTCATGTGCAGTGTATACACGTGTGTGCAGTGACATGTAATGGAGGAGCACCAGCCTCTTATATCACAGGGTAAGAGCCGTCATGTGTAGTGTGTACACGTGTGTGCAGTGACATGTAATGGAGGAGCACCAGCCTCTTATATCACAAGGTAAGAGCCGTCATGTGCAGTGTATACACGTGTGTGCAGTGACATGTAATGGAGGACCACCAACCTCTTATATCACAGGGTAAGAGCCGTCATGTGCAGTGTATACACGTGTGTGCAGTGACATGTAATGGAGGAGCACCAGCCTCTTATATCACAGGGTAAGAGCCGTCATGTGCAGTGTATACACGTGTGTGCAGTGACATGTAATGGAGGAGCACCAGCCTCTTATATTACAAGGTAAGAGCCGTCATGTGCAGTGTATACACGTGTGTGCAGTGACATGTAATGGAGGAGCACCAGCCTCTTATATTACAAGGTAAGAGCCGTCATGTGCAGTGTATACACGTGTGTGCAGTGACATGTAATGGAGGAGCACCAGCCTCTTATATCACAGGGTAAGAGCCGTCATGTGCAGTGTATACACGTGTGTGCAGTGACATGTAATGGAGGAGCTCCAGCCTCTTATATTACAAGGTAAGAGCCGTCATGTGCAGTGTATACACGTGTGTGCAGTGACATGTAATGGAGGAGCACCAGCCTCTTATATTACAAGGTAAGAGCCGTCATGTGCAGTGTATACACGTGTGTGCAGTGACATGTAATGGAGGAGCACCAGCCTCTTATATCACAAGGTAAGAGCCGTCATGTGCAGTGTATACACGTGTGTGCAGTGACATGTAATGGAGGAGCTCCAGCCTCTTACACTGTATCACACGTCATGTGGCCCTTGTTCTGCAGCACTGGTTTTCTCAGTATATTCCTCTCTGCTTCGTTGCTGCACGGTCACAGCTCCTCATTCTGCAGCACATCTCCAGCAGTGTTACTCCGGGTGTTTTCCTCTCTTCTGGTTCTGAATCCAGTTTCCTAGAAATCCCCAGGTAACGGACGAAGATCCAAGATAACAAACAGATCCAAATGTGTACATTTAATAAAGTACATCAATAACACTGGATCTGTCAGCAGGATCAACCCGAGAAGGGCGTAACTGTCCTTCTAATGAATCCTCTTACAGAGGAGGATGGGGGTTTCAGTGGTCTCGGAGGTCCCTGTTCCTGTCCAGCAGGGCGGCAGTCTCTCTCATCTGATACTTTTCTATTTTCCCTATTCACCAAAACAGCTCCTCAGGAGAAAGGAATAAGAAAGGAGACCTGGAGGGATATAGATGTAGAGCTTTCTCCAACACCTCGGAGCCTGGTCGAGAGGAGACTGGGAGTAGTTGTTTTGCTATAGACAGATCTACAGGAGGCCATGTATTCAGTCACTGTGTCCTTGTGTCTCCACAGATGGATCCAGGAGGAGAAATCCACCAGAGAGATGTCCCCGTCCTCTGTATTCTCAGGACTGTCCAGAGGAGAAGGTCCCAGAGAACCCTCAGGTAGATTCAGCTGAGCCCTATACACATCTATATAGGGGGGTCCTGCAGTCATAGAGGGGTCAAAGATTGTGGGGGTCTCTTCTGTGGATCTGTTAGATTTCCCACCTGTCTGCTGTATTGTACTGAATTGTTACAGATGACAAATCAGGGAGAAGATCTGACTGATATTAAAAAGGAGGATGAAGAAGAGAGGATGATGGGCGATCCCCCGTGTAAGAGTGAGGTGGAGGACATTCCAGGAGATGTCACCACAGGTATGGAATCCTGAATGGAGAAAGTGACTTCAGATTCTGTCCTTGGTGTCTTCAGGGCAGGAGGAGAATCTGATCACCGGCTGCTGCTTTCTGATCGGAGATGTCCCCATCACATCATGAAGTGTTCCCCTTATCCAGCTGACGGTGATCTCTGATCAGATTCTTCTCTGATCCCGGCTGTTCCTGCAGGACATGACGGTCAGTCACATCCACACACCCACTGGGGACTATGTGGGCACAGATTTTGTGTCTGTGCTATCATGGTGGACTACATGTACGGCATTGTGCAGGAATTACATGACATCAGTGACCTACATGTACCTCATTGTACAGGAAAGGGTTAAGTATTATTTTGAGCTCGTCAGCAGACATTACAAGAAATCCAGATATTTTGGTGATTTCCTCTGTAAACGATTAAATCAAATAAATTAGTGAAGAAATCCCCCAATAATAACAGCGGAGAAGAAAGCTCCTCATCTTACTTCTATATTTCATATATGAGGCTGGGGGCAAGAACTGAGGAGACATCTGACAACACACAAGGTCTCCTGACAACTCTGCACACAAGTCACAGGGGGACATGTTGTCTATAGAACAACCTTAGACTGTGATATCAGCAGTCAGATGTCTATAATCTAGTGCCCACTATACAGCTCTCCGGGAACATGTCTTCTGGGGGTCTCCTATAAGGGTCTATGGAGGGAACCTTTCCCCCCTTATGCCCCCTCTCTGAGCGGTGATCGGCTGATGTCTATAATCTAGTGCCCACTATACAGCTCCCTGGGAACATGTCTTCTGGGGGTCTCCTATAAGGGTCTATGGAGGGAACCTTTCCCCCCTTATGCCCCCTCTCTGAGCGGTGACCGGCTGATGTCTATAATCTAGTGCCCACTATACAGCTCTCCGGGAACATGTCTTCTGGGGGTCTCCTATAAGGGTCTATGGAGGGAACCTTTCCCCCCCTTATGCCCCCTCTCTGAGCGGTGACAGGCTGATGTCTATAATCTAGTGCCCACTATACAGCTCTCCGGGAACATGTCTTCTGGGGGTCTCCTATAAGGGTCTATGGAGGAACCTTTCCCCCCTTATGCCCCCTCTCTGAGCGGTGACCGGCTGATGTCTATAATCTAGTGCCCACTATACAGCTCTCCGGGAACATGTCTTCTGGGGGGTCTCCTAAAAGGGTCTATGAAGGAACATTTCCGCCCCTTATGCCCCCTCTCTGACGTCTAAGTATTCAGCAGAGACAAAAACAATTTAATGGGTGGGAAAATTTGTTCTGCTTCGGGACTCATGGAAAGAAGAAATTTCGGTGAGCACATTTTTACTTTTTATATTGTCCCTCAGCAGCACACTAAAGGGAGATTGCAAGCAGTATAAAAAAGCAGGGGAAATTAGGAAATCAGGGCCTGAGGAAAACAGGCCTGGCGTGGTCTAAATGGAAGGATCTCCGCAATTACTGAGGCTTGATCTTCTATGACTTTGAGTAGCACCTTCAGAGGTGGAAATACATAAACGCAGAACTGAATCTAGATCTTCTGGTGCAGAAGACTGACAGCTTGAACCACTTGACATGATAGAAGGGCTTCTGAATCTGCTTTCAGCAGCCAGTCATCCAGATATGGGACAACAAACATCCAGATATGGGACAACAAACATGCCCTACACTCTGAGGGCTGCAGCAACGATGACTGACTGTTTTTATAAATACTCTGGGTTCACTGAATAGGCTGAACAGGAGACAAATGAATTAGTAATGAACCACGAAGATATTGCTACGCGGAGGAAGTGCCTGTGACACCTCAAAAATGGAACATGGAGAGAGGCATCTTTGATGGTAGCCATAAGGTCTCCTTTTTGAAGCAGAAACATGACTGAACTGATTGTTTCCATTCCGATCCCACAGACCTGTCTACAAAACTGTATCACTAAACGCCTAGTTCCTTCTTTTTTTTGGCAAAGCTAAAACTCTGGAGAAGGTCCTTTTTAGACAAATTCGTGGACGGTCCGTCTCGCTCTCGTGCATTCATCGGTTCTGGAAAATCAAATAATTTTCTGAAAGACATAACTTTTTTCCATCTGCAGAGCTCTGTGAGGGCTCTTTTTTTGCATGGTGATCTGTAGTTTTTATTGGGGTACGCTTGTCTTTTTGCTCACTTTTTATTTTATTTTTGGTGTACAAGGTGACCAAAATCTGCGAATCGTACATTTTTATTTTTTCTTCCCCTTACAGTGTTAACCACACAGAATAAAATATTATTGTCAATGGATTTTTACGGGCTGCCTGGGCCACGGCCTGTTGGTCAGATAGCCATGGCAGGCCTAGGAACCTTCACAAGACCCCAGGCTGTCATGGCAATAGATCTGAACCCCACGTTTTTGCCGCAGGAGCTCAGATCAGAGGATAAAGGGAGCCTCCTCCCTCTGTATAAAGCCACAGATGCCATGGCCGCTACTGACAAAGGCATCTGAGGATTGGTATCATTGCCAATCCTGGTTACTGCCGGTAGGTGTCTGCTGTACTATACAGCCCATGTATGTAGGGAGCTCCATGTAATCTCGCTACATACATTCCCTGCACGCTAATGCCATATATGTATGGCGTTATGTGTTAAGGGGTTAAATGAGCTTGTATCAAAGTGATGCCCAAATGGTGTTGAAGGGCAAAATGTGTTGGCAGAGAGCAGAGCTGGTTGTCAGACATGGTTAGACTTTTCACTTATTTGAATTTTGTCAAGTCCTGATTTATTGTATGTATGTATGTGATAAAAGTCATGACCGGGTGTAGAGCAGAATCCTGTCAGGAACGTATAGAAAGCTTTATAAGGCTGGGATCACACGTGGAGCAATTGATAGAAATATAATAGAAACCAAAATGCAGACTCAGTAACTGACCTGATCGTGGCCTTGTCAGTAATTTTGGTTATGGGTCAGGAGTCTTGTGGAAGGGATGGGGATTCCTCGGGGAGGTGCCCTTCAGCTGTACTGTCAGGAGTCCTGTGGAAGGGATGCGGACTCCTCGGGGAGGTGCCCTTCAGCTGCGCTCTAAGGAGTCCATTCTGTGCTGTGCTATGACTAGTCCAGTGTAAGGGATGGGCATGTCCAGGGGAACTCTGCGTGGTCTCAAACCCAGGATCTTCTGTATAGGAAGAAGAAGATCTATCAGTTGAGCCTTTGAAAGCAGCTCAGGATGGTTATCCTGCTGAAAACACTCAATTTCTTATGTAAGATACTATACATAGCTGAGTGTATTGCCCTGCATAGAAGGGTGGTACTCCCAGCTGCCACTGGAATAGCCTTTTCCTCTAAGGACAGGTAGTACTCCCAAGACCAGCTCAGGATGGTGGTGGCGGTAGTAATGTCATCCAGCTGTAAGCATTCCATCTCCCGTACAGTTCACTATATATAGCTAAGAACATGACCCCCTGAACAGAAGGTGCTCCCAGCTCCTTTACACTGCATTGTCTCCTCCAAGGCGACGCTTAAGCTGGATGAAGTACTTCTACCATATCCAGCTTCTGTTTCCTTAAGGGTACAACACATATATATATTGCCCTCCCACTAAGGTGGTCCTCCCACCGCTCTTTGATAGAATCGTATTTCCTTGTGACAGACGGTACTCCCTTTAAAAGGAGCAGTGCCAGTGATACTACGGGGTATGCTTGCTATCCAGTGCACCTCCATATATCCCAGAGAAACCACTGCCTGCAGGCAGGGATGGAAACAGCAGAGAGGGGCGGCCGCAGTCTGCCCGCACATCGCTTACAAAATAACCATGGCAAAATGTTTAATTAATCATTATTTTCATTTAAAGAGGACCTTTCATTACAATAAAAAATCTAAACTAAGTATGCTGACATGGAGAGCAGCGCCCAGGGATCTCCCTGCACTTACTATTATCCCTGGGCGCCGCTCTGTTCTCCCGGTATAGGCTCCGGTATCTTCAGATTTTCGGCTCAACTGGGAGGAGCCTGCTCTTGTTCTCCTGGGCGTCTCCTTATGGCCAATCGCAGCACTCAGCTCATAGCCTGGGAGAAAAAAAACTCTCAGGCTATGAGCTGAGCGCTGCCATTGGCCAGCGCTACAGCCTAGGAGAAGGAGACGTCCAGGAGAACAAGAGCAGGCTCCTCCCGGTTGAGCCGAAAATCTGAAGATACCGGAGCCTATACCGGGAGAACGGCTCTCCATGTCTGTATACTTAGTTTAGATTTTTTATCGTAATGAAAGGTCCTCTTTAAGTCACAATTAGTGATGAGTGAAGCAAGCTTCGGATGCTTCATCTGAAGTCGCTTCATTTATAACTTCGAACCGAACTTGGCTCCAGTTCCGAGGTACCCGATGGAACCAATGCAGAGTTCAGTTTCAAGTTTTAAAGTGGTTTTCTATTTTAAAAATCAATTACCAAAGTTGTTCACGTGCGACTTCCAGAATAACTAACTTCGGCTCATCGGAGCCTATACATTTTAAGACTGTACGGAGATCCATCTCCGTATAGTATTAATCCGAAGTTATAAACGAAGCGACTTCGGATGCAACATCCGAAGATCGCTTTGTTCATCTCTAGTCACAATCAAATCAGTTTTTGGTGTGTTTTCTTTCTTTTTTTCACAAATTCTAATTTATATCTTCACAGGAAATCCCAATGAGAATTCAGAGGGAAACTTCATGTTATCACTACATTATAAAGTAGAAGATGAAGACATCACGCAGCGCTCTTCAGGAGAAAACCTCACTACATTAAATCATCATGTACATCCAGGACTTCACAGTGCAGATCTGTCATGTAATCTCCCTAATCATGAAGAACCTTCTCCTGACCAATCACAGATTCTTACCACAAGTACAGCTCAGAAAGGGGGTGAAAGGTTCCAGTACAGTAAAGAGTTCCCAAAAAGATCAAGTATTTCTACACCTGGAAGAATTCACACAGGAGAGAGGCCATACTCCTGTTCAGAATGTGGGAAATGCTTTACAAAGAAATCTAATTTTATTACACATCAGAGAATTCACACAGGAGAGAAACCATATTCATGTTTAGAATGTGGGAAATGTTTTGCAGATAAATCAAGTTTTATTAAACATATAAGAATACACACAGGAGACAAACCATATTCATGTTCAGAATGTGGGAAATGTTTTACGCAAAAATCATATCTTGCTACACATTTGAGAATTCACATAGGAGAGAAGAAGTATTCTTGTTCAGAATGTGGGAAGAGCTTTCTAAAGAAGTCAAAACTTGTTATACATGAGAGAACTCACACAGGAGAGAAGCCATATTCATGTTCAGAATGTGGGAAATGTTTTGCACAAAAAGCACATCTTGTTATACATGAAAAAATTCACACAGGAGAGAAAATGCATTTATGCTCAGAATGTGGGAAATGTTTTACACGAAAATCACATCTTGTTAAACATCAGAGAATTCACACAGGGGAGATGTATTCATGTTC
This sequence comes from Bufo bufo, assembly GCF_905171765.1. NCBI lineage: Eukaryota > Metazoa > Chordata > Amphibia > Anura > Bufonidae > Bufo > Bufo bufo. The sequence goes on along the minus strand of NC_053390.1, from coordinate 16,049,892 downwards.
AGAATGTGGGAAGCGTTTTACACAAAAATCATATCTTGATGCACATAGGAGAATTCACACAGGGGAGAAGATGTATTCATGTTCAGAATGTAGGAAGCATTTTACACAAAAATCATATCTTGATGTACATCAGAGAATTCACACAGGCGAGAACATGTATTCATGTTCAGAATGTAGGAAAAGTTTTATAAGGAAATCAGATCTTGTTACACATGAGAGAATTCATACAGGAGAGAAGCCATATTCATGTTCCGAATGTGGGATATGTTTTACAAAGAAATCACATCTTGATACACATGAGAGAATTCACACAGGAGAAAAGCCATATTCATGTTTGGAATGTGGGAAATGTTTTACACGAAAATCTTGTCTTGTTACACATAAGACGATTCACACAGGAGAGAAGCCATATTCATGTTCAGAATGTGGGAAGCGCTTTTCAGAGAAATCAAAACTTGTTAGACATGTGAGAATTCACACAGGAGAGAAGCCGTATTCATGTTTAGAATGTGGGGAGCGTTTTTTGGATAAATCACAACTTATTAGACATGAAAGAATTCACACTGAAAAGAAACCATTTTCACATTTTGCAACCTATTAGGTTATCAATGGTCCTTAAACAGCCAATAAGAATTTATTTATTTTTTTGGGTGAAATTGTCCTGGATCTGCCAAACAACAATAATATGAGCAAGAGCCATGGAGGAAAAGTATTGTGGATATATGGAAGAGAAGAAGAGCCTTGTTTACCTCCAGAGCATTATAGATGAACTGTCCCCATTAACCTTGCTTCTTATCACTGTATTCACACCTCCACCCACACTGTGGGAGACTCCAGAGTGACATGGGGAGAAGTAACGACGCTCCATGTAATAGTTTTATAACGTATGTGGACATATTAATATTTCATCTTCATCCAAACAGTATTTACAGATAAAATAAACTCTTCTATTTGCTCCATGACAGCGTCACCATTGTCACTGACAGACATTGTCTTCTTGGCTCATATTATACTCTCTCCTAGCGCTGTGACCTTCATTGCTCCTAAAGACTAAACATCCAGTGCGGAGACAGTGATATTGGTGGCATGATGACTATATCATTGATTTATCTGACCGTGTGATCTGTGATAATGAACTCCATATGTACATTCCTGAGGTTTAATGGTAAACCTATCTAGATACTGAAGCTGAGTGATATATCGGTGGTGGGAATCGCTGGTGATATCACATCTGTTAATTAACCCCTGAATAATGCCAACATGAATTCAGTGACAAAGTGATGCTCATATATGTGTTTCATATGTATCCTCACTCCATCTTTATTACCTGCAGAACATGAATGGAGACATGGTGCTGAATTATTAGTATTTTGTGGTCAGTAGGTCACCCTCTCATTTGGTTTGTAGTTTTGTTGAATAATAAATACACCATGCAGTTTTTCATTTTTAATATGCATTTTTCTAATTTTTTTCTGTACATTTTTTATATTATCTCTCAATACAACACCATCCCCCGGCTATGGGGAATAATACTATAACATAAATTATATAATTGCACAAGAGCAACACAGTTATACAGCTTTATGGTCATAATATAGCCAAATAATATCCTGTATCTCTTGGTAATTTACCTAGGTTTTTATTTCAGATTGTATAATTGGATATAAAAGGTCCATTGACACCACATGACGGCTTCTAGAAAACATCTGATAAATCCTGTACAGGAAGATATGTATTTTCTTAATGTCTTATATTTTAAATCTTACAGCTGAAGCTTAACCGAGCTTCATCTAAAATCCTCCAATGCTCAATCCTCCAACCAGCTATACCCTTGCCACAGGTACTAAGCAGATCAGTGCTATGCTAGTGCCTGTAAGAGGCAGACATACCTACATTCGCAGCTGTCTCTGCTTCTCCACATCCCCTCCTCCCTGTGGGAATTTCTTGTGTGTCCTTTAGAGAAGGAGACCACTCAGGGGTCAAGGTTTCTGATACAGAGCATGCTATAGAGGAGGAGAAGTCATTTAAACTCTTATATGTTTAACAGCCTAATTGTGGTAGTTGGTGAGACCCTGCAGGTCAAGGAAATTGATTTTTTTCTGCCCAAGAAGGGGTTTGTTATGTTGGTGGCTTGTACCTACTGCTGCCTTGTTACTCCAGACTGGCATGGATGCTGCTCCATGTGTCTGTCACAGGTCAGCGTTCTGGCAGCAGGCCTGGGCATCTGTGTCCTGTTTGTCTACTGGGAATATTCTTCATTGAACCTCACCTCATTCTGCAGTATTGCAAGGGTTAACCCTTCTTTGGTTCTGTGTGTAGCGACTAGGCTGTTTCTAATGTGTAATCAGCTTCTGCTATATATGCCATGCTGTTTATCTCATTCTCTGCCTGAGCAATAGGTTTACTAGCTAGCTAGATCCTTCGAAGGTGTGCTATAATCTGCTTATCTGCCTGTGTACTGACCTCTGCTGTTTGACCTGACCACTACCTGATCACCATACTGTACTGTCTGTCCTGTTTCATGGAGTCAAATAAAACTCTGCCTGCCCGGACTTTGGCCTGTTATTGACTATTGCTTTTTCTGATCTCTCTGTGCCCTGCACCTTTGGCTCTGACCACTACTCCAGGATTTAGTGGCCTGATGGCTCCCCTGAAGCAAAGTCTTGATCCCTGTATAAAGTTTAGAGGGTGAATACCAAGGGACTGCTAGGATAATGGCCTCAGGTTTAGCCCAAAGTCAAACTGGTTAGTTGACACAGTAGTTCCACACCAACTGATTGGAACAGGTTTTCATTCTGGCGTTCTCCATAGGTTTTTCCAAACCATACAAATTCTGATTCCTGTCTGTCCAAGGAGTGGGATTTCCCAGACCAATGCTTTGCTGTGCCAAACTTCTGGACCTTTTATACCCCTTTCCTCAAGAACTTGTTAAAAAGTGATTCTCCCATTGTAGATCATCCAGTGTCTTGATTGGCTAAACAAACCATTCTTCCCATGGCGGGTGCAACTTCCTGCTCCGACCAAAGAGATAAAAAAAGACTCCAACTTGCTAAGTCTTCATTTAAAGCCGTTGGGTCAGCTCACTACCCTCTCTTTGGCTTCTACATTGGTCATCAAGGCCATTGTAGAGTGGGCTTTTCATCTCCTCAGTGGAATCCTCATGGGTGAATCTCCAGAGGAATTGGCATACATCACCTTTCAAATTTCAACACAATGTCCCAAACTTGTGCCTATTTGCAAATACCAAATGTGCCTACAATACAAATCTTCAGACAGGGTGTACACTGAGACATGAGCAAAAGACCTGCAGAAACCTTTTCTACTGTACATGTACATTAGGGGTCTCAAACTCGGGCAGATATATGGACCGCAGAAAGAATAAAATTCCAGTTGACGGGCTGTGTTAAATTCAAATACCTCCCAGCAGCATCTGATAACACCGTGCAGCACATAACACCTGTCAGCAGTGCAAAATAAACACCACCATGCAACATAAATATATCTCCCCAATAGCCTAAAATAAATACCCCCAAGAAGTACAAAACACCAAGCATTATTGTCCCCTAATAACCCCTCCCCCATTGGCAGTATTGTCCATGACAACCCCACCTCCACTGGAAGAATTATTGTCTCCTGACAGCCCCTCCCCCACTGGCAGCAGTATTAACCCCTGACAACCACTCCCCCACAGGCAGCAGTGTTGTCCCCAGACAACCCCTCCCCCACTGGCAGCAGTTTTGTCCCCAGACAACCTCTCCCCCACTGGCAGTGTTGTCCTCAGATAACCCCCCCCCCCCCCCCCCCCCCATTGGCAGCAGTATTGTTCCCTGACATTTCTTCCAGCACTACTAAAAAGTACTTTTTGCATAAAAATCACTTAAAGCATTAAAAAAAAATAACCAAAAATTGCAAAAAACCCTCAAAAAGGCCAAAATGTGTCACACTTTTTATGGTATGTTTTGTGGCACTTTTCAACACCTTTGGTATTTTTCAAGTCCTATGAAAACACCAGAAAATGCTGCGAAATCACCAAAAATACAATGCAAAAATGCCAGGAAAAGATTTCACAAATGCATTTTTTTAAAAGGCATATGATTTTAGTGATCGTTGATTATCGTCCGTCATGTAAAACACAAATGCGTAAAATGACCTGCAATGCAGATTTTAAAGCATGTCAATCCCACACAGGGTATTTGTGCATCTTCTGTAAGCCTGCTTTTACACCTGTGTTTTGATCAATGATTATCATCAGCGACTGTGAGCCAAAACCAGGAATGGAAGCTACACACCTATCCCTTGGTTAAACTTGATGGACTTATGTGTTTTTTCAACCATATTAACTATGTAACTATGATTACTGAAGGACATTAGGACCCATTGCTGGACTTCATGATGGATGAAGCTTGGTTTCATTTATCAGGTCACGTAATTTCCCAGAATACGAGGTACTGGTCCGCTGGAAACCGCATTTGACTCCAAACTTCCCGCCCACACCCCATCGCATAACAATTGTAACAAATTAGTGGGAAGATTTGATTCAAGTACAAATAAATTAAACCTGAATCAAGAGTGCTCAGATTGCCCTAGGACTTCATCCAATCCCCGTCAAGCACTTTAATGCCAAGACAGCATTAGTGATGTCAGAGTGACAGGTACATGTCGGCTATGGGTAAACCTGGTCGACGTGTTAACATAAAACATTTTCAAAAAAACACATTGGACTGATGGATTTGTTTTTATCTTTAAAATTAAAAATGAACCAAAAATGATGGCGTATTGGGGGAAGATACCTGCCCATGTTTATATATGATACTAAGCTACAAACGCACATCTACTCTCACTATGTACACAGTGATACTAGTCTATGTGATTGCTGATAGTATAAACATAGAAACTGTCCCATATCCCTCTCCATGAATTATTCCAACAATACTTGCTACATAATAAAAAACTATTTGCATAAATCGCAGTTCGTTTGGTTTGGTGATAGAATTTTCCTCCAAATAAAAAGTACCGTATTTTTCACCCTCCAAGACGGTTTTAGAGGAGGACAATAAGAAAAAAAAATTCTTCATTAGAGCTCAGATCAGACCAGCAATCAGACCCCCAATGTTAATCAGACCTCAGCTCACAGCCCCAATCAGACCCCCAATGTTAATAAGACCCTCAATCAGACCTCAGATAAAAGCTGCAATATAAATAAGACCCGTTCAGACTCCAGATGAGACCCCCAAACTTCAGATGAGACCCCAATGCTTCAGATCAGCACCCATGCCTCAGATCAGCCCCCATGCCACAGATCAGCACCCATGCCACAGATCAGACCCAATGCCTCAGATCAGCCCCCATGCCACAGATCAGACCCAATGCCTCAGATCAGCCCCCATGCCTCAGATCAGACCCAATGCCTCAGATCAGCCCCCATGCCACAGATCAGACCCAATGCCTCAGATCAGCCCCCGTGCCTCAGATCAGCCCCCATGCCTCAGATCAGACCCAATGCCACAGATCAGACCCCATGCCACAGATCAGCCCCCATGCCTCAGATCAGCCCCAATGCCACAGATCAGCCCCCATGCCTCAGATCAGCCCCAATGCCTCAGATCAGCCCCCATGCCTCAGATCAGACCCCCATGTCAGCCATCAGCCCCCATGTAAGCCATCAGCCCCCATGTCACATTTCTCCCCTCCATGTCAAATCACCCCCCTATGTCACATCAGCCCTCCATGTCACATTTCTCCCCCTCCATCCATGTCACATTTCTCCCCCTCCAAACCATGTCACATCACCCCCTTTGTGTCATATCATGATCGCATCATTACCCCCTATTGTGTCACATTTCAATCTCCCCCATGGCACATCATCCCCCCCCCCGGCCCCATGTCACACACTACAGACATTGTCCCTCCTCCTATCATGTCACGGTCACCACCCCCCCTCCATTTATGATTGTTGTTTGTGTAATAAATTTTTTAAAACACATTTATGCCGTGCGCTCTGGCGCTAGTGCGCTCATCAGTGATCACCTACCCACCTGTCCTGCTGCTACGGCAATTTGGCTGTGTGTGAGTCAGACTTAGGCCTCATGCACACAACCGTATGTGTTTTGCGGTCTGCAAAAAAAAATTGATGACGTTCCATATGGCATCCGTTGTTTTTGCGGATCCGTGTTTTTTGCGGACCCATTGAAATGAAAGGGTCCACATCCTATCCGCAAAAAAAAATGGAACGGACACGGAAACAGACAGCGTTCGTGTGCATGTAGCCTTACAGATACAATCAGCTCCAGTCCAGCCGCTGCTACGCCACTCGCCGGTCACACCCCCATGGCCTGAGCTCGTGACCGTGTTGCCGTGCTCGTGCCACTCTGAGTGCGGACCGGGGCCGCACGGCGCACGCAGGCTAGGGTGGGGCAGCCGGCGGCGCTGCGGCGCAACTCACAAGAAAGTGATAAAAAATAAATTTAAAAAAGAAGGTTAATTTTTCCGCCCTCCCCCAGGGTGCGTCCTAAGGCAGCCGCTTGGTCTGCCTTATGGTAGCACCGGCCCTGCCTGACGCGTACAGCGTGAGGTCACAGACCGTCCTCACACTGTGCGCAGTCACAGCCGGTGGCAGTGGACCAAGAAGTGGTGAATACAGCGTCCAGAGAGTAAAACATTCACCGCTTCCTGGTCCCGCTTAATTCTTCTCCCAAAACAGTATGTCTATAGAGTTTAAATGTGGCTTGTGTTACAGTGTGCCTGCTTGAGAGCAGGGAGAGCTTTGTATCTGGGGTGCGTGGTTTGTGTTACCATGTGCATGCTTGAGAGCAAGGAGTTGTTGGGGTACCTTCTGTCCCATAATACAATAGATGGTGGCAGGGTGTTCTGGGATGTGTGGAGTGTATTGGGGGGTGTAGTTTATGCTCAATGCCCAACCAGCGTGGAAGATGAGTTCAAGATTGAGGAAATGGAATAAATTAACCCCTTGCAGTCGCATCCATGACACGTGCTTGGACGGTTACATACAAGGGCGTAGCTAAAGGTTCATGGGCCGTGGTGCAAGAGTTCAGCTTGGGCCACCCTTCCCTTTGTAGCAAGGGGCAGGGGTGCACCTAGCCTTTCTACTGCCTGATGTAAAAATTTTAATGCCCCTAATGTGTGCCAGTACGAAAACTACCCCCTTATAATGTGGCCCAGTAAAAAAAAATATATATATACCCCCTTACCTTTCAGATCAGACCCTCATAACAGATCTTCAGATCAGATCCCTTATCACACCTCTGATGAGACCCCCCATCTCAGATCAGACCCCCATTAGACCTCCATGTAAGAAACCCCATTATCAGACCTCAGACCAGACCCCCATTAGACCTCTCAGACTCCCCATGTATCAGACCTCAGGTCAAACCCCCAATAGACCTCCATGTCAGACCACCCTCAATATCAAATCTCAGATTAGAACCCCATTAGACCTGCATGTCAGATCCCCCATATAAGACCTCAGACTAGACCCCATTAGACCTCTCAGATTCGCCCATATGAGACCTCAGATCAGACCCCCATTAGACCTTCAAATCCCCACCATATCAGACCTCTGACCAGACCCCATTAGACCTCTCAGACCCCCCAATATCAGACCCCCCATTATCAAACTTTAGATCAGACCTCCAAGTCAGATCCCCCCATATCAGACCTCAGACCAGACCCCCATTAGACTTCTCAGACCCACCATATCAGACCTCAGACCAGACCCCCATTAGACTTCTCAGACCCCCCATATCAGACCTCAGACCACACCCCCATTAGACTTCTCAGACCTCAGACCACACCCACATTAGACTTCTCAGACCCCCCCATATCAGACCTTAAAATAAATAAAGTAACTTACCTCCCTGCTCTCTTCTCTCCTCGGAGCCCGAATTGCACAGTCACCTGACTGCCTGCAGTGTCAGGTCATAGTGCGCTCTGTATGTCCTAACACTGTAGGCAGCCAAGACCCAGCAGTCCAGCCCCCGAGAAGAGCAAGCAGGGAGGAGGGGTAAGTACAGAGCTCACAGCGCTTCACTCCACCACCTCCTGCAGACTAGTGAAAGCTTAAATAATGGAAGCGCTCACTGGTATTCCCTTTATGCACTGCATTTTATAAAGGGGAAAAGTAAAGCGCCACTGGCAAGGGGGGCCCTGTAGGCCCCTCTGGCTTAGGGGCCCGGTCGCAACTGCGACCCCTATAGCTTCGCCAGTGGTTACATATGTGACAACTAGAAATACAGGTTCTACTTGGTTAACATCAAGAATTAAAGGTTCCCTTACGTCCCAACAGCAGCACAACTGGGGTATTACTGCCCCTGTGGACTATCAGGACATGTGGAACTTTTATTAATTAAATCAAAATAAAGTGATAATTAACCAATTAGGCCCCTAGAAAGACCTCCCCAAACACACACACCGTGCGATTTTTTTCTGTCCTGCGGACAGAAGGGAAATGTGGTGGTCTCTTGGAGACCAATTTCTCTATTTTCTTTTCCTGCAGTCGCCCGTGAGGTCCGGCGTTCGGTTTCTCTGGGCTACGTTCCCCTTGTGAGACAGGGGTTTAGGTTACCTGTGGGTAGAGAGTTGAGGTAGTGTTTTTCTTACCTACCCTGCACCACCGCCGCCTGTGGTCTTGGCGTCTTTACCTCGCTTCGGTCGGCAGGGGGATCAGGGAACTGCCGAACTTCTGGTCCGGATCCGTACCGGAAGTGCTGGTTTAAAATTATTATCTCTGTGTCACTTTCCGGTGGTGTAAGGCTCTGACATCAGAGGGGAGGACTGTCTACTCCCACCTTGGCTATTTAAGTAGCTAATTTTTCCTTCAGCAGTCTCTCCGTTCACTCCTTGTTGGGAGAGTTGCTGATGCCTTAGTGCTGACATTGTTGTGCTCAGGCACGAGACTGAGCCGACAGTACCTGCTAATTCTCCAGCCGCCTCGGCTGCTGCTGCTATTCATTATTTCTTCAATATTTTTTCTGGATTATTTAAATGTCTTCTCCAGGATCGGGGGTGGTGCTCTCTTCCAGACGGAAGTCCTCTTCCAAACGCAGACATCTAACGTGTTGGGGCTGTAGCGCCTTGCTGCCTGACGACTATATCTATAACAAATGTCAGAGTTGTCACCCCCCTCCAGATCCTGAGCCCCAGTCTCTGGACATGATAACCTGGGTAAAAGAATTTGTGGGCAAGTCCATGTCTGACGCATTAGCCCAGAAAAGGCCTAGACATAGTTCTCCTAGGACAGTGATGGCGAACCTATGGCACGGGTGCCAGAGGCGGCACTCAGAGCCCTTTCTGTGGGCCCCCGCACCCTGGAGAAAGTCTGTGTTGTACCAATATGCCTTAGACTTTTCCTGCCATTCAGTAGCGCAGGGCGCACTATGAACAGCACAGGCAGCGCACTGAATGTAGGCAGGATATTGTAAATAAATGATAAAGTACATGGAAGATATTCTATATTGGACTGTAGTCTTCAAGGTAAATTGCTGTGTTGGCACTTTGCGTATAAATAAGTGGGTTTATGTTGCAGTTTGGGCACTCGGTCTGTAAAAGGTTCGCCATCACTGTCCTAGGAGATATTCGTCTTTTGGAGAAGACCTGATTGTTGATGAAGCCCATTCCTCTGCTTCATATAGTGAGTAAGATGAGGACACTACCACCCAGATATTCCCGGTGGAAAAAGTTCAGCGACTAATAAGATCCATCAGGTCAAGGGACCAGGATGTTGATCAAGGGGAAGCTTCTACAGCCACCTCTAGGGGGCCTAGGGCCTTTAACCACCTCCGGACCGCCGAACGCAGCGACGCGTCCTGGAGGTGGTTGATTCATTCCGCCTGGACGCATATACGCGTCCTCTCGCGAGACGCGAGATTTCCTGTGAACGCGCGCACACAGGAGCGCGCGCTCACAGGAATGGAAGGTAAGCGAGTGGATCTCCAGCCTGCCAGCGGCGATCGTTCGCTGGCAGGCTGGAGATGTGATTTTTTTAACCCCTAACAGGTATATTAGACGCTGTTTTGATAACAGCGTCTAATATACCTGCTACCTGGTCCTCTGGTGGTCCCCTTTGTTTCGATCGACCACCAGAGGACACAGGTAGCTCAGTAATATGTTGCACCAAGCACCACTACACTACACCCCCCCCTGTCACTTATTAACCCCTTATTCACCCTTGATCACCCCTGATCACCCTATATAGACTCCCTGATCACCCCCCTGTCATTGATTACCCCCCTGTCATTGATCACCCCCCTGTAAAGCTCCATTCAGAGGTCCGTATGAATTTTACGGATCCACTGATAGATGGATCGGATCCGCAAAACACATACGGACGTCTGAATGGAGCCTTACAGGGGCGTGATCAATGACTGTGGTGATCACCCCATATAGACTCCCTGATCACCCCTCTGTCATTGATCACCCCCCTGTAAGGCTCCATTCAGACGTCCGTATGAATTTTACGGATCCACTGATAGATGGATCGGATCCGCAAAACACATACGGACGTCTGAATGGAGCCTTACAGGGGAGTGATCAATGACTGAGGTGATCACCCCATATAGACTCCCTGATCACCCCTCTGTCATTGATCACCCCCCTGTAAGGCTGCATTCAGATGTCCGTATGATTTTTACGGATCCACTGATACATGGATCGGATCCGCAAAACACATACGGACATCTGAATGGAGCCTTATAGGGGGGTGATCAATGACAGGGGGGTGATCACCCCATATAGACTCCCTGGTCACCCCCCTGTCATTGATCACCCCCCTGTCATTGATCACCCCCCTGTAAGGCTGCATTCAGATGTCCGTATGATTTTTACGGATCCACTGATACATGGATCGGATCCGCAAAACACATACGGACGTCTGAATGGAGCCTTATAGGGGGGTGATCAATGACAGGGGGGTGATCAATGACTGTGGTGATCACCCCATATAGACTCCCTGATCACCCCCCTGTCATTGATCACCCCCCTGTCATTGATCACCCCCCTGTAAGGCTCCATTCAGACATTTTTTTGGCCCAAGTTAGCGTAAATTATTTTTTTTTTCTTACAAAGTCTCATATTCCACTAACTTGTGTCAAAAAATAAAATCTCACATGAACTCACCATACCCCTCACGGAATCCAAATGCGTAAAAATTTTTAGACATTTATATTCCAGACTTCTTCTCACACTTTAGGGCCCCTAGAATGCCATGGCAGTATAAATACCCCACATGTGACCCCATTTCGGAAAGAAGACACCCCAAGGTATTCCGTGAGGGGCATATTGAGTCCATGAAAGATTGAAATTTTTGTCCCAAGTTAGCGGAAAGGGAGACTTTGTAAAAAAAAAAATATATATCAATTTCCGCTAACGTGTGCCAAAAAAAAAAAAAATTCTATGAACTCGCCATGCCCCTCATTGAATACCTTGGGGTGTCTTCTTTCCAAAATGGGGTCACATGTGGGGTATTTATACTGCCCTGGCATTCTAGGGGCCCTAAAGCGTGAGAAGAAGTCTGGGATCCAAATGTCTAAAAATGCCCTCATAAAAGGAATGTGGGCCCCTTTGCGCATCTAGGCTGCAAAAAAGTGTCACACATCTGGTATCGCCGTACTCAGGAGAAGTTGGGCAATGTGTTTTGGGGTGTCATTTTACATATACCCATGCTGGGTGAGATAAATATCTTGGTCAAATGCCAACTTTGTATAACAAAATGGGAAAAGTTGTCTTTTGTCGAGATATTTCTCTCACCCAGCATGAGTATATGTAAAAAGACACCCCAAAACACATTGCCCAACTTCTCCTGAATACGGCGATACCACATGTGTGACACTTGTTTGCAGCCTAGGTGGGCAAAGGGGCCCACATTCCAAAGAGCACCTTTCGGATTTCACAGGTCATTTACCTACTTACCACACATTAGGGCCCCTGGAAAATGCCAGGGCAGTATAACTACCCCACAAGTGACCCCATTTTGGAAAGAAGACACCCCAAGGTATTCCGTGAGGGGCATGGCGAGTTCCTAGAATTTTTTATTTTTTGTCACAAGTTAGCGGAAAATGATGATTTTTTTTTTTCTTACAAAGGCTCATATTCCACTAACTTGTGACAAAAAATAAAAACTTCCATGAACTCACTATGCCCATCAGCGAATACCTTGGGGTGTCTTCTTTCCAAAATGGGGTCACTTGTGGGGTAGTTATACTGCCCTGGCATTCTAGGGGCCCAAATGTGTGGTAAGTTGTTTGAAATCAAAATCTGTAAAAATTGGCCGGTGAAATCCGAAAGGTGCTCTTTGGAATATGGGCCCCTTTGCCCACCTAGGCTGCAAAAAAGTGTCACACATGTGGTATCTCCGTACTCAGGAGAAGTTGGGGAATGTGTTTTGGGGTGTCATTTTACATATACCCATGCTGGGTGAGAGAAATATCTTGGCAAAAGACAACTTTTCCCTTTTTTTTTTTATACAAAGTTGGCATTTGACCAAGATATTTATCTCACCCAGCATGGGTATATGTAAAATGACACCCCAAAACACATTCCCCAACTTCTCCTGAGTACGGAGATACCACATGTGTGACACTTTTTTGCAGCCTAGGTGGGCAAAGGGGCCCATATTCCAAAGAGCACCTTTCGGATTTCACCGGCCAATTTTTACAGATTTTGATTTCAAACAACTTACCACACATTTGGGCCCCTAGAATGCCAGGGCAGTATAACTACCCCACAAGTGACCCCATTTTGGAAAGAAGACACCCCAAGGTATTCGCTGATGGGCATAGTGAGTTCATGGAAGTTTTTATTTTTTTGTCACAAGTTAGTGGAATATGAGACTTTGTAAAAAAAAAAAAATCCAAAAAAAAATCATCATTTTCCACTAACTTGTGACAAAAAATAACTCACTATGCCCATCAGCGAATACCTTAGGGTGTCTACTTTCCGAAATGGGGTCACTTGTGGGGTGTTTGTACTGTCTGGGCATTGTAGAACCTCAGGAAACATGACAGGTGCTCAGAAAGTCAGAGCTGCTTCAAAAAGCGGAAATTTGGTTCATTTTATGTTTCTAGATAAACTAGACACTGAGTCAAATAAAGATAAAAAAAACCAAAGGGTTTTTTAAAAGGTGGAAAGTGTTTATTACCAATAGTTATACACAGGAAGAAATTAAAAACATTATGCAATCATTCAAATACACAGAATGGTATAGTCTAGAAGCCCTCAAAGGCACCTTAGGGAAGTTAGCCATTTAACCACTGATGTGAGGAGAGGAGAGGGAATCAGGTAGAAAATGGAAATGACAGATGACATGAGATGCTAGAAATGACAGATTAGTAAACTTAAAGAGACAATTTTTGCTGAAGTGACCTAGTTGGGTGGGAGGGGGGGGGGGGGAATTGGGGAGATGGGGTATTTTTCATTATTGTTTATGAAAATGATAAAATGATGTATCACATTGCATTGAATCTGTAATCAAAGTCTTGTACTGTTTTTTTTTTTTCTGTGGTGAAACAAATAAAACAATTTTTGGAAGAAAACAAAAAAAAAACCCCCAGGCCCAAAAAAAAAAAAGCGGAAATTCACATTTTTGTACCATAGTTTGTAAACGCTATAACTTTTACCCAAACCATTTTTTTTTATCAAAGACATGTAGAACAATAAATTTTGAGAAAAATTTATATATGGATGTCGTTTTTTTTGCAAAATTTTACACCTGAAAGTGAAAAATGTCATTTTTTTGCAAAAAAATCGTTAAATTTCGATTAATAACAAAAAAAGTAAAAATGTCAGCAGCAATGAAATACCACCAAATGAAAGCTCTATTAGTGAGAAGAAAAGGAGGTAAAATTCATTTGGGTGGTAAGTTGCATGACCGAGCAATAAACGGTGAAAGTAGTGTAGGTCAGAAGTGTAAAAAGTGGCCTGGTCTTTAAGGGTGTTTAAGCTCTGGGGGCTGAGGTGGTTAAAGTGGAAGAGTCACTCAGAAGTTTGATGACAACTGAATGGAAGCATCCAGAAAAGGGACTGGTAATATCTAAAAGGTTTAAAAACTTATATCCCCTAGTCCAAAGTCATCTGGACCAATGGGGTTCTCCTCCCAAGGTGGATTTAGCCATATCCAAGCTGTCAAGACGCACTGTAGTTCCCTCTGAGAATGGTTTTAATTTCCAGGATCCACTGGATAGAAGAGTTGAATGCACTTTAAGGCCTCATGCACACAGCCGTGTTCCGCGGCCGAGAGCGGTCCGTGGTATGCCGGGCTGGATTCCTGTTCAGAGCATGAGCGCACTGCGTCATTGGTTGCTATGACGCCGTGTGCTTCATGTCGCCACTGCACTACAGTAATACACTATACGAGTGTATTACTGTAGTGCAGCGGCGGCATGAAGCGCACGGCGTCATAGCATCCAATGGGGCCGTGCGCTCCTGCTCTGAACAGGAATCCAGCCCGGCATACCACGGACCGCTCTCGGCCGTGGAACACGGCCGTGTGCATTCGGCCTAAGAAGAAGCTATTCTGCCGCAGTTTCATCCTCAGAGGTTGCTAATTTTCTCAGGAAGAAGCTCCTGGAAATTCAAACAGATGAAGATTTTGGTGTGGCTAGAACTGATATCAATTCTCAGTTCAGGTCTGCTCTTTTGGGAGCGGATTTCTTGAGTGAGGCAGCATATCAACAGCTTAAGTTGGCTTCAAAGTCGCCGACTTTTTCTGTGGCCAGTAAGTGGCCCCTCTGGCTTAGACCCTGAAAGGTAGACAATGCCTCTAAGTACAATCTCTGTGGTCTCCCTTACGAACCAGGGAGACTATTAGGGTCTGAGCTAGATAGGATTATGGAGGGACTCTCTGATAAAAAAGGTAATGTGTCTCCTTCAGCAATCCTCTAGGGGGAGAGTAAGGCAGTTTAGGGGATCCAGATCCCAATCCTACCATAGATTCCACAGAGGACAAAGCTCTCGCGGCAGAGGAAATCCTCGCACCCAGGACCCTAGGTAGAAGAATTAGAGCCTTTGACGCCATCTCTACTCTCCTGGCAGGTCTTATTGTAGACCCTCTTATTTCCCCCGGCTTGCTCACTCCTGTAGCGGACGTCTCCGCCATTTCCTAAAAGATTGGGAACACAGTATTTCAGACCAATGGGTCCTTCAAGTTATAAGAGAGGGGTACAGAATAAGCTTTTTAGCTCCTCCTCCTTCAAGGTACGTGAGGACCTCACTCCTCTCTCCTCTAAAAAGGCGTGCTTAGAACAATCCACCATGTTTCTTGTACCCAAGCCGGACGGGAGCTGACGAATGATAATAGATCTCTGTTACCTGAACCGTTTTATAACCCAAAAGCGGTTCAGAAAGGAGACCATTCGCTCGGTCATACAGGTTCTGCAACCAGGGGATCTCATGGTCACCATAGACCTCAAGGATGCATATCTTCACGTACCCGTTCATCTGGATCACAGAAGATACCTACGGATTTCTGTCTCTCTCAGGGGCACTGTCAGTCATTTTCAGTTTGCTGTCCTGCCCTTTGGAATTTCTTCTGTCCCCCACACCTTCACAAAGGTTGTGCTCACTATAGTGGCAGCCTTGAGGCTAGGGGGTTCAGAAATGATTCCTTATCTAGACGACTGGCTACTAAAAGCTGCATCTCTAGATATGTTGCAGAACCATCTTCATCAGGCTCTTACTTTTCTCCAGCATTTGTGCTGGATAATAAATAGACTCCTCTCAGATGACTCTCTCCCTCACTCCGGAGAGAGGCCAGAAAGTAATCAGAGCCGCAGTGTTCCCCGTGTGGTTTCCATCAGAACCTTGATGAAGATGTTGGGCCACATGTCAGGACCTGCAGAGGCAGTGCCTTGGGCCCTAGCACACTTGTGACCTCTTCAGTCAGAAGTGTTGGGCCTGTGGAACTGCAACCCTACTGGGTTAGACAAGAAATGCTGTCTCTGTCTCTTCGGGTATGCCTCTCCCTCAGGTGGTGGAAGCAGCTGAAAGATGGGAGGTCCTTGATTCCACCCCGGTCATTTTGACCACCCTTCTAGGTTGGGGAGCCCAACTGGAAGAAAATCCAGTACAGGGTACTCAGACTCCCCAAGAAAGCCAAATGTCGTCAAACTTAAGAGAATTAAGAGCGGTCCGGTTGGCGCTCCTACACTTCGTGCCTCAAGTCCAGGGCAAGGCAGTCAGACTTCACTTGGGACAATATGTCAACAGTATTCTACATAAACAGACAGGTAGGAACGAAATCTCAACCTTTCCTCCAGGAAGTGGGATTGATCCTGTCTTGGGCAGAGAAGAACCTTACCCACCTAGCCGCAGTTCACATCAGAGGAACTCTCAATGCCAAGAAGTCTTCCATCAGATTACGCAACGGTGGGAAATGCCAGAGATCGATCTTATGGCGACAAGGTTCAATGCCAAGGTGGACAGATTCTGCTCCCTATAAAGGGAGGACAATCCTTGGTGTCATGCCCCGCTCTGACAATGTGCGGAGGTCGGCCAGGATAGCAGCACGAGTTTAGTGTTTGTTTTGGAGCCGTGCTGGATCCGCCTCTCATCAGGTGCACTGGGTGGGGTCATTAGTTTAAATAGCACACCATCCCAGTGCTCTGAGCGGATTATAGGAATCACTGTGGTCTTGGAAGCTAGGAAGGAAGGTTGTCTGTTCCAGCTCAGAAAGATAAGTGTGGTTTTAAGTTTGGTTGTTTTGTGTCATCTCTCCCATCCAGGTTCTGTGCGAGCATCCCCTCTTCACCATCTCAGGGAATTTAGGGAGTTTCAGCCCAGGCATGGGGACACATCATACCTACCACCAAGGTCTGCATGTGGGCTGAGCAGTGCAGGGAAAGAGGTCAGGGATTAGCTAGGAGGTGACCCTTCCCCTGTCTCTCGCTCGGAGCCTGGTTGGTGGTTTATTTGTGAGTCTGAGTGCACGTCCGCCGTGACATTATAATCCGCCATACTGTGACTGCCATTACTCAGCGGTTTTTTGATGGCGTCAATTGAAGCACTGGTTGACCGCTTGCAGGGGCTATCCCTAGAGGTTGTGGAGCTACATGGTAGGTATGATGTGTCCCCGTGCCTGGGCTGAAACTCCCTAAATTCCCTGAGATGGTGAAGAGGGGAAATAGGAGCAGCCTGCTCGCACAGAAACTGGATGGGAGAGATGACACAAAACAACCAAACTTAAAACCACACTTATCTTTCTGAGCTGGAACAGACAACCTTCCTTCCTAACTTCCAAGACCACAGTGATTCCTATAATCTGCTCAGAGCACTGGGATGGTGTGCTATTTAAACGAATGACCCCACCCAGCGCACCTGATGAGAGGCGGATCCAGCACGGCTCCAAAACAAACACTAAACTCGTGCTGCTATCCTGGCCGACCTCCGCACATCGTCAGAGCGGGGCATGACACTTGGGCGGTAGATGCTCTGTCCATTCCGTGGAGGTTCAGGCTGGCATATGTATTCCCTCTAGTTTCCATGATACCACAGTATTGATGAAACTCAGGCAAGATCGCCATAATACCCTTCTGGCCAATAAGGTCTTGGTTCACCCAGCTCAGGCACATAAGCCAGGGGCAATATTGGAAGCTTGCCCTGAGGCCGGACCTAGTACATTTGGCAGGGTCCTGCCTAGACTTGAAGAGTCTCAACCTGACAGTCTGAAAGTTGATCGCCCCCTAATCGAGTCTAGAGGGTTTTCTGCGAGGGTCCTGAGGACTTTATCTCATTCCAGATCGGTAGCTACCAACAAAGCCTATTCCAGAATCAGAAGGATTTTTCTCCAGTTGTGTGCCCTAAATGAGGTGTCCTCATTGGATCCCCCCCTTTCTTCCGTTGCCTGGAAGAAGCCTGTTAGGAGAAACGGCATTGGGAGGAGGAGGCTGCAGAGTCGGCGTTCCGCACATGGTATTGTAATTAACTTTTGTGAATCCACCTTGCTCCCCTTTTTTTCTGCTTTTATGGCTCCAGTACTGACTATTTGAGATATTTACCTCTGTGATTCCAAATGTATATAAAGGGGAGACTGCAAGTGTTGTTGTCTCTTTTTCTCTGTTTTCCATTTGCGTGGGCTCACCGACTCTGCGTCTCCCTCTTTGTCCTCTCTTGGGGGGTTTCACATGCTGCTATATTTTCATGATATATTTTAGCTTGTGTTGTAATATTCAATAAAGATTTTGTTATTATTTTTGAATGGAGGTTTAGTGTTTCTTTATGTGGGTTATATTTAGTGAGTATTTATGCCTCCTGTATATTATTCATTGGAATCCGAACTTGATATTTGGTGACAGACCCTAGATGTTGCCAGAAGTATGAGAATATACCTAGAAAGAACTAAAGACTTTCGAAGATCCGAGAATTTTTTCATTCTTTTTGCTGGAAGGAACAAAGGTCTTAAAACTTCTAAACCGACATTAAGCCATTAGATCAAAGAAGCCATCAGAGAAGCTTTTGTCGCTCAGGGATTGGCGCCCCTGCTTTTATCCACGCTCATTCTACCCGAGCGGTAGCTGCATCTACGGCTGAGAGGAGCCTAGTACCTTTGGAGCACATTTGTGCTGCTGCCTCATGGAGTTCCCACTTTACATTTGTAAGCCATTATAGGCTTGACTTAAGGAGTTCAGAACACACCGCCTTTGGTAGGTCTGTCCTGAATTTAGTTCAGCTGGAAGACCCTCCCTCATAGGTTTTCTTCTTGCTAAGTCCCCAGTTGTACTGCTGTTGGGACGTAAGGGAATCGTTAATTTCTAATGATAATTTATTTTCCCTTAGTCCTAACAGCAGCTCCCTCTAATTTTTTGTGGGTTTATTACTTAACATTTCGCACAGTGTGTTTGGGGAGGTCTTTACAGGGGCCTAATTGGTTTATCACTTTATTTTGATTTAATTAATAAAAGTTCCACCTGTCCTGATTGTCCACAGTGGCAGTAATACCCCAGTTGTGCTGCTGTTAGGACTAAGGGAAAACAAATTATCGTTAGAAATTAACGAATCCTTCCCTTGTGGAAACTGTTCTTTTTGTAAATTTATCCCCTGAATAAAAGGGTACACTAACCCTGTGGATAATCGAGTACAGGGGTTGTATACGTAGCTTCATGCATGTGCCCTAAACTATATGTAGGTAAAATGGTACAAGACCAATGTAGAAAGATTTCAGGACATGCAAAGTGTGATTAATACTGAAAAGGGCTCACCTCTACCTAGACATGTTACCTACTGTATATGCATGAGGGGACATTAACGTCCTCAAATTCCAGGGCATTTCACAAGTTAAGCTAGGCCCCAGGGCTGGCAAACTGGAAAATAGGGTGCTTCAAGAGGAAGCGAGATGGATCTAAGTCCTAGTGGGCTTAATGAGGGGATCTCTTTTACAGCTTTTATTTAGTATTTGGCCGCATCTAAAATTCTTCTTTCTTGATATAAAATTCATCTTTCTTGATATAATCAGATGCAGAGATTTAATGCTCATCAGATCTTTATTGTTGATTATACAGTAACGACACTACATATTCAAGCAAAAAACACTCGCCATATCTACACGCCTTTTATCATTATAACAGGAGATATAATTAATCCTCTCCAGGGCTCTATATTATCGCTATAACAAGAGGTAAAGTTTTAACATCATTAATTTGATTCCTAGTTAAAAGGTTACAGCAATGACACAATACATCTAGGTCATCAATAGTATTAACATCTATATCCACTACTTCTTTTTGGTTATATCTGTACACAGAGTGATATACCCATTTTACCGCATATGTTGCTATAATCGCCATCCATGCTATTATAAAGCAAGTATTGTAGGGAAAGTTCATTGAGAGGGATATGGGACTTTTTACATATACAGGTTCTATGTCCACACTCTCAGAAATCATATAGAAGTAGACTCAGCAATTTTGGAAACATACTGTTTAGTATTGGTGTGTACATAGTGAGAGTAGAAGATGTGCGTATCTCCCGCAGTGAAGGTGGAGGTAAGAATACAGTGATAAGCAGCAAGGGTTATGGGGACAGTTCATCTTTACTGCTCTGGAGGTAAACAAGGGTCTTCTTCTTCTCTTCCTTGTATCCACAATACTTTTCCTCCATGTATCCAGGTCACAGTTGGTCAGAGATGTAGAATTTGGTTTCTTTGAGATCCAGTATTCCAGGCAAATAAAGTAAATACTGCAATTGGATTTCGGGCCGGAGCTTCACGGTGACGTGTCATGTGATGTGAAATCACAAGATCGCATTGTGATACTGCATCTAATGATTGTCAATGGGGCCACCGACTTTTCTACAATTTGGCTGATTTTTTTTACAGCCAAATCTCAGCTGCGCAACTTTTCTGAGACTCGCTGATGCTGTCATATGACATGTTGTCATGTAGCCCCAACCTTGAAAGGGGTATTCCCATCACATACAATGGGGGCATATCGATAGGATGTGCCCCCTTTGTCTGATAGGTGCGGGTCCCACCTCTGGGACCCGCACCTACAAGGAGAATGGATAAAAAGTGAATGGGAGCGCACCGCACACGCATAGCCCCTGCTCCCATTTATTTCTATGGGGCAGACGGAAATAGCCGAGCCAGCACTCGGGTATTTTTGGCGGCTCCATAGAAATTAATGGAGGGCGGCTGTGCATGAGCAGTGCGCCCTCTGTTCATTTCCCTGCTCCATTCTTGTTGTAGATGCGGGTCCCAGAGGTGGGACCCGCACCTATCAGACAATGGGGGCATATCCTAAAGATATGCCCCCTTTGTCTGATATGGCAAAACCCCTTTAATGTCTATAAATAACATGGGTTCCAAATTCTTTTTTACTCCTCTAACATTTTCCATATTCTAGAAACTATATGTAGTCCCATCTCATTTGAGGAGTTTTAGAATTTGATTGTATGAATTCTCTGATGTCTAACAAGATGTGATTTCTCAGTAAAACATTTCCCACATTCTGAACATGAATATGGCCTCTCCCCTGTGTGACTTCTCTCATGTGTAGCAAGATTTGATTTCTGTGTAAAACATTTCCCACATTTTGAACATGAATATGGCTTCTCTCCTGTGTGACATCTCTTATGTATAACAAGATAAGATTTATATGTAAAACATTTCCCACATTCTGAACACGAATATGGTTTCTCTCCTGTGTGAATTCTCTCATGTTTAACAAGTTCTGATTTACATGTAAAACTGATCCCACATTCTGAGCATGAATACTGTCCCTTCCCTGTATGAATTCCCTCATGTCTAACAAGATGTGATTTTTTGGAAAAGAATTTACCACATTCTGAACATGAATATGGTTTCACTCCTGTGTGAATTCTCTCATGTTTAACAAGATCTGATTTCCATGTAAAACATTTCTCACATTCAGAACATGAATACGGCTTCTCTCCTGTGTGACTTCTCTTATGTTTAACAAATTCTGATTTCCACGAATAACATTTCCCACATTCTGAACATGAATATGGCGTCTCTCCTGTATGACTTTTCTCATGTGTAACAAGACTTAATTTCCGTGTAAAACGTTTCCCACATTCTGTACAAGAATATGGCTTCTCTCCTGTGTGAGTTCTCATATGTCTACCAAGACTTGATTTCTCTGTGAAGCGCTTCAAACATTCTGAACAGGAGTATGGCTTCTCCTCTGTTTGAATTATTCTTTGTGTGAAAAGACCCGTGCTTTTTGTGGATTCTTTACCCCCTTTTTGACCTGTACTTGCGGTAACAATCTGTGTTTGGTCAGGAGAAATTGTCTCATAATTGGTGGAATTATATGACCGAACAGTACTGAGATTTTCTCCTGAAGAACGGTGCAGGATATCTTCATCTTCTACATTATAATTTTGTAATAATATAGCATTTCCCTTAAAATCTTTACTGGGATTCTCTGTGAAGATACAAATTGGAATTTGCAATTATTTTTCAAACTACAGAGTCAAAAGTCCCTTGACACCCTTTTATTTCAGAAACTAAAGGGAAAATGAAATATCTGAATACCCCAGCAAGTAATGGGTGAGGGGGTCTATCTTTTAGGTAATGCCTGAAACATTGCTGCTATCTTGAAAGCCGCCACATTGGATAAAGCGCACATTTTTCCAATGGGAAGGGGGTCATGTAGCATATGAAAAAAAGACCAAAATTTGCCCAGAAATCGATTGCTGCAATCAGATTTGCAATATTTATTGTGGTTCAAAAGTTATCAACACAGAAATTTCAAAACTTCAAAGTTCTGTGTTCAGTCAATTAGCTGTGCATCACAGGAAACGTTCCCGATGGTTATTGTAACTTTCTGTGTTGATAACTTTTGAACCACAAGAAATATTGCAACTCTGAATGTGGCAATCGATTTCTGAAAACAAATCACGAATGACACACGGACAGCAAACAACGGACACACGGATCCATCACAGACAACTTCACGGAGGCATCACTGACCACCTTTTCAGGGATTTGAACACAGACATTCGACATGTGAATGAGGCTTTAGGCTGGAAGTGCTTCTGGCACGAACTAGAGGTACAAGACATTATTTTAAATCCAATCTTGGATTTGATTAAAAAAACATTCCAGCCTTACAAAGCTTTCTTTATCACTTGGACAAAGTTCAGGATCCTACTCTACATCCAGTCATCATTTTTATTACAAAAACCAAGCTCACAACACATTTGGCCGTTTTGTGCCGACTGGCCATCACATTAATAAAAGTCAACTTAAAAAATGATCTGTCTCCACATTCCTCAGCAAAAAATTAATTACTTACTTAATAGACCTGATGAAGCTGGTGGATTCACTAGAAAAATTCATAGCATAATGTCCACCTAGAACTTAACAAAAAGGCATGGGGCGGAGGCGGCTTGGAAGCAGTTTGTCAATTAGGCTACAGGCTTCCAGCACCTTGATGGGTCCATTACACTAAGAATTTGGGATGTTCTAAGGGGAACAAGGGTCCTATCAAGAATTAAGAAGGTGGAGCTAATGAAGTGTCCTGTGAGTGCAGGTGGCC